>NC_135935.1:2954815-3701230 GCF_964058835.1 Carex rostrata
GAATAGCCAAAACACTGTGCACGTCGGAAAAAAAATTCGCTCCGATTTTTTTTTCTCAGAGACACAGTAGCAGCCAAACAGGAAATGTGTCTTTCTCGAGTCCGCAAACATACATGAGGAGGGTTCAAATGCCTTCATTTTTTGTGCTTCCACCATGCCTCCATTTTTTAAAACTTTAAAAACTCAAAATTTAAAACTTAAAAATTAAAATAAAACCGTTAGATTTGATCTATGTTATTTTCTCTCCGTGCTCATAAAAAATTATCACATTTCAATTTTATTTTTATGTTAATCAATAAGTTCAAAAATCAACGTCTAGAAATTATTCACATTAGTACGTTTTTTACATGCTCTTGATGACAATCCAAATAAAATTGAAATATTATAATTTTTTACACGTGCGTAGATAAAATGATGTAGATCATATCTAATGGTTTTATTTTGACTTTTAAATTTTAAATTTTAAATGATTAAAATTTTAAAAAATAAAGACACGATAAAGACACAAAAAATGAAAGCTTTGAATCCTCCCCAACATACATACTCAACACACATTTATCGAGAATCAGTTTTAGCTAAATGACTATAATACTTTTTACGCGACAAGACATGTGTTAAAAAAACTCGATAGAAAGGTATTTTATACATATTTAAAATAGAAAAATTTAACTCTATCTTTTTTCTTTCAAAGACTCACACATTTATTAAATTAAAATTCTAACTCAACTCCTACTAGGCTACTACAGTAAAGCCTCCAATTAATTAAATCGTAGGCCTGCGGTATTTCGGTGTCTTTTTGAAAGGCAAAAGGAAACAGATTAAAAAATTTAAGTGCACATTCCAGTAAAATGATTAATACAAAAAAAATAACAATAACACCTCAATATATACCCGATTTTCCGATTATCGCGCGTAGGAAAATAGTTATTTTTTTTTCCGAGATAAAGAGATGGTTAATGCTAGTTGTTCGATGTTGGTTGTCTGTGTGTGATGCAATAATTGAGGACCATTTTTTTTTGTTAGAACAGAGTTATCGAAGAAAGAACCTAACAAATTTGATTATCCAACTATTAAAGTGATTCCTCGGAGTTTTTTTAGTTGCTATAACTTAAAAAAAATGCAAACATATTTTTTTTTGCGTGAAATAGAAGAATAGTTTTAATATAAGAAAGAAAACGAACTGGAACTGAAACCTTGCTACTAGATGATTAAGAAATTAATCATTTACAGTATCTAGTTTAGGATGCGGGTGTGTGTGGGCTGAGACCATATTATGGATATTTCCAGGGGGGATTTAGTGATAAGTTTTCTTCTTCTTTATATTTCATAGTAAGAACTCATAGACAGATGTAATTTATGACTATAGTTGATATTTAATAAATCTGGCCTGTTACTAGCCTTTCATCGAAATATATATATAAGAAAGAAAAGAGCAAGAACCGTACGTACCATATTACTTAGGCCGCTATCATGATTCGTGAGAAGAAAAACAATCATTAATTAGTGGGGTATCAAATGACAAATTTTAATGGTTTAAATTGAGATATTTCAAAGAACTGCACACTTAGTTCAAATGCATTTGATAGAATGTCTAACTGATAAAACAATAAATAAAAATAAATGCATTAAATCTTATAAACCTTGCCAGGGTTTTATACTAAATAGATGATCAAATTATAATGTTTTATGTAAAAACTCGCTAAATAGGTTAATTTTAATAATTCGAATTAATTGTTTGAATTAATTCAATAAATTTTGAGACTATGTTCACAAGGGTATGTTATAAGATTAGGTTTGTGCTAACTTATGAGATCTAGCAATATCTGACAAGTTTTAAAGTTGGTGATAAATACTAGCAATATCACGAAAGCTGAACTCACAAGTTAACGGAAAAAATTCTCATTATCGAGAAAAACGGATATACATTAAAATAGTGACAAAAAAATATCACAAAAACTGGATTCACAAGTTAACGAAATTTTCTTTTTATTATCGAATAAAACGGATACACGGTTAAAATAGTGACAAAAAATTGCACCCATTTCATTATTTTTTGAACGGTGCATCATAAAACAGCGCTAGACGATCCGAAGTCATCAAGAGAAGGTACTATATGTGTTTTAACGTGCGTCGTTTGCATATTTGCTTCCCTAAATGTTAATTTTTTAACAAGTTCAATTCGCACCACATCAGTTTGGAATAAGATTCTCAACTTAAAAAAGTCTGCAATACAGATCTGGCAAATGCAGTTGCGTCAAAACTCATATTAGGTCGACTTGTTAAGAATTCTTCTAGAAACAAAATTTAACGATGAACGTTGCGCTCCAAATCAACGCAGCTATCTATCAACTATCATTACCTCGTCCTTTAATTAATTTCGGACAAATTTAAAGGATTTTTCAGCTATTTTTTTCAACAAAGAATTTTTTGAAAGAATTTCGGACAAATTTAAACTATTTAAAACTACTTAGATTAATTTTACTAATATAAAAGTATATCACCGCTCGATTAAAGAAAATCTTTAAATTTATTTTGCAAGTACTTTCTCCCAAATTCTGAAAAAATTGAGAGCGAGTGAGTTCCAAAGTGCGCGACGAATGAAACTGTTAAGTGACGGAATTAGAAAATTGAAATAAAGAAAGCTAAATGAATAGATATCATATAATTTTATTTTATGGGGGCCAATATATATTGTCAAAGTTTAAAAAATTAAAGGATAAAAATGAAAAACTTTATTTCATATAAGTAACTTAGCTCTCTTTCACTTGTACATAGTTCTATTATTGTCACAACACACTAATATTGTAGATGTAATTAAGAGGGATGTCAGGTAGGTTGGAATGATTAGAGATTCTTAATGGTCAGAAGAAGAAAAAAAAAAATAATTTAGAGCGAACCACATACAAAGGTGCATAGCATATTAGCATAGCATGATTATCGAAGGGGCATAGGATATAGATTCCTCTATAGTAGGTACCTGCATTATTAACTTCATATCTTTTTTTTTATAGCAAGTGCGAAGATTTCATTACTTTTTTAAGAGTTAACATACATGACATAATTTCGTACGTGGTTGTCAATTATTACTTTTTTCACTTTTAGTATATTTTTTCAATCAATTATTAAACTTAGGTAAGTCTTCGACTAATTTCATAAATAAAAAATCAAAGTGGTGCCTTTTCTACACGCAAAAAGAAAAAAAAAAAAAACACTTCTAGTTTGGTATGCATCCTAATACGTAGGGACGTATTGGGCACTTTTCTTTTCTTTGGAAAAAGGTGTTGAAATCACCCTTTTCCTTGTACGACGGCACTAGACCATTAGTTCATTAGGCCTGTATTTCTATTATTATTTGGGACTCGAAAATCTAAACTAAATGCAAATAGATTGACTTGTATTCTTTTATAAGATCAGTACGTTGGTCTAACTCTCACATTCCAACAACTCAAATGATTTTTTAAATAACTGTTAATCATCTTTTAGAAATTAAAGTATGTAAAATTTCTAATTCTCACATTTATGAAACTCATTTTAGAGTTTCTATTATGCCACGTTAGTTTCTATCATTTTAGAGTTTTTATTTGACCAATATATAGTTTATAAACAGTTTTTTAATAAGAAATTTTTTTTTTGCATAGTTTTTAAATAAGAAACTCTAATAATTTCAGAAATGTAGATGCTCTAATACATTTATTTTAGATGGAAGAATACAATTAAGCGATCTTATTCCGATGTGACATTGGAAACGAACTCATACCGCTAATTACAGCCTATAAATATTAAGAATTTATCCTTTATCAAACAGTCGGGCCATTAAATATTTCTCCTAAAATTCACGGGCAAATAATTACGTGATTTACGTCCATCGAAGACGTGGACCCGGTGTTAGTAGGAGATAAAGCAAAATCTGCATTTAAGTCGAATCCCACTGCCTAATCTCTCCCCACTGTCTGAATTAGACAACTCATTGCTCCGTGGGCCCTACTTGGGCCAACAGCCACTATACACTGAACCACCTTCGCAACTTCTACCATGACATCACATCAGATGTATTATATTGATCGATTTACGTCTACACCCACATGTGGGTCACATTGTTGGGTCTGGTCTCAACCCGACTTGATCTGGAGCAGTATATTGGACTTCAGTGCCTCTGAAACCTTCTACATAAATAAGAATTCACATCCCTCAGGTTACCTGACTGAGTACAATTGAATCTGACGGCTTGAAGCTGGAGTTTTTAACTTGGCACGAATCTCAAAGCACAAATAATACTGCCCCCCTACACCACCGTACCTGGGAGGATACGGATCCCATAGATAGAATTTTTTTTATAAACAATAAATAATTAAATGAATTTTACCGAACCAATATGATTACTTTTTTTTTTTTTAAACCATAAGGACCGGACGGTCCGTCCGGTCTCAAAATCAGTTTTTCTCCAGACCAGACGGACCGTTCGGTCTCACATTTTTTTTTTAAAACAGAAATTTTTTAAATTTTTTTATTTTTTGTATTAAAATATTAGAAATGTTGAATATATTTCTATGAAAATAGATGAAATACAATATAATTTGATTTATTAGAAAGACTGCAACAAATAACTCGGATCAATATTTTTCAGATCGGGTTTTTCGCGGCTGTAAGAAAAATTAATATATTTCTTTATGTGTTATTGGAAAAAAATAAAAATGCTTAGATTCTGAGTTATTGATCCCGGTTCAAAAGTTATTTCTAGATAATTCAGAAAATATTGTGATCCTTCTAGTACATTTAATTTATGAAAAGTTGTATCTATTTTTGAAAAAAAACAAAAACTTTAAGTTATTTAATGATTATTATTCAAAAAGAATTCTCAAAATAGATACAACATTTTATAAATTAAATGTCCTAGAAGGATCACAATATTTTATGTTAAAAAAAAAAAAGTGAGACCGAACGGTCCGTCCGGTCTAGGGAAAAACTGATTTTGAGACCGGACGGACCGTCCGGTCCTTATAGTTTTTTTTTTTTTTTAAAAAGTAATCATATATTCATATTGGTTCCATAAAATTTATTTAATTATTTATGGTTTATAAAAAAATTTCCCATAAATAAGCCGAGAAAAATGCAAAGTGTTTTAAGTATTATTAGTTGGTTACTTTGATTATTCTGTGCCGACATCATATTTAAACCAATTTCTCAATATGAGAGTTAAAACCACCTATCACCGTGATGCAAACTTATCCTGAAAGACATTTTGCTTTGATTTAACCTTTGAAAAGGATAGAGATATTGAAAGATGATAACATTAAGATTAAGAATATTTGCACTATGAAAGATTTGACTCCAATATGGAAATGTGTCAGCCTCCACCATCACCACCAATATTCCTCTTCGGAATCAAATACGATAGGAATGTTTTAATATGAGATCAAGCACTTCCAAGAAGATTATGTACATCACCAATTGCCATCAGGACCTTTTCTTTCTTCATAGGAGAGATTAAATTTTCAGAAAATAATATGTCCAGACGGATGTAAATTCTACAATACAAATGCCCCAAAATTGGATTTTTTTTTTTTTTTTTTTTTTTATATATATAAAGTTAACAGACCAGAAGTCTGCTAACAACTATATTGAAATTAAATAAAAGTATGTACAGCGTCCATGATGCAAATTCTAAGTTGGGCTCTTTAGAAAGAAATTTATTTTGCTAGTAAATTATTAAAGAGCCAATTTATTTATTTTATTTTTTGAGTCGGTAATCTCAGTTCTTAGCAGAGGGCCGCCTCTGAATTTTCAAATAACCGAATTTTCCCGCACCAGGTGAGGAGCCCTCAAATAAAATTGGCAGATAACCAGTTGCAGCCTTGTACCTTCGCTGAATCTGAAACCAATACCACAAGTAGCTCATTAACTTAAAAGTGGGTTCGATCCCGCAGAAAAAATTGTGTGTGAGGCCTATGGGCAATTCTCGAAAAAAAAAAAAAAAAAAACTTAAAGATGTCCATTCTTATTGCAGGAAAAATCTAAAAAGTTCCCCAAGTTACCTCAAAGATTTCTTCACTGCTTCTAATGCAGTTGCGGCCGATTACACAAACAGATCCACCAGAACCTCCACCCGTGATCTTGGCTCCAAACAGGCTAGATGTGCCGTCATGAGACGATTTCCTGTGCTGCATCTCTTGCACCAGGTTCACCAGTCGATCAGTCCCATCAGACCCCAGTCCGCATGCACTATAGCTATAGTGGCACTGCAGCAACAAGAAAAGATCAAAACATTGGAACCTTGCTAATTTGATTATTTGGTCCTATGCTTATGTTTTATCCACAAATCATGTATAACCCTTGAAAGGCATCCATGTAACAAAATCATAAATCACTGTTGAAAGCATTTCGATGTCAAATGCTCTCTAAAACCAAAATAGTTTCTTATATGATCCTTACAAGAGTTCAAGACAATGAAACATATCTTTATAAGCACCCACAATTTCCCATCCTTTTTATGATGTTAGCCTCGCTAATAACAAACAACGAAAGAGGAATCGCTTAATGATTTCTGAAGTAAATATAAAGACACTTCACTAAGGTAAATAAAATTAATTTCCATTATTATATCGATAAGAGAATTTTAGTTCAGAGAAAATAAAGAATGAAGAAATTATGGTAGAATAACCTGATACATGAGTTCCCCGAGAGTGGACAGTTGCTCGTCTGTCTTGGCTGCAGTCAACAATGCCTTGAAAGCCTTCAACCACAAAATGATTGAAAAAAGTATGAAATAATAATCAGAAAGTGTTATTTTGGGAAACTATTAAAAATAGACATGTAACCTCAACACGAAAATTTTCATAGATGGGATGTCTCGTAGGGGCTTTAACACTGTATGATCTCTTTGGATCAACAGTTGTCACTTTATCATTATGATCACCATACTTTTTCAAAAACTCCTCTCCAGTTGTGTTCTCAGGAAGATCTTTTGAATAAATCCCTTCAAATCTATACAAAACCAAGCAAATTAATATCATATATTGTATTTCAAAACGATATCAACTCTGTGCACAATTTTTTTGAAACAAACCTGTGAGGCTTTAGATTGCATAAATATTCAAGGGAGGCATCAGATTTGAGAAGCTCAATAGCACGCCCCTCGTATTCATCAGAATTAAAGCCATCTTGCATGAGACTGTTTGAGTTGGTTGTAGATTCAGAAACCAAAGTTGAGGCTTGGGATTTTATTATTTTCCGACCCATATACGTACCCACTCTAACTGATCCATAGTCTGTCCCACCAACACTACACAATAAATGCCATGTACATAATTAAGAAACACCATCCTTATAGGCAAAAGGTGCACAAAAGGAGGGACTAAACATCTTAAAACCATGCAGTAGAATTCCATTCATGTACCTGTGACGTATTCCAGAATCAAGACCCCAGAATCGTATGTGAGTCGGGATAGTTACCAATTCTTTCACCTCTGCTGGCTGCAATCAACAGTGAAAAAGGGCTCTAAACAACAACACACAAAAAAATAACAAAAAAGCCGAGGAATCAGCTTATGCAGTAAATTTTTGCTAGGATAAGGTTCCAACACAAACCTGACAAACCATTGCAAGCAATTTGTTTGCTTCACCACAAGCAGATGTCATCTGATCCATAACCCCACAAGGAGCTCCTACTATGTGATTCTCAACCTAACACATTTTGAAATTTAGGTAAATCTTACAGCTACAATTACATTCAGATCAAAAGACCACATATACAATTGATTAATTGCATCCAATAATACCTTCTGACAAAGCAACGCAAGCTTCCGTGGTTCAATACTCCAACCTAATGTAGGGAAAAGGATGTCTCCAATAACCATAAAGATTGACAGAGAACAACATAATTAAAAATGTTCAAAGAAATAATAAAAAGGATAACCATGAGCTGCAGCAATGGCAGACATAGTGGCAACCTCCACTGAAGCAGAAGAAGATACCCCCTTTCCTTCTGGCACAGCTGATGAAACCTGTTATTTCATTATTGTTAAATGAGCAGGATAGTGGTATAGCCGTATAATCAAGAATAGCAATCTTGGTAAGTAACAATAAGAATGCCAGAAGCAATCTGATATCATGCTCCAGGGTTTTCCAAAAGAGATATTTGGGCAAGTTAAAAGAAAAAAGAGATAGGAGTGTAATGTAAGACATACCAGTATGGAAATGCTATCAGTAAAATGAACACCTAGTTCTGTCATCAATACCAGAATAGTCCCAGCAACATATGCTGCCCATCTAATATACAGACATGGCAAAGTTAAAATGAATAATTCTCAATGAACACATGAAAGTGTGGTGATAACTGATACATAGCTGGAAATTACTTCTGAGATGGATCCTGGGAGAAGTATTTTTTAGCCTTCTCATAAGATATTGGCTGATCTCCTTCCACTAAATCTAAGAGGTCCATATCAAACGTTGGGGCACGATTGCTTAGCTCTGACCCAAAAGATACCTAGGCAAATATTTAAGAAACAAGAACTGTTAGTTATAGTGTGTTTATATTTAAGGACATAAAAATATATAAATGGATTGAAGGAAATATTTTTAAAGAAAATAGTAACAATGAACAATCCAACATACAATTTGAAGCACAGGAATAGGGTCATGGCCTTTCTTGAGATGTCTGGCTTGAGCATGTTTCCATAATTTATGTTTGCTTGGGTGGTTCCTCTGAACAGCAACATGGCATGCCTCTCTAATTGGCATCTTTTCATACGTTTAATTACATAACAAGATAACAAGAATGGTGTCATAATATTACATTAATCACATTATGAAGATATATTATCTGTAGAACAAAAAACTAATGAAAAATATTTAAAACAAGGCAAATGGGAAATAACCTGTAAAACAAGGCTGCCAGAATAATCAGCGATGCCACCCATAACATCCAGTCTCCCAGGTGCTCTTGCCACATAAATCTCGTCTTCCCAGTTGAAAAGAGCTGAAGCAGCAGCTTTCTCCCTGAGCTGCCTTTTCTCAGGGCTGTGTGGATCCCCAGAAGCAGCAAGCCCAGACAAGCTTTTCAGAAAAGCAACTGTATCAGATAAACCTTGTGCATCCCCCTCCAGTACCTCAAAATCCTCAACACACCTTCATCAACAACAATTTAATTATTGGTAATTAGCAAAATATAAAAGTGGTTCGTACAGTAATAGTACATGTGGGTAGGAAGAAAACTCACGACTCGGCATGAAATTGAGTTTCACTGGTGTCAGCAGTAGGGGTTTTAGCACGGACACCAATTTCCTTCTCAGAAAGAGAGTACCAATCAGGGACACCAACCTCACTACCCGGCACTCTTTGCAAATGGTAACCCAAAACTATAGCATCCCTAAGTCGCCTTGCTCCACTCAACTGCAATTTAATACATTGATAGATCAGATACTTGCCAAAATAACTGCAAGTATGAAGATTAAGAAAGTGCGAGCACCATGATGTTAATTTTTCAGTACAGATACATGCTACAAGTAACATTTTGAAAATGGCTTAAAAGTTAGTAACCAGACAAGTAATGTACCTTATCAGAAGCATACTTCTTTCCAATAGCAGTGTCTTGTAATATGCGAGCAACTATCTGGCATGGATAAATTATATAATAGTTACAAGAACAGTATATGCATAATGAGGGTAACAATGTTGCATACTGAAGGACTGAAATAGATGAACATTTAAGAAAACTGCAAGTTACCTCTCCACCATTAATTTTACCATCATAGCAAGGTTTAAGAGTAAGCGCACGCTCAAGATAAGGCTTCCAGTGTCCTGTAAGTAGGTCCCTCCTTATCATCTCAACACCTCCCTGGTAATACTGCTCAAAACGAAAAAAAGATTATTGGGGTGTTAAACATAATCTTAAAGGAAACGGTTTTCATTAATATTCATTTCATCAGGATAAAAAAAAGATCAAAACCTCGAGCATATTCCTCAGAAATGGCTCTTCATTGAAATAGTCCCTTCGGACGAAAACAAAGGGCAACTTGTAAGCCAAAGCCTCACTAACTGTGCCATATCCAATTTTCCCTAAACATAGAAGAAAGCAAATGCAAATAATTCTCAGATAAAATTATGGCCCCTTTCATGAAGTTGAAGAAACAAAGAACATAAACTTTCATTATTGTGCATCATACCAAGCATGCAATCAGATGCTGCCATAAGGTCAGGTGTATAGACATCCTTTGCAAGCTTCACAAAATTTGGAGGGAGCTCTTGATTCTCTGATGCACCACACACCTTCAAATCAATATAATCAACAATATATCATTAAATGATGGTGTAAACAAAATTATACAGTAACAAAATAACATACTTTAATGACAGTGTGTACAATACCAGACATAACCAACCATCGGGTAACCACTCATTCTTTAGGATCCATCCTGCCGGCTGACAAAGACGAAAGAGTAATGAATAAAAATACTCAATCTTCATGACACCTGAAGTTGATACTAGTAAGTTCTTAAATGTAAACAATGTAAGGTATTAGGATTACCTGTCCCCCAAAATTAAAAATCAAAACCTTCACATCTTCACTGATTCCGAGTTCCTTCCTCACCTAACTTGGTAAGAAAATCTAAGCTCAGTAAAGAGATGAATTGACTAACAAATAACAAATTTGGACTATCTTTTAGTAGAAGTACAACCTCAACCCGAGATTTATGTAATCTTCTAACAACCAATGGTACGTCAATCACGTCTTGAAAAGCTGGCACTGGAAGACATAAATGTAAGATTAGTTGCCAGAAGTTTAGAAAGGGAAGAATAAAAGAAAAAGAAACATAGGAATTGTACAAGAGGTATGTCATACTTGGACAATAGCCAGGGAGTCTGAGCAAGATTTCACAATGGGAATAGTCTTCAGCAATCTGCAATTTACTGGTACTTGGATTCTGTTTATGCAAAAATATAAAATAAATAAAAACAGGAAATTAGGCGCACCTGCCACACAACAGAGCGGTGGTGATGACCAGCCACCACTACATACTCTGAATATATAAAGTCCCAACTACAAAGCAAACAAAATTTCAAGAATTGATATTGCAAACAGTTTTATACTTTTTTAATGAGGTCTCATTTCAAGGATATTAAGAAAACCATAATAAACAAGAATGGGAGAAAATGAAAATAAAAATAAAAAATTGTTTTTACCTGAAATTTGTAACACAAACTGAGCGAATTCCAGCATCAGCTGCTGCCCTACAGGCAACAGGAACAACATCCGAGACCTTGCAAGCAATAAAATCATAGCAACATATCATGCTATAAAGGTAAAATAAATTTTATGCTTACAAGGTAATTGAGCAGGAAATATGGTATGGAGTACTGATGCATCTATATTTACCACAAGATCAGCCTTGATAGAGTTGAGCCATTCAACTTCTGTAGCCAAAATAGAGGCACGTGGCAGTACTGCTGTCTGATGATACTGTATTCCAAATATTAACCCAAAATATTACTCTTGGTATATTTGTCAGAAAGAAAAATTTTGAGTAGTTGGGAAAGGCTACCTTTTCTAAAGAGGCAAGTCTATCCACAGTTAAAGCATCAGCTTGTACAGCTCCACAGTCAAGTAAGACCTGGGATTTTGTTGAAGAATTACTGCTTGATGGTATTAATGACTTTATTTTATTTTCTGTAAGTTTTTATCAAAGTTGGACTTATTACAAGTGTCAGCAAAAAGAAAATAATACAAAAACTTATTATAAAGAACAGTAACATAAACTAAGCATAAATCCAACATAATTATTCCATTTTATTACGATTGGGAGGTCCAAATTGGCATCGAGTTAAATTTAAATAACAAAGACACACCTTGCGAATATGAAGATTGGGAGACTGGATCTCTGTAGTGAAGACAAAGTTGGGTGCACCTGTTACAACATGCACATCATGACCAGCTCCTACAAGATGCCTTACCACCTGGAAAGATCATATCATATATAATTTCCTTCGCCACATGATAAATTGTCATAGGTTAACGCTCTGCATGTAATTCGAATATCAACTACTTTTATATGGAAGCTAATCAATTTCAAGGAAAACCAATAGCCAATATTTCAAAACTTGAAGCTGGTCTATGATTTATCCAACACGTTCAAAGCAATGCTGATTGTTACTTCCCTACTCCTTTCTAGATATTAATCCAAATTTGCAAAAAGCTGAAGCTATATAGAGATTTATCCAGTTGATTTTCTTGTGGAGCTAGTGCCAATTAACTTTAAAGCAAAAGGAAGAGAACACAGATTTATTTGGAGCTTCACCTGATATATGACTTTATCTAAAGTATAAATAAATGAAATCAACCAACTATTCTATCTTAGTTCATCTGCAACGAAGTCTGAATTTCGACTTAATTTCAAATATTACACCTAATTTGCACTAGCTGAATCATTCCCATAAAATGTTGAAGCTCGATTGAGACCTTAATCCAGCAAATTCTCAGCAAAACCAAACTAACTGAATCATTGCCATCAAATGATCGAAGGTCTTCAACCTTACAACTGCCGACTTCATCTTCAGTATTTCACTTGAATTCGACTGAAACTAAAAAAAATATGGCCAAAATAGAAGATGAAAACTGTAAGTTCATAAGGTACTTTACCTCAACAACCCGGGTAGCATGGCCGAATCCATGGCCAGTGACATAATAAGCGAAAACCAGATGTTCCCTTGAAACTGAGACTAATCCCTGCTCCTCCATTCCACAAATTCTCATTTCTCGATGCCAACTATTATCTCGATATCTCAGCTCAAAAGAGGATAAGAAGGAACAAAGAAAGAGGTTCAAGGGAATGGATCAACGCTTTTCCAAATTAGTTGGAGTTCCTTGATTCGAGACGAAATGCAAAAGGGTTCAGGACGGAAATAGGCAATCTAAACTTGCTCTCCCGCTTCCTATTTTGGAACGCTTGATATGTCTCTGACAGGTGACCCCACGAAATTGGCCTAGGCCCTTAATGAACAATGGGTTCCACCTATCAGTAAGTCCCGACACCCTTGGTTTCCTGTGTTCATCCACATAGGATATTTGAGACCATCGCATAGGATTTCGGTTTATCCGATAATTCTTCCCATGTTCCCATGGATGAAGACTAATCTTTGGATAGCGAATTATTCTCAACAATATTTTTGTTATTAACAAGACAAACCACAAAATCAATTCCTTTTAGCTTGTGAAATATTTTTTCTCTGCTTAGTTGTTTCTTAAATAGCACTCGCTCTAATTAAGTGTAGATTTAGTTAATATTCTATAAAGATAATTGAGGTTCATTGGATTTGTCAAGTCATGGGCTATTCTTAATCATTGGATCAACAATTAAGTACCGTCTATCTTAATCTTATAGCTAGAAATTATATAAACTTTTACTAATAAATGTTCATTTTTATGTGGGTTATATGTGTGAAATATGCGGTCATCTTATAAAATTTGTATATATTTTCGATGTTGCATTCTATTTGATAGTATTTATTTAGAAAATAAGAACTTAAATCCTTGTCCGATAAGGTTTATTTGGCGAAGTCCAAAAATAGTCCTGGTTTCTATAATATTTATATCTGGTAGTAGAGACTACATTTATCAAATTAACTTAAATTAGATACTTCAAAAATAAATTATGCCTATTATAAGCTATATCTTAGTTAATCATTATTTATACACTGAAAATGATTTTTTATAGTTTTTTCCTCTATTTTTTAGCTTTGAGAGTATTGAAACCAGTGTTGCAAAATGCGGTTCTATGCGGCCGCATATGCGTATGCGGTTGGAAACCGCATAGGAAAAAACATATGCGGTCTAATATGCGGTTCCGCATATGCGGCCGCATAGAACCGCATATGTTTGTATGCTATAAAATTTATGTATTATGTTGTGATAACTGACTTGTGATATGTTTGTATTATGTTATTTTATGTTCTTTGATATGTTTGTATTATGTTGTTTGTGTTTTTATGTTTGTATTTTTATTTTTGTTGTGAGATTATGCATATAATGATACAAATTATATATGAATTCTTATTTTAAAATCCGCATATATTAGTCCGCATAAAAATCCGCATATGCGGCCGCATACCGTATATGCGGTATGCGGTGCCCTTCCGCATACCTTCCGCATACCGCATTTTGCAACACTGATTGAAACTATGTACACGATATATTGTTTTGCACTACCGTACGAAAAAAAAGGTTCAAACTAAAAATAGTCGACATATAGTGGTCTCAATTAAAATAATATGAATTATCTCGGTTGTGCTGGTTAAAAAAAATAACAGATCTATTTTATAGTGCTTGAAATTCACTAGTCTCGACATGGAAAGGAAAAACAAAAATAAAATGAGCTCCTTTTGAAGAAAAATAACAAAAGACAAAAGGTGCTAGGGTCGTTTTTTAACAGAATTGATTGAGACCTGAGAAAAGAACATTTTCTCTTTTTTGCTGAGCACTCCTAATATCTTTATTTAACTAAGTTCTTGTGAGAATTATTAGTGAATTAAGAATTAAGAATACCCTAAATTTATAAAGAAAAAATATTGTAATTGATTAAGTTTTGACCAATAAAATTATATTATTTGAGTCGAACAGAAGACCAAACAGAAAAAAAAGAAAAGAAAGATATATAATGGCAACAATTTTAGATGGCTGTGTTTTGTTCTTCATATTTTGAAATGAAAACAAAGAATTATAGATCATGTTTTATTATTTTCAACGACTGGTGCAAAAAAAGGGCGAACATCAACTAGTTTGAATTATCTTTGTGTAACTAAATCAAACAAATATAACAAACATTATGCATACTCTTCAAGTTCCTCCAAGATATTGATGCGTGCTCAGCCGTGGTTCAGGACGTTTTCACGGTCTTTCCTATAAAGGACTCTGTTCCAAAATAATAATATTATCTATGTCGCAATAAATTAAATTATTACACTGGCAAACAAAGTAATTCCCATTAGATAATTTCCGGACCATTGCTTTGATTTCAATGCTCTTAAAATTTATCAACTGATAGTTTCAACGATGACCTGAATCATGCCTTGCATCAACATACCTCGCGGGAAAGAGTTGATACAGAAGGTGAACAATATCAATTCAAGCTTCTGATCTCCTAATTGTGCGTTTGCTTATTTATATTGCTCAGTACATATTCTGGGCTTCGGTTTTGTCACGCATGTGTTCTCCTTTTAGCTCACGTACAAAACCGGCTATTTAATTGTCAAATCATAACATCTCTGACTTATCATTTACCATGGATAAAACAAGTAACAACTAAAGGGACCTTGTAAGCTCGCATCTGGAATTTCCAAGACAATCAAATGCATCTCAAGTATTACTGGATACCAGCTAACTCAAGTAACAAACTGAGATGAATTATCAACTACTGGCAGGGGTTACAACGGCAGCAAAGCAGCCATTGATTACACCAATTACAAAATAAAATAAAAAATTGAGCTTATATACAAATTCTAATTAATAAGATTACTGTAAAACTAGATCAACAAGCTCAGTATGAAGCTACTAAAACTTCAAACTTAATTTCTAAAAAACTGACTGGAGTCATTTCTACAGTGTGTGGCACCATACTGTCATAACCCTTAATCCTTAATGGCTAGGGAAACATCAGAAGATTAAGAATGAAAACCAAAAAGGGAAGACACAGATTTTTGCTCATATGCCACTGGATCTTCCAAATATGGAAATCAAGGCACCACATGTAAACCTTCAGAGGAACCTATATGCACTCACAAGGAAAGAAGTTTACTGGGACCACATAAGATGTGATGTTGGGTTCGGCTGGGTCCCAGGAGCCATGCAGTGAAGTTGCCGCTGGTGGTTAAAACCCTCTCTGCCTCCCTTTTCCCCAAAGATGGAGGTGTGGTGTGATTCCACTGGCTCGGTTTCTATCTCCATTGAAGTGCTTTCTTCAGATTCCATCAGCTCTTCTATTCTTTCTGTATTCTGATCATGTTGCGAGCTCAACCAATAAGAGGCCATTTCTGCAGCAACAGATGGGACCCATGGCACCATTGCTAGGCAATCATTGCCCGCTGGAGAATTGTCCTCCAAGTTTTGGTAGCTCCCTTGATGCACAGCTTGGTCTGTGTGAAAAAAGGTTTAGAAACTGTTATATGCCTACTAGAGATTCTAAAAGTCAAAATGGTAAACTTGTGCATTACCCAAGATGATGAAGGATAGATGTAAGATCAGCGCACATGTGGAAACAGGGGTGGAGCCATACTTTTAAGCTATTGGGGGGTTGAAACGTGAATGTGGGTCAATCATATAAAATTTTCATGCTTCATATGGAGGTCAATTTTACGGTACCCATAGCATTTTACTCTAAATTATATAGAAAATCATGCTGAAGTACAAAACCTTCAGAAACGAATGGGGGTCAATCGATCCCCATATGTTAAATGTGCATCCGCCTCCGTGTGGAGATGCTAATTTTATTTGACTGAGCCCCTATGGGGGTTAAAAATAAACAGACACTATTGCTACGTGAGGTAACCCGTCAACGTAGAATTCTACTAAGAAATGTTGATTTCATATATATGGGCGGAGTTCATCAAATTATGCAAGAATCTGAATACTAAAACAAAAATGATTGAGACGAGCTTGAAAGATATTTAACTACATTAAATACACAACATAAACAGGTCGCGGCCTCAAAACGGAACAATATTGAGTAATTACCAGATATTTGTCAGTAAGGATTTAATAACTCTATGAATCAGACTACACGCATTATATAATGCTATAAGTATACTGAACAAAAGACTTCAACCATAAATCAGGTTATGTGATTGACTATAGATATACTACGAACAAAAGGCCCCAACCATAAAAACTAAGTAAATAAGGAGAAATCCAGACGTGAAGATTTAGTAACTTACTCTTGAGGTTTCGCAACAGCTGGGGGCTGACCAACAAAGAAGGGTTTGATGGCACTGGTCCAAGATTCAAAAATGTGTTTGCCGGCGTGTAAAGAACTATCGCTCTGTCATCAGCTGAAGAGGGAGGAGGTAATGTTTCATCAACTGTATACGTCATTTCACCAAGAGGAGGTACAATTTCATCCATTGTATATGTCATTTCACATGCAGGCTCGTCACCAAGACCACCAACTTGAAAAGGAACTTCTTCAATTGGATGAGGCAGCTTTGGTTCCTGCGCCCAAAGAGCACAAAATTTCACTCAGAAATTAGAAAGAGAAGGCTAATCCCTAATTTTAAACTTACTTGTGTAGAAAGCAAAAGACAACGGTACCATCCGGTTCATACTGGTAACGGGTATGGTACTAGAACTGCTTAGGCAGCTCTAGAGAGGTAGGGTTTGATCCAGACTCGGTTCAGCATAAATTACTAAATTAGCAGCTTTGCAGAAACTAAGATTAACTTGTACAGAACCGGAAAGGGTTCAATGCGAGTCGATGATCACCAAAAAAGCAGCAGAAATTAAAGGGAGGAAGCACACAGAGTAATCAGTAAAATATAGAGAAATTGGGAGGGGATGACAAACCAATCGCCTGATCTTGAAATGGGGATACGAGAATCCTTCCATCGCCTCTTCTATCTCTTTCCGCTTCGCCATATCGATCCTATAAACTTCACCTGATTTCTTATCTATGATCTTGATATCGCTCGGCTATAAAAAACTCTGATAAAGCTCTGATAGTTTCTAGAGCATTCACCGATTCTTCCAGACTTCGAACTCTCGGTTCCCTCTCCGTCTCTTTCCGCGTCCCTACTAATACTGAATTCGTATTACCTAAGGTAACAGAATATTCTGTTTGTATCTAGACCGTCCAATCAGAATTCACACGACTATTAAAGCGTCCCCGTGGGTTCCACTTCGGACCGGATTGGCCAGATTCCTATTGGACGATTGTGATTTAAACATAAATATTCTGTTACCTCAGAGGATATGGATACACTTGTACCGTTGTACGGGACAAATTTTGGCCGAAGACAAAATTATTTGAGTTTGGACTAGAACTGGGGTGTTCTTAAGTGATGAACTCAAGTATAAAATTCATCCAATTGGTTTTTTAAACGATAGATTTGAACTGTTAAAATTTATCTACTTTATAAGTGATGCGTCTACATGTAAAAAAAAAAAAAATTGTATAGGTGGTAAAAAAACGTTAAAAATATAAATGCATTAAAATTAATTTATTAACTTTCTAATTTTGACTGCTTGATTTTATACTAAATTAATTCGAATGTTTAAAATTTTCCCATGTAGACGCATCACTCGTAAGGTAGGCGGGTTTCAACGGTTCGAATTCGTTATTTGAATTTGATTTGACGGGTTTTAAACTTGAGTTCACAACACCCTAGTTCTACTCTTTAAGGTCATGTTTGGTTGTGGAGTAAAGTTAAACCGGATTAAATTTCTTACTCCAAGCTAAACTGGAGTAAATTAATCATGTTTGGTGGAGTAAGTTAAACCACCTCTCTAGGTGGTGTAAGTTACTCCGGTTTAGCTCAAATCTTTTTTTTTTGAAGAAAATATGGGTCTAGCCCGTATTTGATTCATTGAAGTTTGAGTTACATTGGAGATGTAACTCCTAGAAATAAAATTACAATTTGCTCAAGATGATTGAGCTAAATAAGAAAGTGAAATTAAACAAAACTAAGTTAAAACAGTAAAGGAAAGGAAAACAGTAGCTTCACAATTTGACGTACTGCTGAACAGTCTATGTTACTCCTCGTTTGGCTCCTTAAGCGTGGAGTAAGGGGTTTACTCCACCTCTTACTCCACAACCAAACATGACCTAAGTTTGTATAATTATGAGAAAGGGGAGGTAGCACAATTGGCTAGGAATAAGTCCTAGAGTTGTTGTACCCGAAGGTCGAGAGTTCGATTCCCCCTCACGACTTCGCAGCTTCTGCGAAGATTTTCAAAAAAAAAAAAAAGTTTGTATAATTATATTTCCGTACTTTTCATTCTTTACTGTATTTTTCTTCTAGACTATTTAATTTAATTTATGCTTATATGAAATTAATTATTTATGGGCAGGCTTGGAAAGTCAGAGGAGAAAAACCTAAATTCAATTTTCTCCAGTTTAACTCAGTTGAGTAAATAGTCTAGAAATTAAATAGCTAAGCAAAAAATTAAATTAAATAGTCTAGAAAATAAAAAAAAATACGGTAAAGAATGAAAAGTACGGTAATATAATTACATTAATTTTCAATTGACAACATTATTATTTCATTAAGGAATCTAATTTGCCACATTATCATTTCAACTGACCAATCTTAATTTAAATTGTTCTTAACATGTGATGTGATAAAATTCTTATAATTGTTAAAATAGAAATATGAAATTTCAAAACGAATAAACCAGATAGCATGTGTATGTTAAAAATATGTAAAATAAAAAGATTTTATAAAATAAGTTAATACTACGTGTTTTAATAATTTTTAAAATGATCTATATGCTGGAAAGATTTTACGTATAAGCTAATATTATGCTTTTTTATTTAAACAAATAAAATTTTGCGCTACAGTTTTTAATTCTAATCAGTTATACATAAAAAGGTAAAAAATAATTTAAAACGTGAATGAAATTATAATTATATTTTTCTACTTAAACAAAAAAAATAAAAGGAGGGAAATAGGGAGAAGTGGAGGAACCGATTTTTTTATTAATACCCTAAAAAAAATATATATATATAAAATATGTCCTCAGCTTTTTATTTTTCTTTTTTTAAATGTCCTAAGGCCCCTAACCCCCCCCCCCCCCCCCCCCTCGGGGCGGCCAGCTTTTTCTACGAAACCAGCCGCATTGGGGCGCTCAACTTTTTTTTTGTTTTTTTGACCATACTGCCTAGAGACAGAGCGGTCAGATACAATAAAATTTTTTTTAGAGATCTTGATGAGAAATGATTGAATTGCTACAGTAATACTTTCACCATAATGAATTGCTACAGATCTCAGTGAAAAATGATATTGGTGAAAGTATTACTTTCAACATGCATGCCCATAATGAATTGCTACAGATCTCAGTGAAAAATGATATTGGTGAAAGTATTACTTTCAACATGCATGCCTGAGTGGTAATTCGGATGATACAATTAATTTTACTGCCTGTCAATGTCAATATCCAACGAGCAATTCATCTTTACAATTTGAGCACTAGGTTTTACATTTCTTACGTATTGTTATACCTTTATTAATTAGCCCAATGTTAGGTGTATACAAAATAAATGATAAATAATTACAACAAAATCTTTTTGTTTTCGTATTAAATTACTATAGTACATGTATGAAAGGATTATCATGCAGTTTGAATACCAAATATTATTTTATTTACATAATCTTATTTAACTAATAGCACTTTTATTCTTCCGTTAATTATGTCTTATTTTATCCCTTTTTTATGCAAATGTTTATTGTAAGTGGAGAAGGGTTAAAATGCATTATTGGTTTTGTGTTATAATTATATTTCACATCTTTATATCTGTTTTCAAAGTTCAAACAATCGATCCGAATCTCTCAACATGATCTACATATTTAAATGTGCTTAGAGACTAAATTTTATATTATCTTTTATGAAAAAATTAACTATTTTTTAGATACTAGTATCGTGCCCGTGCGTTGCAACAAAAATATATTATAAGATTGAATAGAATATAAAGAGACCTTTTTATTTGACATTCACACAAAATTAAGAAAAAATATATTTAAATGAAAATAAAAGACACAGAAAAAATAGGTATCCAAATAATAAATAACAATAAAAGAAACAACAACAAATAAATAAAACGGATCAAATATAATATAAAAAAAATCTCGAATTATCATTGCGATTTAATATCCACAACTAAGACATGTTATTAAACGATTTAGAGGAGAAATAATATGTAAATAAACAAAATTGGGAAAGAAATGATTAAATGATTCAAATAAGGATTTTCTTTACGTATATATTCAGATCCGAAAGATATGATTGTTTCCATCAACACAATATCTGCTATTTATCTATTCACAAAGATATAGTAGCCCTAAACAAAATCCAGAAATATATGATAGTTTCATTTTCATTGTCGAAACTATGAAGGAAGAGGAGAAATGAAATGGAGGAAACAGAGAAATAAGAAAATAATATAATTGCAGAAATTGAATATAGTTTTAAAGAGAAATAAGGAAACGGATCGTGAGGGATCCATTCAATTTTAATTGTAACAAACTATGCAGCAGTTTTTGTGACGAGTTTGTTTTTAACTAAATTTTAGACTTCTACATATAAAATTGATGTATTTAATCAAAAAAAGGCAAATTATGTGATAGAAGGGCTGATATTCAATTTGAAAATTAATCTTTCAATCTCAGCCGTTGGTGAATCAGGACAACTATGTGCATAATATAAGAATGGAGATGTACAAAATCAATGCTCTTGGACCATTCAAAACGGTAATTTGGTACCTATCTAAACAATAGTTAAAAATTTCCAAAAAAATATAAAATTTAGTCTCTAAGCACATTTTAATGTAGATGTCATGTTGAACGGTTCAAAACTTCAAATTGACTATTTGAATTTTGAAAATAAAGATGGAGATGTAGGATATAATTGAAGCACAAAACTAATTGTGCATATTAACTCTACTATTGTAAGTGATGACCTATATCCATCAAGATTTATGACTTTGGTATACATGTTACATTTGATTTCACTATCGTCCGATATCATAATGAACTGCATGTTTTTTTCTCTTTAATTGTTGTTCTAACTATGAAGACTTATGGTTGGTAGTTAATCTATTGATTTATTGTTCAATTTTGCACAAATTATATAATGTGTTGCTTAGTATATTTAATTGTTATAATTGGTTACCACTTTTGTATTTCAATGTATATTATTCATACGCATTTGTTTTTTTATAAGTATCTCGACTCGAAACTTTCATCAATATTAATGCGATGTTAAAAAGTATCTTGACTCAAAACTTTCACCAATATCACCGCGATTCAATCTTTCTTATACCTGACCATTAATGAGAAATGAAGAAATATTACTGCATATTGGTGAAAGTATTACCGTAGCAATTCAATCATTTCTCATTAAGATCTCTAAAAAAAAATTACTGTAGTTGACCTCCATGCCCTTGGACGGTCTGGTCAAAAAAGAAGAAGTTGACCGCCCCAACGCGGGGTGGTTTCGTAGAAAAAGCTGGCCGGTTAGGGCATTTAAAAAAAGCAGAGGGCATATTTGATATTTTTATTATTTTTTAGGATATTAATAAAAAAAACCGGTGGGAGGAAGGAGAAGAGAGGAGAAAGTGGAGTCCACAAGGACATTTTGTTAAGAATTTTGAGAAAAATGTATTTTGTCATATGTTTTGAAAAAAAGAGGACATATGTTTTTCGGCATTTTGTCATGTGTTTTTTGGTGGAGAATAGAAGGGGAGGGAAAGAAACGTAAATGAGTGTTACTATCTTGTACATTTTATTGTTTAGTCAATTTTGTTTACCTCTGTTACTTCAATTCAGAGATCTGTAGAATAATACCTCTACGAGGTTAAAAGAGTTTAAAAAGATTACGAGGTTAAAAGAGGTTAAAAGAGGTTAAAAAGTAACATCCATTAACCTTACTTTTTTTATTAAACATCCATCCAAACATGAATTAGTCATGAGATTTTCTCTCTCACCTTCTCTTCCTCTGCTCTCAATTTTTATTAAATATTCAACTACAAAATAATCAATTACGGAATTTCATTTCCTTTATCTTCTTTCTGTTTTGTTTTTATTCTCCATTCAAACAAAATGTAAAGAGAGAATAATATATATAATGTATCATATATAATCTTTAATTTTATTTTATTCATGCTTATGTACTTACTATTTTGAAAAAAGAGAGTGAAAGTCAAGCTCCAAATTTCACTTATCGTGACACACTTATGTAAATAGCATCTCCAATGGCTTGCAAATGCAATTGCAAAGTTCTTGTTGGCAGTTTTATTTTTATTTTCAAAAATATTGAACCCTTTAAAAATTTGAAAGCTTTCATATTATGAAAGTTTTAAAAAACAATTTCACATAAGAAAATTGACAGTTACTATTCTTTAAAAAGTAAATTTTTTTAATTATTATTCTTTCATGAATGCATTTATTTTTTAATTAGAGACTATTTTGAATGCATTTATTTTTTAATTAGAGACTATTTTGAATGCATTTATTTTTTAATTAGAGACTATTTTTAATTTGACTACTGACTTGTGATTGCTAATTAATTGTATTGATGGAAATGCTTTAATGTAATAAAGCAAAATGCTAATGGATGCTATCTCATACACACGAACTGTAATGCACTGGACATGGTGCGTCACTGTATTTGTAAATGGTTCGCTCTATCTTATGTATGCAAATTTTATATCGTATTGAAATTTATCTTGATCTAGAAAAATCGTTAAAAATTTGCAAAATAATCTCCTACCATGGACACAAATTTTGATACATCGAAAAACACTAATCATGTACAACTTTTAATGCGCCGAAAGATATTAACTGCGTACAAATTTAAATTTTAATACATCAAGTCCAAATTAAAATCTGTGCAGGACAATTTGACACATTAAAATTCCTGCAAAATGCGAATTCTTAATTTCCGTTAAATTGCCGGACGAGACTTCCACGGTCTCTCCGGGACGAGCAAATTCTTTCCTCGATGAAATGCCTTCAGAAATTGGCTAGAAAAATATCCTAGAGTTGTTATACCCAAAGGTCGAGATTTCGATTCCCCCTCACGAATCTTGATAGCTACTACCAAGTTTAAAAAAAAGAAAAAGAAATGCCTCCAGAAATTGGAAAATAAATAAAAGACACAAAATTTGATCTAAGTTCAATTCGACGGATGTACACCGAAGTATGGAAGTCGCAACTTAAGCCAGGTCCAGCAGACTAATTTTTGTTTTCCCTCCCTCGTAACTCCTAAAACCCTCCTTCACCCCCCTCCCCGCCGTCGCTGCTCTCTCGATGGCCTCATCGGCGGGCGTCCCCGAGATGCCTATCGCTGGCGTTGAGGTCCCGATACCCGGGAGTGACAAGCTCGATTGGATCTCTCTCACCGTCCCCTCCTCCTCTCCTCCCTCTTCCCCTTTCTCTGACAGCGTGGGCTCCCACGACCTCGCTGGGTGCCACGTCATCGAAGACAATCCACTGGCATACATCGTCTGGTACGCTTTATCTTCCTTATATCGACACATCCAACGTTTTGCGCTGGTTTTTCCTGTGAAACAAAGTTAATTTATACTTGCAAATTTACAGGAGGTTCCACAAAAATATGCCCAATGCGCTAGAACTTTTCGACATTTCGCCCACCAAGGAGTTCCCTTCCAATGGATTACGCCTTGTTTTCAAGGATGCTCTTTATCCCTTTGCATTTCTATACAAAAGTGAGGTCTGTTATGGCCAACATTTTTTCTCTTGGGAATCTGATTTCCACCAAATTATCCAATCAACCAACTTCTCTGCTCCTCCGTTTTGTTTTTCAGGCCAATAGTGGTTCTACTACTGCATACTCCCTTCTTGCAGTAACCATTTCAGGATTTGCCTACTTGTGTAATTTGCGGAGACCTTCATCTTATTCACCTGGTTCGACTCTCCCCGCAAATGACATATTGGAAATTAGCATTAAAGGTAATGCTCAGCATGGAGAAATTACTGCTCTTACGGCAACACCAGGATGTCTAGTAATTGGCCGACAAGACGGGTCTATCAGCTGTTACCAGCTTGGCAAATTGGACCCTAATTCACCAGGTCCTCTCTTTATTATTCTATATCTCTTTTCTCTCTTTTTTTTAAAAATTTTATTATCCTTTTATTATTGTTACATTTTTTTTTTTGCAATAGGGTAATATCTAGTTCAATGAAGTTGTGTTCTTATCCAAATGTCTTCAATGATATTGTGTTTCAATAGTTAATGAATTTAGACCATTCTATGTATTAGTCACTGCAGTGCACATCACCTATTAAAAGAAAGCTCAATGGGAAAAAGTTTTTTGTAGGCAATAAGAAATCCAAGTAGAGAATTTATATTGAAGGGGAAAACCTTAGGTTACAGATATAACCCAAGTAAATATACATGCCATGGTTATTGTACCAAGTGAAGGTACCAGTCTGACATGCCCTTGACATGGGCCACCTGGCTATGGCTAATCTGCAATATGGTCTATATATTTGATTCTCATGTCAATAACATTTCATTGTTTTGTGAATGATCATAGGATTCTCTTATGAGCTTCGTGATGATGCTGTAATTGGGCGTCTTTTATGGAATTTTGTGTCTAGGTGCTTTTATTGATATACATATCGATTTTCGCATTAATAAAACCTTATTTATAGAAAATGGTTTATCATTTGATTTTCTTTATTTTGGCTTTCAGGGTAAGAGGGGTAGGGGCAGTAGTAGACATGGTGATTAGTGAAGTAAATGGCAGAAAGATGGTTTTTTCTATTCATGATGACAGTGCATTGCGTGTATGGGATCTATATAATCGCACAAGATTGCTTTCTCTTAACTTAACCTCATACCAACCTCAA
The DNA here is from genome assembly GCF_964058835.1 of Carex rostrata. NCBI lineage: Eukaryota > Viridiplantae > Streptophyta > Magnoliopsida > Poales > Cyperaceae > Carex > Carex rostrata. The sequence goes on from NC_135935.1 coordinate 2,980,385, forward strand.
GGCAACTTCTCTTCCCTTTTTCTTTTTCTGACTGGCAGGCCCAATATTAGTTTTTATATAACAAAGATATTATTTATGAAGAATGACATCATTCTTCATTGTTGTCCTTTTACATGTGGTTTATTGGAGGGCTTAAATTTCAAAATTGCATAATTGCAGGAGTAAACCTGTCTAAAATATGTGTTGGATCAGTTGACATGGACAAAGATTTAATTCATATTGCAATTCTGTACCAATGTGCTTTGGTAAGTTAGAGCTGCTCCTTTCTTCCATTTTTTCAGAATTGAATTTGTTGATTCATTATTACTGAGAAATATGAAATTGGCCAGGAGTCCGATGGAATAACTGTATATAGCTTTGATCTTAGCACCGAGGAGAAGACGCTTTTCACTCAGGAGCCCTCAGCATATGATATTCCTCTTGGGGAGGTAGTATTTGGCTCTTGCTATGTTTGTTAGTTTTATTAGTTCGTTGTAATTTATTGTGACTAATGGTCTAAAGTAACATGTTTTTTCCTCTTATTTTTCTAGGGAAAAGCTATTGATATTAAAATGAGCTCCTCGAAGCTTTTGATACTTAAACAAGCGGCATCAGTATCATTCGAGCTGATTGAGTTTGACTGTGACATGTAATTTGTTTAGTTGGAACTTTTAGATTGAAAATTTGATTTTAAATCTTAGAGCTCATCCAGTCAGAAAATGGGAATGGTTTAGGGTTTTCGGGGATCAATAGCATACTAGAATCTGAGACCTACATCCCAGTAGCCATTATAAGTTTCTAAAGACTCTCCTCAATACTGATGCAGTTTGCTTATTATATTATTTGCAGTCAGAATTCATGTACTTACAAATTGCAAGAGGAAACTGTTGGTGATCAATTGTTTCAGGATTCTGATGATGGTGATCTGATATGGACATCTGATGCTCTGCTCTCTTTCCTAAAGGTACATACTTTCTTCCCTTTATTCATACCATTAAGTTATATTTCTGATTTTTCTTTCATTTCTAGGATGATGCCTTGAATTTTTTGTCAAGCATATTTCTGCGCAGACTGATCCAACCGGGAGTCTATCAGAGTTTGGCTCTGCGTGAAACCTTCCTAGACTATAAGAAGTTTTTATCTGAGTCACAATTTCAGTCTCTCTCTCTGGCTGGGATCAAAAAAGAAATTGTGGGAATTATAGAACGTGAGGTACTTCTTGTCAATTCATATTATTTCCTTCTTGTCCCAAGTTCATACTGGGTTTTAGTAAGGTGTACGGAATGAAACTCCTTTCTCCTGTTATATGTGATTTGGTCATTTCTTTTGGTTTTCACAGGGAGCTAACAAGAATCCAAATCTGATTGTCCACTATTGGAAGAAGTTCTGTTCTCAGTTTTTCCAACACTGGTGTGAGAACAGCCTTCCACATGGTTTACTTATTGATTCAAAAAGCGGGGCATTTGGATTAATCCGGAAGGGGTCCATTTCTCATTTTCGTCCTTTGGTCAGTGCTGAGCAGCTTGCTTTTGGTTAGTCTGACGCCTTTGAGTTGAATTTACTTAATAACATGTTTTTTCTGTTAAGAAAAGTCTTAATTCCCCCAATTTCCACTCTTAAGTAGGTTGTTGTGTCCTGCTAGTGCTTCCTTCAAGGTTTTATTTACGATTTAAGTTGTTGAAATTGGATTTTGTTGAATGTAGTTCCGTTGCATGATTGATTCTTGTAGGATTACAAGACTGGGTGCATTGGAAACTGTTTTAAGTTTTCTGAAAGATCTTACAAATATTGTAATCAATTCAGCATTTATTAACCGATGAATATAATCTTTTTTTCAGGTTCCTCTGTGAATGCTGCATCCGAATTGTCTGATTCTTCTGCACAAGTCCTTGGTGATGTTCTTGCATGCATCAAAAGTATAAGCCATCATCTTGGCTGGGTTGGGCCTGCTTTTTACCATGAGTCTCTTATCTCGCCAGTCGTGTCTTCTGAAGAAATACTTTCTCAGCTAGTGAAGTTTCTGAACACTGGGTTTGGTCCTGCCTCTCCTGCCTCTCTGGTAACTATATTTGGGTCTGATGCCTATTTGGCAAAGAGGCAATCAGCCCATAAAAACCAAAGGACGTTCATGGTTGAAATACTATTTTCTCTACATACCCTTCATTCTAGAGCAATCAGCTGGAAAGGGGTTTTAGAGGTCATTGAAAAGTACTTGCAATACCTGAGCCTCCAGAGATTTAACACAGGGAGCATTGAGTTCAAAAGCGGCTGTGGCCTGAATTGTTCTATGATGGTTCAGGTGACGTCTCAAGTAGCTAGAAAAATGTTTGAGGCTGCTTTCAATATTCTTTTGCTTCTGGCTTATTTGGTTGAAACAAGTGGTCAGGTACATAATTTTTTTTCTTCAAGAATTTTATATTTTGATGACATGAAGTATTTTAATATATTTCATTAATGTTTTTAATTTAGAGGATTACTGGGCTGTTTAGAATCATAGAATTATTTGCTTGCTTTTAATTTCTTTATGGAGGTAATATATATTATTGAAACATTTGCTTGACACAAAAATGTAAATTTATAGGTGTCATTGACACTGGAAGAAGTTGCAAAGATAAGACTTCGGCTAATTCCTATGGTGGAAGAGATATTATTACAATGGGTTCTGGTCCATTTTGTGGGAACCACTCCAACTAGTCGGCCTCCACTTGAGGACTTTAGCTCTCAACTTTCCTCACTTCAGATTGGTTCGTCTTTCCTTTTGCCTTAATTGATAGAATCATTGCTCTGTGCTCTGATTCCAGTTTCTGGTACCAATCTTGCCATGACCTGTACTGGCTTGGAGTGGCTTAGATCTGAATGGTACCAAATGTTCGTTGGTTTTTTGGGTTTTTTTGTTACGGACTTCTAATTTAGCCTTGCTATCATTCTTGCCTGTGTTGTTCCACTCAATAAAAATGTAGCTATTGTACTTCCCACCGAATGACATTTTAGGTGAAGATGGGATTTTTGACTAGAGTTAATGCTTGCTTATTTATTTTTTCTCATATATGCAAAACAGATAATGCTGATAAGTTCTCATTGCGTAAGAAGCTTGGATCCCTTTACTTCACACAGGCATGCATGCTTGATTTTCCATGCTTAGACGGAGGCCAAAATTATCTATGTTCATCATTTCTAAATTTGACCGACTTAATTGACCTGTCAAGGAAATTTATTAGCTCTATCCTATGGGGGAAAGATCTTGAAGGTGCTTTATCAATTTTCTCTGGCCCCATTGCTTACTTAACCCCTATTCTTGTCCGTCATGGCCAGTATGAAGCTGCTGAGGTATATCACTTGATTTATTTATTTTGCAATATATTAATCTGTGACACATTATGCATGCATGCCTTGCTTGGATGAGGCTGTTTAGAAATCAAATAAGCCTTGTTTAATTGTAATAGAAGTTCTACAGTTGAAATTTAACTCTGAAAAATAATTGAATGTCAAGGCTCTGGATTTAATATCACAGTAATTGTTCTTACCATATCTATATTTTCTGCATGGAGAACCTCTTGGGTATAATTGATGCCTATTCAAGAAACAAGAGGGCAAGCCAGAAGGAGCAGGACAATGAATGGTGTGCTCGGCTCCATCTGAGAGGTTTTTGTCTGTTGATGCTGGCTAATACTGAACTTGATTCAGGCTTGAAAGACCAACAAATCCATGAATCCATTCGTTGCTTTTTTAGGTCATGAATTTTTTCTTTATTTGGATTTCCTGATTGGAACAATAGATAATCAATATGGAAATGAAGTTGCTATTATTGAATATGTTCATTCTGTGTGAACAGAGTTGCATCAGGTCAAGAAGCTCCACAAGCATTGCGTAATTTCTCTTCAGAGACGGGATTCCATCATTCAGGTGAGACGAGCTGTCCACTTTACTTGAGCTAAAGGACAATTCTTTATTCCTACTTTGAAATTTCACATATCACTTTATAATAGTTGCACAGCACCCTTTTTTTTTTTTTTTTGAAATTATCATCGAGCAAAAGCTCATGAATTGGTTATTTTTTTGAATGATCACATAAAACTTTGCTAAATAACAACTCAATTTAAACACATTACTTTTTAAATCATACTAGGAATTCAAAGTTAACATACTTGAATCTCTTATACTTTGGTGTTTGTTAGGGGAAGGTGAATCTGTTGCTGTATGGCGGGTCCATTACTATCAATGGGCTATGCATTTGTTTGAGCAGCACTCTATCAGCGAAGGTGCATGCCGCTTTGCACTTGCAGCTCTTGAACAGGTGGATGGGATGGCAGAAGATGAGTTCAGTGAGCCAGTTAGTACTGTTCGGGGTCGGCTATGGGCGAATGTGTTCAAGTGTAGCTTGGACCTCAAAAGATATGGGGATGCATATTCTGCCATTATATCTAACCCAGATCAGGATAGCAAATTCATTTGCTTGAGGCGTTTCGTTATTGTGCTTTGTGAGATCGGTGCTACCAAGGTTTGTTTACTCCAGGTTTTTCTCATTGTTATTTTGCAAGGTTTTAAATTGCTGTTAACAGTCCTTTCAGTGAGGGCTGGAAAAAACTTGAGGGATAGCAAAGGCTATTGCTGAAGCTTTCCTGTATTGCAGATTTTAATAAAAATATTAATTCTAATATTTTTTTAAGGTAAAAATGTTATTGTTAATATTACCTTTTTTAAGTACAAAAGCCACAACAATGAAAGCACTTCTACAATGGTTTTAAAATTGGCTTGCAGTTAAATCAATTAATGTTGCTTGACAACAGTATCTTCTTGCTCTCCAAATTACCGAAAGTTCCTTTATTCCTCTCTGGTATTCCAAAGCCACATCAGAGGCATGACAAGGAATTGAATATAAAAAAAGAAGAAAAGAAGATGAACAGGTCTACATCTAATAATGTTTTGTTGACTATCAAAACACAGATCTGATTAAATTTTTCATAAGCTCCTAAGTTATCACCTGAGTTGATAAAAGTTTCTCCAACAGCTTTTGATATCTGAACAGCAGGATCGTGTACATAACTCTTTCTTAGGAAAAATCTTCAATTATTAAATTAGGCCCTACCTTGATTTGTTATAAGCAGATTTTTTATGTGTGCCTACAGAACCTCAACATATCATGTATACTCCCTATGTTAAACATAAATTGCCGCCAAAGCTGTTCAAACATAAAATAAAACATTGTGTCATGTACGTTGTTAGGATTAAAGTATTATGTACATTGTATTTCCTGCTGTACTCGAGTATGCATATATGTATTTGGGGATGTAATGGAACAACTCATAATATAAAACATTTCTAGATCAAGTAATGTAAATGTAATACAAATCATTTCTTGTCTCTCTGTGTTTGTTATATGTAAATAAATTATAATTACCCTCTCTCTCTTTCATCTTACTCTCTAATGGAAATCCAAACACGGTATCGGAGTTTCAATCCTGATCCCTCATTGTAATCTGTTCTCCTCATATCTTTGCAAAAGTTTGGAAATAACTTGTCGGTATCAAGTTTCAGATTCCCCTTCTCTTTCTTTACCAGTAACTATGCACAAATTTCTGATTCGCATTATAATTTCTTGTCACAGAGGTGTTAGTCAAGCAAAGTTTTTAAACAAATCTTTCAGATGTCATCAGTGGCCGATTTCTGACAAGTCACTCACACTTTTATGAAGTCCCCTCCAAAGTTCTTAAATTCTCATACAAAGAATCAATCTTTCTTTCCTACAATGACTACAACGCCAATGTCCAATTTCTCCAGCAAATCAATCATCCTAATCATCCAAATCACCCTTCCCCTTATTACTAAATTTGAATGCTTTAATTTCTTAACTTGCGGTCTCAGATTGTTCCCAGTTTTGTGGGATTTACTTCATGAAACATGTAGAAATAAAATTGCGGTAAAATTTGATTTGTGTCGAAATAGGACTTATAGGAGAAATATAAGGGTAAAATAATGAAATAAAGGCCTAGAAACAAGCATCTGGTGGAGGCTGTAACAAGTTCGAGAAAAATTGACCAAACCTCATGTCAGATTGCTGTTGGCAAAAACCGCTAAACACAAACCTTGAAAGCAGCCCACTATACCTCTGTATAGCGGTAAAACTGTCATTTCTCATTTTTTTTTTGGAACATGGAATCGCCTTTGTCTTCAAATCACTAGATCCTTTATATCCCATGATTTACAACATTGTTATATGGCCATAGTTTTCATACCCAATAGACCTGTTGGTACTGGTCAGTTACTTTTTTTTTTTTTTGCTTTTTCTTCCTATACAGGGATTTACAGCTAATTTGGGGCTTAATTTTGACTCTAACACAGTTTGGTTAATCTAATAGAAAGGAATTTGGTTAATTTCCAGCACAGTTCAGGGTTTTTAGGTCTGGTCTCACATTCTTAACTGATTGTTGGTGGATCTTTATTGTGGTCAGTGATAGCCTAAATTTTCTGATAATTGTGCTTTTGTATGATCTGGTGTTTAAATTTTGGAAAGCATAAATGATAATTCTATCTTCCTTGGCAGATTCTTTGTGATGGTGAGATTCCCTTTGTTGGCTTGGTGGATAGGGTTGAGAAGGAGCTCTTTTCCAAGGTAAGCATTTCTCAGTTTCTCTCTCTCTCTCTCTCTGTTTTTTTTTTTGGAAATCTTTACAGAGGCTGCGAAGTGGTGAGAGAAGCTCGAACTCTCGACCTTTGATTTCTCAGTCTCTCTCTCTCTCTCTTTTTTGAAAGCCTTCGCAGAGGTTGCAAAGTCGCGAGGGGGAATCAAACTCTTGACTTTTGGGTGACCAACAGTTCTAGGACATTTTTCCTAACTGTGCTACCTCCCCTTTCTCCAGTCTCTCTCTCTCTCTCTGTGTGTTCAAAATTGGTTCAAATGTATTTTAATTTTTGAATAGGCAGAGCGGTCGGATATATCTTCAAAGCCAAACCTGTACAAGGTGCTTTACGCATTTGAGACTCAGAGAAACAACTGGAGAAAGGCGGCGGCTTTCATGTACCGATATTCTGTTCGGTTAAAGAAAGAACTCGACCTGCACATGGGAGAGGGCCGATACTCAAACTCATGCATCTCATCGACACTTCAAGATATATTACATGCCTTGTCTTCTGCTATCAATGCTCTGCAGCTGGTTGATCATGCCCATGCATGGCTTGACGCGTCTCCGCATGAAGCATGTCTCCAGGTTTCCCCCATAAAGAAGCCCCGGAACTGCTCTGTTGAAAACGGTATGTCATTCATACACTCATATTATTTATATTCAACAGAGATCACAGGTTATGGCATGATCTCTATATCTGTTAAAGCTGTCATTTCAGATTTGTTACGAATAATGTGTATTTGATTTGCAGTAGGATACTTTCGTAGTAAACCGTAGATATGGGTCGTGATTTTGGTGTTCTTCTGACAGTTTACAACTTTAGTATGCAAATTCAAATAACAGGGTTTTAAAGGGTGCATACATGAAAAATCTATTATGTTGTTTATTGTTCTATATCTGCCTTTTCATTTGTAGATATTTCTGGTTTGGACCCTGAGCACCAAGGCTCTAAATATTGTGTGGATTTAGATGCTCTTGAGAAGGAATATGTAATTACATCAGCTCAGTATCTGCTTAGTCTCAGGGATATTAAGTTCAAACTATCAGGTAATGATTTGATTGAGTATTTAGTAAAAGAAGTTTCCAGCATTGAACAAGAGAAAGTGATTGAAGAAAAACATCGAACTTGCATAACACATTTTCATGCTGTTACTTTGCAGGAAGCCGAACTTTATCCAATTTGGTGGATGTTTTAATTCATGAAAATTTGCACGAGGCTGCCTTTACAATTATATTGAAGTTCTGGAAGGATTCAGCATTGAAAAGGTGTTTTTCCTAATTAAAAATAAGGTTCCCTTTTCAACTGCTTTCAAGTAAACTTCATTATTTTGGAACTAAACACTTTTTATTCTTAGGGAACTGGAAAGCGCTTTTGTTTCTATAGCACGGGATTGTTGTCCCAATGCCACTAGAAAGGAATCCTCCAGGTAAGCTGAATTTCTGCTGTCTGAAGTGAAAATGCTTCTTCTGAAGTTCTAATTATCCATATAGTGAAGATTTTGGCCAAGTCAACTTGGCTTGTAATTGCTTTCTGCTTGGTGAAATAAATGAACTCTATTGTCAGGCCCAATGTCACAAGTAGCGGTTTTCTGCTGTTGTCAACAGAGGAGAGAAGGGGGGACTTCATGGAAAATAGCCCCGTCGCTCTCCAGTTCAATGGAACTGGACAGTGGGAAGCTCTTGAACATTATCTTGTAATTACCTTCTCCAGTTATTTACAGCTCTTTAATCTCCTATAATTTTTTAAGCAACAGCCAACATGATGATATTCTTTTTAAAATTACATAGACAGCTTGCCTTTCTTAACAACTTGATTTAGTTGCAACACAGTTGCATAAAATAGTATTTCATAGCATTTATTGGTGTTATTTTTGAGAGTTCTTTTTAGTTGAATTACTGTTGTTTCTTCAGGAGAACTACAGAAAATTGCATCCTCGCTTGCCTGTAGTTGTTGCTGAAACACTTCTTCACACTGATCCTTATATTGAGCTCCCTCTTTGGCTTGTTCATATCTTTAAGGTACTTTTTTTCTTGCTGAAAGTGCCCTGGGAGTTTTGTTCATTATATTACTGTAGTCTCTGCTGCAGGAAACACCTTGTGCTCAAAGCAATTTTATCCTATATCTGTTTAGCATACGGGTAATATATATCATTGATTACGATAAAATAGTGTCTGGTCATCAACATGGTAGTGTGCCAAGAAAAGCGGATCTCATCTTTTAATCTGTTCAGGTTGAATAGCTCAATGCTTATCAAATAGCCAAACTTTGTTGTATTTGTTCAAATGTTGCTACACATACGGGCTTATGTTAAGTAGTTTTGGTCGGTATGTTTATTTACAAATACAATTGATTCTGACCAAGAAATCTCTATATCAGGGAGGACGAAATGCAAAATCTTGGGGCATGACTGGCCAGGAATCTGACGCAGCCGCATTATTTAGGTTATATGTAAACTATGGGCGGCATACGGAAGCCACTAATCTATTGCTTGAATACCTGGAGTCGCATGCCTCATTGGTAAGTTCCATTTCCTAACATCTCATTTCTTGAGTACCTATCTATATAGTTTTGTAAATTAATACTGTGAATTTGTTTGCTTGCTTGTGCAGAGGCCAAGTGATGTTATTAATAGGAAGAAGATGTCGGCGGTGTGGTTTCCTTACACGACTATACTGCAGTTGTGGTGCAATTTGGAGGAGATGCAAAGTACAGGTCACAGTGTGGAGCAATGCAATCAGCTTAAAAAGTTGTTGGGTCAAAGTTTAGCCATACATCTCAAGCAGGTATTATCATGTCAGTTATGCAAAGGACATTGTGTCTGTATGATTATTAGCTTTTCCTATCTTCAAATGTGTGGATATATTACTTTTGTGTTTTTTTGGTCTTTGCAGATAAAGTTGGATTCAGAAGATGTACTGTCTTCTATGCCTGAACAAGAAATATAAAGCTTCATCAAGCACACAGATCTTACTGAACTAGGAGTATTGCCCACATGTCTGCATATGATATTGTTTAAATTAATTTTTTCTTATCAATGTAGGACTCCAGTTTTGTTCCATTGCCGGATAGTTTTACATTTGATAGGATCATGCAATGGACATTGTGGCAGCAGTTCCTTTTATACTAGTCGAGCTCCCCAGGTTTACTATGGTATTCTGTTTCTTTTTGTGCCCATAGTTCCCTTCTTAGTAATGCTTGAAATCTTGTGTTGTAGTTGTAGTGGACTTGTTCGGTGCATTGGAAAGAGAACCACCTGCACACAGTTTCATACAAAATCCTATGAACTTGTGTGTGTGTGTGTGGGTGGGTTGAGTAATGATTAATATTTAAACTTGAAAGGAATACTTGCCCTCGCATTCCATGGAATGAGATTTACAGAATGACTCGTATCACATTTGGTTGAAGGAACATGATACAACACTTTTAGCTTCTGGTAAATAGTACTTGTTCCATCATCTAATCAGTCTTCATATCTACGAAGTTGAAACAGAACGATTTCCCACTGTTGCGACCACAGCTGAAAGGTCCGTCGGTCATTAGTGAGCATTCAGTGCATATACCACTAAGGAAAATGGCCTTCTTATTTTGTATTATGAAAACAGAACTGGGAAAAATAATTGGCGTTGTGTAATTGCGTGTTACAAGGTTTGATGAAATAAAAATTACAGTTTCTAAACTTCCTCTTAAATACTTGAGGGTACCTTCGACCCATAAAACCGCTTAACAATGAATGGGAGTACAAAAGTAAATAGAGGGGCAAGATTACAATACGTGAGGGTACCTACAAGTGTTAGATTGACTTTAGTGAATTTTGTGCTTACTGCAATGTCATATCACTACTACATATAAAATAGTAAAATACTAAGAAAAGTAACGAGGCACATTGATAAAAGAGGAGGGATTTAACGCCCATAGTTATTGGTGTCAAATAGTGTCAAGTTTTTTAAATTGTGCTTCAATTAATAAATATAATTTGTTAGATATATTTTAAATCATCTCAATTATATGCATGTACAGAACTATGGGATTTTAACTTCCTTTAGGTAGTGTTCACGAGAGGGGCTTAACTAATTTGATATATTGATTTTGCCTATCAAAATAAAATTAGAATGATGTAATCTTGTGTATGCATATTGTATGACATATATAAATATCTAATAAATTCGTTTTGGCAATAGAAAAAGAGCAGGGTCACAATGCCTCATGTCATGCCTCAATTGTGCTTCACATCATTTATCTTCGTTTTTAAAGTCCAAACAATTAATTCGAGCTGCTCAACATGATCACCATATTAAAAAAAAATATTTGGAAACCAATTTTTTTAATTTTTTTTAGATAGGTACAAAATCACTATTTTTGAATGGTACGTAATCTCTCATGATAAGAAAAACAATGATGTTGTACCTGTTTTAAAAATATAGTAAACAAATTTCAAAAAAATTATAAAATTTGATGGGATCATGTTTGAGCGGTTCGGATTGACTAGTTAGACTTTGACTACACATATAAGGATGTGAGGCATAATTGAGGCATGAAAGACATGAAGGCATTTGAACCATGCTTCATTTTTTTACTATTTTTTCAAATAGGTACAAAATCAATGTTTTTGGACGGTTCAGAATATTCTGAAAAACAATGTTATTTTGCCTATCTTAAAAATAGTAAAATATTTCTAAAAATATAAAATTTGGTCTCTAAATATATTTTAAAATAAAGATCATGTTGAGCAGTTGGAAAGGATTAGTTGAACTTTGAAAATAGAAATAAGAATGTGAGACAATTGTTCAATTGGAAACTTGTTTGTGCGATGAAATAACATCTAATAGGTATATTAATTTAAGAATGATGAATTACGCCTTACTAGTTACGTTGTGGTGTGGAGATATATTCAGAGACCCATCTTATCAAGCTATTTGGAAAACTGTTATTTTGACCCAAGTACGGTGCTCAATTTTCTCATGCTAAATTTCCCCATTTCTCCATTTTGACCAAGTCCGAATGTCCGATGCATGAACTCATGCTTCCGTGATGGCATAAAATGTGTAATTTTCGAATGCAGATGGATAGGAGGTTGTGTTATACTGTCTAGTCATTCAGTATATGAGATAGTTGACAGGAACACAGAAAAATTATGAATGCACTTTTAATTTTTTTTTCTTCTGTTTCTGAAGGGACACGAGGAAAATTTTCTACTCGCTCCCTATATAATTGGTTAACCTTTAGAGGAGGTTTAATCTCATAATACAATTTGGTGGCAAGTTAAAATTCCACATGCAATTATAGTCCTAAAAAATGAATCTTTAATAACGAATAGTTACAGGGAGGAAAGTGTTGATCATCTGTTTTTTAATTGTCTCATTGTCTGTATACTCAATTTATCTTGTTTTGGATGTGTGAATGGAAATATAGAAATAGAAATAGCAATGTGAAAAAAGAAGTTGATCGTTGGACACCAAAAGATAAGGATCAAATCCCTATTCCAACCAAAAAGATAAGGATCAAATCCCTATTCCAAAAGTGGGGTCGACAACAATGGTGTCAAACTTGGCAAGATGAAGGTAAATACCTAATTGATGGTGGTAATATCACACAAGCAAAGACATTTAATTGATTTTAACTTGTTTAAATGCTACTTGGAAGATGACCGAATTATTTTAGTTAGCATTTAACAAATTGAATTACGAAAGTTAGTATATCTTTTAAAAATTACAAAAAGTTAGCAGGTATGCAAAAGAGAAACACAGATTAAATTTGTCTCTTCTTTGAACAGTGTTTTTAAATGCAGTTTTGTTTATGAATGCTGAAAATCAGTGCATATGCAATATGTTGGTGCATATGCAAATTTTACTACAAAAATACATACGTAGTTTTACTATGATTTGTTAAAAGATTATACATAAAATAAAACTAATTTATAATATAAGGTTGTTTTAGTTTAGTAGTTTGTGCTCTTTACCACACTTCCATAGGTGATGGGTTCAAGCTTTCTCCAATGTAATTTTTTTTATAGGTCTTTTTGGAATTTGGGAGCAATTAGTGAAATTTGCATGGACCGCATATTCAAATATGTATAAGATTGCATAAATAATATATGTGTTCGCATGACTATATATATGCACTACATATTCAAATCCGCACAAAAGAGACTGCAAGACATTTTCTATGAAATAGCGGATTACATATACATATGCAGTCAATTAAATCACATTTTAAATTCATATTTAAAAGCACTGCCTTTGAGTGCTCTATTTTTGGCTAAAATATTTGTACTCTTTGAGACTAGGTATCTGTTTTTTTTTTTTTTTCCCAATTTTTTCACTACTTAGGATATTGTGCATGTTACCTTTATGGACTTGTGAATTTTTTTATTTTCTTGGAGTCCCGACGGCATTTTTTTTTTCTTTTCGAAGAGACCAACCAAGGCCTGATTTTTTAAAAAATACCCATTAAAAAAATTAATTTAATAAAAATAACCAGATCGAACTGAAATTTTAAAAATACTCAAACCGCGGATTTTTTCCGCGACTCAGAATTTTTATTCCGGGCCGCGGAAAAAATTCGTGCTCCGAAATTTTTTTTTTTTTTAATTTTTTATTCCGGGCGCAGATATTTTCCGTGGCCCGGATTTTTAAATAATTTTTTTTTTTTTTTTGAGTTTGGAGAAAGAAAATATTTTTTTTTAGGTCCAACTTTGCATCTCTGGTTAACATATCAAAACACCTTCAAAAATCATGAAAATTTACTGACATGTATTCTGGACTTAATAGAATAAGACTGTAAAGTTTCATACAAAATCTCAAAACAGATCGTGAGATATCGGTTCTCAAAAATTGCTCGAACTGCTGAAGGAGTGCTTCTGAGCCCAACTTTGCACCTCTGATTAACATAGCAAAACACCTTCAAAAATCATGAAAATTTACCGACATGTATTCTTAACTTCATAAAACAAGACTGTGAAGTTTCATACAAAATCTCAAAACAGATCGTGAGATATCGGCTCTCAAAAATTGCCCGAACTGCTGAAGGAGTGCTTCTGAGCCCAACTTTGCACTTCTGATTAACATAACAAAACACCTTCAAAAATCATGAAAATTTACCGACATGCATTCTTGACTTTATAAAATAAGACTGTGAAGTTTCAAACAAAATCTCAAAACAGATCGTGAGATATCGGCTCTCAAAAATTGCCCGAACTGCTGAACTTGTTTTTTTGGCCCAACTTGGCACCTCTGATTAACATATCAAAAAACCTTCAAAAATCATGATAATTTACTGACATGCATTCTTGACTTCATAGAATAAGACTGTGAAGTTTCATACAAAATTTCAAAACAGATCGTGAGATATCAGCTCTCAAAAATTACCCGAACTGCTAAAGGAGTGCTTCATTAATGGTTAAAGCCATTATTTGATTATTTGAGATTCGAATCTAAAAAGTTCACGAATCAATTTCGAACAAACTATATATACCCAGTTTGAGTTTGAGTTTGAATAAGATTCAAAACGAATTGGTTTGATTTGTTTCATAACAAACTAATTTCAAATTGAATTAATTACGAACTTTTTTTGAATCAAACTCAAATCAAATCACGAACTACGAACTTTTTGTGCCGCCTTACATGAGAGCAAAGAGAACGGAACACGAGAGATTTCTTTATTTAGAATGACTGAATGACGATAGAAAGGTAACTAAATTGTCATGATTTTTGAAGGTTTTTTGATATGTTAATCAGAGATGCAAAGTTGGGCTCAGAAGCACTCCTTCAGCAGTTCGGACAATTTTTGAGAGCCGATATCTCACGATCTGTTTTGAGATTTTGTATGAAATTTCACAGTCTTATTCTATGAAGTCAAGAATGCATGTCGGTAAATTTTCATGATTTTTGAAGGTTTTTTGATATGTTAACCAGAGGTGCAAAGTTGGGCTCAGAAGCACTCCTTCAGCAGTTCGGGCAATTTTTGAGAGCCGATATCTCACGATCTGTTTTGAGATTTTGTATGAAACTTCACAGTCTTGTTTTATGAAGTTAAGAATGCATGTCGGTAAATTTGCATGATTTTTGAAGGTGTTTTGATATGTTAATCAGAGGTGCAAATTTGGGCTCAGAAGCACTCCTTCAGCAGTTCGAGCAATTTTTGAGAACCGATATCTCACGATCTGTTTTGAGATTTTATATGAAACTTTACAGTCTTATTCTATGAAGTCAAGAATGTATGTCGGTAAATTTTCATGATTTTTGAAGGTGTTTTGATATGTTAACCAGAGGTGCAAAGTTGGGCCTAAAAAACAATATTTTCTTTCTCCAAACTCTAAAAAAAAAAAAGGAAAAAAAAATTATTTAAAAATCCGGGCCGCGGAAAATATCCGCGCCCGGAATAAAAAATAAAAAATAAAATTTCGGAGCGCGAATTTTTTCCGCGGCCAGGAATAAAAATTCTGGGTAGCGGAAAAAATCCGCGGTTTGGGGATTTTTAAAATTTCAGTTCAGATCAGGTTATTTTTATTAAATTAATTTTTTTAATGGATATTTTTAAAAAAACCGGAACCAAGGCTATTTTATTTTCTTTGAGTTTCAAGACATCTGCTTTCTTTTTTCCTTGTGCCGCAGAATTAGTCCAAATTTTATTTACTTTACCCTTTGGACTATCTTACAAAAAGAGAGAAAAAAAAATTAGATCGATAGACTAGGTTTGCGTGACTGCGTATTATCTTAAGCACTCTAAATTCTATTTGAGAAAATCGATATGAGAGTCGATTATATTTTTTTGAATAATAAAATTGGTGAACCAGATACAACATTTACATTTACAGGTAAAAGAGTGATTGAAAAAAGTAATAAAGATCAAAGTATCCGAGAGTGTACATAAAATTGAATACTTATTAGAAAGAGTTTATGGATTCAATTGTACCGCGTAATCTTTTCAATGATGTTCTTAGTGAATTATTAGCATTCCATGAGATCTTTCATTTTAAAAAAAATAAATATAAGAGGTTTATGCTGAAAAAATTCAATCTATTATGTTCATTTTTATTCAATTTATGGGATCATTTTGTTATATTTTTCTATTATGTTTAAATGTGAATTATTTCTCCTATTCATTATACTTTATCTGGTTCCATATAGATCATCGAAAGGATCTAAAACAACTCACCAAAGCTCGAAAGCCATAATCTTTCAAAAAATTGATTCTTTTTTCAAAAGTTTCGATCTTTTGGAAAGTTCGAGTAACTTTGGATTTTGAAAATTTTAAATGCTAATAAAAATAACTCGAGAAAGATGCTGGTTTATTTCGTGTTTATTTAATAAAGACAACAATCAAAAGTATACCAATAGAGGTGAAGGTACAGTACACCAGGGTGGGCAACCGCAACTTCCTGCCTGGTTTTTCAAAGCTTTCATTTTTCTAAAAAGCTACACGAACATTTGCTCCAAGCCTCCAACTATACATATCGTATTACTTGACTATTCTACGAGATATATTATTTTAGAGGATACGGACTCGAATTATATCAGTTCCAGTCACAACCCGGATCCAATAAATGGATGGTTGTATGTTGGTACTTGGTAGTTGGTACATGGTGGTACCCCACGCCGAGTGGTAAATTGAGTGTGACGTGATTTTGAGTTTCAACTGACCTTGCAGTACTTGCCAGGGAGTCCGTATTCCTCATGTAAGTAAGTGCAATTTAAATAAACAGATGCTCATATTAATTTCAGTTGAATCAAATTTAATTTGGTGCATATAGAAATCAGTGTTTTTTAAAACAATTATATATGTGTGTGTATAGTGATATAGTCTGTTGCCGCATTAAAAATGTCAATGCCGACCACATATGCAGCCTATGCTGAAAACAAATTCAAAAATATCTAAAGCATATTACAGAATTCAAAAATATATGGAATCCATTATTTGGGTCCCGCATATGCAGCGCCTCAATGGCTTGTTTTATAGGCGCTCTGGTGCTTTGATTTAATTGTTTTCAAATTTAAAGACCCTCTAAGTTTTAGGCGGGAGCTGGATGGACTCTGTTTACAATCAGACGGTCGATATCTATTAATTCAAAAGATGCTTTTTGAGTTAATGCAGACGATGCGGAGAGGTCGGGACGCAGCTGAAAGAACACGGAAAAAAAAAAAAGACGAATGGAGCCCTCCAGCAGTAGAACTCTCATCAAAATTCGGTGGAAATAAATCTGCTGTAACGTGTTATTCCGACGGTCCGACCCCAACCGTTTGTTATCGTTGAGATTTATGAAAAACTTTATTATTGTTGAAATTTGTGGATAAAAAACTTATTTCTTTGAGATTTGCGTATAAAATAGTTTCAACGGTTAAGATCGGAATAACAGGTCCCTGTTATTGCTGGAGAATAATTTGGTCGCGGGGAAGTTGCTCAACTGTGGGCCCATATTTTCGGAATTTAGATTCGGAACTCACGGAAAGGACCATGTCTACGGTGAAATAGGCCAACCTAACAATTGTTCCTGGTACACTGGCGCGCACGAAGTTTGATTCGTCGAGAGCAGAATTGGGGGAGGGGAGAGATAGAGAGGCGTAAGAGAAGGCATCGGAGATCTCGTCCGTTGCCATCTCAGCCTTCGTAATTCTCCTAACCCCGCATTTTGTCCTTCGATTTTTTTTTTCTCGCGTATAAGGATATAGCGAAGCTCGATACTTTTAACTTAAGAGGTAAACTTTATTGACTATATTTACTGATCTATAATTTTCGGTCATAGAATGTAGATGGAATTCTGTAAATTAAATACGAATTTGAACTTTAATAGGTAGTGATCCTTGATTTGATTACTTTTATTGGGATTTAGTTGGAATTGTCAGATAATGTGATTACATTTCCTCATCCAAAACGAACTAAGGTTTTTGTCGTTCAGCTTTAATTTTGACACGCATTGTCAATTTGGGCGTCTAGTTTTTTTTTTGCAATAATGAGAATCTAGCTGTGACCTCCTTTTGAATTTCTCATCTTGAGCACATTCCATTGCAGATTTGTTACATGGACAAATTATTCATCAATGTTTTATGAGAGAATTATAATTTTTTTCCCATTGCATTCTGCAAATAGACAATTTTTACATAAGTATTGGTAAATGGTTGTTCATGAAATTCCATTTTATTTATCAGTAAGAATGTGGGAAAGAAGCATGACTAAAATTACTCTTGCATGAACTTGTTTTGATAATTTTAGTGTAGTAACTGAAAATGGGAGTGGTTTCAAGGAAGGTATTACCCGCAGTTGGGACCTTGTGTTATTTTTTCCCTGCTCTGAGAGCTAGGTCCCGCCAACCAGTCAAACGCTACAAGAAGATTCTTGCCAATATCTTCCCTCGCACCCCGGTTAGAATCTTAATGCTTCACATACTCTAGTTTGTAATTGGGGCTAGTTCATGTTTTCTTTCAACAAGTAAAAGAACATGAATCTTAATACGCCAGATTGCTTATTGCACCAGGATGAAGGACCAAATGATAGAATGATTGGTAAATTGTGTGAATATGCTTCCAAAAACCCAATGCGCATCCCGAAGGTATTTTTCTATCACATTTTATTTTATTTTATAACAAAAACATGGACTTAATAAATTTTAGCTTTGAGGTGGATCACATATCATATGTAACACTATTTTTTTACAAGATAGAAGGACATATATTCATTATTTGCTTGTGTTATGTTCTTGAGCAGATAACCAATTATCTGGAACAGAGATGCTACAAGGAGATGAGAAATGCGCAATTTGGCTATGTCAACACTATCATGACCATTTACCGCAGATTATTATTTTCATGTAAAGAACAAATGTATGTTTTCACTGGAATTAATTTCCACGCATTGTATGTTTGTTTGTGAAATCATTACGATGAATATGCTGATGGCTTCTTAGTGTTTTGTACTCTTGATATTAATATATGATTATTTGTATGTGGTGCAGGCCTCTGTTTGCTAGCAGTTTCCTGACGCTTATTCAAACGCTTTTTGATCAAAGCAGAGATGATGAGATGCGCACAACTGGATGTCTTACTTTGTTTGATTTTGTTATTAGTCAGGTACATCTTTATGACTTCTTTTTTCTTGTAGTCCTGCAACAGAAGTTGCTATTTGGATTTCACTTGCAAAGACCCTTAGAAATTTCATTTTTAGAAGTACTGATTGGTTTGAGGTAAGCGAAATTTAATTTTTGAAGGTTATGCTCGTAATATATCTTTCTTATGGTTAGGAAATGAATAAAATAACTCAGAATGATTTTAATCGCTTGGTAGGTGGACGGTACCTACCAGTTCAATTTGGAAAGCTTGGTTCCAGGAATTTGCCAGCTTGCACAACAGCAAGGTGATGACGAGGACTGCTGTCTCCGTGCTGCTGCATTAAAGGCTCTCTCTTCTTTGGTACTATGTTTACCTTCTTGTTTTTTTTCTTCTTTGTTCTTTTTAACTGAGAAATCATCATTACTTTATTATTTCAGTCCTGGTTGGTCTTTTTGTATGCAGTCGCTTTGTTGCAAAGTATGTTGGTTATTTTATACTAATAAAGCTTCTGGAATGATCAGATTTGGTACATGGGCGAACATTCTCATATCTCGTCAGATTTTGACAATGTAAGCAAGATCTTGCTTTAAATCTATTTTTCTTGGAGTTCTTTTGCTACTGTCACCCCGTGATCGTAATAGGTACCGGAAGCTTTAAATACATTGAATAGTGGTTCTGTAATATGTTTGGTAGGATATTTAGTAAAAAATAATGAAAAGTGTATAAAGTAAGCACTAGGATTTTCTTTTATTGAAGGCTAACTTCGTTTGCTAAAAGATTGCACTTTGCTTTTGAACTCCAAATTGATAAACTGCTGCTTGATCATTTAAATGCTCAAGTGACCTTAATATTCTGGGTCTGTTTCCATCACTAGTTAATTTAATCTATTTTGAACCCAGAAACTGTTTCCCATGATTTTCCTTCTTCTATGATTAAGAAATATTAATTAGACATGAAAAATATGAAAATTTATTGTTTACAATATTATGCTCTATTACCAGGTTGTATGTGTGGTGCTAGATAATTATCCACACCAGAAAACAGCAAAGGAAAGTTGTACCAGTATTAATGCCGGTACACTGAAAGATGACAGCAACAATGAGAATGGTGATGCTAAGAAAGGCAATGACAATGCTGGTAATAAATGGGTGCAAGAAGTACGAAGAGGGGAAGGACATTTAGTACAGTCTCCTTCATCTGTTCTCCCTCGCATCCGCTCCTGGAAATCCATCCACAATAACAAAGACAACTTGACCATGTAAATCTACCTTCTTCTCCACTTTCCATTCCCATTCTTTCTTTTTTTAATCTTTTTTTTTTCCTCCTAATTCTTATGTTTTCTTCAGGGAAGAGGCCAATAGTGCATCTTTTTGGTCCAGAGTGTGCGTGCACAACATGGCAAAACTATCCAAGGAAGCGACAACATTCAGGCGTGTTTTTGAGTCGATATTGCGCTATTTTGATCAGTGTGATTTATGGCCATCACGCAAGGGGCTTGCACTACCCGTGCTGTTGGAAATGCAGCTACAGCTGTATGAAGAATCAGTGGCTTCAAATCCTTCTAATTCTCCTTATGTTCCTAATTCTTCTAATAGTGGTAAGATACGTTATTCATGTTTCCTAAATCCACTTATGCATCATTTTTTGTGTGCTAAAGTCAAGTAAAGAATCTATGTTTTTTTTTTGTTTCAATTAATGCTGTGTACTCAACTTTGTAGTGCAAAGCACACATCTGATGATATCCATGTTAATAAAGCACCTAGAGCACAAGGCTATCTTGAAGCAACCAGAAATGCAGCTGAGCATAGTTCAAATAACTGCCACACTTGCTGAGCAGTCGCGGGTCCAAACGTCAGTGCAGCTCATAGCAGCTATAACTGATTTAGTGCGCCATCTCAAAAGGACACTACATTTTGCACTAGACAGCAGGGACTTAAGTCAAGAGATGGTAAAATGGAATGAGAAGTTCCGGATTGCTGTTGATGAGTGCCTTATTCAGCTCTCCAAAAAGGTGAACTAATGTGATATTATTGCTTTGATCATTATAATCTGACAAAGATACTAATGTGGGTTTTTATTACGAAAGGTTGGAGATGCGGCACCTGTTCTTGACATGATGGGTGTTATGTTAGAGAACATCTCATCTAATCCTATGGTTGCTCAGTCTACTATCTCAGCTGTCTATCGCACTGCTCAGATCATTGCATGTGTGCCAAATGTTTCCTACCAGAATAAGGTTTATTAAAAACTTTGCCTTTTAGATCACGCCACACTGTTTGTTAACTGCTATATATTCTTTACGGGGATCAAACTTTATTAGATCTGATATGATGCTGATTATCAAATGATATGCACTTTCGTTTAATACTTTGATTAGTCAAACTTTTTTTTTCAATTCAGGCATTTCCAGAGGCTATATTCCACCAAATACTTCTAGCAATGGTACACCCAGACCATGAGACACGAGTTTGGGCCCACAGAATATTCTCAGTGGTACTTGTCCCCTCGTCGGTTCACCCAACTGTCTCCTCACAGTCATATAGTGTACATGATATGCAAAGGACCCTTTCCAGAACAGTTTCCGTGTTTTCTTCTTCCGCTGCATTATTTGAGAAGCTGAGAAGGGATAAATCCTCCTTAAGAGAGAATACTATCCAAGAGAATGCAGATCAAATGGGCAGTAGGATAAACCGACAAGCTAGCAATGTGAGGCCCACAAGGTTGCAGTCAATTCAGAACCGTGCACCTAGCATGAAAGCTCCTCCTTTGCCTGTAGTGGATGAAGAAGATCCATTGACTAGACCTGTCAGAGATAAGGTACCTTCTGTTTTTAGAAAATTAGAACTTCAAGTGATATCATCTCTTGATGTATAGACTGTACTTTCTCAGAGTGGTATCAAAGGTCCTAAAAACAAAAGTCTAGATGAGTTGTCTAATATTCTCATACCTTTAGAAGCACACAGCTTATCTTAAAATATGGTTTGTATTTGGATTTTGAATGAAATGCAGGAAGGGGTTGTGTTGAGGTTGAGCAGCCGTCAGATAACACTTCTATTGTCATCTATCTGGCATCAAGCACTTTCCAGTCAAAATGGTCCAGAAAACTACGAAGCCATTGCAAATTCGTATGGCTTAAGCTTACTCTTCTCTAGACCTAAGGTATCTTTTGATCTCTAAATATTGAATGGTCTCCTTTAGTTACTTACTGAGACTAATTATTTTTCTTCTTTCAGACCACACTTGACGAGACTCTCACTCAGAGTTTTCAGCTGGCATTTTCCTTAAGAAAAGTTGCACTAAGTGGAGATGGTAAGTTTGCTAAATTGAGAGCTGTCTGCCTGTCTAAAGATGATTATGACAAATAGATTTGAATCCTGTAGGTGCTTTTCCTGCATCTCGTCGCCGATCCCTGTTCACTTTAGCAACTTCTATGATTGTATTTTCTTCAAGAGCTTTCAATGTCCCTACCCTCATTCCCATAATTAAATGTTCTCTCAATGACAAAACTGTAAGTTACTCTGCTTCATATCCAATTCATCTAGTTGATTCTAAAAATATCTCTCCCTGTCTGTCTGTTTTCTTATTTTCTTTTTCTTTTTTTTGAATTCTAGATGGATCCTTTCCTGTATTTACTAGAAGATAAGAAGCTACAGGCCGTGAAACCCACACCTGAAAATTCTTTGGGATCTCATTATGGGTCTGAAGAGGACACAAGCAATGCATTGAGATCTCTTTCTGCTGTACAGCTGACTGAGAGCCAATCAATTGAGTCCATGGCCTCTATAATTGTCAATTCAATAGTTGATTTGCCTGATGTAACCTTCTATTTTCTTCTCTAGTTTACATAAACTGTCCATCTACCATCTATATTTGTGCTATTTGTACAGATCTTCTATATTCTTGTAGAAATTAAGAACAAAACATAATATATATTGTTCGCTGTTCTTTTGCAGTCAGAACTGACGATTATAAGGAATAGATTGCTAAAAGACTTCGCACCTGATGACCTTTGCCCACTAAACATACAATTTATGGAGTTGCCAACGCCCAATTTACCATCATCAAGAGCCAACATGGAAAATGTATCTCAACATGAGGTGGTTCTCATTTGTTTCAAAACCAAATTATGAAGATGTCTACTAGCCCAAGTTTCACCTTTTACTTTAAATGGTAGATGTATAATTAATTGTACATTTCAAAATATTTTCGTGTGCAGATTGAGCCTGCTACTAAGTCTACAATTGATGATGATGACTTGTTTGGTGAAGAATTTGATAACTTGGCAAACCGTGAATTGGTGCCATTCTCTGACACGTCAAATCTTCTGACTCCTATCCAGATTTTGGATTCAGTAATCTCTCTCTCTCTGTTTTTTTTTTTAAATCCTTGGCAGTTGCTGCTAAGCTCTCTCTCTCTCTCTCTGAAAGTTTGGGCAGAGGCTGACAAGGATTTATCAACAGCTCATAATTTGTAGCTTACTCTATATTCCCCTAATTTTATTTTCAGGCGGTTGAAACAGCATGGGAGGTGGTGGCATTGTCAGGTGCAACTGCACAAGAGTTGGGCTTTAATGAAGTAACAAGTCACTGCGAGGCATTTGTTTTGGGGAAACAGCAAAAAATGTCTACTGTCATGAGCTTTTCTGATAACCACGATGCTTCATCTTACAACCTCTCAACTTCAAGTTCCAATCATAAAAAAGTCGAATCTTCCGCTTCAAATAGTGATCCTTCCCAACAGGTACAATGGAGACTCTTCAAATTGAAGCCACCGAGGCTCAATTTGGTGAAATGATGCCAACCGGAGTTTCAATTCAATTCTGGAAAAATGGGTTAATAAGTCTTAATTGATGCCAATTCGGGCAAACATTACAAATAGCTGCACGTCTCAGCCTTTATTGTGTTCTAAGCTCCAGTAACTAATCAATAATTAGTGGTGCACTTTTATGCTCCAAATGGTTCCTATTAGCCACGCCCCATGGACTGGGCCCTGAATGGTTCATATTATCATTTGTAGACTGTTTTAGTAACTTCATAAACCTTTCTTTCTTAAACTGGGATTTGTTATTAGCCAATGATTTAACTATTAATTTTGTGAAATGCAGCATACAAATCCATTCCTCCAGGGAAATTTAGAAGGATACCTACAAGATTTACCACACGATCAAATTAATAACATCAACAGGAAGAACAATTCAATAGATGCACAGTTTTACAAGCTTCCAGTTTCAAGTCCGTATGACAATTTCCTAAGAGCTGCAGGATGTTGACGTGTTCTTCAATATTTCCCCTATTTTATGTGGATAATTTACTCGCATCTGTGAGAGCTTTCTGTTTATAAAAATGCTGGAGCCTGGAGGTGCTTAGTATGAAAGCAGGATATCATTATACCAAATTCTTTCCCCCTCACTCTCCCCATCTCTGTCACCTTTTCTGTTCCTTTTCTTCATCCAAATATCCCAATATTTGTATGTCATATATAGGCTGCTGACCGCTTGGTTGGTAATTAATGATATTTTGGTTTAATTCTTTTTTTCTTCTTTAAGGAAAGAATGCTCCAATTAACGTGAGCACGTGTATAGTCATGGTATCGAAGCTTTAATAGTCCATTTTACTATTGTAGTTAAAACTGATAACAAGTACATCAATGGTTGCTTATAGTTTTTTTTTATGGTTAATGGTTGCTTGTAGTTGCGGAATTGCTTGCTTTCTTCTGCATGGATATTGATTTTCTCTTGCTCATATTGTTTTTATTAAACCAGGTTTCTAATACAAAAGGATGGCACAATGAGTGTCAACTAAATCCTTTTGTTTACTCTATTTGATCGTATTTGGTAAGACAGAAATGAGTAAATTTTTTTCGTTAGCTTATAAAAAATGGAAGGATATGGGTTTACTTGTTAATTTATGAAAAATTGATTAATCTAATATTTTATATAGTTTATATAACATTTTATATAATTATATTTTTTAAAGGGAAGAATTTCATGTATACTTAGAAACTTTGAAATTACGTATTTTTCTCTCTAAAATTAATAATAATATATTTACCCTTCTAAAATTTTGAAACTCACAATTTTACTCAATTTATTGTCTTTTTAATTAAACTCAGTTTAAATTTTATTAAAAAATTTAAAAAATTTATTTTCTAATTAGTCGGTTACAAGAACAATTGGTTTATTTTCTCACTACTTAAGCACCTACAAGCATATGTATAAATACCACTGTATATATGTCATAAATAAAATAAATTATATGCCCAAATTGACCAAACAGATAATTATAGTTTTGAGGTGTATAAATGAAATCCCCCGCCCTTTTATTTTTCTAATTGAAACGGATAGATTTAAATTAACTTGGAGCTGCTTCTCAATTTGCATTGAAGAAAAAAAAGAGAGACTTTATTTATTATATCAGGGAACAGATTACAATAATTTTGTCCTGAGGATATTCGGTCGGAGCTGAAAATTGTAGAATTATAACCAATTATGCAGATTGAAACTAATGTGCGGCACAAGATGGACGGTAGCACAGTTAGGGCAGGAGTGTCAACAGTACTATATGGATTGGGACATTGGGTGGACCGGTGGAGGCATTTTTATAGTCGTATCTTTTATGATAATATTTTTTTTATCTATCTTTTCAAATATAGTACGGATCGGATAGATAGATAAAAAAATATCATTGACATATGATTTGTACTTTCAATAAAATATTTTTCAAAACAAGAAAAAAATGAAAAAATAATAATAATGAATATAATTAATTTATATCATGAAAATTTAATAAAATACAAAATTTTATTGTATCATGTATCATCTTCATACAAATATATGAGAGATCCAATTACACCATTTTATGGTGACACATCTTGATACCATATATTTATAAATTATTTTTGAGATTTTAAAATCCAAACAGTCGATCTGAACCATTCAACATGATGTCCATATTAAAATGTGTATGGAGACCAAATTTAACATTTTTTTTGGAAATTGTTTACTATTCTTTTAGAATTTTAGAAAATCAATGTTTTTCAATGGTCTAGAATTGTCTGACAATAATAACTTTGTACGTATCTTAATAAATAATTAAAAAGTTCCAAAAGAATGTAAAATTTGATCTTCAAGCATATTTTAATATGGCTATCATTTTGAACGGTTCAGATTAACTGTTTGAACTTTATAACCGTAAAAATGATTTACAAATATATAGTGTCAAAATGTGTCACCATTTTTATGGTGCAATTGGATTCCTCCTCCAAATACATACCTATGTATATAATTTTATCTATAAAAATTATCTTATACGATAACGGGTAAGATAAGAAAAAAAAATCGTTATTCGTACCCGTACCTGATAAGTTAAATGAAAAAAAACCTTATCCTTACTCGTGTTTTCGGATACGATATGGATCAGATAAACAGATAAAAGAATTCCATTGACATATCTAAACACAGATAGCTAGCAAAAATAGTTCTAAAACATATGATTCGCCAAAGTAAACAGTTTTGAGCACCACTCACAACTTTACAACTTTACAGCTTCTATCATTTACTTATAATTCTATACTAACAGTAAGAGCATGCATGAATATCATAAGGTTGTGCCTGCAACAAGAGAGGAGATTTTCTTCTGACAGTAAAACCGGAACCGTCTGTTATATCCAAATCACCGAGCTTCATCCCGGGAGGAAGTTGTCAGTTGAAATGGTAGAGAAGATTCGCCAAGGCCAACTCAAGAGTTGCTAATGCGAAGGTCATGGCAGGGCAGGTCCTACGCTCGGCATCAAACGGGATCAGCTCAAAATCCGTCCCATTGAAATTGACATCCCTTTTGTGCGGAAAGGCTACAGAGTTAAAAACTTAAAAGTAGGTAGTTTCGAAGAAACGCATCTGCCTTATTTGAGCCTCATTTGAAGAGGTCTTTGTAATTTAAGCTCTGTACCCCTGATTTTTACTTATTTTCTAAATATAACCCTGGCAGCCACTGCCCGGTTTTGATAAAAAGAAAAAGACATCCCTTATACTCAAATCTCTCCTGAAATATGATCTTTCCGACCCTTACCGTATGCGTTGACACCCCTAGGACTCGTTACTTTTGCCAATTACATTTTCTTTTTTAAATCTTTTTCTAATTTCAGATTTGAGTAATTGAAGTCCACTGAAATTGAAGTTACGGAGAGCCCACACTTTATATAAGATTATTTTGTGCTCTCATTTTATTTTTAATAGCACAAAACACAAGCCGAGGCGGATCTAAATTTTTTATTAGAATATAATACTAATTGAATTTATAGAAAATTGCAACCCATTTCCTATAACCATGTTTATTATAAAATCTTTTATAATTATAAAATCGATCGACAAAATATTGAATTTTCTCAAGTTAATTAAAAAAAAATTAGTTTGACACAATTTAGAGTGGAACTGTTCTTAGTCAATTAGTAAATTGAAGTCAAAATTTAGATAGAAATTTAATCGAACTATAATTATTGAATGATGAGGGATCAAATTACACCATTTTATGGTGACACATCTTGATACCATATTTTTATAAGTCATTTTAACAATTTCAAAATTCAAATAGTCGATCCGAACCGTTCAACGTGATGTCCATATTAAAATGTGCTTGGAGACCAAATTTTACATTTTTTGAAAATTTATTACTGTTTATTTAGAATTTTTTTAAATTGTTGTTTTTCAATGGTCCAAAATTGTCTGAAAACAACAATTTTGTATACATCTTAATAAATACCAAAAAAAATTCCAAAAAATGAAAAATTTGGTCTCCAAGCACATTTTAATATGGAGATCATGTTGAACGGTTCGGATCATCTGTTTGAATTTTAAAATTGTAAAAATATTTTTTAAAAATATGGTGTCAAGATATGTCACCATAAAATGGTGTAAGTGGATCCCTCCTCAAATTGACCAAAGCTCGGAAAAAATCAGTTCAAGAATCAAACTAACTCGGGTCAAAAGTATCCACTGCATCAAACTAGAGATAACCAAACATCAGATCAGAAATAAACACATTGAACAATTAGTACTTAATCATAAAAAAAAATTCAAATCCAGAAAATATGCCAATGAACAGAAGTGCCAAGCAATGCCTTACCATATATAAAGAAATCTTAACACATAAATACATACATACGTACGTTCGTACCATACATACAAACATACAACATGTACCGCACCACACTTGGTGTTCGTGTTCAGCCTCCAAATGGCGGTTATCTATATTACTGGTATGGTATTCAATCTCAGTGGCCTGCAGCCACATTACTATATATTTTGTTCTCGCCATAGAGGATCGGAGTGGCGAACAAGCACTCGCACTTGGTACACCAGGAAACACGAGGTTCAAAAGCAATCTACCACTCTCCAGTCTGGCTGTCTCCAATCAACAATAAACGATGCTCTAAAATGGCCAAATTATCGACAAACTCGATTCAAATCTTAACTTGTTAGGGTGATTAAGTAAAATAAAATCTGAAAAGACCTGAATTCAAGAATTAACCGAATTATATTAGGACCCCACAACTCCAGAGGGATCCAATCTTAAAAAACAAAGAATTTGGAAGATACAAAAAAAAAAAAAAAAAAATAAGCTGCTCAATGTTATCTGATCGAACCCAATTTAATTAGCCTAACCAAAAGTACTACCTGCTGCTTGTGACAAATGAAAATGAAACACAGTTGTCGATAAAATTTCCCACCATATTTATAATATCGAAATAATTAATCAGAATCATACAAACAACATAATTTAAAATCTGCACTACGTACGGCGCTAAATTAACAAATAGATATAAAATTGTCAAGTGCCCCCACACAAAAACACACAAACACACAAACACACAAACACACAAACACACAAACACATGTCGAGGGCAGCCTGCCTACCGATGAAATTAAGCATGCACGGGGCTTCTCCATCCGATGTCAAATAATTATTTGGGATCGACTAATAGTCCTACTTTAGTTTTCTAAACGTTCATCTAACTAACTTATGCATAAAATACAATGAAGATCACTAATTACATGGGAGACTACTAACTACTTAGAGGACCACTTATATTTAAAAAAAATTACAACTGTTGCGCACATGTATAAATACTTATATGTGCAAGTATTACTATATAATATATTAAGTATTCATACCTAAGACATTAAGTATTAAAAAAAAAATTGGACATCAACTTTCTTTTACACACTCATGTTTTACACGTTTTTAGAAGTGTGTTTTTTTTTTCCGTTTAATCTCGTCAATATTTCTAACGATATGTGAGGAATTTTGCGAATCTAAAACCACAAACATCCTCTACGTAATTTTCTCTTTCAAATGAGATCCAAGATGAAGTATTTTCAAGTTCTTCGTTATTCAAGTATTCATACCTCAGTGTGCAAATATTCATACCTTGTCAAGTATTCTTCTTTAAAATACCGAGTATTCATACTTACTCAATAAAGTGTGAATATTTATGTTGTAAAATATATATCTAAGAAACCCACAGACGTGTCTTTGGTATTAACTACCTTGGGAGATCACTACTGACTTTGGGGGGCCGCAAACGTTGCTTGAAAGCGACTACGATAGGGACCACACACATAAAATCAAGGACAAGCGGATGCGTAATGACCATCTCAAGTGTCAGTATTGTAATTGTTGTAAACGTTCATTTTTAAAATATCAGGTATTCATACTTACACATTAAAGTGTAAATTTTTATGTTGTAAAATATTTCTGAAAAATTTCTAAATGTGCTTTGTGAATTAACTACATGGGGAGACCACCACCGCACAATCACCAGCATGATAGTGTTAGTCCCAAAGGCACCTAGAGGGGGGGCGGGGGGGGGGGGGGGGGGGGTGAATAGGACTTTTATATTTTTGGTGTAAGTAATAATATTCTAGCGTGTCTATAAGTTATTTTTGGCGAAAACTAGAATAAATTTGTCATAAACTAAAAGTAAAGTAAGTAAAGTAAATATTAGAGTTTAGAGACACTTGACACGAGAGTTCTTTACAGAGTTCAGCACTAACGCCTACGTCTCCGGGGCTCGTGACCTTCTAGATGACGCGCCTTTCTTTATCCAATGAGAAATGATTATAAGGTGAAACCGGTGAGCCCTTACAAACTTATGGGAAGTCACACGACCCTAACAGGAGCACTAAAGGCTCAAAGGAAACAATCTGATTCGCGAGGATTCAAGGATTGCAAGGTGAGCGCGAGGCTCAAGATAACAAGGGTTACAAGGTGTTTGTAGTAAATAAAGATCTCTCACAAATCACTCAGGTTGTTGAAGTTGATTGAGTATGGTGGAGGAGATTTTCGGTTGTTGAATGAGTATTGAAGTTTAAGGTCTAGCAACTATGGTGGCTCTCTTGTGAATAGAGGAGATGAAGTTTGGCGGCTGGAGCACACCCTAGAAACCTAGCTTTGGCTTCTATATAAAGGGAGAGAAGCAAATCTAAGTTTATTCTTGTTTTCATATCTGACGTTTGTCTTCCAAGTCTTATACTGATCCATCTGTTCATATTATGAACAAGGTTAATACATAGAAGTTTTAGATTTCGATTCCTGAGACTTTCAAGCTTCGATTCACTCAAATCAGAGTTCATATGACCAAACGGTGGCCAAAATACAAAAGGTGCGCAGGCTGAATAACCATAACGGTCCATGACCATTGTCACGGTCTGGCTCTGGCTTGCTTAGCGTCAAGTGATGCTAAAAGGTATTTTATGCGTCACAGACTATCCTGGGATGTATTTATTCCGTTATAACTCTCCCTGGACCATTATAACGGTCCTCAACTGTTCTGGAACTTCAGCACTCTTCAAACAGGCGTATCTTGGTGCTCGAGTGTCCGATTTCGGCATATGACCACTTTTCGAAAAGCTTGTGAAGAGTAGATGTTGATTATGAAGTCTTGGCCTTCATTGAAATATTTCTACATTTTATGAGCCTGCACACATCTCAATTCAAGGAAACTGTTAAATGCAATTTATGTATGTTTTGCAAATCTAGTCAAACAAATAAGTCGAGGGCTCCCAAAAGCCAACAGGTAGTTTTTGTAAAAATATTAATATCTGAAATTTCAAGTATTCACACTTATGCATTGAAGTGTGAATTATTATGGTGTAAAGTAACTTAAATCAGTAAATCAGTTAATCTATTTGGTGCATGAATGTATTGATAGGTACTGAATAAAGTATTCATATTTATAACTAAAATATGAATTGTTTACATATGACATTTGTATTTCTAAAAAAAATATAATATATCAAGTATTCATATTTACACATTGAAGTGTGAATTGTTATATTGTAAAGTTACTTAAATTTATTAATTTGTTTGGTGCTTGAACATATTGATAGGTACCGAGAAAAGTATTCATACTAATAATTGAAGTATGAATTGTTACATTGTAAAGTATCTTAATTTAACATTTTTTTTAAATTGACAATATTCTAACTATTAATATATGAAATGGTAAGTAACAATAGTTAAGACAGTTACTGTGATGCATATGTTTTATCAATTTTTAAGACATGAAGTATACATATCTACTTGGTCAAATTTTGGTGTTACTGTGATACATATGTTTTACCAATAGTTAAAACATGAAATATTTGTATTTATTTGTTTATGTTAATACTTTATCTGATTTATTGATATCTAAAACACTTAGTATCCATACGTAAGCGTGAAGATGTGTATTGCTATGAAATAATATTTGGCTTTATTTTTTTTTATATTTATAGATAATAGCAATCATATTAACAAGTGTATTCATACCTATGAATTTATGTATGAATTTTAATTTTAGAAAGAAATTTTAATAAATCTCAACCATCTCCAATATTTATCAACAAATTTGTACATGCTGGTAATAAGCACATAGACGCTCCCAGTACTTTTTTTTTTAGTTAAAATCCATACATAAATAATTCAATGCAATAACCAAAATAAAGTACATAGAGTACATAGAAAATCTAGAACAATTTAAAATGCTAAAACTAAAATCTAGAACACTTGAAATATTATCGAACCTAATAATGAAAGCAATCATGACACTTAAAAAAAAGTAGCTTTGCTGAAAATGCCTCCCTTTATGTACAGGTACTAGTTCTTCTGTATTGTACTGGAGCACCTTCAATAATACCTCTGCCTCAGCTTCAATAATACTTCAAAAAAGTAGCACGTGTTATTCCTACAAACAATTCAAGATCTAAGCACCTGCTAGATCACCATGAAATTGGTACATGATTCCAAGAGTTTATTATCATAGTCGCTTTCAAGCGACATTTGCAGCTCCCAAAAGTCGGTAGTATTTGCACACTGAGGTGTGAATACTTGAATGACGAAGAATTTGAAAGTACTTCATCATGAATCTCATTTGAAAGAGAAAATTATGTAGAAGATGTTTGTGGTTTTAGATTCGCAAAATTTCTCACAGAACGTTAGAAATCTTGATGAGATTAAATGGACGAAAAAAACACACTTCTAAAAATGTGTAAAAGATGGGTGTGTAAAAGAAAGTTGATGTTCAGTTTTTTTTTTAATACTTAATGTCTTAGGGATGAATACTTAATATATTATATGGTAATACTTGCGAGTATAAGTATCCATATATGCGCACGCCAGTTGTAAATTTTTTGAAATATAAGTGGTCCCCTAAGTAGTTAGTATTCTCCCATGTAGTTAGTGGTACTTATCGTACTTTATGTATCAATTAGTTAGAAAGACGTTTAGGAGACAGACTCAAAGGGGACAACATCTTTACTCTAATTATTTGTGTATGATTTACATTTATCATAAGGTTGATAGATATGTTTTTCACGCATGACACATGTTTATATTGATGGAAATTTCAAAATAAGCTGGTTTTGGACGATCAGTAGCATGTCTTTAATAAATTAAAGGCAATGAAAAGAAAAAAAAAGAAGTGAATATTTTGTAACTTCAATTAATAAGTTAAATGTAGCATTTATTCAGTGTGGATTTTTAAAAATGTTTACCTTTATGAGATGAATATTTAAAATTTAAAATATAAATTAATATTATGCTGCGTGTTACATGGAAAACCAAAACCAAAACACGACACTATTTACGGGCAGTCACATAGGGGTGTAAATAGTCGGATATAGATTGGATAGTGCTCAAACTGTATCCTTATCTGTTATAATTTTTCGGATGCGGATATGAATACGGATAGTTTTGGATATGGATACAGATCGGATATTAAATGCTATGGATACGGATATTTTTCATAATTAGTTCGTTGGTTACAAAACATCTATTATATTATTACAATATTAATCACTAATTATGTCATAGTGTTATATTGTTCATCAAAAAAAATATATATATAGAGTAAAGCTAGGGTGTGACATGCTCACCAAGAAAGTTTGGTGAGCATAACTCCAAAAGTATATTGGATCGACGTCAAATGCCGAATCCAAACCGTTGAAATCCATGTACTTCATGAGTGATGCATATACATGCAAAATTTTGAAAGTTTCGAGTTTATTTGCTACACGGTCAAGTAGTCAATGAAATAATAAAAATTGAATATATAAAATAACTTATAATAAAATGTTCATTTCTTTGACCACTTGACCGTGTAGCAAATAAATTCGAAACTTTCAAAATTTTGCATGTATATGTATCACTCATGAAGTACATAGATTTCAACGGTTTGAATTCGGCATTTGATGTCGATCTGATATACTTTTGGAGTTATGCTCACCAAACTTTCTTGGTGAGCATGTCACACCCTAGCTTTACTCATATCTATATGCAATTTAATAAATCATTGGTATAAATATGCAATTTAACAAATCAATTTAAGAACATATATTAAATTTGTTGTGGTTTAAGAGTGTAAACGGTCGGTTACAGATTGATAAAAGTTTTACAGTATCCTCATTCGTTATAATTTTTCAAATACGGATATGAATATGAATTGGATAATTTAAGTAATTTTTCGGATTCAGATCCAGACAAAATCAGATAATATCCTATCCGTTTACACCCCTACAGTCACAGCTTTCAACATATTTATGTAACACGCAGCATAAAATTTCACCATTAAATTTTTAAATCTCTCAAACAGAAGAAACATTTTTCTAAATTTAGCATTTATCCAACTTCATGCACTTGAAAATATCCGTTGCCCCTATTCGAGAGTTCAGTTATACAAAAACAACTGATAACAGATTTATTCAGAGCTAGAGGTCTCTAATTCCCTCTTTAATTCTCTAAAATTAAACCACTATATAACCATTTTTAGCAACAGTTAGTATTTTACAACGACCAAAACTAATAACCCACCACTCCCCTCTCCTCTTTTAATTTCGCCATTTTCTCTATGCATAGACAGTATGTTCAAATTCTCAAGCCTTTTTTGTTCGCCTTCCTAAGCCACCTTTGCCAATTTCAGTACGAAACATCATCAATCCCCAATAATTATTCCTTCAATACTTAATTTGAAACCTGAACTTCAAACTTCTACAATGGGGCGCTCTTGGAATGTGCTTAAAAATAGCTTGAAAATGAGGCGACCATCTGATGAGAATGATTCTCTGTTGTTAGTAGACAATGCTCGTGCTGAATTGGAAGTTCCAAAGAAGCATTTCATTGTGCGTGTTGGTGCAAACTCAAAGCAATATGTGGTGCCACAGAGTTATATCTCCATCCCGTCATTTCGAGCGTTGATGGACAAGTCGAGCGAGGAATATGGGTCTGAAAGTCAAATGCCCCTGCAGCTTTCATGTGAGGAGGAGGCATTTGAGGAGCTACTTCTGAATTTGAAGCAACCGCAAAAGTGTAGGTTGTGGATGTTGTGATCAAATGAAAAGAGATTAACCGTGTGCCCGTTTCTCTGTGTTTGGAATTGAAGTCCTATCTGCAGCACGTTTCGGGCTTCATCTAGCTTCGACATGTGTATATTTTCCTTAATAATTTTGTGATTCATTTAATCAGTAGAGAAATTGTTCTTTTGGCAGCAAGTCTTGGAAGTAATTTTCAAAAAAGATTTGTTGCCAACTCTACATTGATTGGCAGAACTCATTTGTAATAAACCGTGTATTTATCACCTCCAACCTTTATTTTTTTTTTCTACAAGCCTTTTTTTCTCCTTCATGTGAGTGCCTAGTTTCGAGTTGGCCTGCTCATGAAGGTTTTCAGGAATTTGAGAAAGATATTATGGATTGTTTACTTATTTGGTATCAAAGCATTACAGGCTATGTATAAGCTTTACAATGGCTAATTAGCCGTTGGGTGGATTCCTAATTTGATCTCTAAATATCAGCATATTAAGCAGTTATACAAAGATTGGAAAGACAACATATGGATCATATAAATCTCGCTAAAAGATTGGAAAGACAACATTAATGCTTCTTTCTATTCTTATATTTTTTTTGTTGCATGATTTTGATTAAAAGGAGAAAGAGGCCTAACAAAACAAAACAAAATTGAAAGAACTTTCAAAATTTAGAAATATGCCCATTTGGTGGCACTTCTGCTAGTTTCATAGCATCTAATGTTCGCATAGCTTTCCTTCTCAATTAGCTTCACAAAAAGATGTAACAAAAGGCAGACATACAAGTACATGATTCGAACAAGATCATCTACACACAGATTTCTGAAGCTGATGCTGTGCTCGTGTGCCATCTACCTCCACCGAACAGTAAGAAAGAGAACCAAACCCATCCTTTCTTTTCAATACGACCTGCAACACGCTTTCAAATACTGATACGACGCACGGGATCCTTAGCACCCCCTCTTGCTCGAAACCAAACTCCTCTTCGGCCTCCCTTAGCAAATCAACAAACGCCACGTGGCTCAGGCACTCAGTAGGGACCACGTACCTTTTCATGTGCTCCCCTACGCATACCGCAAAGCATCCCTTGGGGACGGGGGTGGAGACGGATAATGTATTTTCGGAGAAAGATAGGGTCTTTTTCAGAAACTTGCAAGTGGAGTTGCTTGAGGGGTTAGTTTTTGGAGCAAGTGCTAGTCTCTTCCACTTCTTTAAGAGCTGATGGAGCCTCACTACATCTGTTATCTTGTTGCTAGGTTTGCTGCACTTGTGATCCATTGTTGCTTCCAAGTTCCAATACTTCTCTCTCTCTCTCTCTCTCTCTCTGGGTCAAGTTTGTCTAAGAGAGTGCAGCCCAAAAGGTTTCAATTTGTACAACTATAAAAGGAGTCCGTATCCCCCAGGTATGCAATTAATAAAAATGGAAGGTCCAGATTAATTCCATCCAGGTTAAACTCAATTAATAAAAATGGACGGTCCAGATTAATTCCATCCAGGTTAAACTCAACCGGTAGCCTATAGGAGGCCTGCTTTGAGATTCGTGCCAAGTGAAATGAATGGTCCAGATTCACCACTTGCACCTCAGGTACCTGGGTGATGCGGATTCCTATAAAAGGGCTCTGAGCTATGGAGTTTTAAACTACAAACCTTGGTTTTAATTTGATGGTGTTTGTTCAAGTAATTTACACTAATGATTCTTAAATATCACTCAATTTTTTTTATCTTTAATATTTTTTATTTATTTAGGTTCTTAAAAATTTCAATTTATAATAGATTGGTCCTATAACTATCACTGATCAAATAAGTCGAAGTTTATGTTAAAATTCGTGATCACATCAATGCAAATATTATCTTTTAATTAATCTGGGAAAATAACGAACATAATAATATTACATTAATTTAATATAATTTAATACCAATTATAGTGCTGATCAACCATGAGATATATATAAGAAACTATTAATTTTTAATGAATGTTAAATGGAAAGTAATTAATTTCAATATGAATTGAAAAATTTAAAGATTAAAATGCTGCTTCCAAATTTTAAATTTCAACAACATAAAGGAGTGATATTTTAAGGTCGACGTGTGTATTTTACTCATTGTTGTTTACATAATAGTGGAATTGTGGGAGTAATAGTATCTGCACTTAACATAATGGAACAACTTTTGGAATTCACATCCTCTCCAATACCTGATTAGGGAATCTTTTACAATTACTAGATCCAAACCGTTCTTTTTAACTTGGCATGAATCTCAAAGCCCAAAAATACTGTCCCCTATTGCGGTCTGAATACCAAACTGGTTGAAATTTAATCTCAAACCGTAAAGTGAGAGTGATCTTCTGCAATACCGGAGAGATACAGATTCCAACTTTTGTACTACTTGGTTTAAAAAAGATTGCCTTGCTACCTAGCTAGTTCTTTATAATATCTAGCTACATTGTTAATTTTGTTCCAATTTCAAATTCTAGGTATAGAAATTTCACTTGCAATTTCAGATGAGTACAAGGTAGGTCCGATGGGATCCAGGACTGTTCAATTTGATTTAAGATTCGTGCACACAAAAATTAATGCAAGTGCGTACAAATATTAAAGCAGAGCATACGGATCTTAAAGCAGATCAGATGGTTTTGGAGCCCATCGAACATAAAGTAGATCCGATTTTCGTCGGATTTACTTCGTAGTCATTTAAGGTAATAAAAAGAAAGATATATTATTTTAATGAAATTGCTTTCAAAACGTTATCTTGGCATAATTCATATTTGCTCATATATCTTAGAAATTAGTTTCTGGCCGGGGATGTATGGATTTTTTTGTTAGTTGCATGAGTGCAGTATTTTTTGAAATTAACTTAAATTTTTATTTTGAAATTGACTTTAATTAATTGCAGGTATTCTATTATAATTCTAGTCTAATTTTACAAATGCTGAGTTTAATTTTGAACTATAGAATTTACTTAGATGTTCATAGTAAAAGGCATAAATGAGTAACTTTACTGATATTTTTTTTGAAGGTTAACTTTACTGATATTTGAATCAAAGTTACGTCCAAATGAAGATTTGAGGTGACATATGAGTGATATAGTTTAACACGATTTTCGGTAAAGTCGATTCAAATGATTTGATCGTTTAAATGAATAATTAATCAATAGTTGAAACCAAATGCAGAGTCCATTGTTAATTAGAAGGACAAAATTAATACGACAGAGTAAATAATTAATGATTGCTCATTTTTAAGATTGAGTCTATGGTGCTATGCATATTATGGGTTGGTCCATAATACGGATCAATATTTTTGTTTCCAAATTCTAATAGTCGATCTGAACTGTTCAACAGAATCTTCATGTGAATATGTACATGCGGACCAAATTTTATATTTTTTTAGAATTTTATTACTATTTTCTAAGATAGATAGAAAATCACTTGATTTGAAAATTCTAGACCATTCAAAAACAGTAATTTTCTATCTATCTTACAAAAGAGTTCGACTAATATGACATCAGTGTCATTTAGTCTATATAACACTAACTCCAAAACTTATTAAATCGACTTCAAACAAAAAATTCAAACCGACCTACTTTATTAGTTGTGCATTTACATGCAAAATTTATAATGTTTGGAGTTTATTTAGTATCAAATCAAGCGGTCAAATGTGGGAGTTTTTAAACTAATTTTAATGCATTCATTTTTCAACATTTTTGACTGCTTGATGTGATACTATAACTCGAAATTATATAAAGTTGGCATTTAAACACATCACTCATATAGTAAATTAGTTTGAACGGTCTGGATTTATCGTTTAAAATATATCCAATAAACTTTGGAGTTGGTGTCATATGACACCAATGTCATACTAGCCACACTCCTTAAAAATAGTAATTTTTTTTTAAATATAAAATTCGATCCGCAAGTACATATTCACATGGAGATTATATTGAACGGTTCAAATCGACTATTAAAATTTTGAGAACAAAAATATTGATCCGTATTATGGACCAACCCATAATATGCATATTACCATAGACTCACTCCATTTTTAATATTAAATATAATATATCTATGAAATGGTTTGTCTGCGGGTGGCTCTTATTGCAATAAAAATATAACCTTAAAATACAAATATATATACCCAATTAATGCAATAAAAATATAACCTTAAAATAGAGTACTCTCAGGAAATTTCGAATTATATAACCAGATCTCTCCTGCTTGTGACTCTAATGGAGAGTAGTGGAACTCGGAAAGGATCGTGGCAGATCTAAATCAGTGCACATGGCCAGTGCGATACTTGAAATATGAATTGACAGGAAAGACTTTCTTCTGATATTTCCTCTAGGAAAGTTGCGCAGGGAATCAAGTAGATTTCACAATGATCATCAACGGATAACCACTGATAGCTTCTATCAGTTTATCAAAAAAGATCATCAACGGATAAAATTAATAGAGATGAAGCCATACTTTTGCTTGTCCTTTCTGAACTGTAGAAAACAGTTTCTCAACTCACAATATTATACTTCAACTGAGCAGAATCTTTTATGTATAAAAATAATATAAAAGTAATATAGGATAATTGATGAATTGCATAGAAATTTTGATCTCATAAAAGTAACCAATTTTTTTTTTCTAAGGGAACTTAAACAATTTTTTTATTATTGTAAGATTTAGTGTATTGCCCACAAATCTCAATATCAAGGTTATAAATAGTACGCTATAGCACTATCGGCGCTATTTTGGCATAACGCCGTTTTTGTAGTCATTTTGCTATGACGCGATAAATGCTATTTAAACCTTTGCTCAATACAATTCATTTATTACCTTATATTATTTTTAAATAATTTCTATAGATAAAAAATTCTGTCAATTGAGGACTTTTTTTTTTTTTTGATTTAAAACCCGTAGGTTGTCTTCATTTATCCAGGAAAAGACATTACATGAAGTAAAATACCGAAATCTAGTACTGTAAACAAACTAAACTAAATCTAAAACAGAACATGGAAATAAATATAGGATGCAAACAATGCCCTATCAGCTTGAATGTAGAAATTAACTTAATTAAATTATCTCTAAAAAGCATGAAAATAAAACCAGTAAAAAGCCTTCTCCTAGAAACTTGAAATTCTATGCTGCTGTTTGTTGCGCCTGTGTACCAGTTCCTATCAGGAATCTGCCTGGGTCAAGCTGGTACCATTCTTGCCTCCAATTAGCTTCAATCGAGTGTTGCCATGGAGCGGTCGATTGTTCCACCATTCTTGTTGTTCTTGCGTGGTTAGCCAATACATGAGGCCCCATCAATATGTCCCTACTGACATGTCTCACTGTTATTCGTTCTCCCGATTGTCTTGTCTTTTGCACACACATCACCACTGTCTCAGTTGCACCCCAAGATGGTAAGTTTTGTGTATCACCACTGTCAATTGAGGACTTTAATTAGAGCATCTTCCAGCAACTTTATAGTGATACTTTATGTTACCAGAAAATTGGGACTGGCAATGTTTTATAAGACTACTACTACGGTGATGCTTGAACTAAATAAGTTTTTATTTCTTAAAATCTATGGTTTGCCCTCTAAAAACAAACTTTTTTCTGGTTGTCCAACAATTTATTACATACAGATCAATAATCAGATCTTTTAATGCTTAAATTTGGAGTTTTGCTTCCGGTGTGGAGACAACTTTTAAGCCCAATTGCATATCCACAAACTATTAAATAATGCTGGAACTCGTGCAAAATAAATGCAGTGACAATGATAAACTAGGAGTGCCAAGATAAAAAGGTCCTTCAATAGCCAATCACATTTCCAATCATTACTGACACCAATCTATGGAGCCAACCAGAACTCAGAATCAAGCGAAATACCACCACAAATTTTATTTTCTATTTGTAAATTGATACATCATCAGTTGATACCTTCATTTAAAAATGTAAGTCGCCAAGCCAGATGCGGCTTTGCTACTTTCTCCATCCACGCACAGCTGGTTTCATTGGGGTATTATATATTTTGGGGATGCTACATTGCAAATGTATTTATTTCTAACAGTGTTCTAAATAGCGGCGTTATAGCGTTTTTGGACTCTAAACGCTACGATATGGTATCAAAACGCGTTATTTAAGCTATGGGCGCTATAGCGGTAATAGCGATCCGCTATAGCGTATAGCATGTAGCGCAAATAGCGCGCGCTATGCAACATGAGCTGTTTTTTTTTTTTTTCTTTTCAATTTATATGAGTTTTAAATAAAGACTCAGATTGGTTTTTAACCGTGATTTTTTTTTTTTTTTGCAATTGACGTACTAAGTTTTATAGTAAATTATTAATTATTAAATGAGAGATCCATCAAACGAAATCAAATAAGAAAACTACAACGCGTTATGCAACATGAACTGTTTTTTTTTCTTTTCAATTTATATGGGCTTTAAATAAAGGCTCAGATTGAACATATTAAGATATTTCTTGAAGTAACAAAATGATACTTACTATATGGTAGTTTGAATATTTTGAATAGATTAAGATAATTAATTATGCCATGATGTCTAGGTTATTTTGAAATTTAAATAGAAAAAAGATAAATTATGTCATAATGCTGAATATATTTTGAATAGGAAAAGATCGATAGTTTATGATATTAGTATTACTATGGATATTTGGAGTCGCAATTTGGACTTTGTATTGATTCAATATGAATATTATAATTTTTTAATCAATTTGATGTTATTTATTGTTATATGAGACTTAAATAATGTTGATATTTAGTACAAATATATGATATAATTTTTATAAAAATAAAAATCGCTATGTGGCATAGCTTTCGCTATAGCGACGCTATTCGCTATAGCTTTTTTTTCGGCTTCCCGCTATGATGCGATAAACGCTAATTAGAACCTTGATTTCTAAGTTGAATATGGATGACCGTGTTGTACAAAACAGTGTTGTAAAAGACGGTATGCGGTTGTCGGACAGACGGGTACTGTCAAGTAATTAATCGGTATGCGGCTGACTAATCGGAATTATGCAGACAATTTAATATTATTAAATTATGTATATATATATATATCATAATTTATTAAAAATAATTTATTTAACTTATTTAACTTATAAAAAAAACTTAATTTAACTTAGTTTCATTATTATAACATGACACTACATTTATTTTTTCTTAATACATAAGCATTACATGTGTAAGTAACACATTTATTTAATGAAAAAATAAATTCAAAAACTAAATTTTTTCAAATACTAATAACATAATTTTAAAGAAATGCAACATTTCAACATAAAATCACTAAAATTAGCTTACGATAACAACTTAGTTTCATAAATGAATATGTCAAACTAATTGAAAAAAATACATGAGTAATTAGCAAGAAAAATATATGGTATATAAATAACAAAATAGTTAATCAATTTCAATGTAAGTGAAAAGAAAAAACATATATAAAATGTATTGAATGTTTGTCCAAGCACAAATAAAACTACAATATATGATTTATAAAACTTATTATCACAATCTATCACTAAAAAAGAGTCAATGTGAAAAATAAATATTCACTGGAATAAATGGGAATAAACAGATGATTAAATGGTAAAATGACCGATTAATCGGAAAAAAGGTCGATTAATCGTTTTCTTCCGCAAACAGACATTCGTTAAGTGTATTCGTAACGGTTTGACTGCCGTTAACGATTAAACGGCCATTAAGACCGTTTTTTTACAACACTGGTACAAATATATTTGCATGCAACACAATAATTTGGTATATATTTCTTTTGGAGTAGAACTAGGTTGTTCTTAAGTTTATCAAGTTTTTTTGTGAATTCAAATTTAAAATTTATTAGATTGGCTTCAAACAATTAATTTAAATTTTGAAACAATTTACCTTGTGAGTGATATATCTACATATGAAAATTTTAAACAATCAACTTAATTTAGTATAAAGTCAAGCGGTTAAAATTAAAAGGTTTATAAATTAATTTTAATACATTCATTTTTTGAATATTCTTTTACCACTTGATTCTATACAAAATTAGTTTGAAAATTATTATTTTTTACATATATACGCATCACTAATAAGGTAGATGGATTTCAACGGTTTGAATTTATTGTTTGAAACATATTCAATAAGTTTTAAAATTAAGTTCAAAGAGACTTATTAATGACCTAATAATTATAACCCATTAATTTGGGTTCTAGGATTGCTTAACGCTCCATCAAATCAAATGGCCCCCTTATATCCCAAATTAACTTCTCAAATTATAAGAAAAACATCAACGATAAGCAAAATTCAAAGTCAGACAAAAAAAAATTATCAAACAAAAAAAAACAAAGTCAGACAAAAATACTTTTACGAACTTAAAAGGGCTTAAGCCCATACAGCACTCACGCATAAGATAGAATCCCAAGAGCAGGTTGCACAAAGGTAGCCGGACTTGGGTCCTATTTAAGGCTCGACTATGAAAAACCATACCAGGCTTAATTAGGCCCAAAATTTGCTAGAGGACTTCCCTTCTACTCGTTATATATCACTTTTCGGAAACCACACTCGGAGATAAATTGCTTGTTCGTTCTTTCATTGTGCCAGATGTTCCATGAACAAAGGCCTGTTAGTGTTATGTCCCAGTTATATATAGTTAGATTTATAGATTATATCCTTTCAGATAAAGCACTAGCAGTGCCACCATTAATCGATTTTAGATTAAATTATCCTATCAGACAAAGCACCGACACCATTTATGGAGTTCAAACAAAGCTTATCTGAAAACTCATCGTCTATAATCAAGATAACCCCCCTATATATATATAATAGCATGAGCGATGAATAAGCATCCATGTACTTCTATACAGATTTAATTTAAGCGATGAATAAGCATCCATGCATCCGGGTAAAGCGAACGAGTAACATGGCATAGCACCAATATTTGTTTTCTATCATTTTCTTTGGATATTGCCCCATAAGTCCATACTCCATAACCGACTTCCTTCTGTAAAGCAACAATATATTTTATTAGTTCAAGTCTTGAAGATGGCGCAGTCAGGAGTTGCCGAGATTTTTAAAAATATCCAAAAAAAAATTATTTTATTAAAAATAATCAGATTTCAGCCATATTTTTAAAAATATCCAGATCACAGATATTTTCTTTCTCCAAACTCTAAAAAAAAAAAAAAAAAAAAAAATCCGGGGCGCGGATTTTTTCCACGGTCTGAGTATTTTTAAAAATCTTACTGGAACCTGGTTATTTTTAATAAAATAATTTTTTTGGGGGGTATTTTTAAAAATCTCGACAGGAGTTGTGTAATAAATAATTTGATGCGAATATGCGATTCCTCAGCAGAAGTCTAACCAGCGAATCATTCAACTTCATCGAGATTCGTGCAATGAATCAGATTAAGATAAACGCAGTGGCCAGGCGCCGAATACGACTCACAATTAGGGGTGAGTAAATCGCTCATAACTCGTGAGCCGCTCATAACTCGCTCATTAAAAGCTCATCTAAACTCGCTC
This sequence comes from Carex rostrata, assembly GCF_964058835.1. NCBI lineage: Eukaryota > Viridiplantae > Streptophyta > Magnoliopsida > Poales > Cyperaceae > Carex > Carex rostrata. The sequence continues at coordinate 3,024,353 of NC_135935.1, forward strand.
ATTTATCCGCTCATTTAAACTCGCTCATTAACAACTCGCTCATTTATTTAATGAGCGAGCATGAGCATGACCCAACTCGCTCATAACTCGCTCATTAAGAATTTGCCACACCTAATCCCTGCCACATTTAATCCTATGTAATTCTGTATAACATCAACCTTGCCTCATTAAAATTGATAAATAGTGAGCATAGTTTCATATTTAATTATGTGTAATATAATGAGTACAATGTAACATTTAATCCTGTGTAATATACTAATATTCATAGTTTCATATTCATTTTTTTTGTAAATCGGCAGAACCAAAACCTCCGCCAAAAGCCCAAAACAAGTAATAGTCATAACAACTCACTCATCTAAATGAATTATAACAATTTGTTGGATTTTATTACGATGACTTTTAACAAATTTTGTTATGCGTGGACACACTATATAATTTTTTTATGAGTCATAAGTCATAACTCGTGAGCCGCTCATAACTCGCTCATTAAAAACTCGCTCATTTACAACTCGCTCATTTATCCGCTCATTTAAACTCGCTCATTAACAACTCGCTCATTTACTTAATGAGCGAGCATGAGCATACCCTAACTCGCTCATGCTCGCTCATTAATCACCCCTAGTCACAATTGTTACACATGTCCTCCGACCAATAATGTACAATCAAAGATTAATTTCTTGCTTAATTCCACATCTCTGACTCCTAGTAGAGCGTCAGAAATCAAAACCACTTCGGGAATCAAATAGTAAATACATATACATAGGGCTGGCAAAAAAATTCGAGGTTCGTGATTCGATTCGGGTTTGATTCGGGTTTGATTCGGGTTTGATTCGGGTTTGATTCGAGTTTAATTCGATTCGAAATGGGTTCGAATTGAAACGAACCAAACTAGGTTCGGTTCGGAATTAATTCAAACCAAACCCAAACCTAGCTTGGTTCGATCGAAATGGGTTCGATCATTTTTATGGTTCGAATCTCATAATAACATCGGCCGTCCATTTACCTGATGAAATTAAAATCCAAGATAGAGAGTCATAATTTAACTTAGCCGACACTCCCTTGCTCTCAAATCTCAATAACCTAGTTCTCTCTCCACCTCTTCCCAACTCACTCTCCCTCTAGTTCTAAAATCTAGCTGACGCTCTCGGCGACTGGCTATCTCTCCGGCTGTCACTCCTCTCTCCGAACTAGATGACTGTCTCTCCTCTCTCTTCGGTCGTCTTGCATAGTTCATACCAGGAAAGCCGTCTCTGATGTATTTTTTCATAAACAATTTTTCAACTTAAAAACACTCATTTCATAGTTCATACCAGTAAAAGGAAGCCATGTCAATTGTCCCGCGAGAAAAAATTAATGTATAAACTACCGGTATAACTAGGACTGCTAAAAAATAATTTAGTTCGTGATTCGATTCGGGTTCGATTCGAAAAATGTGTAGTTCGAAATGGGTTCGGTTCAAAACGAATCAAACCAGGTTCGGTTCGAAATTAATTCAAACCAAACTCAAACCTAAGGTAAGTTCGGTTCGGTTCGGTTCGGTTCGTTGCCACCCCTACATATACATATGATCGGTTTAAAGTTTAAACTTTATTATTCTGTATTTTACGAAGAATATATATTACATTATTTATACATGTCACTGGCGGTGAGGTGAACCATCCATCACTGACATCAAAGCATCATGAAAAGGAATCCTTGCTGTAACAATATTTTATTATTGCTTTTGGGGTGGGGGCATTTGTCACACTCACATGTATTTGACGGTTGAAGTTCGGAGAAGTCGAGGTACAAAACTTTTGCTTAGTAATTAAGTTCCCGCGGTGGGCCTTGATCCGAAATACAAGGATACAAGTACACAATTAAAATAAAATTTACTTAGAAAACAAGTTAGAGAGATGTTATTGAATATACTGATGGCTTAACAATTAGATTTTACATTAAGTTTTGTTTTTTATATATAAAAATTGTTAATTTTAAATCATTTATTTGATGTATAATAACACATATTTGATATCTTACTATATTTTATCAACTATATTATGTTTATAATGTTGAATTTTAATTTAATTCTATTCTTAAAATTTTAAAAATTAATAAAATAAAAAATTATGAAGTCATCTTTCTTTTTGTTGTTATTGGAGATGGACCGTAATTTTAGGGTAGACTTATCCAAACAGAAAAACAAAACAAAAAGAATAAAATCATCATCAACCATAAGATGCGTCTACGCTTCAAATATATAATTTGATAGAAAAGAATAGTTAAATCTTAATTCAGTCCTTGCAAGATCCAGGAGGGTTCTGTTTTAGGAAAAAAAAAATGATAATATAAATCTGGTGGCATTTGAAAGTTTGACCTCACTCAAATCCAAACAAACAACATTTGATATCCCTTTCTTCCGAGAGATCCGCAAAATCTTATTTTACTCTCAATAATTCTCTATTAAAAAGCTTTTCAAGAATTCAACCTTGACGACGCAACATTTGAAATACTAGATAAGTTTTTTTTCCACGATAAACCTCGGAATGTTCGGATTTTGTTTTTCTTTTCAGACCCTTCCTGTAGGTAGTGATATTTTGCGTAATTAATCACAACCAATTTAATTTATTAAAAGCGGATATAAATTGATTTTCCGGATTTAACAAAAGCAAAATAATTTCACTAGATACAGGTTCACCGAAGTTATATAGACATCTGGAATAATATGCTAGCTAGATGGAGCTTCAGAGGTTAGAGGTGTCAACGGGTCATGATACAGATCAGGTGGAGATATTTTCATACCTTTACTTAAGATAGCAAGAAAATCTTTATTCTTATCTGGTAAGTTAATGAAAAAAAATTCTTCCTCTTACCGTCTTTTTGAATACGGTACAAATCAAGTAAACGGATAAAGTATTATTGACATTCCGATTTGTGCTTTCGATAAAATATTTTTTCAAAACAAGCAAAAATAATAATAATGAATTCAACTAATTTGTATTATGAAAATTTAATAAAATACAATATTTTTATGAGTAAAACTAGGGTGTTCTTAAGTTCACCAAGATGTTTCGTGAGCTTAACTCCAAAATATATTATATCGGTTTCAAATGACAAATTCAAGCCCTTGAAATCTATAGTTCACAAGTGATGAATTTACATGCAAATATTTTAAGTTTTCAAATTATTTTTGTATAAAGTCAAGTAGTCAAAATTAGAAGGTTTATAAATTAATTTTAGTGCATTAATTTTTTAAATATTTTTTGACTAAGTCGATTTCAACAATTTGGATTTATTGTTTCTAGCCAATCTAACAGATTTTGGAGTTAAGCTCACCAAATACATAAGTGAGTTTAAGAACACCCTATTTCTACTCATATTTTTATTATATCATGTATTATCTTCATATAAATATATATCAATAATCAATATATATAATTTTATTTTTAAAAATTATCTATAACAGATAAGAAATAAATGATCTTTATCCGTAATTTTATCTGTTATGATAACGTCAAAAATTATTACCACACTTGTAAGCTAACGAAAAAAATCTATCCTTATCTATTTTTCAACCATACATTGATTTCGGAGAAAAAAATCAGAGGCTTTATGAGTCGTATGTGTAGTGTCGCTCGTTATTAGTCTAGTACATCGATGTCATTGGAATATTCTTAGTTGTATTTCTTGTATATAGTATTCTTTATTAATCGAGTTCAAAGAATGAGGCTATGCTACTTTGCAAATGTGCACCTAGCTAGTCCCTCCTGTGCATTGTAATGTATATGAGATACGAGTAGGTCCGATGGGCATTGGACCTACTTTTATGTTCAATTAGCTCTATCACAGTACGATTAACATTAAGATCTGTGCGCACGGAAATTGATAAAAAACTCATACGGATTTTAATACAGAGTGCACGATTCTTGATGCAATTGGATGGCCAGATCACCCATCGAACCAAAGTAGGTCCAATGGGCATCGGACCTACTCCGAAGTGAATGTATATATATGAATTCTCTTGTTACTCTTGTATATTGAAATACTTTTTAAAATTTTTTAGAAATTGTTGTTTTTGTATGGTTTAGATTTTTTTTGAAAAAACAATAATTTTGTATCCATTTAAATAAAAAATAGTAAAAAATTTCTCAAAAAATGTAAAATTTTATCTTCAAGCACATTTTAATATGGATATCATGTTGAACAATTTGAATCAACTATTTCATGAACTTTAAAATTTAACAATTCATAATGAAATGTACAAGATGATATATACATTACAATGCACCATAATTCATCTCTGTATGTGTAATAATTAGGAAACTGACAATATATAATATGTATGAATTGTTTCTTAAAATATGCTAATTTAAAATAGAAAGATGCATCAATTAAGGAGCCGATGAAGGTGTAGGAGAGAGGAGGGAGAGGGAGGTAAGGGAAGTGAGATTCACAATGATGTTTTGCCAATGATTTTAGGAGTGATGTTTTATTTGATGATTTGATAAGAAATAGTACTTCATAATTTTTTTTTTTGATATTTAGTGATAATGCCCTTATGAACCTGTGTGCTGCGCCGGATTCCATTAATTAGATAAAAATATCCTTGGCAAAGAGAAAAAAAATGAATGTCGAACTAATTTTAATATCCTTGTCAAAGAGAGTTTCTTTTTCTTCTTTCTATATATGAATCTTCAGAGCAGGGCCGGTCCTGAAGATTTTGGGGTCTGGGGCAGAAGAAAATTTTGAGCCCTTTTATATATACCAATGTTGTAAAACAGGGTCTTAACGGTCGATTATATGCATGTACGTTTTAATCCTTAACGACGGTCAAACTGTTACAAATATACTTATCGGAGATCTATTAGTAGATTTTTCCGATTAATCGGCCGATTATTCACAATTATTCTCACATTTATTCTCGTTTAATCGTCCGTTTATTTTTGTTTATTCTCATTTATTTTCGTTTATTCCAGTGATTATTTTTTTTATATTTTTTTTTATGACTGTGTGATAATAAGTCTCATAAATCATGTATTGCAGTTTTATTTGTGCTTGGCTATACATTCAATTTTTATATATATTTTTTTCTACTTACTTTGAATTAATTGATTAATTCCTCTATTATTTATATACCATATTTTTTTTTCTTACTTGCTGATGTAATTTTTTCAATTAGTATGACATGTTCATATATGAAATTAATTTGTTATCACAAACTAAATTTAGTGTTTTATGTTGCAATGTTTCATGTCTTTCAAATAATATAATATTAGTATTCATTTTTTCAATTAGTACGACATGTTCATATGTGAAATTAAGTTGTTATCACAAACTAAATTTAGTGATTTTATGTTGGAATGTTTTATGTCTTTCAAATAATATATTATTAGTATTTGAAAACGCTTAATTCTCAAAAAAAAAATCATTAAATAAATATGTTGTGCACATGTAAAGTGGGTGTGTATTGTTAAGTGTAGTGTCATATTATAATAATAGAACAAAGTTAAATTAAGTTTATTTGATAAGTTTGATGAGTTAAATAAATTATTTTTAACAAATTATGAATACACACACAAAATTTTAATAAAAATTCAAAATCGTCCGCATAATTCTTATTACCGGCCGCATATCGATTAATCGCTTGACGGTATCTTGTATGTTCAACAAGAGCATATATATTGTTATTTACAATACTGACATATATAATATTTTTTATTAATATACCAATAGATTATACCTATTTATAGAAAAGTTTGAGCTCTACTATATTATTTATTTTTAATATATACATAATATTTTTTTAATATATACAAAGTATTTTTTTTTTTTTGGGCCCTCTTGAATTTTGAGGTCCGGGGCGATCGCTCTGGCTGCCCAGCATTAGGGCCGATCCTGTTTAGAGAACCTAATTACCTTGTTTACAATAATAAAAACTGAAAAATTTCTATATCATTTTTTTTAATTTCAGTCTTTTTAAATATTATAAAATTTGGACATGGAAAAAAAAATATGATTTAACCCTTTAGCATATTACATTAGCCACACGTGTATTTATTGCTAAAATAATATATTACACATGATTTCTAACAAGGTGGATCAGGATTCAGGACATACAATGAATCCGCCTGTGATATGAAATTTCGGAAAAAATAGATCATCTTGACAACGTACACAGAATTTAGAAACGACAAGACACCAGGTCATTTATTTCCCTCAACACGTCTCATTGCCTCAGCCTCAGGCCCTCAAGGTATGCTTTTATTTCACGGTTGGATTATGTATGGTACTGAAGATATAATCCATATATAGTAATCTTTTTCCGAATTTTTTATTAATATCCAAATTTAATATTAAATTAAAAAAAATAACTGGATCAGCTGGGATTTTCGAAATCTACCCTTTCCGGAAATTTTTTTTTCGGAAACAGAAGCTAAATCTGGAAAAATTTTTTTCCGAAAATAGGCTAAATCCGGAAATAGGATTTTTTTTTTTTTTTTTAGGAAATTTTTTTTAAACGTGTGAATTAGAGTTAGCTTTATGAAGGAATTTTTTTTAGGAAAATTATATGAAGGAATACAAATATTTTAAGCTAACCCTTTATGAAGGAATTTTTTTTTATTTTTCAGTTTTTATTTATAATTTATTTATTTTTTGTATTGAAGTATTACAAATATTTAATATATTTTTTAAAAAATAGATGGAATACTATATAATTTGATTTATTCGAAGGACTGCTACAAATAATCCGGATCAACATTTTTCATGCCGGATTTTTTACGGCCGTAAAAAAAATAATATAATATAATAGGATTTCGTTCAACGGTAGGCATTCAACGATTGGTATTTTCAAAGTTTTCAAAGTCCAAACAGTCGATCCAAACCGTTCAACATGATGGATATTTTAAAATGTGCTTGCAGATCAAATTTTACATTTTTCTAATTTTTTTTACTATTTATTAAGATGGGTACAAAAATTCAATGGTCTGAATATAGATAGCGATTTTGTTAAATACTTAATAAATAGTAAAAAATTCAAAAAAATATAAAATTTGATATGCAAGCACATTTTAACATATATATTATATTATATATACATATACATATATTATATTATATATACCTATACATATACATATACATATACATATATTATATTATATTAATTTTTCTTACGGTCATAAAAAATCCGGCATGAAAAATGTTGATCCGGATTATTTGTAGCAGTCTTTCGAATAAATCAAATTATATAGTATTCCATCTATTTTTTTAAAAACTATATTAAATATTTGTAATACTTAAATACAAAAAATAAATAAATTATAAATAAAAACTGAAAAATAAAAAAAATTCCTTCATAAAGGGTTAGCTTAAAATATTTGTATTCCTTCATATAATTTTCCTAAAAAAAATTCCTTCATAAAGCTAACTCTAATTCACACGTTTAAAAAAATTTCCTAAAAAAAAAAAAAATCCTATTTCCAGAAAAAAAATTTCCGGATTTAGCTTCTGTTTCCGGAAATTTTTTTTCCGGAGTTAGCTTCTGTTTCCGGAAAAAAAAATTTTGGAAAGGGTAGATTTCGAAAATCACAGCTGATCCGGTTATTTTTTTAAATTTAATATTAAATTTGGATATTAATAAAAAATTCTGAATCTTTTTCATTGATATATAGTTTGGTGTTAAAATAAGAAAAAAGATGTTTGTCCACGAACTGTCCACAAGCTTTATCCACTTGCCTTTAATAGCAATGGTCCCCATCTTCAACGGATATTCAAAATCTTCGCCTATTTACCTTTCCGATCAGATCATGGATTACCTTTTTTTAATCTCATTTCTCAAACCGTCTTTCTGATCGTGATTTCTACAGAGCTAGTCGATAACCCAAATGAGATTCAAAAAAGTTAAGCCTTTCCGTCATTCTCTTTCCCGATCAGATTTTCCCGATTTCTCAAATCTCATTTCTGATAACGGGAGGCGTTTGAAAGTTGGTCAAAACTGACACGCTATGGTTTATTAATTGGTGAGTTCATTCACCGAAATCAAAACTATACCTCACTAAGTAGTGTAACTCTGGTTGCGCCACTTGACCCTTTGAAGAAAATGAGCTTTGCTCTTCTGGGCGCTGGGGACTCCCGTGGTTCGCGAGAAGGAAAAAGGACTAATCTTTCTCTAGTTCGTCACGATTTCTACAGAGCTAGTCACAATATAATAGTAACTGAAATTGATTTAAACGAAATCGTAATTGTTGTTTTTTATTATTTACCTTTTCTGATTCATTTTTTCTTTACAATATCGATTTTAATTGAGATTACTGACTCGATCTCATTTTTTATACATGATCGCAATGGAACCTTCAATCGTGGAGTGCGATCGAATAGAAGTTGTTTTTGTTGAAGAGCACGGCAAAATTCAAATCTAGTAAGTTATTTCTGTTGAATTTGTTGTTTTTCATTGTATGCAGTAACAGATCTAGCATTTCAAATGAAATATGGAGGAAAGAGATGATAGAGAGGCAATATGAAGTAATGATCTGTTAATTTTACTGTATTGCCCCGTTAATTTTATAATATTCATCTTGTCATTTTACAGTATTCATCTTGTGGAAATCTGGAGGAAATAGATGATAGAGATGTGATATGGAGTATTGATCTATTAATTTTACAGTATTCATCTTGTCATTTTACAGTATTCATCTTGTTATTTTACAATATTCATCTTGTGAAAATCTGAAAGAAAGAGATGATAGAGAGGCGATATGGAGTATTGATCTATTAATGTTATAGTATTTCCTCGTTAATTTTACAGTATTCATCTTGTCATTTTACAGTATTCATCTTGTGAAAATCTGGAGGAAAAAGATGATAGAGAGGCGATATGGAGTATTTATCAAATTAATTTTACAGTTTTTCCCCTGTTAATTTTACAGTATTCATCTTGTAATTTTACAGTATTCATCTTGTGGAAATCTGGAGGAAAGAGATGATAGAGAGGTGATATGGAGTATTGATATGTTAATTTTACAGTATTCATCTTGTAATTTTACAGTATTTATTCTTTAATTTTATAATTTTGTAATTTTATAGTTTTTACCTTCTGATTTCACAGTTTAATTTGATAATTTTACAGTATTGAAAATAAATATTTTTTTAAATTATATTTTTATTGTTTTCATCTGTGAATTTTGCAATTTTGTAATTTAATAGTTTGTATATTTTATTTTTATAGGTAAAGTGGTCAATTTTACAGTATTCAATATTTTGATGATTTATTTGTGTGTTCATTAAATTGACAAAAAAAAATTAATCGGAAAGTTTAATTTTGCCTTTTTATCACGTTTATTGTCAAAATAACTGCTAATAACTAACATTAACTGCCAATAATTTTCCATAACTGCAATTTCTGAAAGTACAGTTTGAAAGTACAATTTTTTTGTCCTGTAGTGAAAGTTGCAATCTGTTTTTAACTATCATGGGACCACTTGAAATAGTTGCTGGATGTTTTGTGATTAACTGATATATTTTATGTGATATATTGTATAATTATACAGCATGTAGAAGTAATTTTACAATATTCACACAAGTCAAAGCTGTGGACAAATGGTGAACAAAAGTCTGTGGACAATTAGACGCTTCCTTAAAATAATAATTGAGATGTTATTGCATAGTTGGTTCCTTCATGAGTCAAATATGATTTTTTTTTTTTTTACTGCATTAGCTCCGTATTAATCAAATCTTATATTTAATTATTTACCACGGAAATGTCCTCAATATTTGTACTAGGATATGTAGGCGGTATAATAAACACACGTGTGTGTGTGTGTGAATACATGGACATATATCAAGTTCTTTATTTTTATATATAATTAAAAGAATACGTATTGTGACGTTTTACATGAAATATAATTAACCTTCATACTTTATGGAAGAAATTCGAAACTCCTAGAACAGTCGAGAGTGGCATTTGTTTATTTATTACTAAGACACACGGTTTTTTTTTTGTTTTTTTTTATACTTAAGACAAATTCGAGGTATAATGGCGTTTATTAATTGTACCACAAAAATATGTGTGTTTGTGTTCCTTAATATTTCATAATTTTTTTTAAAACATTAGTGATTTTAAATATCGACTAACAATTTTATTGATAAAAAAAATATAATTATAACAAGTCAATCGATTCTCATTTCTAAATGTACTATTTTATTATCATAAAATCTTTTAAACTACTATATTCTTCTAATCCCAATTATCAATCAAAATTTAAAGAATTTATTCTAATTTTAATCCTAAATTTAACCCAAATTACAAATTAGGATTCCATATTGGATTTTTTTTTTTTTTTTGGGGGGCGGGGGGCGGGGGGATTTTCTGGAATGGGACAAAGTTGGTCCGGACCTATACTTTTTTACTAAAATTCAAAATTTCAGAAGGTGTATGTAGTTGCCCTCCTGAAATTTTGTGGTTCCGCCCCTGCTATAAATACTTTCAATTATTTTTTAACCATGTAACCTTTACATGTCTCACTGAGGCGCTATAATTACTTTCAATTTTCTCTGAGGGTAAATTTCATCAGAGATCACTAAATTTTATCCTTTGTCACGAATTAGTCACTCAAGTTTGATTTGTTCTTCTATATCCACTGAATTTTAATTTGTTCCAATCAAGTAATTCTATAACTTATTCATTGAAAATATCAATAAAATATAACTTTTTGTTATTATTTTAGACATAATGATCATATTTCGTTAATATTTTGGACATAATGAGCATATTCCGTTAATATTTTAAACAAAATAAACATATTTTGTTAATAATTTTAAAAAAAATTTATAAAGTAACATAATTGAAAAAAAATAAAAAAATCAGTGACTAAAAAAAAATCAAACTGAAGTGATTAATTCGTAACAAAAACAAAATAATCTCCAACGAAATTTAACCAACCTCCTTCCATTTGATACAAATCGTTGCTATGGCGGTTCGGCCGGCAACCTTAAAAAAAGAAGTCACTGGCGGTGAGTTGAATCATCACTGAAATCAAACATCACGAGAAGTAATCTTTGCGGTATTATTCTTTTTTAAGGAATGGGAAGCGGCGACATATGTCACACTAAAGGAACCAGATCTCCTGCTCCTGGGGTGCAGGAAATTCCTGCCCCCAGAGTCACTGTGGGGTGAGCCCGGTTACTCTGCAGTGACTCTGGGGGCAGACGATTCGGTTCCCACACTAAAATGTATTTGACGGTTCCAGCTCGGAGAAGTCGAAATTAGGGGTGCAAACGGGTTGGATATTATTTGACAGTATCCGACTTCGTATTCAAAAATTTAATACGGATATCCGTGCGGGTTCGGATACGGATATAATTTTAAATTTTAATTATCTGTATTCAAATAATAGATATATATTATATAATTTAATATGTATCATGAAAAAATTATGTTATTCATTATTATAAAAAACGGATATCCATATCCATATCCGGTTAATATCCGTCTAATATATGATCCTTATCTGTATCCGAAAAATAAAAATGAATACATATATGATTTTACTATTATCCGATCCGTTTGCACCCCTAGTCGAAATGCATTTCACACGAGCCGCAACGGGCCCGGGCCATGATCCGAAATGCGTACATAAATAAATAATTTATAGGTATATCTGGATATATACATAATTAAATAGTCTAATATTTAAATATCATTCTATGATGCGTAAAATATCATTATTTTTATATTGTTGATCATATATATCTCATCATATTTTACCGATATAATGCTTGAATAGTGAACATCATGTTGATGATGTTGAATTTTATTCTTAAAAATTAGATAGATTGATAAAAGAAAAACTTATCAAAGTAATATTCCTCCTTTGTTATTGGCGAATAAACCGTAATTATATGAGAGAATTACCCCCCCCCCCCCAAAAAAAAGAGCATAAGATGCGTCCCTGATTTGAATTAAAGGAAAAATAGTTAAAATTTAATTCAGTCCTTGCGAGATACAAGAACTTTTTCGGGGGGGAAAAAAAGTGATAATACAAATCTGGTGGCATTAATTAATGCTACAGTTGACCTTACTCAAATCCAAACAAACAACATCTTACTCTCAATAATTCAATATTAAAAGTTTTAATTCCAGTCAATTCAACCTTGACGAAGCAGCATTTATAATTAGTTAATTACTATATGCGTTTTTTTCAAGATAACCCTCGCTCGGATATTCGAATTTTCTTTTCACACCCTTCCTATAATTATATTTTTCTTAATTAATCACAACCAATTTAATTTATCAACAGGCGAATATAAATTAATTTTTGGCCAGTTAAAAAAAGCAAAATAACTTCCCTAGATAACCCTCGCTTGGACATCTGGAATAATATGGCCTATATAAATCAGTTTTATGTCATGTCAAACCTCTATTAGTCTATTTATAAGGTGTAAATAGCGTTTATCGCGTTATAGCGGCATGGTTAAAAAAATAGCGCTATGGCCATACAGTGCCGCTATAGCATTGATAGCGTCATAGCTTTTATGATCCGAAATCACTATAACGACGCTATCACACGCTATTTAGAACCTTACAGTCTATTATATCAACGTCGAAGTCGCTTATACGTTGTTCGTAATATTCCTTATCGATCAAGTTCAACTAATATGAGCAACGCAAAATTGAAACGAGAGGAACGCGTGCTTTAATTTTTCGAGACAATAGCTTGAATAAAATAAATGAGAGAGTTGGTAGTTCTAACTTTCTTCTAAATTAAATCCTAGCACATTAAGTGAGAAAGTCTGAAATGATAATTTTATTGGAGTAGAATTAGGGTACTCTTAAGCTGTCACAAAGTTTTTTTTGGTGATCTTAATTTTAAAATATATTTAATTAAATGATTTCAAATAACATATTCAAATTCCACTGAAACCGATGCTTCACGAGTGATATATTTGCATATCAAATTTATAAATTTTTGACTTAATTTAGTATAAAGTCAAACATAAAAAATTAATTATAAGTTAATTTTACTTTTAAAAAAAAATTTATTGATTCATTTTACTTTTAAAAAAAAAAATATATATATATATTTTTATTGATTCATTTTATACTAAAATTAAATTTTTTTTTTATAAAGTTTACATATAATTAAATATATAACTTATGAATTTGATTGGTTTGAAATCGTTCTTTGAAGCCATTTTATATAGCATAGTCATAGACTCATAGTATAGTGCTTTAGACTTCTAAAACAATTGTAATTAGTTTTAAAAATCTTGAAAAATAGCCCTCGTATGTTACTATGAAAGTTCTACCGCTGTAATTTGGAATTCTTTTATGTTGTCATTTGTGTGTGTGTATCTGTGTGTGTGTGTGTGCGCGCGCGCGCGCGCGCGCGCGTCTATATGCGTATATAGGGTACTCTAACTTTAACATATTGTCAAAGATGGCTTTCTTCTGTGAATCTTCAGAGAGCCCAATCTTGTCTAAAAAAAAATATATAAAATAAATTCATATTTTAAATTCGATTTTTTTTAATAAAAATCTGAAATTTGTAAAATTGGATTAAAAAAATGATTTAACCCGTCAGCATAGTAAATTAGCCTAACTACACACGTGTGTTTACTTTATTCCTAATCATGTGATATGAAGTTTTTTATTTATCCTATGATATGAATTTAAAAAAAAAAAAATTGGTCATCTTGACAACGACCATAATAACAAGGAAAAGAAGTACAAGCACCAATATACGACAATTATTCCTGTCGTTTGTAAGAGCTATTCTATATTTCTATTCCATTTCATCATGTTTTTCTTCTAAAGAACACATCTCATTGTATCAATATCAAAGGTATTCATTAATTTGCCCGTTGAATTATGCATCGCACTGAATATTATACTACAATATATATTTTTTTCATCGATAGTTAGGTGTTAGAAAAATTAATGCGATTTTATTGCACACTTTGTCCCTTCAAAGATCAAATATGAATTCTTTACTGCATCATCAGCTCCGTAATAATCAATTGTATTACCACGAAAATATCCGACATCTAAATCTTTGTATTATATTTGATTATTTACCACGAAAACATATATTTCGTATTCAATACTCAAACATATATCGATAGTGAAAAACTTACAAATACATATAGTTGAAAAATGAAAAAAAAAATATTAATACAATAGTAAAAAGAATCAATATATATCAAACCTTAGGTGACTCTCATCCCACATATGAACCTAACACTCTGTTTGGATGGAGAGTAGAGGAAGGAATAGGAGGTAAAAAATAGAAGGGAATGGAATAGAAAGAAAGAAAGAATTCGGTGACTATTTGGATAATTAATGAGAGAAAATAAATTTAACTTTCCTTTCCGTCTTATTTCTTATTTGGTTGATTAAAATTTAGGAAATTAATGAGAAATTCGGTGACTGTTGTAAGTTTGAGAAAAAAAAAATCTTATATAAGAATTATATATGTAAGATATATAGTTAGGCATTTGTATCATTTTTTTTTAAATATTTGTAACAAAATTTCTTTCCATCCGTTACACTTCAATTTGAGAGGGAAATCGATTCATATTAATTATAATGGTAGAAGGTTAAACCTTTCACCTCTGATATAATTTTATCAGCCAAATACGATTCAACGGAAATTTTTTGTTCCTTTCCATTCCCTCCCTTCCTGTACTCTCCATCCAAACAAGGTGTAAGGGGAACTCGCTCATCCGAAGAAAACTCTCTCGCTCTAAATATAACATTGCACTAAGACATACTAATAAACTAAAATATGCCATCTTCTTTAATCTATGAACTTAATTTATAAACTTATTTATGATAGAAAAAGAACTATATACAAGTTTGCAAAATATGGTAAAAACATCCAACAAGATTTATTTGAATTTCTCTCGATATTCTTCCTTTTAATCGACCTTGTCGATCGAATGTTAATCTCCTGCCAGATCGAGCTGACCACATTTTTTTCTTATTTGATATTGTGCTAATTAGCTGCATCATATATATATATATATATATATATATATATATATATATATATATATATATATATATATATATATATATATATATATGAGGAGGTTTGATACCTTCATTTTTTGTGCCTCTATTTTTGAAAACTCCAATCACTCAAAATTTAAAATTTAAAAGTCAAAACAAAACCATTGGATATGATCTACATCATTTTATCTATGCACATGTAATCATGACACTTTATTTTATTTTGATTGTCATCAAGAGCTTGTAAAGATGTACTAATGTCGATAATTTTCAGATGTTGATTTATCAACTTATTGATTCAGATAAAAACAAATTAAACTCGAAATGTGATAATTTTGTATGAGCACATGAAGAAAATAACATACATCACATATAACAGATTTTTTTTGTCGTTTATGATTTAATTTTGAGTTATTAACATTTTAAAAATGGAGGCATAATGGAGGCACAAAAAATGAATGCATTTGAACCCTCCTCTATATATATATACACAGCTTGTCCGTCCGTTGCAACAGGGACATATTACAAGAGAACAAAAAAGATTTCTCATACAATATGACATATTTTCATAAAAAACAAAAATATATCAATGAAAAGAATAATTTTTCAACAATATCATTGAATGATATTAAAATAGATTGGTTCTAAATTCAAGAGCAAAGCTAGGGTGTGATGTGCTCACCAAGAAGGTTTGGTAAGCACAACTCCAAAAGTATATCATATCGACTTCAAACATCGAATCCAAACCGTTGAAATCCATATATTTCATGAGTGATGCATGCACATACAAAATTTTGAAAGTTTCAAGTTTCTTTGCTACAAGGTCAAGCGGTCAAAGAAAAAAACTTTTTATAAGTTAATTTATAAGTTGTTTTATATATTCAATTTTTATAATTTTTTTGACCATTTGACATTGTAGCAAATAAACTCGAAACATTCAAAATTTTGTATGTACATGCATCACTCATTAACTACATGGATTCCAACGGTACAGATTCGACGTTTGAACTCGATTCGATATACTTTTGAAGTTGTGCTCACCAAACCCTCTTGATGAGCACATCACACCCTAACTTTGCTCCTAAATTCAAATTATAAATCAAAAATCAATTAGTATATTAAAGTCCAATGAAAAATAATATCGACTTAGTACAAATTGAAGATATCATAGTTGTAGTTATATTATATAACTTATATATGTAAAAGAGAAAACAAATATTTAATTTCTACAATTTAAAACATATAATAAAAATGTTACATTAATATGGTATATAACTTATTCCTCGCTCAAGATGTACCTAAAAATCAAATTTTTAATATACACTCCTGGAGCATTATGTTTTTTTTCTTTAGCTAATAGAATAATAACTGACAAAACTACTCATGTGAATTTTAAATTTATATTTTAGTTATAAAAAATTAAGTTCAGACACAACACATAAATTTACATAGGCGCTATTTTTTTTAAAAAAAAATTGTAAGTCGTATACTCTATCTTTTGAACACTTCAAAACATGTTACAACTTGTCAATATTATTTATTACCGTGTTTTAAGTTGATAAGATGCAACTTATTAATAATAGTGATGACAACAAATATGGTATATTATTTATATTAATTTGGAATAATACAAAATCATGTTTACTTAAATGATAAATAATATTCCTTAAATGATATAAAATCAACGAAAGAAATAAAGATACGACCAATTAATTATTAATCAATTCAAAAAAAATTTAAATGAAAATTAAAAAATGGACATAAAACATGACCAATAATCTTAAAATCAAGTATTTGACAAAATCAAATAAATGTGACGAGTACGTGTTTAAATAAATTTAGACTTCTACACATAAAAAAGCATAAAAAAGATGCATATAACAAAATAAATGCAAGATATTTGATCAGATTGTTGATATTCAATTCAAAATTTCATATTTTAGTCACAACCGTTGGTAGATCAGAACATCTGCATGCTTAATAAAAAAAGAATAAAGAACTTTTTATTGCTATATGTGTAATTAAAGGTGATAATGGTATTCTTTTTCATTCAAAACTAGACAACCAAAATATGCGTGTATATATGTGTTCCTTAATATTTCATAAAACTTTGTGCTTGCTTCAGAAAATGGCAATTTGGATCAGCAATACAATTAATACAACAAAAGTCCAAGAAAAAAATTGTGAAGTTGCATTGAACAAGCGTGATGTTTACAAATTACAATACACATATAGATGTGCTAATAATTGCTTAAATTAATTGTGTTACTTATACTCGTCCATCAATTATGTTGAGCCAGATCACCTAGCTAATTAACTCCATAACAGTTAAGTTATAAATAAAATTGAACTTTTTATAAGGTTAATATTTATTAAAATTATATACATGTAATAAAGTAGTAGTTGATAGAGCCGGATGAGCGTAATAATTTCCAGTATAATAGAGACTTTTTTTTTTTTGAAAACTTGGTAGCAATATAATATAGACTTATTGACTATTGTAATTGAAAAGCAAAGATGCGGTTCACCTGGTACATCCCGATTGGCGGCCGCATCTTCAGCCTCGTTCTTCCAAACATATAAAAATCATAGATGATTGAGGTATTAAATATCACTGGATTGGATATATTAAAGAAGGTGTATTATTGTCCTTGGAAAGTCAGCTACGGTATTAACTATTGCATATATTATATATTGAGAAAAACTGTCACAATAACCAAAATTGACCATATGCAATTATGCAATTTAAGATGCTTAATTATTGCAACCGTCAGATCTTGTGACTTTCATCTGCAATTATGCTCAATACATAAATCTGTAATAATAAAAAAAAAATTCTGTCAAATCAATTCTGTTAAAATTAAGCAAAGAATTAGATTTAGTGGTAAAATATAATACTTTTTTTTTTTGAAGTTGTTTGACAGTGGCTACCAAGTGTACGTCATAACGTGTTAAAAGTTATAAATTTAAAATCTCAATTATGAAATTTGAAAAATCGATAATAATGTTACGGATATGCGCAAACTCTAGTATAATGTTACGGATATCTAGACTCGAATCTGATCCGGTTTGAACTAACAAGTATACATGGATTGAAATTTGGACTCTTAATACTTTTAAAGTATAGGTCCAAATATATTAACATCCGAACCTTACCTGACCCGATAGCACCTTTATGTACGTGTTAAAAGTTACAAATTTAAAATCTCTATTATTATGAATATTGAAATATTTTGATAATAATGTTACTGATATGAGTGAACTCTAGTATAATTTTGGTAATTTTTTTTTTTTGAAAGCTTGATGGTGATTTTCAAAATTCGGTGCACAGAAGAGAAAAAAATCCTTCAAATTTGACACGTCATGAATTTCTAATTGTTGATATTTAATAGCTTAATTATTTTATATTTGAAAAAAAAAATCTAATTATAGTTGAGTTTAACAATTTAACTTGACAATCCATAAAATTTGAGACAGTCATAATTAACGTCCATCGTCGCTAGGGCTGCATAAAAAATTCGTAGTTTGTGATTGGATTCATGTTCAATTCGAAATAGTTCGTAAAAAAATTGATTCGAAATAGTTCAAAATTAATTCAAACCAAATTCAAACTGGACCTAATTCGTTCGTTCAAAATAGGTTTGCGAACTATTATAGTTCAAATTTCAAAGTAATGTGAACCGTTGATTTCCGATGATGACTTATGTTCCCTGATCACTTAAAACATAATGCCACCCATCAATAAGTTATAACTCATAAGTCGTAACTCTCGCTCTCAGTTCTAAAACCCTAGACGACTTTCACTTCTTGCTTTTGGCGACTATAGTCATTCTTTCTTATCGTAAAAAAATTCGTAAAAGATTCGAAATTAAGTTTGTAAAAAATTCGATTCAAAATTAATTCAAATTAAACTTAGTTTAAAATTAATTTAAATTAAACTCAAATCGGAGTAAGTTGCGATTCGTTTGCAGCGCTAATTATTCGTCGCTAATTATTTAACTGTTTCTGTAAAGATGTAAATAACTGTTATCAATAAAAACGGCAGCCTCTGCCCTTCATTTCAAAAAAAAAAAAAACTGTTTCTGGTGAACGCCGCGTTGAAAACGTGTAGTGTAATGCTTTCTAATATAAACTTCGTCTATTTTGTCTTATTTTCGTTGCGAACAACGTTTTATTTCTTGTGGTCAATATCGACTTCCTGCAAAGCACGGAATTTATACTTCAAATTTTGGTGATGTCATTTCAAGGAAACGCTCTGGACGCGGCCAGCTCCTTTTTTTTGTTTTTAAAATAACGATAATTGGAATTACCGCTAATACGTGGTAGATTTTTTGTTTTGGTGGTGTCCCGGAAATAAATCTAGTGAGTTGATGGTACTGACGTATAATTTTTACAGTAGTAATTCAAATTTAAATTTTAAATACGGGCTAGCTAGACCCTATTTTCATAATATATATATAGCAATAGGGCACTATATATAGTGACGTTATAGCATTTTCGGATTTTAAACATTAAATTATGAAATAAAAGTGTACTATTTTAGCTCTGACCGCTATATATAACGGTACGTAATAGTGGTCCACTAGAGCGTGTAGCGCAAATAGCACACACTATGCTTCATAGAATTTTATTTCAATGTTCAAATTGAAAATTTATTTTAAGGACCAATTTTTTTAAGGTCCATGTTGCTTTTGTTTCTAAATAGAAAAATATAGATAGTTTATGACATGATACTTAATTAGGTTATTTTGAATAGAAACAAAAATTAATTTATGTCATGATCCTTGAGTTATTTTGAATAAAAAGGATAAATAGTTTCTGATATTACCAGAAAAGTTTGGAATAGGAATTTAGATTTTGCACTGTAATTCAATATGAATATTATAATTTCTTACTCAATTTGGTGTTACTTATTACTTTATTTATGAGACTTTAGACAATGATAATTAGTAGAATTATATAATATAAATTAAAGAAAAATTCTATATATAATTGCTTTCGTTATAGCTACACTATTCGCGATAGTTTTTTTTTTTTAACCTTCGATAATCACTATTTAGAACCTTGATTTTTTAAAAATATCTAAATTATAGTTAAATTTTTGAAAAAGAAAAGAAAGGTGTAGTACCTACTGTTTATAATAAAGAATGAGTAAAATCTAAATTTATGACATATATGTGACAAATTAGTTAGTTATGAAACATTTAATTTTAACAATCAATCTTTTCGAACAATGTAATTAATTTGTGACAAGGACCACCAGAGTTAATTTACAACTAAATTGTCAATTTTAAGTATGAAATATTAATGATTTGTGACTTGTTAAATGTTAATTAGTATTTTTCTCAAAATACAGACACTTGATTAAATATTCAAAATACATTAGATATTTACTATATTATTTTGAATGCTTTATTTTAACTTCATAAAAAATATAGTTTCATGAGTAATTAAATTCAACCCAAAACAAAGAGCTCCGAATTAAACTCAGGATGCCCAAACAACTAAAGAAATCGGGAAACCATACATCAAACGATACGACAACAGCTCTCCAACCACTAGCAAAATAACACCACACACTTGGCACTTGCGATATATGTCTCAAAGACTCAAATTGGCGATCAGATAAAGATTGTTGTGTCACAGCATCTTGCATGTCTAGAATCTTTACTGATCTAGCTAGCTTCAAGAAAACAAATATTATAATTATCTTCAGTATTCTCACTTCCTAATTTTTTCTTCTCACGTTTTGGTTCAGTTTTTCAAATAAGGAGTGTTGATTCATTGAGCTCGTATATTTTGGAATAAATTAATAAATTAATATGAAGCTGCTATGGGTATTTAGGGTAAATATTTTAACAGAACAGTTTTGGCCTCATGGAGCTAGCGAACCAACCATATATGCATTATTTTGATTCTATAGTCTGTACGTGCACGGCATGCATGAAGCTAAAACTGCTCTGCTAAAATATTTTCTCGGTTATTTTCAGGGATGGGGTTTAGGTGGGTACTTACCTGCTCCCAACATATATTTTTTTAACTAAACCTTCATATATAAAAGCAGATGCATTTATGTAACATCAGTGAGTTAGGAGAGCCCGTGGCTGTACTAAGTAAGTCTCTCTCTCTCTCTCTCTATAATTAAGATAAGGTAATCATTTACAACTAGGGTTGGGTGTGAGAACTATGTTGCTTCTTTATCGGAATCTAAATAATTTAGCAATATAAGGGTCCGAATTTGTCAAAGTACAAAAAATAATCTAATTCTCTTCTAGATCCCTGGATGACCTAATTGGTGCTTTCTAATGTTCCTCGTATGAACTATATATATTTTTTGTTATACATATATTAATTGGAAATTAAATGTATAATTAATTCAGTTCCTCTGCAAATTATTGGAAAAGGAATAATTATAATATTAAAATAGCTAATGTCCCTACTTACAATCCTGACTAAACTATAATTCAATCTTCTAATAATGTATTTTTTTTTTTGTTATATTGCTATAACCATTAATTTAAAGTTGTATCATGAGCACCATGCATGTCGGATCCGTATCCTCCCAGGTACCTGACTCAACACAATTGAAAAGGACGGCTCAGATTTACTCTCAGCCAGTCGGGATTCGGGATGACAGAGGGGGCAGGATTATTTGTGCTTTGAGATACGTGCCAATCTATTTTCGGACCATCGGATTCAATTCTACTCAGTCAGGTAACCTGAGGGGATACGAATTCATGCATGTCTCCGTGGTCTCATATCCATAATAGGAACATTAAGAAGATTAATGTACTGTATAATACGGGTTGCCCTAGCTATATATACAGTTACATCCATTTATCTTACTGATTTTATATAAACAATATATAAGACATGGGGGTAGGGGTGAAAACGGAGCCGGATTATCCGGCGGATATCCGCTCCGTATCCGGATATAATCCGAATCCGGATAATCCGGATTCGGATAATTCCCGGATACGGATTCGGATAATTTTTGAAAATCCATAAAAGATCCGGATACGGATACGGATTCGGATACGGAGTCCTAAACGGAGCGGATATCCGGATTATCCGGATTCGGATAGTTTGGCCAAACCCATGTAAAAGAGGAATAAATATTTGCTATAGGTGGGATTTGAACCCATGTCCTCCCATCTCAATGCCTTAAGACTAAGCTTCAAACCACTACACCACAACATCTTTTGTTACCATACACTTATTTGATATATATATATTATATGAATAGATTATCTTTCATCTCTTATAAGTTCATTAATATTTATATTTAATGTTTTAATTAATATTTGTATTTTAGAAGTTCATATATCTTAATTATCCGACCATTATTCGTTTTATATCCGTATTCGAATCCGTATCCGTGGACTATCCGTTCCGTATCCGTATCCGTTTAAGGCGGATTTGGTTTTGAATTTTGATATCCGTTTACTATCCGTATCCGTATTCGTATCCGCTCATTATCCGACGGATGCGGATATGGTATTAGCATTATCCGCTCCGTATCCGCTCCGTTTTCACCCCTACATGGGGGTCATGAAGTGATATTTACAATTCTGCTTTCCATTCTCCTTCTTCTGTCTTTAGTGTAGACCAATAATATATATATCAACCTAAATTTTAATATTTGCCCATGCCAGATATGCACCTCCAGTGCGCAATGGACCTATAAATATGCCAAGCACCTCAAGTTTCATTAAACCATAATAAACCATCTCTCTCTCCTTTTGAGAAAACTCTCTCTCTCTCTCTCTCTCTCGTCTTCAAGCAACTGATGGCTCTCTCTTTCGACTTTAGAAGTTGGTACAATGCAATTATACTAATCAGAATTCAGAGTTTTTCCCGTGCAAGTCGGTATGTGTCGCAAGTAATCGTGTTCATGTACCACTTCATCTCAAGCCATGTGCATCCATTTTGGATCCAATTCTTCTACTTTATAATCCTTGATTTTTTTGGTTCTCTTCTCTTAATGGTTTTAAACCCGACCGATCCTGATTTTAAACCCCGCTATCTAGACATGCTTTTCCTGTCCACCTCGTCCCTAACTGTTTCGGGTCTAGCCACTGTATCAATGGAGAGATTGTCTAGCTCCCAAGTTGTAGTCACTACCCTTTTGATGCTTGTAGGTGGGGAAGTCTTTGTATCAATGCTCAGTGTTTTCTGTCGTACCAGTCAGCCCAGCGCAGCAGAGCTTACTGTGAGCCGGGTCACTTCGGTTCGTATTGAACTTGAAACCATTGATTCAGTCAGTACGATTGACCGAATTGAATCTGGTACGGATATAAGTGTTAAGGATTCGAGCCAAAGTTGTCTCAAGTACTTGGGTTTAGTTATCCTTGCATATTGGGTTTTCTTTCATGTGGCCGGTTTTATAGCCTGTCTAGTATATGTATCTATAATCTCGAGTTCAAAAGAGGTATTAAGAGGAAAAGGTATCAACTTGGGTCTCTTTGCTTTTGCTACTACCGTGTCTTCCTTTGCAAATGGTGGTTTAATAGCCACAAATGAGAACATGGCTATTTTCTCAAAGAATTCAGGTCTTCTGTTATTTTGCGTTGTGCTAGTTCTAGCTGGAAACACACTATTCCCACTATTCCTAAGAGGGACTATTGGGACATTAAGGTGTTTCACTAAAAATGAAGATATTGAATGGATGTTGAAGAGTCCAAAAGAGATAAAGTTCAACCATCTGTTGACCAATTTGGGTACGTTCTTTCGGTCGAGCACGGTGCTTGGTATGATAGCCTTCGTGATAACGCTCTTTTGTGCCATGGACTGGAGACATCCAGTGTTTGCTGGCCTCAATTCGTACCAGAAAGTCGTCAATGCTCTGTTCATGGCCGTCAATGCGAGACATGCTGGAGAGAACTCGGTTGATAGCTCTCTTATCTCCCCAGCAGTGCTACTATTTATTATATTTATGATGTAAGTTCTTTCTTACTGGCTTAAATTCATTTGTTTTCTTGTCAGTTCCCGTTATCAATAATATTGTATGGAACCTGATGGCTAACACTTAAAAACTTTTATTTGACACATTTTTTATAGGTATTTGCCTTCTTCGGCTACTTTCATGCCTTTAAAGGAGGATGAGGAGAAGACATACGTTAGCGAAAAGAAAAATCTTTGGGGAACTGCAACCATTTTAAAGATGCTATTGTTGCCCCAAGTTCTATTCGTAATTTTGTTTGTAATTGTGGCATGCATAATAGAAAGAAGAAGGCTAGTATTAGACCCGCTGAACTTCTCCCCTCTTACTGTCATGTTTGAGGTGGTCAGGTATATAATTTTCTCTAAATTTTTTTTGTAATTTCCTTGGCTTTCTTTATTTTAAATCAAACAGGAGGTGAGAGAGAGATGCATTTAAAAGGGATAAAAGAACCAGCAAAATTAAGCACTATAATCTATAACCAGTGCCGGTTTTAAGCTAGACTGTGTGTTACAAGCCACCAGAAATTACCAGCAGTCTGCCTCTACACAGCAAATATTACTTCGCATATCATTTTCTATTTGTTCTAAGTGAAAAATACAAGTATGATATAATTAATACTGCAAAATATAAATTAAATTCAATCCTTCCTTTTCTCATATGTAGTGCATATGGAAATGTCGGGCTATCAATGGGGTACTCCTGTTCAAGACTGCAAAAGTTGCACCCAGAGATGAGCTGCGTAGACCAGCCATATAGTTTTTCTGGTTGGTGGAGTGATGAAGGAAAACTCCTGTTAGTAGTTATGATGCTTTATGGAAGGCTAAAGGGATTCAGTCAGAGAAATGGCAAGGCTTGGACATTGAGAGGTTAATATTGACTAATTGTTTCTATGAGAAACTCAAAATTTGCAACTTCTGCGAAGAATTTTTTTTTAACAAAAAGAAGAAGAGAAACTCACAATTTGAGAGAATACTCAATAAAGAGAAGCTTTTAAGTTTGTTTGTTCAAAAATTGTGTATAACCCTTACGTGTGCTCTGAGGATTAAAGAATCCATTGTAATTAATATTTTACTGAATTGATGTTATATCCAAAATGCTTGCTATTTTTTTTTTAATTTGGAATTTGGCATTAATTTGCCTACCTTTCCCAAAATAAAAAAGGAAATCTGGCATCAAAAAATTTAATATCTATGTTAGTTTTGCAAACAATTTGTAATTTGCATTGATTGGTTGTATTACTAATAATATTGATGCGCGACAAATAATGCTCATCCTTTGTTTAGCCTAAGTATTAGTTTGTTCATTAATTAATTTAAATTTAAAAATAATGTAAAAAAAATGCCTTAGTTAGGACATGATAAAGGAAGTTCATTTCTTTCCTAAATTTGGCAAATGGTCATTTAGATCCCTGTGACTAATTTATAGATTATGTTATCCGATAGAGTTATATTATGTAACATGTACCAATAGTGTCTTGGGTTACAATAAAA
The DNA here is from genome assembly GCF_964058835.1 of Carex rostrata. Classification (NCBI taxonomy): domain Eukaryota; kingdom Viridiplantae; phylum Streptophyta; class Magnoliopsida; order Poales; family Cyperaceae; genus Carex; species Carex rostrata. The sequence continues at coordinate 3,049,776 of NC_135935.1, forward strand.
AATAAGAATTATTGTTTCACTACGTACAATAGTTAGTTAGATAATTAAATTGATGGATATTATAGATTCATTGTTATCATATACGTACATACGTTGCATTAATTGGATATCTCTTAGTCATGCATATATAGTGACAAAATCTTCCTCAACCAATGAATGAAGTGGAAACACACTATTCCCATAACTACAAAGAGTGACTATTTGGGCATTGAAAGTGACTGTTTGAGAAAAAATAAGGTCATGCCCTCATTTGATTAAACGATAGAGTTACATGAGATGTATATCTCAGTCGAAAATAAAATACACTTAGCTAAATATAGTTGATCCTGTGAAAGGAAATAAAAGGAGAATCATGAAGTCTTCCTCAACCAGCTGCATGTATTAATTCTGCGAACTAATTAAAGGTGCTTTCATATATATATATATGTCATTATTTCCACTCCTCAACGATCTTAATTTGATAAGTTGAGTTCCTTAACCGTGCACTTTATGTCACTGAAAGAAATATAAAGATAGCAGGCAGTGATAATTCATTTTTTTTAAACCTCGCATGCAGAAGCTGCGAAGTCGTGAGAAAGAATTGAACTCTCGATCTTTAAGTACAACAGCTCTAAGACTTTTTTCTAGTCAACTTTGCTACCTTCCCTTTCTCATCAGTGATAATTCATGTTAGCGAGAATGTTATGTGCTAATAAAATGTACAAATTAAAAGCTCTGACATGTCGAGAAATAATGGCCGTAAAGACAAAAGATAGATTAATTTTAAAAGGTAAGTTGGTCAGAAATTAGCCACATACTGAGCCTGGGATGCTTAGTAAAATTAACCATCTTATTTAATTTTGTTAGCCAATTTCTTTAGTTTTATGCTTAGAAAATTGAAGTTATGTATAGGTCAAGCAACGGAAGTTACAAGCTTAATTTATTCAACAAAAGCAAACGTAACGTAACGGAGATAGTTAAAAATGTTTGGGTAATTAATTTTCAGCAAATTCCAATAGTAAAAAGATAAAATTAAGTTGAAACAATATTTTCTAGAACATGTGATTGTTTTTATGTGTATTCTGTTTATGCGTGCAAAATTTGAAATCGTCATCAAGATAATTCCAGATAGTCATCTTCCTTAGAGCACGATCATAGAAACAACTGACAATAACTACTATCTAACAATTTATTAATTGGAGAATTATTAATTAAGATGAAAGAAAAAATCAAATCAAAAATTTCCTTTAATTATTTGTCCGGATAGAAGTATGAAAGAGAAAATAATTTTGTGTGTTATGTAAAGAAATTAATAAATATAGATCATATTTACCGATTTTATTTTAACATATATATTTACAATTTTTGTTATTAGAATATAGAAAGTAGAGGAATAAAAATGGAAGCATATTAAGAGCCTTAGTTGGTACTTTTTTGGTTGAGATCGAAGCATGATAGTAGCTACCTGCATGTCTTGGTAATAACTTTTAACAAATTAAACATTGTATTCTAACAGTAAAATTATCATTAATAAATATAAAATATATAAAACTGGTCATTAGAAAATTAGCAAATATATTTCGGAGTGAAATATATATACTAAGCTATTAAAATTAACAAAAAAAATAAATTTTGAGTTTTTTAAATTAGTTTCAACAAAAGAGAGTCTAGGAGGCTAGAAATACAAGTACTTGCAAAACCGAAATTTTTATTTGTATCATTTTCTGAAAAAATAAAATAAACTAAAAAACTTTGATTTCTGGAGAATTTAATTTCTACCACGGCTGCATAATACCGATGCGGACTCAAAGACTGAGGTCCGCACTATGCCGATGCAATTTCAGATCTGAAGTTGCATCGGTGTTCTGCAACCCCATTTTTTTTTTTTCTTTGTTTAAAAAAATATGTTGATGTTCCTTGAAATTCGCATCCTCTGATATATATATATATATATATATATATATATGAGGAGGGTTCAAATGCACCCAAATTTTTGTGCACCCAAATGCATCCTATTTTTTAAATCATTTTCTCCGTTTTTAAAGTCCGAATAGTCAATCCGAACCGTTAGATGCGATCTATATATTAAGATGTGCTTGGAGACCAAATTTTACATTTTTTGGAATTTTTTTATTATTTATTAAGCCACTTTGAAAATGGCTGATTTTACATTTTCTGGACCATTGGATCAGTGATTTTCAAAGTGGCTTAATAAATAGTAAAAAAATTCCAAAAAATGTAAAATTTGGTCTCCAAGCACATCTTAATATATAGATCGCATCTAACGGTTCGGATTGACTATTCGGACTTTGAAAACGGAGAAAAAGAATAGGGTGCATTTGGGTGCACAAAAATTTGGGTGCATTTGAACCCTCCTCTATATATATATATATATATATATATATATATATATATATATATATATATATATATATATAATTCCCGTTGGAATTCGCATCCTTGGAATTTTTATTTCATCCTCTAACCAGACCTTAGAATTCGCATCCTATATATATATATATATATATATCAGGATTTTTTTGATAAACCATAATTAAGAAAATGTTTTTTACTGATTCAGCATGATTACTTTTTTTTTTTTCAAAAACCAGAAGGACCGGAGGAGCCCTCCGGTCCCAAATTTTGCCTTTTCTCAAGACCGGAGGAGCCCTCCGGTCTTAACATTTTTTCATATTTTCTCACCTTTTTGATTGATGGTGGTGCGGCGGATCGTGCAACGACTCATTTTTTTTTTCTTTTTTTCACTTTTTTTTTCTCACCAAAAAACAAAAGGACCGGAGGAGCCCTCCGGTCTCAAAAAACATGTTGTGTTTAAATACAAAATTTATAAATTTTCAAATTTATTTAAAACAAGTCAAGTGGTCAAATGTGGGAGTTTTTAAATTAATTTTAATGCATTAATTTTTCTTCATTTTTTTACTGCTTAATTTGGTACTAAAATGATTCAAAAAATTATAAATTTTGTATGTAAACACATCCCTTGTAAAGTGTACTGGTTTGAACGGTTTGAATTAGTCGTTTGTCCGATAAGTTTTGGAGTTGGTGACAAAATACCGTAAATGTCACAGTAGCTGAGCTTTTATATTTAATATATAATGTATATATATTGTAGAACATATTTATGATTTTTTAAAATTATGATAATTATTTTATTGGTCGTGACTGTAAAAAAAATAAAAATTCTAAAAATTACATTAATTAACCCATTGCTTAACTATGAAAACAGTTGCTCAATATATTATCTACTACATTACCCTGATCATCTGATTTTGATAAAATAATTTTGATTGATTTTTGAATGGTTCAGATTAATTATAGATAACCTTCTAATAATTGACCTTGATTTTTAGGCATGAAGAGCAGTGCATAAATCCTCAATAAGTTGCTCAATACAAAATAATAATAATATTATCAGACCACTCTGACAGCTGTGATTTCAACATTTATCTCGAGAAAAACAAAAAACATGCATTCCAGTTACTGTGACATCTAAAAAAATAGTTAAGACCGGACCGGCCATCCGGTCTTGGTTATTAATTTTTGGAGAGACCGGACCGGCCATCCGGTCTTGATTTGTTTAAAACTTTTTCGATCTTCTGTGACACATGCAATTGTAATGGATAATACCGATTAAAATTTTGGGAGACCGGAGGGCTCCTCCGGTCTTCAGTAAAGAAAAATTTTAAGACCGGAGGGCTCCTCCGGTCCTTCTAGTTTTTGAAAAAAAAAATGCAATCATGCTAGATCAGTAAAAAAACATTTTTTTAATTATGGTTTATCAAAAAAAATCCTATATATCATCCTCTGAGCAGATCTTGGAATTCGCATCCTCTGATATATATCAATCCCGTTGTTATATCAATCTCATTTGAAAGTTAAATTCTTCTGGAAAAAAAGGGGCGGCATAGTGCGCGGATCCACTGGTATTCTGCAGCTGTGGTAGAAATTAAATTTTTTAGAGTTTTTTTATTTTTTTATTTTTTTAAGAAAATGTTAGAAATAAAAATTTCGGACTTGCGAAATGGCTTCAGTTTAGGCTAGCTAAATGAAAGAGACACACAAGCTGAACCTACATGCACAAATCTACAATTTTTTTATACCATAGACTTTAATTTCATATCGAATTGGAACTTTAAATTTAGTTTTGTCAAACAGGAAAACAACAAGATTTCCATAAGATCGATGTCAATAGAAGATAAAACTCTCTCCCTGTCACGTCGCCCACAAAGTTAGACAAACAATTACGTGCTGATTTCATCTTATAATGTATATGCTTGAAGCATCTTTGAACTAGTAGATCAAATATATGTATTTGTACGCATTTTCTTCTGTAACATTATAAGAGGACAAAACTTAGTTATTTACCTCTTTCAAATTAATTAATGAGAACCTCGTCTCCAAAAGAATTTGAAAAATTATTTCTTCTTTAATAAATTTTTTTTCTGAAGGAATTATAAAAATATACAAAATAATTGTCAATTTCTAAGGTTCTTTTAATTTCATTCCAAAAATTAATCCATTAAAATTTTAAAATTAAAAGGACCTTAGCGTCCCTACAGCAAAAAAAGGCATCAGCGACCGGTATCAGTGACCGATGCAGTCGCTGATACCCATTTTCTTTCCAAAAAAAATAAATAAATAAATCACCAAAATTAGGCGATCAATTGCATCAGCTAGCGACCGGTATCAGTGACCGGTGCAGTCGCCGATCGCTGAAAGTCTTGGTAAAAAATAGGAATTTAGCGCTAGATCTGCTCCAAATCACGCGCTAGACCCCCAAATCCTCCCGCCTCCCTGCCTCCCGCCTCCGCGCCTCTCCTCTCCGCTCACCTCTAGACCACAACCCTTCCCGCCTCTGCACTTTGATCTTCCTCATGCCTCCTTTTTCTCTCGCTCGGTGGCGCGACTTCAGCTGATGACCATGTCGTTCCCTCTTCTCCACTCCGGTGGTACTCTATCTCTCTCTGTGGAACTCAGTTAGTCAAGGCAATTCTCTCTCTCTTTCTGGAAACGGTTTTTTGGGTATCAGCAACCGGTGCCTTTACATGACGTCAGTAAAAATCAACGACAATAAAAAAAATCGGTCACTGAATAGTCATCAGCGACCGAGATGGCCGTCATTCAGCGAGCATCAGTGACAAGGCCTTCAGCGACCGGTTTTGGCATTAGTGACCAGCAACGCAACTCTGATGTGTTGTATTGCGTTGTTATTGTCTCTTTAATTAATTAGAAAGAAATGTTAAACAGATAAAATGTAAGAGTTAAAAAATCGTAAAGAAATCATATTACTATGTTCTCTTAGGGTAAGAAACTGTAGTGGATCTCAATAATTATAATTATATATACATGTTATTTAAAAAAATGCCAAAAAAAAATAAAATGAAGTCTGTTTACCAAAAATACCATCTGATAAAAAGAACGAGTAACGGTTTGGTGCCAATAATGTACTAAAATATTAAACTTTGGATGGATCTTAGAATACGTACACTAATGATCTCAGAATACAATAATCGTTTATCCTTTATAAAATATTATTGTATTCTGAGATCATTAGTGTACGTATTCTAAGATCCATCCAAAGTTTAATATTTTAGTACATTATTGGCACCAAACCGTTAATAAAATAATCAATTATTGATGGGTCGGTCATAGCGATGGTCAAATTGCCCACGTGATTGCAGTCTATTCTATTATTGTTAGCATTTATACGAGCACGCCCTTCAATTTAAATTTATTTTAACTTGACAATTATTTTAGGCGCCTCCTTTTTGTTCAAAAGTCCGAAAATTATAAGTGATCATACCACTATTTCTACATTCTCTGATATTTTTTATATTTTAATTAGAAAAAATGAACTACTCAAAAGATTCCGTTTTTTTTTTTCCTTCCACCCTCAAAAATCAGAATTAAATGAATACCACTCGGAAAATCAGAATTCAGATTCCGCCACGTTCGCACCGTGGATCTGCGGACGGATCGCCAACCCGTTCGCAGATCTACAGTGCGAACGGGTCGGTGTGCAGATCCACGGTGCGAACGGGTCACTCGAGCGGGTCATGGCGTGAGCAGGTCAAAGCGAGCGTGTCAGTGCACAGATCCACGGGTCGGTGCACAGATCCACAGTGCGAACGTGTCACGCGAGCGGGTCAGGGAGCGAGCGGGTCAGTCCTCAGATCCATTCCGCGAACGGGTTGGTGATTCGTCCGCAGATCCACGGTGCGAACGTGGCAGAATCTGAAATTTGATTATTCGGATGATATTCATTTAATTCTGATTTTTTAGGGTGTTAGGAAAAAGAAAACGGCAAAAGATTTTCTTTCTTGCATGATGAACCTATTCTTTAGCAAAGGAAAAAAAAAAACATTTTCAAACCGTTGAGAAATATGCACACAATTCTATCTTTGTGAAGATGAAGTTTGGTAAATTGAAATGTACTTAAAAAAACTAATAGGATGGATGGATATAGAAAAATAAGAAGTAGGGCTATTGTATGTAATCGTTTTCTGTCAAATTAAATGTGATTATGAGAACCTCCATCAAAATAAGCTGAAGGTGTGACTAACAAAAATTAGAAGTTTGGTTGCTATCCAAAATTCAAACAGAGAAATCTGAAGGGAAAACCTATTTGGTGCCAATGTGAAAAAAAAAAATGAACTCAGGAGAATTTAAACTCGCTTTCTTAAGTAATAAATGAAGAATAATTTACATGTAATATAAAGAGAGAGAAAAAAATGGTAATTAAAGAGCCGCCTCAGTGCCTCCCTCTCTCCTCTTTCACCCCCCATTCTACCTCTCACTCATTTTAAGCTTTACCATCAATATAACAATATTCCCTCCTCTTTCTCATCTCTATCTACTTAAGCGGAGAGGAAAATGAGGAAGAAGAGAGGGAGTCGAACCGAGCACAGTTAAAAATTAACGCGATATCGTCGGAGCACAGAGTGTAAAGTTTAATTTTACTATATCTCAATCGTAACGTAACGATGAACAGATCTAGTTGTCGGAGAGCGGCGGTTATTGGACGAAAGTGGATCCGGACATAAAGAGAGATGAGTGTTAGAAATGTACTAATGAGCCAGAATATTTTGGGTCTAAATTAATAGTTAATTTAAATAATTAAATATGGGTTAAGTCTTATTGGACTGCATCATAATATGGGCCCGAAATATCTGCTCTCTCTAACATGATCTGATCTGATCATATGGATAATTGTTTCTAATTAGGTGCAAATGAACTAGTGCCATTGAACATACTCAAATGAACTAGTGCATACTAATTATAAATATATGTACAACGGTTCAGATTCCGATGGTTCTATTGTTATTCGAAATTACAAACAAAGCATAAAAGAAAACTAAAAATAGAGAAACATGATTTTCAGTTAGACCGAAAATCTGACTGTCTGTTCGCACCACTTAGAAACTGAGAGAGAAAAGAAGAGAATCGGAAGGGGCTATCTATTTGGTACTAGCATACCGATATTTGATAGGTGTTTGTCAACCTGTTTGTGTGGATGCTGGTAGAAACACAACTATTGTGGCTGGTGCGTATATCTAACACATAGAAGGAACATAAGAGGACAATTGTTGTGGCTGGTGTGACACGGAAAAGGAACATAAGAGGGTGACTGCTCCTACGACTAGACAAAAATATCAGTTGCGTGTCTAGTGATAAACTCTACATATGTCTTGAAATTAATTTTATATATGGATTCTGATTTTCGAGTAATAAACAAATTATAAACTGAATCGAATTGTTGCACATATAACCTATACCTGAATTCCCTACAATGAGAAATGAGAAATGAGATAATAAAGTGTTTAAAAGTGTAGATAAATAGAATTAGATGACTAGAGTAGTTTAGATGAATCTATGAGAACAAAGAAGTTTAGATCTAGAATTGAGGGTACGACTCATTGTAATTACGTTTTTTTATCAATAAAATCGTTAGTAAGTATTTAAAGCCATTATCCTTAAAGTACAAAAATTAGTGGCACGAAATTTTCCCTTAATTAACAATCCATAGGACGATAAATACTTATGGAATTTCGTGTATGCTTTTGCTAATAATCTAGTTACTGTGAATAATATAGTTAATTAGATGTGATTTGATAATTGATATAGTCCAAATTGTAAAACCATTTTTTTTAAGTTGTCTGCAGAAAGCACTACAGTTTTGTGGAACCATTCAATATTAATTAAGGGGTGAACTTCAAGGTTATTAGAATACTAAATATGTTTGCCAAGTAAACATAGTATTAAAATTCTCAATTATTGGCAATAAACAAAGATTAATAATGGAGCATTGAAGTTAAAAGGTCCCATGATTAAAATATCATGATGTGAACGCCATTTGTATTCTATCTATTGGCTTTGTTAATGTCGACCCAAGAGAGGTAGGTTCCTAGCTAGCTAGCTAGGGTTTTCATTTTCTAGAACAAATGCCAGCCACAACCTGTTTTAGAAGTTGCAAATTTTACGAGTAAAGGGCGACCTTACCTCCTCTATTTTATTTTATACCTCAGTCAAAATCAGATTTCAATTCCATATTTTTTTATATGTGAGGCGGTAACTTTTCTAGGTATGATTCTATTAAAAAAAAAAAAAATGCAAATTACTTCCCTGGATAGTTTTTCACAAGGACATATCGCAGTCATTATGCAACATAGATTGTCTTTAATTTCAAGTTGTAACATTGACTTTGAAATATAATTTTCATTCTTGTTATATATAATCGAAATGCATCAGGTGACAGATGGGCTACAGATGGGTTACGGTGAGTTGCGAAATAAAGCGATTATTTTACTTCACGCTCATATTTTACGAATATTTGCCAAAAAAAAAAAAAAAACCACAAAATCTCCAAAATTTCATATTTATCCAGACCACAACGACAAATGACAGATTCATTCTTTGAAGCCGCATTTGTCATTGCGGTCCCATTTTTTTTTAACAGAATTGTTTGTTTTTTTTTTTTCATATATATTTTAGTTATTATGTTTAATTGTTATTTTGTTTTAAATGTTGTTCATTGCATATGTCATTTATTTTTAAAATATTATTTGTTTGTCGGATCAAAATCCTGAATCTGTCGTTTATTACTAAAATATCGTTCGTTTGAAATGTCATTTGTATACGAAAAAATAATGATATAATCAACAAAAAAATAAATAACAAAGCAAATAAATAAATAATTAAATAAATAAACAACCAGAGTTTGTCGAGATAAAACAAAAATATCTAATGTCCGATAAAAATAAATAAGTCACGATAACTGATAAAACATATAATAAACTATAAATTAAATGCCTACGGGTATGGACTAAATAATTTCCTCGCCTTCTTGACCCTGAACTCTCTATCTCGCCTGGAGAGTGGTGTCTCGTCAGTATCTGAAAAATGACCTTGGCCAAAAATAAATAAACAAAAATACTTCAAAATATTCGGAATTCCATATTTACCAGGACCGCAATAACAACCCGTCAGGACCGCAATGACAAATGGTGGCCATTGTGCTGTATATAGGGGCCTTCTGCGTATATTAAAAAATAACGGAAATTTATCATTATATCAAGACTTTTTCAATCTGGTGTTGCGAATTTATAGTACGTATGCGCATGCATTTTCTCAGCAGGTCCATAAAAATTGTAATTCGCATTATATGAGTATAGTGAGTTATAATTCTAGTTTTGTAAAACGCTGACTATATATATACATAGTAGGAATAAATTTAAATTTTACAAAGAAATGTGCATCATATTGATTTGGATTCGAAATGGCAGTTCTATTTGAATCAGTATATGACTAAGACTTCCTATTGATATCCAATGCCAAGTTCAATGTATCTGTTAATGAGCAATTCCATTGTACAGACTTGATCTCACGCCAGACCCTCTTTGACAAAAAGGACAATAATTGAATGGTGGACACCTGATACTATTATGCCACTAAAATAGCATCATTTATAACAGATTGATAAGTTTTGTCGTGACGTGTTTCCTGATTCCGTGACACGAGGCCCAATTGGATCGCTCATTCAAATCACCCCATGGGATTGTAAAACACAAATAAATACAGCCTTTTTTCTGAACTAGATTTTGATTAAACATGTTAACCATAAAGAAGTGTCGGCTTCTATAATCTTGGGTTAAGCCCTTAGTAACGAAATGGGCCTTGTTATCAATCAATAATCCAATTAGGACGAAGTTAATTGGTCTCCTTCTTAAATGGGCCTGTCCTATCCATTCGGGCCCACCAACCGCCGTCTCCTTCCTTCCCATCGGTTTAATAAATCCAACACAGCACAAAAATTAGTACCCTCACCTTGTTTGGATGGAGAGTAGAGGAAGGGAGGGAATGGAAAGAAAAAAAAAACTTTTCATTGAATCGCATTTGGTTTATAAAATTATGTCGGAGGTGAAGGGTACAAGAGGTGAAAGGTTTAACCTTGTATCATTATAATCAATAGAATCTGTTTCTCACTCAATTTGGAGTGTAACGGATGGAAAGAAAATTTGTTGCAAATATTTTTTTTAAAAATAACACAAATATCCAATCCTTTATCTTACTAATATAATTTTTATACAAATTTTTTTGTCACAAATCTACAACAGCCACCAAATTTCTCATTAACCTTCTAAATTTTAATCAACCAAACAAGAAATCAGACGGAAATGAAAGTTAAATTTATTTTCTCTCATTAATTATCCAAACACGAAGAAGTTAAATATGTTAATCTTCCTTTTTATTCCATTCCATTCCCTTCTATTATTCACCTCCCCTTCCTTCCTCTACTCTCCATCCAAACAGGGTGTCTGGTTACCTGACTGAGTAGAATTGAATCCGACGGTCCAAAAATGGATGGGCACGCATCTCAAAGAACAAATAATCATGCTCCCCCTGTCATCCCGAATCCCGACTGGCTGAGAGTAAATCTGAGTCCGTTTCATTTGTGTTGAGTCAGGTACCTGGGAGGAGATGGATCCACCGGATTGCCCCACCATTTTTCTCAAAACTCTAGCCACCTATGTTCAAATACAATACGAATACAACAATACAATAATTTTTAAAAATTTAGAATATAATACGGCTATTATATCTATTTTTATTTTTTTTTAATTATATTATTAATTCAGCTCTTGTATTATATTGCAGTTTAAAACTTTAATTAAATATCATTCTCTATACCTTTCTAAGTATAATCGAATTTAAGAAAAGCCTAATCTAACTGTATAGTCTTTAAGGCGTGCTGATGTATATGATAATATCTAATAAGTTCTGAATAATATAATTCACAATCTGCTCTCAATCTCTCATTGATCCGAGTGCATAGTTTACGTACAGTGGCAGAGTCAACAAATTATTCACATAATGCAAAAATTGTGTACTCCAATAATTACCATAATAGACAACATCCATAACATCAATTACAAACATAAATGAAAGAATCTGAGGAAAAAATGAGGTCTCCAGTGGCATAGAGATTGTAGCCGAAATTTTTAAAAATATTCAAAAAAAAAAAATTATTAAAAATAACCAGGGTCTAATCAAATTTTTAAAAATGCCCAAACCGCCTATTTTTTGAGCGGTCCGGAATTTTTATTCCGAACTGCCTATTTCCCAGGCGGTCCGAGATTTTTTTTTTTTTTTTGCAAATCAAATTTGCATATCTGGTTAACATAGAAAAACACCTTTAAAAATCGTGAAAATTGACCGACATGCAGTCTTGAGATCGTAGAACAAGACTGTGAAGTTTCACAGAAAATCTCCAAACAGGTCATGAGATATCGGCTCTAAAAAATTGCCCGAACTGCTGAATATTTCATTCTGAACCCAACTTTGCACATCTAGTTAACATAGCAAAACACCTTCAAAAATCGTGAAAATTGACCGACATGCATTCTTGACATCGTAGAACAAGACTGTAAAGTTTCTTACAAAATCTCCGAACAGGTCGTGAGATATCGGCTTTAAAAAATTGCCCGAACTGCTGAATATTTCATTCTGAGCCCAACTTTGCACATCTAGTTAACATATAAAAACACCTTCAAAAATCGTGAAAATTGAACGACATGTATTATTGACATAGTAGAACAGGACTGTGAAGTTTCATACAAAATTTCCTAACAGGTCGTGAGATATCGGCTCTAAAATATTGCCCGAACTACTGAATATTTCATTCTGAGCCCAACTTTGCACATCTAGTTAACATAGCAAAACACCTTCAAAAATCATAAAATTTGACTGACACGCAGTTTTGACATCGTACAACAGGACTGTGAAGTTTCACACAAAATCTCCGAACAAGTAGTATGATATCCGCTCTCAAAAATTTTCCGAACTGCTGAATATTTTATTATGAGCCCAACTTTGCACATCTAGTTAACATAGCAAAACACATTCAAAAATCCTGTTGTATGATGTCAAGACTGCATGTCGGTTGATTTTCACGATTTTTGAAGGTGTTTTGCTATGTTAACCAGATGTGCAAAGTTGGGCTCATAATAAAATATTCAGCAGTTCGGAAAATTTTTGAGAGCGGATATCATACGACTTGTTCGGAGATTTTGTGTGAAACTTCACAGTCCTGTTGTACGATGTCAAAACTGCATATCAGTCAAATTTTATGATTTTTGAAGGTGTTTTGCTATGTTAACTAGATGTGCAAAGTTGGGCTCAGAATGAAATATTCAGCAGTTCGGGCAATTTTTTAGAGCCGATATCTCACGACCTGTTAGGAAATTTTGTATGAAACTTCACAGTCCTGTTCTACTATGTCAAGAATGCATGTCGGTCAATTTTCACGATTTTTGAAGGTGTTTTTCTATGTTAACTAGATGTGCAAAGTTGGACTCAGAATGAAATATTCAGCAGTTCGGGCAATTTTTTAGAGCCGATATCTCCCGTCGTTTTGCCTGCGAGGGTGAAGCCACTGACAGTACGGCTGTCAGGGAGTTACCCCCTCCCCGCCTTGCTGCCTTGTGTGATTCCGGTATTATAAGACCCCTTTTGTTTATCTCTCTTGTTTGTGGTTTTTCTCCCTTCCTTTCTCTCATGTGTTGAGAAAATCTCTGCTCTCTCTCTCGTTGCCTTTGATTTCTGTTTTGAATGAAAATTCAGAAACCCTAGAAATTAGGGTTGAGACTGGCTGGTGCTGTGCTGGTGATTTGTTGTTGCTAGTCTGGTGTTGGTCTCCTTTTTGCTCTCTCCATTCTGTGCTTGCTCTAATCGGGTAAGTTTAGCCCTTACCTTTTTCTTTGATGGTGCTGCGAAATATTGAATTTTACGGCTTGCTCGGGTTGTTGATTTTCCCGGTAAGCTAATGCACGAGGCTATGTTGCCGTGCTTTCTGATCTGACCTGTGCTTGGCTGTGTTCTCTGCTCAGATTTTAATCCAAGGGTTCAAACAATTCAAAATTTCAATATGGTCTCATTTAATTGGTTTAAATTCCATTTCTTTCATAAATTCAAATCGAAAGTTCATAAATTTTTGTAATTATATTTGTACATATAATTTGTATATTTATTTCTCAATTTAAGATTCGAATAATTCGATCTCCTTTTATATAATTATATATATTCAATTAGTTCTCTAAAAATTCTAAATGAACGAGTTTTATAATTTATATAACTTATTTGTATGAGTAATTTCGTATAATTATACTCTTATTTGGACTTCAATTACTTATTTATTCCCACGAATCTAATTAAATCAATTTCTTCTTTCCTAAAAATTCAAAGGAATTGTAACGGATTTTCTAAGTTGCTAATTTATCGAATGATTATAATTTTATTCCTAGTGTTGTATTTTATTTTATTTTATTTTTAAATCTCTAAATTTTTAATATACATAATTTCATACTTCATTTATTTTTCAAAATTTTAGATTTGTTTTTAATCGGTCAAAAAATTTTCTGAACGATCGTTAAGTTAATTAAAAATTTATTTAAGTGAAATGATTGATTTAGAAATTTAAATCATGTTTTAAAATTTTGGAATATAACACAATCAATTGGTACAAGTATTGCAGTCTAAATATATTGATGCAAATTTAAGTGGACAAAGACTAGGCCAGTGTTTGAATCTAATTTTGAACTTTGATTTGAAACCTCTGTCATGAATCCATAGGAACATAAATTTAATATTGTGTTGAACAACTAGACATTCAATACTGTATTGAACATATATACAAAAAAAATATAAACTAAACTAAAACAAAAAGATAAGAGAAAAAATATAAACATTTTAATGATATATGTTATCGAGTAAACAGTGAATTTCAGTGTTAATTGTTAAGTCTCTGGAAGCTTATATTCTTCGACTCTCTTGGCCGAATCATAGTCTTTTCTATCACAGAATAAAAAATAAAAAAAATGATTGCTTATATTCTTCGACTGTCTTGGCCGAATCATAGTCTTTTCTACTCGTGTCTGGTTACATATGACAGAAACCAAAGAAAGAAATATATGCTTGTATTACGTGCTCAACCCAGTCGTTGGGGTTTGCTGACTTGGGGGTGTTTCATTGATACAACTAATCGACTTTTCAATTCTGAAACTTAAGCACCAGATTAGTCAACAACAAATTCAAAATTTACAATCTGAGCTGTGTCAATTTAGTGAACAGAAGAAGAATTGCAGGGATGGTATATATCCTAATCCCAGAGAAACAATCCAGGAGTATATATTCCTGAATTGCAGGGATGGTATATATCGTAATACCAGAGAAACAATCCAGGAGCATATGTTTCTTTTAAAGTGGCTGAAGAATAATTCCTGAATGGAACAAATATGCGAGTATTATCTCCAGATAAATCAACTCACTTTTTCAAGTGGGCTATCTGTTCGTAGTAGATTGCGCAACAATAAAAAAAAAGTAGAATAGATAAAAAATTTGAATTTTCTATTCTAGCTATTATAATCCAATTAAATACTGAATATGCTATTTCGAATAGTCTAACTTCAAAAATAACTTATTCTCAATCCAATCAAACATACTCTCATATGCTGAAGTATCATATAGTTCTCATTTCCTCGATTTTTTCCTTTTTAGCAAATAAAAAATTATATTTTAATAAAAAGAGATTTTTTCCTTCCAAAAATAACAATTACTGAGGGTGTACTAACAATTAGTTCTTCTTTTAATATTAGCGGCTTTAAATACCTACTAATAATTCCATTGATAAAAAACATATTTACAATAAGTCAAACGACTCTAATTCCTAAATCTACTCCTTTATTCTCAAAAAATTCTCTAAATTACTCCAATCGCCCTTAATCACCTTCTAAATTCTTAGATCTACTCTTCTAATCCTACTTATTTACACTCATAATCACCCTAATACCTTAATCTTCATCTCGCTCCACGACTGGATTCGCTCTTCCAACCGCCGTCGCACTCCGACGACTGGATCTACTCAAGAGACTACACGGTACGGGAACGTACCGATATTGTTCTAGTAATAATCTTTTTTGCCTATTTGACTAATTTGCTAAAACATATAATTATTGAATTTTACGATTTCTTTTTTTTTTTTTTTAAGATATGCAAGTTCAAGTCAAATGAAATGACAATATGAAATATTTGAACTGAAGAAATCATGAAGACACTTATCAAGAATACAAATTGTAAAATCATAAATTTGGTAAAGTAACTTCGAGGTTGTTTAAACAGGGAACAAACGTTGGTAACGTTTGTAAAATGTTGTAACGTTTTCAGCCTGTCAGAAATTCTGAAGTAACAGCTTGATCAAACTCAGAAGTAATTGAAAACGTTGTAACATTTATAAAACGTTATAACAATTTGAGAATGTCAGAAATGCTGAAGTACAGCTAAATCAAATTCAAAATTGAATTACAAATGTTGGTAACGTTTGTTAATCGTTACAACGATTTAATTAAATCAGCGTTGTAACGTTTGACAGAAGTTGTAACGTTTTAATTAAATTTGAGCTTTAGAAATTCCTATTTTATCAAGATTTTACAGTATAAAATGTTACATAACGTTTTACAATCATTGTAACGTTTTACTGAGCTGTCAGAAAATTGAAACCCTAAATTGCATTTTGAACTAAAACGTTGTAACATTTTATAAAACGTTGATAACGTTTTAAGTCAAACAACTCATTTTTGAGCTGTCTCTATAAATAGGGCTTTGGGCTTTCTTCCCAAAGAAATGTTAGCCGACCCTAAACTTCTAAAACGCAATTTTCTGAGAGCTTAGCTTACTCCGTTGTTGTAAGAGCTTAAAACTTCAAAATCTCTCAAAATCTCTCAAACAACCTCAAACCCACTTCACTAATCTTGAGTTAGATTAGGTTAGAGTGATTTTTTTAGTGTTTCTCTTGAGTAGCTTAAAACTTTGAGACATTGTTCTCATCTCTAGTTGGCCGGTTGACTTTCCGCTTGGATTGTAAGGGTTCAACGGTTCACAAGTTGTAATCATTTCGTATTGGGTAATATAAAAGCGCACCTAGAAGAGGTTGTGAAGCCCCGAAACGTAGGCCTTTGTTTTGCTGAACTCCGTTAACATCCCGCGTGTCAAATTTCTCTAAACTCATATATTTTACTTTCAATTGCATTTATTTTCAGCTTTTGAGTGATTAACGATGCATTTAGTATAACAACCGAATCAAATTTTCGATCACCCATTTGATTCGGTACACCCAATTCTTCTTATTGTTTTAATAATTCTTATAATTGTTTGTTATATGATTAATTACTTCATATATGTTTTTGTTATTGAGATGGGCTATGGTGCATTGCAATGCATAGGCCATGGTGTGCATTGGACCATAAATCACCGATTCAAAGTCCAAATGACCGATCCAAACCGTTCATCTTGTTCTCCATATTAATATGTGCTTGGAGACCAAATTTTATATTTTTTGAAATTTTTTTACTATTTATTAAGCCACTTTGAAAATCGCTGATCCAACAGTGGCTTCTGATTTTACTGTTCCAAACAGTCACCGTTGGATCAGCGATTTTCAAAGTGGCTTAATAAATAGTAAAAAAATTCCAAAAAATATAAAATTTGGTCTCCAAGCACATATTAATATGGAGAACAAGATGAACGATTTGGATCGGTCATTTGGACTTTGAATCGGTGATTTATGGTCCAATGCACACCATGGTCTATGCATTGCAATGCACCATAGCCCATCTCTTTGTTATTTGATTAATTTGTAACAATTACCTAATTTATTGGCAATTATTATATGTAATTTATCAATATAAATTAATTTGCAAAGAAATCCAACAAAAATATAAATGAAAATTCTAACTTTAAACGGCCATAACTTTTAATAGAAAACTCTGATTTCAACGTTCGACCTCAGTTCAAAGAGTTAAAAAAAATACATTATCTGATGCCTCAAAAATTGAGTACAAGTTTATTTGAATTATTAATAATACTAATACACATATATACATATACAAATAATATTCAAATTATTAACAATACTAATACTAAAACAGAAATAAAAATAAAATTAATCATTTTTATTAATATTATTTTTTAGGGGGAATTTCATGTATCCCCCTCAAAAACTTCAATATTACGTATTTCCTCCTCAAAAATTTATAATATCATATTTACCCTTCAAAAGTTTAGAAACTCACATATTTACCCAATATCAAAAAAATAATAATATTTAACACTCTAAATTTACTAAACAATACTAATTATTAAAGAATGACCATTATACCCCTTCCTCCCTTCTCTCCTCCTTTCTCTCTGTGTGCCCGCTCCAAAAAATTCGTTGGCGCTAAAAAGAATATCGCTCAAAACTTGGCACCAAATCGCTTGAGTACTGCTCTCTATAAATTTTTTCTCCTCTCTTGCGAAAATTTCTTCTCCAAAGAAATTATGGCACCTCACTTATCTCGCACATGGCATAGTCGTCCCTATATTTGTTTGTTTGGTGCCTCTCCGATATGGCATCGAACTTGAATCGTCCCTCTTTGTTTGCTCCGCACAGTGTGATTCTGTGGACTTAATCGGTACTACAATGGCGATCTTGGAACATAGTAGTAGATATTTTTATGCTATTTTACTTTTTGCTACTTTGAAATAGCTTATGGTAGATAACGCATGAGGTAATGCAACGAAGAGGTTTTGATTGTGATCTATATTGTAAAACTTGTAATCCGGAGGTAATAGAATCGGCCAGCATACCTTCTTCTTGTGTCCTTTGCCAAAACAAGTTTGGACAAGGATGAAGTTTCATTTGAGTGTTCAAATCATGTATATAAGAGGATGGAGTTTCTGTGGAGTACATATTGCTAGGAGATATTATATTTATTTTCAAGTTATTTAATTTAATTTTTCTGTCTTTCTGTTTAAAGATGTAATTTTCTATAATCAAACTGACAGTTTCTGTCAGTGAAAAAATGAAGTAGCTTATGGTAATTTGCTGGTTATATAAAATCTATTAAAATATAGTATATGTGAAATTGGTTGTTTCAACTTGTATATATTGAATAGAAACTGTTATTTGTATATTTTGTATATTGTTTACTTGTACGATTTGAATAAGTTCTCATATGACTTCACTAGTACTTTTTTTTTTTAAAAAGGCAAGAGCCCGTTTCATATATTTGAAACTGATAAATTACTAGGACTCAAAACAACATAATAAAGTTCAATCCAATCGTATCCGATGGCATCCCTGAGACGTAAGTCTTCACTGGTACTTCACTTGTACGGTTTGAAGGATTCTTAAATGCCTTTACTGGTACGATTGGGATAGGAATGGATTGGGATAAGAATGGTCTAACACTTGTGGCCAATTAATTTTACTAATTTCTTCTTTGTCATATATATATTTTATAAAAAAATTTATAAACTAGCCAGTCCAGTTATAAATTTAAGTTGATTCTAGCTTCCTAAAATATTTTATTTTTTAAAAATGATCCAATTTTGAAAAGCAATTGGACCTTATCTTTCAATTTTTGACTCTTCCAATTTATCTCCAAACCTCTAAATTGCTTTATGAGAAAACATAAGTTGGGAGTCCAGCTTTCTCCAGAATTACCATGTATTTGGAACTCCAATAACCATAGATGTTAAACTTCAGTTCTATTTCTCAGTTTGGATAGGAATGGTTTCTCAAATGTTTTTATTGGTACGGATTGAAGGATGAAAGGAGTACGCTAATTTCTTAGTTGGTCTCTCACTTGTGTTTTTACTAGACCGACCATAGAGACTTTGATATTAGGGAGCACATCAATTTCTTTTAGTTCTTATAAGGGTATAATGGGAATTATGAATTTAAAAGGTTGAATAATTTAAAATTAATGAAAATATTAATGAATTGAGTAAATATGTGAGTTTCTAAACTTTTGAAGGGTAAATATGATATTATAAAATTTTGAAAGGAAATACGTAATATTGAAGTTTTTGAGGGGGATACATGAAATTCCCCCTATTTTTTATTATATATATTAAACCCAAAAGAAAAAAGCGTGACGGAGTCGAATTTTCAATCCAGAATGGTGGACTGAAAATTGATTCGATCATCCTTTTTTTTAGGATTTTCCGTGGCCTATATGCTGTGAAAACAAAAACTGAGGTGTACTGAATCAAATTTTTTGGTTCACCCGATCCGGTACTTGCTAAATTTGTAAGAAAAGAAAAACAATCAATCCCTTTTGTTGATATATAATTTTTTATTTGCTAAAAAAAAATTCCATTTCCTCCTAGGTTTACACTCTTAATACAAAACAAAAAAGAATAAGGTTCACATGTTCCCGGTATTTATAAAAAGATGAGGATTCACATGTCTCTAATTTTTAAAAATTAATAACTTAAAATTTACAATTTAAATATTAAAATAAAATTGTTAGATTTGTTAATATTATTTTCTTTATATAAATATAAAAGATTATGACATTTTTATTTTGTTTTAATTTATATCAAGAACTTGCAAAAATATATTAGTATAGAAAAATTATGGATGTTAATTTTTTAACTTATTGATTCATATAAAAATAAACTAAAAAGTGATCATGTAAAGAAAATAATATAAATTGAAAATTAAAAAATAGAAGTATGATGGAGAAAAAAAAAATAGAGACAGTAAAACCCTCCTATTCTAATGATATAAATATAAATGCTTAATAAATACTGTTGGAATTTCGAAAGAAAAAAATGAATTTGGACTAGTAAAAAATGAAGATTTTTGTTCCTACATGTTTCCGGTCCAAACCCGACAACAAGAAAGAGACGCTTGCGTGCACAACAGTGACAAACCCAATCCGAACCGACCACAAAAACAAAAAGTTAAATAAAATTAATTGAAACAGCGCGTGAGCCTGAAGAAAAATGACATCGACCATGGGGTATCTTTGACCTGTAGATGGAAAGATCAAACAGTCTCCGCATCAGTTCAACGATCCGATAAGAAGGTAAGCCTAGATTCACTTGTTCTTTTGTTTACATACGGATTATTCCGTACGAAACGTAGCTAATGTCACTTGCTCCTATTTAATTACGAGTTTGCTTGAGATATTTTATGTCTGGTCTACACCAAGTTCATTTTATTTTACTTTTAAGTTTGAAGGTAATTGTCAAGTGGATTATTCGAACTAAAGTCTTGCCCGTTTCTTGAATCCATCGTGCGGCACTTGGCAGCTTTAAATTGCCCCCTATTCGCATTTTTTCTTCGTTTCCATATTTTGAGGCGCTAACTTTTTATGAATTATTCTATTCACGGTAGCTTCGTGGAAATCTGAACTATCACCGTGGTCGAAATCGTTCAGTGGCTTCGTAATTGAGGTCAGTACTCTTCTCTTGTGAACTATTTTTTGGGGGGTTTTTGTTGTTCAATATTTTGGTTTGTTCAAGAATCGAGCTCTCTGCTGGATATCGCTTGGCTTTTTAACCCCAATTGTTTTCGCAAAGTAGGTTATGTGATCAGGTGCAATACTGCAATTGTCTATCCTAAGTGTGGCCCCAAAAGGAAATCAATTTCATTGGGGAAATCATCAAAATAAATTGGGGAGAGTTATACTGGCAGTGAAAAAGTAAACTAAAAATATGATTACATTGGTCAGGACTGAATGACTGAGAAATTTGTAAAACTAATTTTACTGGTATTCTGATTGGAATTGGATTTCTCAAGGAGCTTAGTTCACTATATTGGATTAGCTATTTGTTATTCTGATACCCATTGGGTTATTATAGTGCTCGGCAAAGACTTGTCAGTATTTGGAACCGTTAAAATTCTTCTTATCAGTATTCAAACAAAAGGTGGATAAGGTTTTGCTGGGTTCTGTGTGGGTAGAACACTTGTTGGAAAAGCAAACAAAGTATTCCTTTTTGATCATATTGTGGATAATCTAAGATAAGTCATGGTGTGGATGTTTATTCTTTTTTTGTTTCTGTTGTCCAGATAAATTGGTCTAGTTTATATACATCTCAACTCGAATATCTGACTTGTGATGGGATGGGGAAATATCATCGCCCGCCGTCTGAAGGTGTTCGCCATTGCTATCATTGTCTATGTTGACTATAAGGTGGAACATACTTCTCCCCATGTTCCCTCTTAAAAATAAACATGTTTTTTGAAATCAGAATGATGTGATTTTTGCTTAACTATTTGGACATCTAATTTTATATAGGCAATGCAAAAGAGAGTGCAGTGGGCCAATGGGAGCAAAAAGAACACAATATGGGAGAAAACGCACGAGAGAAACGCAAGGCGTGTTCTCAATTTAATGATGGAACTGGAGGGCTTGTGGGTCAAGTTGGGACAATATCTGTCTACACGGGCGGATGTGCTTCCTGAGGCCTATATTTCTGTGCTAAAGCAGTTGCAGGACTCCTTACCTCCCCGCTCCCTGAAAGAGGTACCACTTTCCTTTCTCTCCTCCAAGAATATTTTGTTAATTACATTCACACCCATTGTTGTATTTAGTTCACAAAGTATCCAACATTTCTCTAGTTTGCATCTGAGTATTTTTAGTAGCCCTCCTTGTTATGGCCAATATTGTTCTCAGTTTTTTTTTTCTTTATTGGACCCTTTTTTAATGAATAGGTACGCAGAACAATAGAGAGAGAGCTTGGAAAGTCCATGAAATATCTCTTCTCCGGCTTTGTTAACACACCACTTGCAACTGCATCTGTAAGCTCAGTCTGAACTTGATATAAAAATAAACAAATTTATATTTATTCATTGGATGAGATCATTTGAAAAAGGAATTATTTGACAATCTTGACAATACTTTTATATTAATTAAAAAATATAAAAAATATTGGACTTTTTAAAATTCAGACTATAATTTTTTTTTTTAAAAAAAAAAGAGAAATTGATATTATTTTAAGGCAAAGGCTTCTATGGACATAATGACCTATTTGTAAAATGAACATATTTTTATTTTCAAAGTTCAAACAGTCGATCCGAACCGTTCATCTTGTTCTCCATATTAATATGTGCTTGGAGACCAAATTTTACATTTTTCTGAATTTTTTTACTATTTATTAAGATGGGTACAAAAAATATCAAATTCAGACCATTGAATTTTGTACCCATCTTAATAAATAGTAAAAAAAAATTCAGAAAAATGTAAGCTTTGGTCTCCAAGCACATATTAATATGGAGAACAAGATGAATGGTTCGGATCGACTGTTTGAACTTTGAAAATAAAAATATGTTCATTTTACAAATAGATCCTTATATCCATAGAAGCATCACTCTTATTTTAATTATGGAAAAATATGCATCAAGTTGTCTCATTTTTATAGGCATGATAAACACATGGACATGTGCGTGCACCTGCACACCATGTGTATTATGCCCAAAATGTTGGATTTCATACTTAAACTTTATATTTTATTATTTTTAAAATTGTCAAGTTAAATAATTTTGATGGATCTTAACCCTTTACAAATAGTACTAAATATCTCTGATTGTTGAATGAAAATAAAATAGATAGCACAAGTACATCAGGCAACAATGCTAGACGGTAGAGAGGTGGTTGTTAAAGTCCAGCATGATGGGATCAAAGAAATCATTCTTGAGGTTTCACTTCTCCTTGGTAGTTTTTTGTGAATTTTGTTAAGCAATATTATGTTTTGTGTATTTACATTTTTTGCTCTTTTTTCTTAACAGGACTTGAAGAATGCCAAGTCAATAGTTGATTGGATAGCATGGGCTGAGCCCCAATATGATTTTAATCAAATGATAGATGAGTGGTGCAAAGAGGCCCCTAACGAGCTTGATTTCAATCATGAAGCAGGTAGTTATATATTTTTATGTAAACTGTTGGTTTGTGTGTACTGCCTAATAGTTTGAAGGCTCGTATTTATGATTTTTTATTCTTTGGCTGGTAAAGTTATCTTTTTTTTTTTCAGAGAATACTAGAACAGTAGCAAGAAACCTAAGCCATAGCAACAGTTCTGACCCTAACTCTGTTCATGTACTTATTCCAGAAGTTATTCAGGTACAAATTTCACAAGTCTACTTATCAATTTGTTTTCCTTAAATGTTTTAATTTCTCTTGACATATTAAATAACAAGCAGTCAACAGAGAAAGTGCTAATAATGGAATACATGGATGGCATTCGGCTAAATGATAAAGATTCACTAGAAGCATATGGAGTCGATAAGCAAAAGCTTGTTGAAGAAATTACTCGTGCATATGCACATCAAATCTATATTGATGGCTTCTTCAATGGGGACCCACATCCTGGTACTTCCTTACTGACTTATTATTAGTATTTTTAGTAATTGTAATTGTTTATATTCGCCACCACTGCTAATGCAAGTGGCTAAGGCACTGCCCTATCACAGCTGGTCTTTGTGCCTGTGAGTTACCATATCAGCAGAAGACAGTAGTATGTATAAAATTTATATCTAGTGCAGAGAAAGAATAAAGAAAATGATGCTGGATCGTGTTTCGTTTCTTTCATTTAACTATTTCTTAGAGGTTGTTTATGGTATGATATCTATTAATAAGTGATTTTATCTTAGGAAATTTCTTGGTGAGCAAGGTCCCACCACATTACCCCATTTTGCTTGATTTTGGGCTGACAAAATCAATATCTAGTTCCATGAAGCAGGCTTTGGCTAAGATGTTTTTGTCTTGTGCGGAGGTTAGTTACTTTCCTTCTACTGTCTATACACGTCTTTTATTTTAAAAATGTCAGCAATTTAAAATATTAACATTGAACTTGGATAATTTTGTCCTTCAAGGGGGACCATGTGGCACTTCTGGCAGCTTTCTCACAAATGGGGCTTATACTACGTGTAGATATGCCTCAACAAGCTCTAGAAGTTGCCAAGATCTTCTTTCGCAATTCTACCCCAGCAAATGAAGCAGCTGTAAGTAGATTTAAGAAAACAAGACAGCATTTCAATTATGCTATAGTACTTTTAAACGCTAGTGAAGTCTTGAGGTTCTAATTAAAATTGTTCCTCTTCTTCAGGAGAACATAAAAACACTGCAAAATCAAAGGGAGAGAAATATGAAGGCTCTAAGAGAAAAGACCAAGTTAAATGAAAAGGAAGCCCAGCGTTTCAACCCTGTAAGTTTGAATTCAATGTCTTCTTTGTCCAAATTAAGAAGGCATTAATTGAGTGTAGAAATGATTATTGGAAGTCTATCTTAAATGTGGTTGAACTTTAATTTAGTTAAGTAATTAACTTATGTAAAATAACATAGATTATATTTTCTTCAGATTGATGCTTTTCCTGGAGATGCAATTATATTCACAAGAGTGCTAAATCTTCTTCGAGGTTTTTTTCTTAACCAAATTTCTCAAATAGAATGGAAATGAAAATTTGTCTTTGTAAGAAAGATAATGATTTACTTCTTTTTTCTGCCTCTTTAATAGGTCTTTCATCTACGCTAAATGTTCGGATAGTGTATCTTGAGATAATGAGACCATTTGCTGAGTCTGCTCTGCAGGGGTATTGCATTTTACATTAAATATTCTACATTGGAATAATTTGACCTGTTAGTCCTTTTATAATTAGTTGTTAAATGAATGTATCAGTACCATGATGTTGCATGGGCCTGCGACCAGCTCACAGTGGATTTACAGTTCACCAGTAAACTCAAATGTGGAGGCTAAATTACGTAAACTTCTACTTGACATTGGTACTGACAAAATACTTGGAATTCAGGTATGTTAATATTATATTAGCACCATCACATGCATTCACAGTACAAATACTCCAATAAAACCCTTCTAAAAATTAGTACGTCATCCTTTTGTAAATTTATACTTTTTGGTTCCCAACTTTTAACATTTTGAAAAATATTGTCCCTGTGCAAATTATTGGTTGAAGTTTCTGCAAAATAAAAAAGAATGGTAAAGAACCTTAAACTTTGTTGATTCTTATTTGGCAACATTCTTCAGGTTTGTGTGTATAAGGATGGAAAGGTGATTATAGATACGGCGGCAGGTGTGCTAGGGAAATATGATCCTAGAGCTGTTGAACCCGATAGCGTTTTTCCTGTTTTCTCTGTGACCAAAGGTATTACTGCTGGTCTTGTACATTGGCTCGTTGACAAGGGGTAAGTTATCTACTGTTGTTATGATTTTTCATCTTTCCTATTTTTGTGATGTGAAAAAGTAAAAACTGTAGACAACTATAAAAGAAATTTCCTCTTTGCCTTTAGGAAACTAAGGTTTGATGAGACAATTGCTAATATATGGCCAAATTTTGGTAACAATAAGAAAGACTCAATACAGGTACTATGGACTATCTCATATCAGGTTTTCATGTTCATGTCAAAATTTATCTAATTGCATTACAACTAAAATTCTTCTCCTTTGGACTATTTTTTTATGGAGGTGAATCACGTGCTTAATCACACAGCAGGGTTGCAGAATGCAATGGGAGATGTGATGAAGGATGATCCTTTGTTAATGTGCGATTGGGAAGAGTCTTTAAATAGGATTTCCAAATCTACCCCTGATACTGAGCCTGGATCCCTCCAGTTTTACCATTATTTGTCTTTTGGTTGGCTCTGTGGGGGTATTATAGAGGTAAGTTTTACTGACCCTATTATCTTATTTGATACTAATCATTGCTGTAGTTAGATTGATTAATCCTATTCATGAAAATTTGTCGATGACAGCATGCATCAGGGAAAAAATTTCAGCAAGTGTTAGAAGAAGCCATAATTCATCCTCTTAATATAGAAGGAGAGATGTATGTCGGCATTCCCCCAGGTATATACATTGTATAATGAGTTATGCTGCTTTTTAAAATAAATACGAAAAAGAAATCTGAGATATCTGCACGAATAGGTAAGTATCACATGGTAGGTATTACCATTCAAGTACTGGATATTTTGGCTTTATTTCATATTCATAGTAGTTTTGCTTATTTAGATCCGTGTTTGCAGATTCTCAGATCCTCATGGTGTACTAGGTAGTTTTGGTCCTAGTAGATAACTGTATATGCTCCCTAATTTTTTGTACCTTTTATCTTATTTTTTTTTAACTAGGTATTGAATCCCGATTGGCTACACTCACAGTTGACATGGATGACATAGAGAAGGTCATGCAGCAAAGGCAAAATGCTGACATGCCTGCCAATCTGACGAGAAGTGACCTAGCTCAGATTGTCGCGGGTTTGCCCGTCATGTTTAATACACTAAACGTTCGTCGTGCCATCATCCCAGCTGCAAACGGCCACTGCTCAGCTCGTGCACTGGCAAGGTACTATGCGGCCCTGGCTGCAGCGGGTCAGATCCCTCCACCTCACTCCTCCTATTCCAAGCCTCCCCTTGGTAGCCACAAACATATCCCAAAACCTCCCTCTATTGCAGTTCCAAAGAAGAAAAAAGGCACAAAGAGTACCGCCAGTGATCCAAAATCTAAAAGTAAAGGGTATACTCTTGTTAGCACCCATTCTAACCAGCATGAGCATGATGACAGTGATGATGCTATTCAGCAAAAAGTGACTAGAATTTTTGAAAACCAAAAAATCCATGATGCCATTATGGGCATGGGTGATTTTTCAGTACTGACATACCCAGATGGGAAATTTGGGTTAGGGTTTAGGAGGTACAGAAATCCAGATGGAAAGCTGACGAGCTTTGGGCACTCAGGTCTGGGCGGATCAACTGGCTTTTGTGATGTGGAGAACAATTTTTCTATGGCAGTGACAGTTAATAAAATGTCACTCGGTGGAGTCACTAGAAGTGTGGTTCAAATGGTTTGTGCTGATCTCGGAATCCCATTGCCTGACGAGTTCTCTAGCTCTGGCGAGAAGGGGCCCGATATGCAGCTCACCCTTGGACCAAGTTGAATGGCAAGATATCTGAATCCTTGATTTAGCTATTGCTCTTTTTGCCCCTTTGTAATTGGTTTGATAGTAGGTGGTAGTTTGTTGCGCTCCAATATATGATGATGATAAAATTCATAAGCTTGCACTGTTTGCTAGATAGCATTTACATTGGTATATACTTATATATTATACATAGATAATAGAATTTATTACAAATTTCCCCGGTATTTAATCTCTTTTGCCAATAGTAGGTGATTGCATACAACTAAATTAGCGCGGACTGTGGTTCCATTTGGTTGTACCTCTTAATTTGAGGCATCGCTTTCATTAAAATGCTTTGGGAATTAAGGGAAGTAACTATTGTGCTATGGACTCTGTCCTCTTTGCACCAATAAATTTCGAACTTGTCTATTAAAAAATTATTGATAAAAGAGGTGTTGCACTGACTCAGTATCCGATGACAGTGACAACATATGTTTGGCAATTACCAATCTTTCCAAAAAAGTATTGATTCCTAATGACTCTCCCTGAAACTCTGGTTGCCAAATTCTTGAGATATGTTATTTTATTTTATTTGAAGTCCGGAGGCATTAGGGCTGCAAACCAATCGAATCGAACTTAAGTTAGTTTGAGTTTGGTTTGAATTAATTTTGAATTGGATTTTTTTACAAATCCAATTTCGAATCTTTTACGGACTTTTTTACAACAAGAAAGAGTGATTGTAGTCGTCAAAAACGAGAGGTGAAAGTCGTCTAGGGTTTTAGAACTGAGAGCGAGAGTTACGACTTATGAGTTATGACTTATTGCTGGGCAACCTTATGTTTTAACTTTTAAGTCATCAGCGAACATAAGTCATCAGCAAAAATCAGCGGTTCACGTTACTTTGAATTTCGAACTAGAATTGTTCACGAACCTATTTCGAACGAACCAGGTCCAGTTTGAATTTGGTTTGAATTAATTTCGAACTATTTTGAATCGAAATTTTTACGAACTTTTTCGAATCAAACTCAAATCGAATCATGAACTACGAATTTTTTGTGCAGCCCTAGTAGGCATATTCATTTCATCATAAAATATAATACAAGCAAGTGTAGACATCTAATTAATACAAGCAAGAAGAATTGAGAGAAAACTCAGCACTGTGACTAGGGGTGGCAACCAATCAAACCGAATCGAATTTATTCTAGTTTGACTTTGAGTTTGAATAAGATTCAAACCGAACTGGGTTTGATTTGTTTCGAATCGAATTAATTGCGAACTACACATTTTTCGAATCGAAGTCAATCGAATTACGAACTACAAATTTTTTTGGCAATCCTAGTTATACTAGTAGATTATGCATTAGATTTCTCAAGGTTCTAAATAGCGATTATAGCGGCATAGCGGGGAGACAAAAAAAAAAAGCTATTGCGAATAGCGTAGCTATAGCGGAAGCTATCACACATAGCGATTTTTCCTTTTCAAACTTTATATTCTATATTTCTACTAATTATCAACATAATCAATATTAGAGAATTGATGTAACAACTAAATGACAACTAATTTATGTCTATATTTTTTATCAATTACGCAAATAAGAATGAAAAAAAAATCTAAAAAGTAACATTATTTAATAGTTTATACTTCATGGTATTACATATTATAATAGACAAAGAGCAATTAATTTTATAAGGTAAATGAAGTCAATATATATATTTAAACATTTTATAATTATAATAATAATCAAAATCAGCTTTCAATTGAAACGAACGATAATAATTTTACAAACGAATACTATAAAAAGAGTAATCAAAATGAATAATTAGTATTTGAATATTTCTCGATATAGAATGATAGAATAAATCACAAATAAAAATAGAAGCATATAGTTTGGTTTAGTATACTTATCGTAGAAGACCATGTAGCATTAGAAATAAGAATAGAAGTACAGAAGTTCATATAAATTGCAAAAAAAAAACCATGTAGCATAGCGGTAGCTATAGCGGGTCTCATATAGCGGTAATAGCGGTCAGCTATTATAGCTATAGCGGTCGTAGCTGAGTTAGCACAATTTTATCTCATAGCTTAGCGTTTATGGTCCGGAAAAGCTATAGCGCCGCTATAGCTAGCTATAGCGCCGCTATAGCTAGCTATTTAGAAGCCTGAGATTTCTTCTCGCAGGACAAAAATTTATACAGTTTCCTTTTACCTTTCACAAATTCACATTAATGGATTATGAGCTAGTTCAAGATTTCATTACCTTTTACGCTGTTAGATTGATTAAAATCATGGCATAAACCTAATCAAATGAAACTTATTCCATTGTTAATTTGTTACTCTGCTGAAATATTTTCCTATTATAAGTTATCATTATATTAACAATTTTGAGCTGTGATATAAGTTTGGTTCTGCATTATTAAAATTAATGGTTGAATCCATTAGTTGTATTATTTGAGATTCGAACTTAAATAGTTAACGAATCAATTTCGAACGAATTATATCCAGTTTGAGTTTGATTTGAATAAGATTCAAACCGAATTGAATTTAATTTGTTTCAAAACGAACTAATTTCGAATCAAACTAAAATTGAATCACGAACTACGAATTCTTTTGCCACCTCTAACTGTGACAACAAAAGCAAGCTGAGGTTTAAACAAACGAGCAAAGTGGATATGCGAAACCAGTATATGAAAATTACGCGGTCCGTGCCAAATTATCCAGGTTATGGGCCAGTATGTTCTCGTCTCTTGAAATGGAGATGCATTTATAGCGTGCATTAGATGCCAGAATACGGGAGATGTGCACTAGGTGTGTGTAAGTGTGCCAGTCAGCAGACTGGAGCGGTCCTATTTGAAGATAAGTTTCGAACTAAGGGATGTCACAGGCCAGGCCACTTAGGGAATTAAGGGATGTCTCTGTCCTTTTTGCACCAATAATTTCGAACTTGTCTGTTAAAAAGTTTATTAATAAAAGAGGTGTTGCACTGAATCAGCACCCGACGGCAGAGATAACATATGGCAATTACCAATCTTTTTTTTAATAAAATTTTGAATCGCAAGAACCTTGTTTCCCAGCATTAATCAGGTGAATATTATGTCTTTTTTTTTTAAAAAACCTGGTACTGCTACCAAGCTAAACAGAAACATTAAAATAGTTTACAACTTCTACAAATCAACCAAACTCACATTACAATAGAAATTGAATTTCTTCTCATCACTTCTCCACTTACAACTCTACTCTCATTGCAGCATTGAAGCCAAAGCTCTGTTTCTTCTTTGATTTTCCTTGCTAGTAGCTGTGGTGGCATTCTTTTCCCTCGAAAGATATGATCATTTTGCTGCTTCCAAATTCCCCATAGCACACTCATGAACCGAGTTCCCCATATCCTCTTATTTTCTTGCGAGTAGAGCCTGTATTGTAACCAGGACCTATCCCAAGTTTCCAGCATCGAATCAGATTTGTAAATGAGATGCCCCATACAATCCCAAACTTGACTCGCATACTGACAGCGGATAAAAACATGGAATATTGTCTCCACTGAGCACTCAGAACACATAGCACACTCAGCTTCAACATGCATACCTCTTGTGAGCATATTGTCATGTGTTAGCAATCGGTTATGTAGTAAAAGGAAGACAAAAAACTTGACCTTTAGAGGAGCAAAAGTACACCACAATTCACTGTACTGCCATCGCACCTTACCAGCTACCGACTGCAATTTATAGAACGAAGCAGCAGAGTATATTCCATCGGTGCTCCATCTCCAAACTAGGATATCTTGTAGTTCAGTAAACTCCGATATTTGGTGTACCAGTACTGGTATTACCACTGGCCATTTTGCAATCATGTCCCTTAAAGAGATAATTTGTTGCCTAGGCCTTAGACCCGAAGTTTTCATCTGTCTAATCGGGAGCCCTCCCTAGGAATCGTACCACTATGAAACCGACCGGCCATCACCCACTGACCAAAGAACATTCCATTGAAATAATGAGTTGATTCTTACCAGTTGGTTCCAAAAGAATGAGCCATTACACATTCAAACCGAGGGGTCTAAACTGCTTGTATTCAAACCCTTCAATTTCCTTACAACATCAGACCAAAGACAATCCTTGTCATTATGTAACTTCCACTACCACCTTAAAAGCAATACCGTGTTCCTGAGATTCAAATTCGGAATACCTAGACCCCCATAAGCCAAAGGGTAGCATAATGTGGCGAGGATGTTAGGAATCTATATGCACGCATGGACGAATTCACATCCTCTCCAATATTGTACAAGGAAATCTTTTACAATTAATAGATCTGGACCGTTCTTTTTAACTGGCACGAATCTCAAACCGCAAAGCGAGGCTCATCCTCTGCAGTTTTCGAGAGGAATTGAATCCTGTAGGGATGGAGTTCAATATAGGGAAGTGCTATGCTGGAAATTCAAAATCAATTTAGAGTGATTGGATTTTAGACCTTTGCCCTACTCTAGTGGCCTGGCCTGTGATGTGACAATAACAATCCAACATATTTTAGATAGATTTTATAAGCGGAGTCCAATTTAATCTAAAGCATATCCCAACAAATTAAATAGATATAAAGCACACTCCAACAATCCAAATCCAATTTGTTGATTCAAAAACAAAAATAAAACACTACGATGTGCGCTCTCTCTCTAATGGATTTGAATTCAATTAGCCATTTAAATCTGATTCGATATTTGTTTGCCTTATCCTGATGAAAATCCCACATCTAACCCTGTATATATGCAGTTGATCGATGCAGTACAAGTAGTTTTAGAGGAGGTTCATGTCCAGTACATCTACTCGGTTATTTTCTTGATTCCTAGTTATAAATGGGTCTGGATCCCCCTAAAGTAACCCAATTTTTGGGTTTTGGGTTTTTGGATCGGGAACGTTTGATTCAAATCCGTCGCTCAGGATATGTACGTTCCATTTCAAGATGAATTGTCACATATTTGAATCAGACTATCCCGATCTAAAATCTAAAAATTGAGTTACTTCACTGGATCTGAATTCGTTACAAATTTGGGAAGCGCTTGTGGTTTTGCTGCATGGGAGCTTGCTGCATCTGACAAGTCAAGCAGAAATGAGAGTTTCAACTACATCCACAACTGTTATTACTTATTAGGGACGTAAATGAAATAGATTTGAAAGTGGATACTGCTAAAATTACATTCTAATTAATATTTCATTAAGCGAAAATGTATAAGTATAATGGATGTCAAAATTCAAAACTAAATTTATCTTAAACGGGTTAGGATAAGTTGCGGATAAATGACAATGGATTTGTATATTAATATGAAATGGATAATTACGAGATATTATTAACAAATATGCACATATATAATGTATATATTTGTTGATGTTTATGATAATGAGGAATTGAGAAGCGTAAATAGAAATTTTGACAATTTAACACCGTTGAAAGTTATAGCATTCTCTTTTATTTTGGATTCGGATTTCGACAAAAATGAAAGAGGGAAAATTAAGAAATTGATAAGCATACATAGAACATTTTGACAATTTAACACCGTTGAAGTTATAGCATTCGCTTTTAGTTTGACAATTTAAATTCAAATTTATATTCATATCCGTATCATTTTTATATATACGTAACGGATATAAATATGAATAGTATATTTACGGATAATGTGGGTACAAAATGAATAAATATTTCTTATATTTACAGCCTCAGCTGTTATACTACGGGCCTTGTAGGATTCATAAACTATATTTTTTTTTCATTCGATCCAAATAATAGATACAAAGTGGACAAATAATAGAATTTTGTATCAAGTTGTTATGTAATTTTAGTGTTTTTTTTTTAATATTGCATGAAAGCTTGTTAAATTTAAATCATTGCAGATTTTAAATTGCAACGACCAATGTTGGATTTTAAAATTATAAGTTATTTTTTACGAATGTTATAATTGTAAACTTAATACATTAATGATAGGTGGACTAAAAGTCTAAAACTATAATTTACCTGTTAATTGAATCGGATCTAGATAGGCTTTAAACATGACATAAAAGTATCATTTGCGTAACTGCACTCATAATTTAACCGAATATTTTTTGGAACTACATATTATTGTTGCTCTAAAATGGAAACGAAGAGGAAGGAGACGGTGCGCGATTCAACTCAATGGACGGCTCGGATCAGATCATTATATTAGGGATGATTTATTTCGAGTTCAGACCGAGTTCCAGGAACAGATCTAAGACTCAATCAAAGGTGGCTAAGTATCCCTATTATTTTAAAATTTTAATTATACGTATAAAATTTTAATTAAATTTTATCTTTTTTTTATTTTTTATATAGTCTAGCTACTTTTAAATATTTGACATATATTTAACTGTAGTCTAGTTAAAACTCTATTTTATAGTTTTGCAGGACTATTATAAAAGTATTTTAAAATGCATACGAGCCAGACGGATGAGCAACAGGTGATACTAATTTACCTACAGGTTGTTTCTTTAAAAAAAGAAAAAAAGAAAAAAAAAGAAGGTGATAATAATTGTGCTTAGAGCATTATTGGATTTGATGTACATCCAATTTCCCATGGAATAAAGACAAAGCTTTACAACGCCTCTCGGAGTCGGACCCACTATCTTTTCCCACCACCACTGCATACACGCTTTGTCATGGGCTCATAGCGCCGCTACGCGCCAACTATCCGTGAGTCATAGAAATTGTTTCATATGTTAACATGAGTTGCACACTTAAATGCTTATTCGATCTAATTGTATTATTATTGAGAGATATCACATGGCAACTATTTAATTTAACTATAGATTAAATGAAATTTAAGTTTGAAACTTTATATTTTAAAATTAATTTGTTGTCTACTTATTCATGTTCGTAAAAGATAATGAGATTTGATGTATATTTTATTGTTCATCAAACAATGTTAATTTTCAACTATATAAAATCAACAATTTTAAATGCATCGCTAAACAATATTCAAATTGCACAAAATTTTGTTAGTATGTTTTTAATATTTCAAACTGTATTTTTATTTATTAACTGCATTTATCATCATCGTAAAAATAAAATTATTATTTAGTTGTTCCTCCCACTTTAGTAGTATCTAAATAATTACTATTGACACTATTGACATTGTATAGTAATATTATAACCAAATTATATTGATACTTTTAGTAAGTAGGGACGATTTTGCAAAGTATTATATATCTTTATGAGTGAGTCTATGGTACTATGCATATTACGATTTGTTATTGTGTTACGGCTCTATATTCGAGTTTTCAAATCCTAACGGTCGATCCGAACCGTTCATCTTGTTCTCAATATTAATATGTGTTTGGAGACCAAATTTTACATTTTTTGAAATTTTTTTACTATTTTTTTAGATTTATTGAAAATCACTGTTTTTGGATGGTCCAGAATTTTCAGATCAAGTGATTTTCTAAATATCTAAAAAAATTGTAATTTTTTTTTAAAAAATGTAAAATTTGGTCTCCAAACACATAGTAATATGGAGAACAAGATGAATGGTTTGGATTGACTGTTAGGATTTGAAAACTCGAATATAGAGTCGTAACACAGTAACAACCCGTGATATGCATAGTACCATAGACTCACTCTATCTTTATTATTATTTTTGGATATCATTATATTGTAATGTTTTGCTATATGGAATATGTTAAACAACATCACTGTTAAATTATGAATATTTGTTAAGATTAATAGTTATATCCATATATATTTTCTAAAATTCATAACTTTGTATAATTCTGTGTAAAAGGCAATTTATTCTCTAAATTATATCCACGCTAATGAAATAAATGTCAAGGGCGGGGGGACTCTTAGCAAAACTCTATAATTAGCGCTTTTTTCTCAAACCTTCGAAAAAGCTTTTCAACAGAGAGTCGTTTCTCTTCCCCTCCGCGTTTCTTCTCCCGTTCTTCCGTGAACTTTGTCGGAATTTTAGATCTCTACTCCTCGTATCCTTAATCTGCTTCTCTCTTCTTCTTCCTCCGGCGAACTTAACTGATTCCGGTGCAGAGGATATGGCGGCGGATGAAGGATGGGCCTCCTCTTGCCCCGCTCTCCTCAAAAACCTTTCTCTTCTATCTCCTCAACAGGTAACGTTATTTTATCTCTCACTTTCTCTCTGTCTCTCTCCTTGAAACCAATTGTAAGAAATTGATTACAAAATACAAACGCCTAGTGGTAACTTTTCTACTGCATCCTTTCTGGAGTATCATATCTTAGTTGGAAGCACCGCACCCTTATCTGCTTAACATAGCAGTGTCAAATCAAATTGTAAATTCATGAGTGATTCGTTGCATTTACAATAATTCACTGTATAATATTAACATTCAATACAATTTGTCCTGCCATATTTAATCTAGCACATGTAACATTAAGACTTTTGTTTGGGTTTGACTGCTACAGTAGGAGTCCATCAGTTAAGCAATTATATAGCTCAATTTAATCCAAGGAAGTACAATATAGACCATAAAAAAAGGAAGTACAATATAGGGCTTATATAAGCCAAAGGTAGAAATTACCTCGTTGTCAAACAAAAGCAAGTTATGTACCATTCGGTACCAGCAGTAGTACTTATGCATAATGCCTTAGTCCTAATTGGTAAGGCATTGAGATTTAGTTCTGGTTTTCATCATGAAATTTTTGTTTACCCAACATTTGTCTAGATTAGATATTAGTTTTGGATGAACAGTACTCGATATAATTTTATAAACTGCATGCATTCATTATTGATCATCTAATGCTTGTATATAGCCTTTTTTATGGTGGATAAGGTAGAGTATTAGATAAATTGGCTGGAACAAAATTACTAATTACGTTTCTCGTGCTCTGAAGTTGTTTATTGAACATTTGAAATGGTTGTTTTCTTTACCAGATTGAGCTTGCAAAGATGCTCCTGAAAGAGGGGCAAAAACATATTTTTGATGAATGGTCTGATGCTGATCTTGATGTCGAAAAAAAGAAGGCTTTCTTCGATCAAGTTTGGGATTTTACTTGCAAATGACAATTTTAATCTCATAATTTTTTATACTTTTGAGGTACTAAAATTCATAACTAATGCAGGTGGCTCTGCTTGATTCAAGCTATCCTGGTGGTTTATCATCCTATATTGAAAATGCAAGACAGCTATTGGCTGATTCGAAGGCTGGTAAAAATCCTTACGATGGCTTTACACCATCTGTAAGTCTGTATCAATTTTAATTAAAATATAGTCTATGCCTTTCACCTGACCTAAAAATCTCGCAAAAGGGGCACTGAGGATTACCATAAATATAACTTGTGATTTTCTGATTGAGGTAAGGTACAGTTCTGTACCAGTTAGAGTAAGCCTTTAGACTAAAATTGAGCCCCCTTTGTTGGCATGCTTTCTGTGTAAGATGAATAGTTCAAGGAACTGGAAATTGATCTTGTGCTGAGGCTAAAAGTTGAGGAATACTTCACATTGAGGATATTGTTAGGTAAAATTTGTCCAAGAAAAGTACTACTGACAAGAGTTGTTATCTGGGAAAACATGAATGTAGGTGCCGGCAGGGGAGGTGTTGACATTTGGGGATGAAAACTTCATGAAGTTGGAAGAGGCTGGTGTTAAAGAAGCTCGTAATGCCATTTTTGTTCTTGTCGCTGGTGGCCTTGGTGAACGTCTTGGTTACAAGGGCATAAAGGTAAAATGAATTTATTTTATCTATTTGGACCAATGTATAAAGATGTTAATTTTATAATGGGTAAATTGTGTTCTTGTACGTCTATAAAAAAGATTGTGATCCCCCTTTGAAGAGAGGAAATTTTATGTATGTGTTTACTATACACAGACACACAATCACAAAAGGAGGAACAAAAAGGGTCCCTGCAATATTTCCTCCCATTTAAAGTTGAAAGATAACCTGAGTATTCTATCGTCTTCATAGTTTTTCTGTGCCCCAAACTAAATATCAGTAAGAGGGTAGTTTGGGTATTTTAAGGTTGTTAAGAGAGAAGGATGTGTCTGATACTTATGGTACTTTTCAGGTCTTATAATCATGTGTACATAATCTTCATCACCTGATAAATTTGTATATAGTAAATTGTTAACCAATCTGATTGATTTGTATGGCAGTTGGCACTTCCGGTAGAGACAACCACAGGAAAATGCTTCCTTCAGCACTACATCGAGTCTATTCTTGCTTTACAGGAGGCTAGTGCTGAGTTTGCACAGGGTATTCCCTTCAATCCCACAAAATCTCTGTTTTTATTTCTGGAGACCTCTTTTTTGTACATCCTACGAGTCTCCAGGACATCCTCTGTGCATTTGAATCATGGTTCTGCTATTGGCTTGTGCAATTTTTTTTTCTTCTTATTGTTTGTAAACTTACCTTTTGGCATCAGGATTTTACTTGCCTATGAATTGCAATTTGTTTGAACAATTGATGAAGTTGAATCTTATGAGCTAGAATTATGGTTATCATGTTGTCAGCTGAACTTCTGGCTAAGATTCCTTTGGTAATAATGACATCTGACGACACCCATGCACGTACTGTTGAGCTTTTAGAATCAAACTCTTATTTTGGGATGGAGCTCTCACAAGTCAAGCTTCTAAAGCAGGTGTTATTTCTTTTGTTGACTTTCAATTTATTTTTCATAAAAAGATTCATCTATTTGTTTCTCGTATTTTCTATATGTGATACTAACAAATTTTACAGGAAAAAGTGGCTTGTCTAGCAGACAATGATGCCAGGCTTGCACTTGACCCAAATGACAAGTACAAGATTCAGGTATGTTATTGGTTAATGTATTGTTAGTACCAAACCATATCTAGATTTTTTTTCTCTCTTTTATTTCCTAACATGAATCTATTGGCAGACAAAGCCTCATGGGCATGGCGATGTGCATTCACTCCTTTATACTAGTGGTTTGCTTGAACAATGGTACATTTCCCATCTTTCTCATAAGTTGGCAAATTGCTTCTTTTTTTTTTCTCCAGATATTTATTTATTCTTAATATCCATTTTGTTTTTACAGGAAGGAGACTGGTCGGAGGTGGGTGCTTTTCTTTCAGGACACAAATGGACTGCTTTTTAAGGTTTCTTACTTTTATTTCCTTTAAAGTTGCCCAAATGTAGACAATTGCATCACTTCAATTTGTATGGACTTTTAATTTTACTACGTTTGTTGTACCTGGCTTTAATTTCACTTTATTATAGGCAATACCAGCATCATTAGGTGTGAGTGCAACAAAGGGATACAATGTAAATTCTCTTGCGGTTCCTCGAAAAGCAAAGGAAGCCATTGGAGGCATCACAAAACTTACTCATGCTGATGGTAGCCCCCCCTCTCATTTTTGTTAATCAGTTGGCCATTGCATAACATTTCACACTGCATTTTTTCTTACTCCATTTTGTTTAGTTTGGTAAAAGTAGCTTAAACAATAGGGGCCTAATTAGAAATCATAGACACGCTTACGTAGGAAAATAAAATGTAACATTTTATATGTTAGGTGTTAAGTATGGTATGTCCGGACTCCCTTTCTTGAGCAGTGCTGCATCAGTACTTGTTGCTAAAACGGGTAATTTTTGGATTTGAGTTGATTTTCCATGAAAATTCTATGCAGGAAGAACAATGGTAATAAATGTGGAGTATAATCAGCTGGATCCACTACTAAGAGCAACGGGCCATTCTGATGGAGATGTTAATGATCCTGAAACCGGTTTTTCTCCATATCCTGGTAACATTAACCAGGTATTATTTCTTTCATTTTAATTATTTCTTTCTCATTACTCTAATTAATAAGGTATTTAGATGTTTTATCTATCTTGGGTAATGCAAGAAAAGAAAATTCTTTGGTAAATTCTGTAGTGTGTTCGAATCAGCCTCCTTGCAAAAATGCAAAGGGAAGGCAGACTATAAATTCCCTTCCCCAGACCCCACAACATGTGGGAGCTTTCATCACTGGGTACACCCTTTAATTCTGTAGTGTGGTTTTTTTATTTCTTTGTGATAATAAATTTTATTGATGGGATTTTCAGTTAATTTTAGAGCTCGGATCATACATTGAAGAACTCAAGAAAACACAAGGTGCCATTGCTGAATTTGTCAACCCCAAGTATGTTCCCTTATCTTTGTAAAATAACCAAAGTTTAATTATGTCATTTAGCTAGTGGTTACATAATTAGTATCTTGAACAAGATACACAGATTCTACAAAGACAGCATTTAAGTCATCTACACGGTTGGAGTGTATGATGCAAGACTACCCAAAAACACTACCTCCTTCAGCCAAAGTTGGTTTCACTGTAAGTTCAATCTCCTGAATGAATTTTTATTTTAATTTAGTCTTTTTAGACTTGGACATTGAAATACATATTTTTTTTCCCTTGGATGCAGGTGATGGATACATGGCTTGCATATGCACCCGTGAAAAACAATCCAGAAGATGCTGCTAAGGTATGTTATGCACTGGAAATACTAAACTTCTATGTTATAATCTTTGCATAATAGCATCCATGGAACTTCTTTTATAATAGATAATACTCTGATACCAGTAGTCATCTAATCCTTCTTGGAACAAACTTGTATTGGTCTTAATAGAAATCACTTTCAACCTAGTGTTTTTGAAAGCAACGGCTAAAAAGTCTTAGACCTAATACTATATCCTGTATATAAAAAAAAATAAGCGGTATGACAGGATTTAGGAGTGGGCCTTCTAATTGTTAGAATAATAAGCCAATGGAGAAGTCAGAGAAATTTACTTTGAAATAACCCAAAATGCAGACTGATCATTTTTAGGTTATTACAGTAGGACGGTATGTTTAAAACTTCAAATGTTGAGAAAGTTCACTTGAAGGACCATGAAAAATAATAGAAACTACACAAATTTTCTTCATCTAGGTACCAAAAGGAAATCCATACCACAGTGCAACCTCAGGAGAGATGGCAATTTACAGAGCTAATAGCCTTATTCTTAGAAAGGTTTTGTGTTTGTTATGCTCTGTTCTTTTTGTTGAATATTCATGTTGGTCTGTTTATTATAAACTTTTTTGTTTGCTGACTTTTCTTGCTCGTTTGTTAATGCCTGTGATTTGAGAAGAATTTTATTTATGAATGGCAGGCTGGTCTGACAATATCTGAGCCACTGAAAGATGTGTTCAACGGGCAAGAGGTAGAGGTTTGGCCACGTGTAACTTGGAGCCCTAAGTGGGCCCTGATTTTCAAGGATGTCAAGGAGAAGGTTAACAATAAATGCTCCATCACCCAGAGATCAACCTTGGTTGTCAACGGACAAAAAGTATCCCTTGATGGCCTCAATTTGGATGGCACTCTCATAATTAATGTAACTGATGGTGCTGAGGTAGTTTTGTTCAATTTAATCCCTCCTTTCATTTATACTATTTCGTGTTTACTATGGTCAATTTTATTAATACTGCTCTTGTTGCTGTTCATTATTGTTGTTCTAATTATTATTTTTTTTATTGTTTTTTGTTGTTTTTGAACTAGTAAGCAAAATGCCTACTATCGATCTATCATTATGGCTATTGTCATCATCACCATCATTATCATATATCATAATCATTATTGTTATTGCTTTTATTTCTTTTGTGTTCGTTTCAAGCTTGCCCCCACAAAACATAAGAAAATAGCATACCTTGCATGCCCCTCGAAACATGATGATTATCACTCATTGCCCTCCCACCTTAACTAGAAAATATACTGTCAAAGAGGCACCGGATTGAGTTAGGCCTAGCTAGGAGTTAATCTGAGCTATAAAGTTGTGGGCCCACTGTCCAATACCTGAGAGGATACTTGCCCATTCTTCCTTGTCTATTAAGATTTAAACAACGGAGGCTTTAGTTCAAATCAGTACCTTTCAAAATGTGTATTGGGAATGGTATAGAGAACGTTTATTCATGTTCTGTATAGTTTTGGAGGACATTTTATATTTTTTTTGAATGATTACACATAATTTCTATTTTGGATAAATATACATGATGATTTTTAGTTCCCCAGGGTCAGCTTGACACTCTACACATTATTTTGGTTATTGTGGCAGGTTAAACTTAGTGGCGTTGTTCTCAACAAAGGGTGGAGTCTCCAGCCTGTTGACTACAAGGACAACACTATTCCTGAAAAAATCAGAATCCGTGGTTTTAAGATAGAGAAAGTCGAGCAGCTTGAGATCAACTAAACCAAACCCCACTCATACAGTATAAACATATGAGTTTTTCAAGAATCTTGGCTTAAGAGTTGAGAATTTGTCCATTTGTATGATCCAATGTATTTCTTTTCTTGTGTAGAGGAGCATTTTTTGTTTAATAAGACGCATTTGTCCATTATTTTATGATCCCATGATAGTTTTTTGGTCAATAAGATTCAGAGTACTATCCATTACTGATTAGTTGTGAATAATCAATAAGCACTGGTCAATTTTTTGGATTATTAACCATGTTTTGATGTTATCTATTTATAATATGCATGACATACTCTGTCGCAATTAAGGATTGCAATTTGCAATATTAGGACACGCAGGCTCTAAACTTGTCAGTTTTTTTATTGGTTGCTCAATTGCTTGTATCTTTGATTGTTGTTATTACAGGATAGGACAGCACTACAGGTACAAAGCACAAACAAAATGTATAAACTGGCAGGACAGCCAACACAAACATAGATCGATCAAATGTCTATACAATCTACAGATTTTAAAATAATCACTAAGACAATATAATTTGGTAGTTAATTTGCATATAGCCAGTAAAATAATTTAATATCGATCCAAAATTAGTTGGGGAACTTGAGGATATGAAAGTCTAGGAATAACTGTGTATTCCGGGGAATAGATGTGCAGGAGCAATCTCGGGTAGATTGAGGACCACTACAGCAAATCTATACAATGAAGTATTTATATCTAACTAATGAAGTATTCATATCTAACTAATAAAATATTCACACATGATACTAACAAATATTCACATTTGACACTAATAATATTCACACCTGCCCAGATTGGGGACCAGGAAATATTCCCAACAGCCTAGTAATACAGGAAGTATTCACACCTGACACTAACAATATTCATACTGAAGATTACGAAGTATTCATACATGTACGAAATAATTTATACAATTCAAAATCAGACACCTCTTCGTTTCACTTAAAAAGTTTTTTTTTTATAGTAAGTATACTGTGTTCATATCTAACAAATGAAGTATTTATATCTAACTAATGAAGTATTCATGTCTAATTAATGAAGTATTTTAACTAATTAATGTAAATATGAAGTATTCATAACTAACAACATGAAGTATGCATATCTAACTAATGAAGTATTCATATGTTGCACTCTGACAACCTTCGCTAGGCTAGCATGGACCCCCTCTGACGGTGTACCACGCTCTCATTGCTGGATCTCCTCGTCAGATCTCGACGGTGCACCACGCTCTCCTATGGTTGGCGATTGCAACTGGATGAGCGAAGGAGCGGTGATGTGTGAGAGAACAAGATTAGAGAAGATAGTGTAAGGTGGGATGAGAGAGACGCGTTATTTTTTTTTATATGAATGAAGATAGTTAGTTAGTTAGGGGGGACTGTTAGAGGACAGAAGTTAGGGGATAATATCTTTACTCTATATTTTAACCAAGTTAATGTGTTTTAATAATCTACGATGCACTTGGGGTCGGATCTAAAACTTAGTCAAGGATAACTAAGCCACCCTATGATTTTAAAGTTTTAATTATGTATATTGAAATTTAATTTAATTTTTTTGTAGATAGTTTAGTCTCCCTCATAAAGTATTAAATATTTACTTGTAGTATGGTGTTAGAATTATATTTTGTGATGATGAAGACTTGAATTCAAATCTCGTCTATTACATATTGTGCATTTTGAATTCCAAACCCTTATCAAGATTTTCTAGTTCCACCCCTATACACACTTACCTATTACATAATGCATAACCATTTATTGTGAAATACATATTAATTAGTTTTAACTTTCATGCACATTATTTATAGAGAAATGTTCTGGTACCCCGAGCCATTATGCCCGAGCGCATCCCCCAAGTAGTTTAACAGAAAAAACTTCCAATGTTGTCTAACTTTCATTTCCAGTGCTAATATCAAAACATTTAAAACTATGTTTATAACATTTTACAATACTACTCGCAAGCATGTAAACCTCTATCTGAAAGCATTAAAATTCTAAATCTGCATAGTTTTAACTCCTAACTATTTTTGTCTTCAAGTCAAAAACGGAAAGATTAATTTCACCCACTCTTTTTTATTTTTTCTCTGATCATTATAATTTATTTTTCTGACGATCCATGATGAATTTTACGAATCTAAAAATATGAACGTTTTCTATTTGATTTTATCTTTCAAATAAGATCCATGAAGAAATATTTTTGAGTAATTTTAAAGTAAAACTCATGAGACTTTAAATTTTCAAGTTTTTAAATCTCAGTCTTCAACCATTAAAATTTTGAAGGCTTTGTACACAAGGTTTATATGTTTTGTAAATGCAGTGTTATTGTTGAGGTTTATATGCTTTGAAATGTTATTGTTGAAGTTTTAATTCTTTGTACATTAGGTTTATATGCTTTATAAATGCAGTGTTATTGTTGAGGTTTATATGCTTTGAAATGTTATTGTTGAGGTTTTAATTCTTTGTACATGAGGTTTATATGCTTTGAAATGTTATTGTTAAGGTTTTAATTATTTGTACATAACGTTTATATGCTTTGTAAATGCAGTGTTATTGTTGAGGTTTATATGCTTTGAAATGTTATTGTTGAGGTTTTAATTCTTTGTACATGAGGTTTATATGTTTTATTCTAGAGATTTAAAGTGTTATTAATGAGGTTATATGCTTGTAAATAGAGGTTTAAATTATTTTGAAGCAAAATTAAAAAAAAACTGAAAGTCACAAAGATTTAAAGTGGTAAAAAAAAATTACGACACAAATATAACTCGAAAGTTATTATTCATGTATCTCATTTGAAAGATAAAATCGGATAAAAAACATTTATATTTTTAGATTCACAAAATTCATCGGATTGTCGAGAAAATGGATGAGAATGATCAAAGAAAAAATAAAAAAAAGTGGGTGAAATGAATCTTTTCGTTTTTTGCTTGAAAACAAAAGTAGTTAGGAGTTAAAACTATACAGATTTAGAATTTTAATGCTTGCAGACAGAGGTTTAAATGCTTGCGAGTAGCATTGTAAAATGTTATAAACAGAGCTTTAAATGTTTGAATATTAGCACTGGAAATGAAAGTTAGATAACATTGAAAGTTTTTTCTGTTAAACTACTTGGGGGACACGCTCGGGGATTTTGTCTGGGGTACAATTATTAGGCTCCTTATTTATATTTGCTAATATGCACACTTATTCTACAATACACACTTGCATTATTTATTATTTTTTCTATAAGTTGGCCGAAAAATAGTTGAAGGGTGTTTTTTTTTGTGTGTGTGAGGGGGCCGGGTATAACCGTATAAGTATAATATCCCGAAATGG
Organism: Carex rostrata; assembly: GCF_964058835.1. Lineage (NCBI taxonomy): Eukaryota > Viridiplantae > Streptophyta > Magnoliopsida > Poales > Cyperaceae > Carex > Carex rostrata. The sequence goes on from NC_135935.1 coordinate 3,094,503, forward strand.
AAAAAATAAATAGAGGGCACAACTTTTAGATACAGTATCTGTAGCATTGTGGCAACTCTCTTAGACACGGCAAATTGAACGGATCGAGTATGCTGGAGTCGGTTCAAGTTAGGTTTGAATTTATTTTATGGTTAAATAGGTGTCAGACTCGAGTTCAACTGAACCATCTTATTTCTAGTTTGGAGTACTTTTGATTTTTCAATATACTACGAGAATGAGATAATATCCGTGAAAGTAAAAAGTGACTATTCGCAAAGATATACCAATAGAAATATATATATATTTTTTTTATTGGTGACGGAAACAACTGTGAGGGTATACTAACAGTATCTCTCACAATAGTATCCCTCACAATACTGTCCCATTTTGATAGATATAACTATATATAATTTCTATTGTTCAGATTCAGATTTATCGACTTTGGACAACACACCCAGGTCGCATTCGAATTGTTTCAGTTTGGATTATAGTGAGTTACATATAATTCATATTCAGATAAAGCATGTGGTTCAGATTGCTTAGAATTAATTTATATCTAATTTTTTGTCCTTTGGGATTTAAATAACTATCACTAGATCGTTCTGGTATTATAATAATTATCTTATGCTGTTTCGACCTTTTTCCTATTTAACATTGTAATTCGGATATTAGACTTATATTTGTTTATGTATTTATGGGGATAATTTTATACTCGCGCATTGCTTGTTATTAGCAATTTATTCAAGTTTCGAATATATTTGGGTTCAAATCATTTAAATTTGAGCGGTGCTATTTTGAGAGCAACAAATGATCAAGTACATAGAGATCTCTCTTCATACTCAATTCACGCTCCTACAGAAGAATTCTTCTAATTATGAGAACTTAAAACTTGTGTCACATACCGTAAATGAAAAATATTAAAGACATCAAAAAAAAACTATTAAATGCTATTGAGAGAGAATACATGAATGACTTGTCTTGTTGCTTTTATATATATTTATTTTACTGTTATTTTGAGAGTTGAATACGTACTACACAAATAAACTTTGCTTTGATTGAAAGATGAAATTTCAAATTGAATATCAATCCTCAGATCAAATATTCTGATTATAAGTATCTTTTTTATGAAAATATTTAATATGTTATATAATATGTTATTTATGAATAGATGTCATTTGATATGTCATATATTGAAAAAATGTTATTTGTTATTTAGTCTATTTTTGTACAAGAAATGTCATTTTTATAAAATATTTTTTATTATCTTATAATTTGTCCCAATTTGCAACGTACAGACACAATACTAGTATAAAATAAAGCATTTCCTTATTGTTGACATCAACAAAAAAAATTCATATGTTGATAACCTTTTGTTTCTATTTTTTCTTTTACAAAAAATAAACCTTAAGAATGTGCAAGTAGTAAAAACTAAATTTGAAATAAACATATATATATTTTTTTAGTTGAGCATTCAGCTTTCAAAATAGCATTGCAATTATAAATATAAAATAAAAAAGACAATAGGTCAAACTATTATTGTTTATTTCAATAATATTTAGTAGTTTTCTTTTACATATTTGACACAATCTTTTATTAACTTTCTATCATAATTAAAATAATACTATAAAATGATAAATTGAGTATAAAGAGAGAGAAATTCTCTGAAAATAGTACCGTGTTTAGAATATTTTAGTTTAGCAGGTTCTAGTCGGACTCGGATGACAAATTTACTTGACAAACTATTTAGTTTGGTCATATTTTGCCTGATCTAAGTTCTCTTTAACTGTATATATCTCAGCCATTGAAATCCAGATCGGACGATAGGAAACCTCATTGGTTGTGTACGCAGGATATTGCTTTATTTGATTGTCAATATAAGGAAATATAACTAATAAATTATAACATGTAATATTTCAAACAAGGGAATAAATATTTCGGCCAAATGTCTCTCTCCTTCCATTTTGTTCGCGCTTGCAAATTGGCAGATGGAAAGGCACTCAATTTGACGAATAAATATAGAATCTAAGACTAAAGTAACAAAAAGCAAAAATATGTTGTCCATTAATACATCGAATTATTTTTTAAAACAACAAATCGAAGTAAAACTTATGCAAAGTAATAAAAATAAATTGGTAATTTTTTTTCGTAAATACTGGTACCTTTAAAATAAGATAATATTTTGCAATGCACTAATCGTTATTACGAATTTACGACACGCTATATATTCCGTTAATATAATCATCAAAGAAACGGGTCGGATTATGGAACAAATAGCCGACATAAGAGAACACTTCAAGCCCAATAAAGGCCCAATAAGAAACCCTACCCGAGAAAGAAGATAGCATACGGACACACCTCCGCCTTTGCATTAACCCCCTTATAAGCCGCCTTGCCAAACCCTACTTTACTTTCTCTCTCCTCTCTCGCCGTTGAATTCGAGACTTGTTGCCTCGGATTCAACTCTTCGTCGCTCGATCTATTTTTCGCGCTATCGATCGCTTGATCTTACTCGATTTCCTCCGTCTCGAACCCCTAATTAGCTTGCGGTATGAATTTCTTGCTATTTTTAGTTAGATCAGCTACTCTTTTATAGATCTGGGATTAATTTAAGTGCGACTGTAGGATTAGGGTTTAGCAGTTTGCTTTTCTAAGTTTAGTGGGTTTTGTTCTTCATGTATATAAATTGTATACTTTTCTAAGCTTAGTCTAATTTAAGGTCGTTTTAAATTGTAAAATTTGTTGTACTATATAGGCACTAATACAGCGATCTGTTTCTAATATTTTGTTCTTGGGACTCCTTAATTTTGATTTTGAAAAAACAACTCTGGTTAGTTCTCAAACTTTTTTTTCTCCTCTCTGTGGATAACAAAAAGTAGGTTTTAGTAGTAAAAGTTGATTCCTTTTTCTTTGCGTCTGCGTCACCTTTTGTTAAAAAAAATCGTCTATATTTTTGGTACTCAATCATAGTGCTTTAAAAGCGATGTTTCTTTTCAGTTTCCTCCGTATTTGTTTATCTTCAATTTGGCACAAATGTAATCTGCATCTGCACTTGGGGTGGACTTCATTGATCCGACGATTGGCTTCAATATGGCTCAAATATAATCTCTGCCTAAGTTGCTTTGATTTTTTCAAAATTGAGTCCTTTGTTTTTATATTGTCGTGATCCATATTTTCTATCACTGATAATGAGTCCATCTGCGTGTGATTTTTGTCATTTAAACTTGTGCATGGCTAAACTTGTGTAGTGCTTTATTTCTCTGCAATTTATTTTTTTAAAGATCTGTAAATATCAGACCAATCTAACGTTTGATGATTTTTCTTTATTTTTTTGGAGAGCAATACTTCTTGAAGTTCTATTGAATTTGTTTGTAATTGTTGGTGCAGAAAATGGCTGGAATTGCACCTCAAGGATCTCAATTCGATGAGCGTCAGTATGATGCGAAAATGACTGAGCTGTAGGATTCCTATTTTAAATCTTTATTTATTGTAAATTTAATCTGTATTTATTATTTTGCAACGTGATTGTCATCTATCTAAAACTTGTTTTCATTTCTACATTGGTTGTAATGTAGGATTGGCGGTGATGGCCAGGAGTTCTTCACATCATATGACGAAGTCCATGAGAGCTTTGATGATATGGGGCTCCAAGAGAACCTTCTCAGAGGCATATATGCTTATGGTACAAATATAATCTAGACATCTACTTATCTATATTTTACCTGAGTCTGGCAGCTTCCAGTTTTTTATATTCTATAATTTGCTTGGAAATTTTTAATGCATGTGATATAATGTCATCTTACTATTATGTGTGCCTTTGGGGGCTAGCAAATATGTGAATCCTCATGTCTTTATGGCTCGTCTTTACCTGACTTGCTATCTCTTGATTTTTTTTACTTCAATGGATTCCAGCGAAACAGAAAAGAAGAAAATAATTTGTGCTTATCATAATAATCGACCTTCATGTTTGATCGTTTAGAGATTATTGAAATCATCATTAAGTGATTTAGCCATTCTATGACAGGATTTGAGAAGCCATCTGCAATCCAGCAGAGAGGCATAGTCCCCTTTTGCAAGGGACTTGATGTGATCCAGCAGGCTCAGTCTGGTACTGGTAAAACTGCGACCTTCTGCTCTGGTATTCTTCAGCAGCTTGACTACAGCTTGGTTGAGTGCCAAGCCTTGGTTCTTGCCCCGACCCGTGAGCTGGCACAACAAATCGAGAAGGTCATGCGTGCCCTGGGAGACTACTTGGGTGTCAAGGTGCATGCCTGTGTTGGTGGCACCAGTGTCCGGGAAGATCAGAGAATTCTGCAGAGTGGAGTCCATGTTGTGGTGGGGACCCCTGGCAGAGTGTTTGACATGCTCAGGAGGAACTCTCTTAGGCCTGATAACATCAAGATGTTTGTTCTCGATGAGGCTGATGAGATGCTTTCCCGTGGTTTCAAGGATCAGGTATTGAATTTGTATATAAATCTGATACCAACTTTCTCTCAATATAATTTATAGAAAACTTGTATAATAAACATATTGAATTTCAAACATAATTTGATGGTTCCGGGTAATTCCTTGCTGAATAGCTCATATTAGCTTGGGAAATAAGGTGAATAACTTGCATAGCTTCATTTTATCTTTTAAATTAAATTGATTATCATGTTTTTATTTTCAATGTTCTCAGATCTATGATATCTTCCAACTCCTTCCCTCAAAGATACAAGTTGGAGTTTTCTCAGCCACAATGCCTCCTGAAGCCCTTGAAATTACCCGCAAGTTTATGAACAAACCTGTGCGTATCCTTGTAAAGCGTGACGAGCTCACCCTCGAAGGTATTAAGCAATTCTACGTGAATGTGGAGAAAGAAGAGTGGAAGCTTGACACACTGTGTGACCTGTACGAGACCTTGGCCATTACCCAGTCGGTCATCTTCGTCAACACCCGACGCAAGGTCGACTGGCTCACAGATAAGATGCGCAGTCGTGACCACACTGTCTCTGCCACCCATGGTGACATGGACCAGAACACTCGTGACATCATCATGCGCGAGTTCAGATCTGGTTCTTCAAGGGTTTTAATTACCACTGATCTCCTTGCTCGTGGTATTGATGTGCAACAGGTATCACTTGTTATTAACTATGACTTGCCGACTCAGCCTGAGAACTACTTGCACAGGATCGGTCGTAGTGGTCGGTTTGGACGTAAGGGTGTGGCCATCAACTTTGTGACCCGTGACGATGAGAGGATGCTTTTTGATATTCAGAGGTTTTATAACGTGGTGATTGAGGAGCTTCCGGCTAACGTGGCAGATCTTCTGTAAGTGGCGTGGGTTGGCTTGGCTTGGATTGGTTGGTGAAGTCTTATAAAATCGAATCAAGGGTTGACTTTTATAATTACTGTTAAGATTATTGTTGTCTTTATTGGTCGGTCTGTTTGTTGACCTACCTAGCTGCTACTTCTGTTTAGGTTTGTGTTTTTGTTTTGGCTTTTTTTTGGAACGGGCTTAAGGTATTGTTGTCTTTTAGTGTCTGTTGTTTAAGGTTTATTACTAGGGATGTTTAAATTAATGTTGTCTTATGGTGGAACCAAAGGAAGCAGTTTTGTTTGTATTGCTATATTTCGAGAAATTTTGCCTAGCTACTGTTTGTCAGGGTTGATGTGGACTGTCTTAGTCTTTTCATATTTTGGAACTATGAGGGGTGGTTGCTGATTAATTGGAAATCTTCGTCTGGTGTTGCTGCCTTTATGGTAACTGGTAAGGGTACCATCGTTTTTTGACGCAAGTTTCCCATTTATTTTTTGTTGATTTTTTAATTCTTTTAACTTTCAATTGTTTATCATATCTCGTTTTCAGAATTTGTCTTGCCTGAAAATATTTATCGGGTGCATGGACAATTTATTGTAAGAAGTTGCAACTAATGTCCGTACGAGTTAGAGCGTCAGAAGTATTCGTAACTGGTTTTACAGTTTTCATAATGGGACTCGGAATTAGGCATTTCTTTTGTACACAAGTAAGAATTCTTTGAGCAGTAGTCGCAGTCGTTATTGTCAGGATTGTGCTTTTCGATTTGGGTTTGTCATTCTTTCTTTTATTATATCATTTTTTTTCAGTTATTGTTTAAGCTTTAAATTCTTTAGTTTTTTTGGATTATAAAAGTTAACAATTCGCTAGTTCAGTTAGGACCGCTGCGCGCAATTGTTGACTGATATGCGATATGAGTTTAGTTTTTTTTTTTTTTAATTTGGATGTGCTTGTGAGCTTTTATTTTTTATTTGTGATGCTACATAATCAATTATGCTATAGATATGTTAAACTGAATTATGTAATTCTATTCTTATTTGCGATTCAGTCTCTTCTTTTATATTGGATAATATTTAGATATTAATTATTTCTTTTATTTGTTCTTTGTTTAATATTCACTTATAAAAGTTAATTTTAATTATTATAATATGTAGAATAATCAAATAGGTACTGATTTCGTTTTCACTTTTAGAATTAATCATTCTTCGTCTATTATGTAATGAATTATTAAAAAATGTTACTTCATAAAAAAAAAATTTCTTCTTATTTGTATGATTAAGAAAAATATAGACTTAGATTAGTTGTTACTTAATTAACTAAATTTACCAATATTAATAATGTTGATAATTAAGTAAAAATATAAAATATAACTTTTTAAAAGAAAAAAAAAATTTCTATGTACAAATTAGAGTGGAAAAAAAATGTGTTGTGGCTAGTAAGTTGTGACTTTGATTTTGTATCGTGATCAAGTTAATTTTTCATGTGTCATGCTGTGACTAAAATGGTAAGGGGTGATATGGCACTCGAATGGTCACGTCACGTGAGTCACGCCGTGCCTAAACGTGCCGTGACCATTTAATCATAATTTAAATTAGTTTATTCAATATTCACCATTTGATCAAGATCTAACAGTACTAATTACATGTGACTCACGTGACTACATTATATGATGTGACTAAATTTTTCGCATGTCCTGCCGTGCCATGCCAAATTTTTTAAAGATGATCACGGTACACAAATGATTACGGCACAGAATACGCGAATCACGGTACGTAACCGACACGTATTGTTCCGTGACGAAACTGGCTCCGCTGAGCCATTTTTCCCGATCTATGTACAATAATTTCGCTATACTTTCCGCGATTTTTTTTTTTTATATATAGTTGTATTGTATTTCTTAGTTAGTTATGTTAACAATGCTTATTATTTGAGTATTCTGTTATCCGTTTTTAGAGTTTTGGTCATAAAGATTTGTAATTTGCTTTTTCATTGCACGAATCCTGTACAGAGAGTCACGGCACGTAACCGACACGTGTTGTTCTGTGACGAAGTCAGCTCCGCTGAGCCATTTTTTCCGATCTGTGTACAATAATTTCACTATACTTTCCGCGATGTTTTTTTATATATAGTTGTATTGTATTTCTTAGTTAGTTATGTTAACAATGCTTATTATTTGAGTATTCTGTTATCCGTTTTTAGAGTTTTGGTCATAAAGACTTGTAATTTGCATTTTCATTGCACGAATCCTGTACAGCTAAATTTTTTAAGGCAGTTTTAATGTCCTGAATCGAAGTACATGTGCTCTTGCCATGCTCCCTCTCTTTTCTAATTTCGAGATATTCTGGTGAGCATAGAAAGCCACCCTATCATTATCAGGTTTGAGATGCACAGGAGTCGGGAGAAATGTCAAGAACAATAACAACGATCAAGTATTTTCAAACCCCTTGTCAATTTGTTTCCTGTTCTTCTACAACGGATTCTCTTATATCTGGTCAAAGTTGCTCACGGAGGTCCCAGAAACATTTATTAACACCATCGAATCCAATTTCACTGCTGCCTTTTTTTTTTTTTTGAAAAAAAGGCATGGAGCCCGTTTCATATTAATGAAACCAAAAGTTAAATTACAAACAACAATTTTAAAAGCAGTCTCCCAACAAAACAAAACACATATGTGCCAAACACGTGGAGGCACATATAATAACCAAAACAACTAAAGGTAGGTTGGAAATCAACAGCATACAGAACACAGAATGTAAAGCTAAGCCTCGGCATAGCGGGCTAAGGACACTAAAGGAATCAAAAATCTGAGACTGGAGCGACATCGTCAAACGATCAATCCCCGTTGGAGCCCTCAGGGCCTGTCAGATACAAGATAGGATGGTCTTCAACTGGCAGGTCATCCGGTTCCATGGCCTGAAGAGGAATTGCATCAAGATCAGTTGGCAGCCACAGTGCGACACCATCCTTGATCTTCTTGGGAGTAGATTCTGTCCAATAAGAAACAAGAGAAATTGTGAGTAAGATAATTTTTCTAGCTGTTTTTTTAGGTTTGTTGTTAAAGCAAATCTCATTCCTATGCTTCCAAATTGTCCAACATAAAGCACTATAGATTATCAAGAACGCCTTTTAATTTGGTCATCTAGGTTTAAAGTGAGAGCAAAATGAACAATATCAGTACAAGTGGTCCAATATACCATATAATTTTGGTTTCTTCCTAACCAAAACCAAACCTGTTGAGCCAAAGAGCATTTGAGGAATAAGTGGTTTCGAGTTTCCTTTTTAGAGCAGAAATGACATGTGGAGTCCCCTGTCCATCCTTTGCGAGTTAATCTAGTCTTAGTCAGTATTTTATTGGCACTTAGTAACCACATAAAGATTTGTATCTTTGGAGGAATTGGTAGACTCCACCATAGTAAAGGATATGGAGGTATGACACCTGGATGATTGAGCAATTGATATAAAGAGGTGACTGAATACTTCCCTGTAGATTCCCATCTCCAAGCTAGTTTATCATGCAAGTGTGTAAAAGATATTTGGCTAATGATGTGAAGGATGGCACCCCATTCTTGTTGTTTTACTCCTATGAGAACATCTTTAAACCTAACACAGGTGCCTTGAGATTGGATGACTGCAGTGAGGGGAATATGGTGGTGAAGACAGGATCTATACAGTTCAGGGAATCTAGTGGCCAATGTACAATTATCCAGCCATAGGTCGGTCCAAAACAAGACATTGGAATGTAGACCAGGTTCATACCTAATGCTCATGTGACCAATATGTTCTAATCTGGTGGCACTAGCCCAAAACGGAGAGAGAGGAATGTTGTGAGAACTATAATATTTAAACAAAATGATAGTTTTCCATCTACCACGATAACTAGGATCTTTTAACTTCCACCACCACTTAAGCAAAAGGGAAATGTTCATCAATTGTAAATCTAAAATCCCTAAACCACCATACTTTTTTGCTAAACATAATTTGTACCAGTTGACTAAAGCATATTTCTTTTTAGAAGAGCCAGCTCCTTGCCAAAAGAACTGTCTTCTAATGCAATCTATTTTCTTTAACACTGTTTTTGGAATTTGAAATATAGATAGTGTATAAAGAGGCACAAAAGAGAGAACAGAATTTAAAAGGGTAGCTCTACCTCCACTGGACAGAAGCTGACTTTTCCAATGTTGTAACTTACCATTGAGTTTATCTAAGAGGAAATGCCAATCAGAATTGTGTAGTTTTTGATCAGAGAGGGGCAACCCTAAGTACTGAATAGGAAAGGTACCCCATTTGCATTGAAAAATTTGATCTAAAGTACTATCAGATGTAAGATGGAGAGGATACATTTCAGTTTTTTCTGAATTCATTTGAATCCCCGAAAGGGTCTCAAATGCCATCATGGCCCACCACGCTGCCTCTACAATGTCGGCTTGAGCTTGTAGAAACAGGATGGTATCATCCGCATAGTGGCAATTGGTAATAGCTTTGCCATGCACACAGGGAGGTCCTAATCCTTGAATGACATTGGCTTGATTACCCTTATGAAAAATCTTGCTCAAGGTATCAGCCGCTAATATATATAGAAAGGGAGACAATGGATCACCTTGTCTCACTCCTCGCTTACAATAAAAGTAATTGGTCAATTCTCCATTAACTATGACACAAGATTGTGAACTATAAAGCCAAGCTCGAATCCAATTGATCCAAGTTTGGCCAAAACCCCTACTTTGTAAAACTTCCAAAAGATAGTCCCAATTAATCTTGTCGTATGCCTTTTCAAAGTCAACTTTAATGACTACCCCTTGTTGTTTTGACAAATGACATGAGTGAATAATTTCTTGACTAAGAACAACATTATCCAAAATATACCTATTTTTGAGAAAAGCCGCTTGGCTGTCATCTATGATTCTAGACATAATACCTTCTAATCTATTAGAAAGTATTATGTCTAGAATCATACATAATACCTTCTAATCTATTAGAAAGTATTATGTCTAGAATCATACATAATACCTTCTAATCTATTAGAAAGTACTTTAGAGAGTAATTTAAAGCTACAGTTAACTAGACTGATTGGTCTAAATTTCCTAATCTGTGTAGCCTCTTTTTCTTTTGGGATAAGACAAATGCATGATTTATTTAATTTGTGTAAATTGAGGGTGGAGTTATGAAAAGATTGAGCAAGGAGTAGGATATCAGCTTTGATAGTATCCCAAAAGAATTGGTAGAACTTAAAAGAAAAACCATCGAGACCCGGGGCTCCATTTGGTGCAGAGTCAAAGATAGCATTTTTAATTTCAGCCTCAGTGAAAGGTTGTTCTAAGTGAGTGATCTCACTGTAGGTAAGTTTATCATTGGGGTCCCAGAAGTCAGTCGCTAATGTTGCATATTTAACCCCTGACGTACCTAACAACTCAGTGAAGTAATCTACTATATGTGTTTTGATGATGTTTGTGTTATTTGTAAGTTGACCTCCTATGTCCAACTTATGAATCCTATTTTTTTTAGTTCTATGTGTTGCAACAGTGTGAAAGTACTTAGTATTGCGGTCCCCATCAGCTAACCAATGTTGTTTGGCTCTAAGTTGCCAATGTAATTCCTCTTCTGCATAAATTGTTTCTAGTCTATTAGTCATATTGATCCAGCCTTCTAATTCTAAATCGGATAGATCCCTAGATTCTAAGATTGATTCCAAAATTTTGAGTTGAATTTCACTGCTGCCTACAAATTCATTCAAAAGCTAACCCATTAGGCCGATCTGCATGCTCTCTGGAAAGCATTGTGCACTCATGATGGGGTCCAGATAGCCTAAAGTAACTCAATCTTTGGGTTTTGGATTGGGACCGTCCGATTCAAATCCATCGCTCGAGATTGCTTCTCGATTCGAATTCATCTCTCGAGATTGCTTCTCGATTCGAATTCATCTCTCGGGATGTACACTCTACTTCAGATAGATTATCGCAGATTTGAATCGAACGGTCCTGATTTAAAACCCAAAAATTGAGTTAGAATTCCTCATGATGTGCCTCTATTAAACCGGTCATATTGCCATCTATAGCAATCCCGCGACTCCTTTCGCTGTGGTGGTTGCCTGGCAATGATCGAGCAGAGCTCATACATGTACGCCTTTCATTGAGTGTCTCATGTCATCTCTTGTTATATTTGGATTCACATTTTTCTGTGTGCTCATCTTAACCGTTCACTGTCATCAAACTGACAGATTATTGCACATTTGCAGTCACTAAAATTTCAGCTGCTCGAATAAAATGCCACCTTAAGTGGGTGATAAGAACACAAATGACAGTTGGTAAATCAATGTTAATCCCCTGAATTTGGTAAATGTGCGACCGCAATGAAAAGTATGCATGCATGGGAGTGGGATGCAATGCATGTGTTGTATTTTCATTCCTCTTAATGAGTTAATGCATGTTTTGTATTTTCATTTCTCTTAGATTGTGCTCCAGTATCAGGGAGAGAACCCTCATTAAAGGGAATGAAGGAGATGGGATGACGGGGAAGACTATTTTTGGAATAGTAAAATCTACACCTCAAATTGGGGATGACAGATTTCATCAAAATTTATCTTGTCTCTCCCCTCCAAACAGTGTGTGCTCTCTTTCGTTCCCCTTCGCTCTCTCTCCGATTCTCCTCTTCTGGAGCAAGTGAGTTGGTCTGGACTAACCAGATTTTGAGAATTTTCATCTCTACATAAGAAATTTGCCGTTCCTTCCCTTCGCGTCCCTCTGTCTGGAGCACAACCTTAGTCTACATGCATAACATACATAATGGTATTTGGCTATTTGCAATTGCACCCTCTGCGCTCAGAATTTCACCTTCTTTGTTTTTCTATCAATATCCAAACTAAATATCTCAATCGACTAACCATTTTTTAGGTGATGCAGGATTAGGATTTCGAATTTGTCTTTAATTCCGACGCCAGTAAATAAAGGCATTTCCCTTTTCTTTTCCTTCTATTTTTTTTTTTTTTTGGCACAGGTGCATTTCGTTTCGTCTTATAAATGGAGAAAAGCTGATGTATAAATGGAGAACAAGTCAGATCTGCAGATGAAGAGTGGCCAGTAGGATGACACCAATCCCAAAATCTTAAATATTTTTTATCCTTTGGCGGATTCAAATCTAGAAAAGAAGCACCTCCTTATTCTTCTATTCGAACGGAACTGTTCAAAATAGATCACACAACTTCAATTATTATTTTCTTTTATATAAATATAATATACTAAAACAAATCAGATGCATTACACTGCACTACTATTTATCTTTACCTTTTTGTGAAGCACAAAGGCCCCGTTCGGCGACATGGATTAAGGAGTGAAAGATTAAGAGCTTAAAGAGCACTAAGGAATTCATGTTCAGCAATTGTAAAGGATTAAGATTATAGCATATGTTTTAATAAAATATATATATGATGAATGAAAGACCATATTACCCCTTATATTGTTTGTCATATAATATGCTTGATAAATCAAACTGTGTTATGATATTAATTGAATATAATTAAATAAATTTCATTAAAGTAAACTGTATTAAATTTGATCAAAATTATATATGTATAATAGTCTGACTACAACAGATTGTACTCATAAAACGTCGAGTAGAACTAGGATGCTCTTAAGCTCACCAAAGTTTTGGTGAGCTTAACTCTAAAACTCATCAAATCGATTTCAAATGACGAATCCGAACCGTTGAAACCCGCCTACCTTACGTGTGATGCATCTACATGTGAAATTTTTAAATATTCGAATTAATTTAGTATAAAGTCAAACGTTCAAAATTAGAAGGTTAATAAATTAATTTTAGTGCATTCATTTTTTGAACGTTTTTTGACCGCTTGACTTTATACTAAATTAATTCAAATGTTTAAAATTTCACATGTAGATGCATCACACGTAAGGTAGGCAGGTTTCAACAGTTCGAATTCGTCATTTGAAATCGATTTGATGAGTTTTAAAGTTAAGCTCACCAAAACTTTGGTGAGCTTAAGAGCACCCTAGTTTTACTCTAAAACGTTTACAAAAAATTTCAATTCACAAGGAGAATTTCTAAAAATATTGTAAATTTGTATAAAAGAACTAAACATGAATTGTTTTTTTTAAGGTTAGTGACTTTAAATGCCAACTAACAATTTTATTGATAAAAAACGTAATTACAAGAGTCAAATGATTCTAATTTATAAATCTAAACTCTTTTATTCTCAATAATTTATCTAAATTACTTTCACCGTCTAATCTTACTTATTTACACTCTTAAACACTCTAATACATCATTCTCTAACTCTCTCCACGATTTGTTTTCGTCTAATAGCCGTCGCACTCCGTCGGTCCGAACTACTCACCGCCGCACTTTGACACGCATCGCCGCACTCCGACTGTCCAATCTGCTCACCGTGGTACTCTGACGGTCGGATCTATTCACCGCAGTGCTCCGACGACCGGATCAACTCACCGCCTCACTTCGATTGTGATGGGTAGAAACTATACGCTCCAAGCTCCGACGATACCGTACTCTCGGCTCTGCTTGACTCGACTCCACTCCCTCCCCTCTCTCTCATTCTCTTCTCCGCTTCAGGAGTTAGAGACGGGAGAGCGGAATACACTAGTGTGTCGGATTGAGATCTAAAAGAAAATGAGAAGAAAATGAAATATGAAATGGTGTAGAGAAAGGAGGCGGCTAGGTCTCCCTTTTTTTCTCTGGACGAAAGAGCGCTTTCAAGGTGTTTGATTGTTGCCTCCAACTGATGGATTGATAAAACATGAATTGTTACTGTACTGGTACTTATCAAGAAAACAATCAGAAGAAAACAATCAAAATAAAAAGATTGAACTAATAATATTGTAAAGGAAATGAAACTATGTTAATAATGCAATTAGTGTGATTTTATAGGTTCAAAGACTTATAACTTTGATTATGCACAAAAGCATGGTATGGTAAAAAAAAGATAACAAACAACACCACATATTTTACTGGACAAAGAAACCAACTGTACCTGATACTGTACTGGTATGATAAAAGCAGCGCACAGGCACATGGAATTATTTGGTACTGATATTATCCTTGACACCACTAAGAAAAGAAATAATTTGGTCCGTAAACTTCTATATGCTGTCCATCTTTTTTTTTAATCAAATTATATCAAAACACATGGGACTAGGTCAAAACAAACGAAATGCTAAAATGCTAACTTATATTTTCTGAAAATAAGAAAAAAAAAATGAAAGATTATATAACCAAATGATTTTTAAAATCTCTCAAATCATGTTGAACCTTTAGAACTATTTAATCAAATGATTCTCAAAATCTCTCAAATCGTGTCAACGAAGATGGTAAGAAAGAAAGCTAATAATAGAGATTTCACAGAGATGTCAAGGAAAGAAAAATTATCCCCATCACTCAATGGGAAACGCTATCCTCTGCGGAGGTTTTACCTGCAGTGTTGTGTGGTGGTTTTGATCTGGTCCGTTCGTTTCGGATCGGACGGGCTGGATTAAGGGTTCACCAAATTTTGAGTTTTTTTAAAATTCGGACAAGATCTGATCTGGTCCGTCCGATCTGAAACGAACGGACCAGATCAAAACCACCGCACAGCACCGCAGGTAAAACCTCCGCAGAGGATACGCTTCCCACTCAATGGAGAGAGCGCATCAACGAGAATGTCCGTGTGGTGTCCGATTCGAAAGTTTATTGACGGAGAGCCGTCAATCTTTGCCGGAGAGAGGAGATTTTTTTATTTCCCACGTCTAGGGATGCGCTCCTCTCTCTTGAAGAAAAAGACAATAAAAAACGAAAAAGTAACCCAAATGCTTAAGGAGGGCTGGAGGC
This sequence comes from Carex rostrata, assembly GCF_964058835.1. Lineage (NCBI taxonomy): Eukaryota > Viridiplantae > Streptophyta > Magnoliopsida > Poales > Cyperaceae > Carex > Carex rostrata. Next base: position 3,109,606 of record NC_135935.1, read on the forward strand.
GGGGATATAATTGTCCAATGAAATGTACTTTTTAGCCCAGAAGGAGGCCTTAAGGAACCCAAATGCTTAAGATAAGGGTACCCAGAATTTAGATACTGTGCTAAGGTGAGCTTCTTAATCTTGTTAAAGGAGACCCTGTTCGGCAGGATTAATGTGGATTAAAGACTTAAGGAACGTTAAGGAAGCTTAATCTTCCTCAGCCGAACAGGTACAAGATGTTTAAGCAATCTAAAATTGATAAATTTCAATGGCGTCAAGTTTGAAATGTATACTCAAGCTTTAAAATTTGAGTTTCTTTTCGCATATATTTTGAGTTTCTTAACGTTTGGACTCTTTGTTCAATGTAACTAGAATTGCTATAAATTTTATATTCCATGTCCAATATATAGTTTGTTGTGATAGCACACAGGTATTTAAAAATTGGTCGAAATTATCAAACTAAAACCTTTTTAGGTTTCCATATATTATACAATAAAGTATTTTAGAGACTAGGTTAATTAAAAGTTAAAACTGTAAAGTAACAAAATTATCCTATTTTAATAAAGACCTTTTTCTTATACTGGCCATGCCAATATGTGATTATTTTAGTAACAGCCTCTTAATCAGTGCGCCACAATACACTTTTTCAAATAAATGACCTTATTGTATTTACAAGTCCCCGTCAAATAATGCAAAAGGTAGATTAACTCGAAATTACTTTACTAAGTTTCCGAATTAGGTACACTTTTCCATATAAGAACAAGTTGTTATTTCAGTTAGATACAAACTTCTATCATTTGTATATGAATTGAAGATAAATAATTCATCGCCTCATTGTCTGTATTTACAAAGTAATTAATCATTAAGTTATTAATTTTCGAATTTAATTACAAAATTTAAGAAGTTATATAAGTAATAATTTGTTTTCTCTAGTTCTCATTTAAATTCTTCTTCATAAGAAGTTATAAAATTAATAATGAAATCATTCTCCAAACCCACTACTGATAAGAAAGCTCTCTAATCAACTCATGCGCATATATGCAACAACTGCAGATAGGATGAAGGGAAAAAGCTATTGAGAGTGAGGCAAGCGTGGGCGAGTGCGTATCCTCTGAGATATCTCATATTTTGGTATCCGGTGTCTATTCGGGGGTGACGTAGGGGGCCAGTATTATTTGAGCTTTGAGATTCACGCAGAACGTATTGGAACAGTTGAGATTTTCCAAAAAGTCACGCAAAATATGAGATATCTCAAAGGATGCGAATTCAGCGTGGGCTAGGTTCATTAAGAGAGTTTGGCGAGTTTAACTCTAAAATTTATTGAATTAATTTCAAACGATAAATTTAAACTGTTAAAATCGATTTACTTCACAAGTGATGCGTGTGCATACATTTTTTTTTTCCGAATTCGTTTAGTACAAAGTCAAGTGCTCATCAAATGACTTAAAATAAATGCATTAAAATAACTTATAAAGTCAATTCAATAAATTTTAAAGTTAAGTTCACCAAATCTTAAATAATACTGGATTATTATCATGTAACAAATTGAAAATAAAAGGTTCCTGTTGATTCTTTTTCATAAAGCATTAAAGCTCCAATGTAAACTATTACCACGTTTTAAGCCAGGAACATGAAATAAATGAGAACTAGAAAAAAAAAAAGTTAAAACATTTGACAGAAGAAGCAGAAGAGAGATATAATAAAAGAAAAGTTGAGATCAGATTTCACAGTCCTCACGGAACTTTCCCCTGCTCCATGGTCCATACCGAATTCAAAAAGAAGAATGAGATGAATAGTAGCTATTAAAAAAGCCTAGGGAACTCCGCAGAGAAAAAAATTGATCAAAGGTGAAGACGAAGACAGAGCTGGTTTGAGAGTCGTTTCGTGACTGGCTGCTCCATCCCGCCTCTCCACCTGTCTCCCTTCGTCAGTCCGGTCTATCTTGCTTCGTCTCAATTGAACGGATGGCTTCGTTTAAGGGTTTCGTCGCTTGTTATCTTTTCTGTTTGTCTCGACTCTTCGGGTTTGACTGAGGGTTTGTGAATTCATTCCACCCCGTAGTATCTACTATATCTATATATGAATAAGGTATGTGTTTTTTATTGTTGCCGATGACGAGAACACAAAGAGTTGTCTCCTTCTTTCTTTCTTCTTCTTTCTCTCTGAATGAGTAGTGACTGTCCTGGTCCGATTGATTCAATTCCCGGTTTGATTCAGTGCCATCTCGGCTGACTGGTGACTGTCCTGGTTCGGTTTGATTCAGTGCCCTCTTCTTTCTCCTCTCTGAGCGGTGACTGTCTTGTTCCGGTTTGATTCAGTGCCTCTCGGCTGTGAATCCCTCTAGGCAGCGTCGAATTCGAAAAGAAGAAGACGTTTCGGTCTCAAGGAAGGGTTTGATTATGTAACTCGAAGAAATTACTGCTGTGTCTACATTATCAGAGAATAAAATCGGAAGGCCCACCTACTTGTTATTCGGGCGCGAATATACTAATTCGCATTCTCTGACTTCACGTATCTTTTATTTCTAAACATAGCAAATTAGATGATTGTACAAGTAGCTCAATCTATAGGTTTTAATGCTTTTCAATTTAAACAAAAGAATCATATGTAATAGCTACTTTGTAAATCATCGGATCAATGCAATTGCCTACGGGCTTTCAAACCAAAAAAAAAATAATAATAAGAAGAAGAAGAATGAGATCACAGAACTACCAACCAAAATACTCGAAAGAAAATATATTAAGATAAATAGATCGAACAATCGTTTTTTTAACATGCAATAAATGAGAACATTTATATACCGAATTCAAAAGGTACGTGTGTTGGCTGCTAAAAGTTTTTATCAATTGAAAAAAGCTGTGTTTTAAATAACTAACTATGTTATAACTTTTTCAAACCATAAAAATTAAGCTATTGAATAAAAATGAACTAATTTAGCCGAAATTTATAAATATACCATAATCCAAAAAAAAAATAAACCAATATGCCAGGATTATGTGGAATTACGAAATATAACATGGCCACATCTAGACGAAGCGACCACTTTTTTGGTGGCCGCATCTAGGCGAAGCGGCCCATAATTGGAATCTGCTTCTAGGGGATGCGGCCACCCTATTTTTTTTTCTGAATGTATATTTTTGTTTTTGTTTTAGGGTTTAGGATTTTATTTATTTGTTGTTTTCTTGTTTTAAAAATAATTGTAATCGTGTTGTTTTTTTTAAAATAGTTATTAAATATAGTTGTAATTGTGTTGTTTGTTTGAAAATAGCTGTAATTGTGTTGTTTTTGTTTTAAAAATAGCTGTAATTGTGTTGTTTTTTATTTTATTCATTTGTCGAAAGAAATATTTTTATCTATGTTCGATATGTCGTTACGAAATAAAAACAACAAATAAAAAAGCAAAATAGTACGATAAATAAACTGTATCTGACAAAATAAGCATCCTGATATAATAAATCATAGTATTTGACAAACACAGAGTAAAAAAAGTACGAAAATAAACTACAACCTAATAGTCAGAAGGACTTAACGGCTGCCTCGGTCTCCTGGTCCTCAAACCCCAAATTCGCACTACGAGTGGCGTGTGGTCGAGAGAATCATCTGACTCAGCGGCCTCAGCACCCTCTACATGAATCTCCCTAATCTCGGTCGACTGCTAGCCTGCAGCCTCCCCAATCTCGATCAACTACTGGACCAAATGCTATTGTATGTCTAGTCTCAACCGGCAAGAATAAATCGTAGACACATCTCATGATAGGATCATCCAATGAAATAGGAGGATACTGTGTGGAGGTGCTAGGAAAGTCCGGGAAGGGAGGATACTGCGTTGGCTGTGTGGAGGTGCCAGAAAACTGCGGGAAGGGGTGGGGCTGAACAAACCCTGGCTGATAGGCAGGAGGCATTGACTGAGTCGGAACGTAACCCGGAGAATACAAACCATCTCCCTCTGTGCCATAGTCTGTCCCAATAGTGAAACCAAGGTCCTCCTATAAATTTACAAATTAGTGTTGGGGTTTCGGGGTGGTATAACCAAAACCCCTTTTAGGCTTAAGTTGCGGAATGACCGTAGAACAAAAATTTCTATGGCCAACTTAAGCTCAGGATTAAACGGGGTATGTCAGGAAACTTTCCAAGGCGGTCCACCTTCAGTATTCCTTTGGCATCAAAACCCAATTTAATCCTTTTACAGATCTACTCCATGATTGATTTCTAAAACTTTAATCTACTTACAAATTAAATAGATTAATATAACATATTTATACCTTGTTTCCAAATCACAGTTGGAATGCAGACCGAGCGAGTAGAGCCTCACCAGGGAAGGAATCGACTCGGAGTATCACACGTGTGATACCTCTATCGGTTATCCACCAGGACTAACCAGAGAGCGGTTTATTTCTTCTGCCAGAAATACCGTAAACCGCGGAATTCTGCAAAAACACTATTCACAAGAAAAAGACGAAAACCCGTAAACGCGAATTTTCGGTTGCTCAGTTTCATCAATATGCAAAACTGACATACCGCTAAATTCGGTAAACACTATTCATCAATCCCGTAAATATACTCCACAACAACCCGCAAGATTATACGTCAAGTACGTATAACTTTCTTTTCTCAACCGAAACACTATTTGGGAGAGAAACCGAGAAAGAGATAAAATACCGATCCGTTTCGACACGAAACCGGTACGAATCAATTAGTTATTTAATCCTTTCATGCACCCCTCTATTTATAGCCTCTAAAATGGTGTGAAAAGACCAAAATACCCCTATGACAAGGCATGCCACCTAGGGGGTGAGGTGTCATGTGGATAAGATCGATGACGTGTCATCTGGATAGGATCGATGACATGTCATGCGGATAAGCACGAATCTGAAAAGACCCGAATGCCCTCGGCCCGAATACAAATAATATTCGTATAATTATTCTGAACAATTATATATATTTTTCTTCGGTAGTTTGTTTCGGTATCGATGACGTGTCATCTGGATAGGATCGATGACGTGTCATGCGGATAAGGACGAATCTGAAAAGACCCGAATGCCCTCGGCCCGAACACAAATAATATTCGTATAATTATTCTGAACAATTATATATATTTTTCTTCGGTAGTTTGTTTCGGTATCGATGACGTGTCATCTGGATAGGATCGATGACGTGTCATGCGGATAAGGACGAATCTGAAAAGACCCGAATGCCCTCGGCCCGAACACAAATAATATTCGTATAATTATTCTGAACAATTATATATATTTTTCTTGCGGTTGTTGTTTCGATAATTTATACAATGTGTCATGCACATTTATAAATTAACCGGTTAACTTTTATACAACGTGTCACACACGTTTATAAATTAACCAATGTTTTTGCTTGTTATTTTTACATAACATTTATAATTTAATTATAACACGTATAATTAATTATAACCATCTTATCATTGATCATAATCAATTTATAATCAATCAAAATAAGATTCTCCGATTAACTCCTATATGGTGTGACCCAATAGGATCTGTGTTATGTTGGTAAACAGAGTTAAAACTGTTTTAACTTCTGTTAGTCATGGGTGGCATCTGGCAACACATCATGACCATCCAATTACACAGATGATGCTGTACTGTACAATATCACGATCCAGTAAACAATTTACTTGTGTCTGTTCTTCTGTCTCATAGCTATCAGATTAGTTTCAAGGTAGATGTGTGTCATCCTTGCTAACTGAATCTTTTCTTGATCTTGAGCAGATTATCAAATATAATTACTCTTGTAATTATACCGCTAGCAGATAGTCTTACTCTATCAAGGGGCCCAGTGATGCTATTGCTCGTATAGAGATACGAGGGACAAATAGTATTCTTGGTAAACTATCACTTCCTCAGCTAAGCTATACATATGGAAAAGCTACCGTTATGACTGCTTTTTACGGACAGCGGTGGATAACAATCACACATACATATTTCTCAGTGGGAACGATAAATACCTCATACTGTAGAACGTGACACTGAATGAAAACATAAATGACACGAACACAATTCTATTTAATGTTTCATTCGGGGTCTGTCAAATACCATGTTTCTAAAACATGTATCTATGTGATTAAAATGACATCTCGTGTCAGGTGGTTTGTAAAACTTAACCATCTTTTAATCCACATACTAACCTTATCGCGGTAATTAGTGTTCCTGCTAATTACCTTGGTCAGTGACCTTTTAAGAGTATATATCATCTATATTATGGAGTTTCACAATTTCAGTCATGAACTCGAAATGATCCATAAATTCAATAATACTCAAGGCAACAAAATGCTATATAAATAAACATTCAATTCATGAACAAAGCTTTATGATAAATTATCGTATTATTGACTTCTAGATTATTACAAACTAACAATCTCCCACTTAAGCTAGGAGTCAATCATCGTAGACCCTACTTATATACAAAACTCTTTATTCTCTAAGATCTCGTAGATCCTGAGAAAATCTCACAGCCAATCTTCTATGTGTTCCAGACCCATAGAAGCATTAAGCATCTCGTGCTTGGCTTGAGGAAGAGATTTTGTGAGTGGATCAGCTGTGTTGCTGACTGTGTCAACTCTACTTATCTTTACATCACCTTTATATTAATTATATCTTTTATAATTAATTATAAGCATCTTATGATGTTTACGATCTCTCGTATTAGGTGATAACGTTGTAGACGAGAAACATATCCTTAGTTCTCCTCAAGAACTTAAGGATATTATTTACAGCATTCCAGTGCTTTATGCCTGGATTAGGCTGATATCTACTCGTTATACTCAAAGCATACGAGACATCTGGGCGAGTGCACAACATGGCGCATATGATAGAGCCAATAGCCGAAGCGTATGGTACTCTACTCATAGTGCTTTGCTCATCAGTTGTCGAAGGAAACTGAGTCTTGCTAAGCAGTGCACCATGATTCATTGGCAGGAATTCTCTCTTAGAATCCTGCATGCTGAACCGATTCAGCACTTTGTCAATGTACGTGCTTTGACTTAATCCTATAAGTCTCTTTGATCTACCTCAGTAGATCTTTATGCCTAGTATATAGATATCCTCGCCCAAGTCCTTCATCGAGAAAACTTTTCTTTAATGAAGACTTGGCTAATTGCAATAGAGGAATATTGTTTCCTATTAAGAGTATGTTATCTACATATAAGATTTAAGAAAGGCGATGACACTCCCACTAGTTTTTCTGTACACATAAGATTCTTCTTCGCATCTGACGAAGTCAAGCTTTTGACTTCTTCGCCAAATCGAAGATTCCAACTCCGTGATGCATGCTTCAATCCATAAATGGATTCAAGAAGTTTGCATACCTTCCCAGCATTCTCTGGATCTTCAAAACCCGTAGGCTGTGTCATGTACACATCCTCTTCTTAAATTTCCATTTAAGAATGCGGTTTTGACATCCATTTGCCATATTTCATCATCATGAAATGCGGCAATTGCTAGGAGTATCCGAATTGACTTAAACATAGCCACGGGTGAAAAAGTTTCATCAATTCCCAGAATTTGTTTGAAACCTTTTCGCTACTAGCCGTGCTTTGTAAATAGTCATATTGTCATCCATGTCTGTTTTCCTTTGAAAACCCACTTGTTAGCTATGGGCTTCACCCCATCAAGTGGTACAACTAGGTTCCAAACCGTGTTGTCATACATGGACTGTATTTCGGATCTTATGGCCTCCAGCCATTTATCAGAGTTAGGCATATCCATTGCTTCCGCATAGGTCAGAGGATCTTCAGTGTCAAAACTGAGACCTCGTGCAGTCCCAAGTACCTCTCGGGTGCATGGACTGTTCTCATTGACCTACGTAGCACTTGTTCTTCAGGCTGTCGAACTTGATCCACAACTGTCTGCGGATCCAGTTCTACTTCAACTTGCGTTGAAGCACTTGAGCTCGGAACTAGAACCTCTTCCACAGCTACTTGTGGATTTGGTTCTTCCAGATGCTCATCAGCCGAAAAATCAAGAGGTGGGTTAATCTGATCTAGTTCAGATATTGTATTGTGTAATGCATCTTGAATTTCTTCAAGTATTACATTACTCCCACTACTTCCTTTTGCAAGAAACTCGTTCTCCAAAAGTATACCATGACGAGCAACAACTAATTTGTTCTCGGACTGGTAATAGAAGTAATATCCTTTCGTTTCCTTAGGATATTCTACGAAGAAGCACTTGTCAGATTTGGGACCAAGTTTGTCAGACGTCAGGCGTTTGACAAATACTTCGCAACCCCATTTTTAAGATAAGACATATTTGGGATTTCCCAAATCATAACTCGTATGGAGTCTTTTCAACTGACTTGGATAGAACCATATTTATCGTTAGTGCGGCAGTATCTAGTGCGTGTCCCCAAAATGATTTTGGAAGGGTGGCGTCACTCATCATGGAACGAATCATGTCCAGCATGGTTTGTTTCATTTTCTTGGCAACACTGTAACATTACGGTGTTCCTAGAGGTGTGAGTTGTGAGACTATCTCACATTCCTTTAAGTACGTTTTGAAAACCATAACTCAAGTATTCGCCTCCACGGTCCTACCGTAATGCCTTAATACTTTTGTTCAGTTGATTTTCTACTTTAGTCTTAAATTCCTTGAACTCGTCAAAGGATTCAGACTTATGTCTCATGTAAGTCAATACTTTCATGAAACGTTTTGAGTCTTTTGTTATTGATGTTAAACACGTGGTTTTCCATTTCTAGCATATAAAGATCATTTAACAAGTAAGATGATCCATAATATGTCTCATTTTTATAAATAGAACATCTATTGTCCTTTATAACAAACGAGAAACCATTCATCTCTAAACACGAGATTGATATGATATTTCTAGAAATGGTAGGAACAAAATAAACATTTTCTAGTTCCAGAATAAACCCGCTAGGCAAGTACAATTTTATCCTACCGACTGTAACGGCTGCAACTTGTGCTTCGTTTCCAACTCGGAGTTGTACTTCCTTATTGCGTAACTTTCTTTTAGTGCGTGCATATTCGTGCAAATATGAGCACATGATCCGGTATCCAGTACCGAATCATTAAGAGAGGTCGCAACATTAATTTCAATAACATAAATACTTGAGACTGAGATTTTTGAGACATTCTCAAACTTCATATCTCCAAGATACTCCAGGCAGTTTCTCTTCCAGTGACCTTTGCTATTGCTAAAATAGCAGTCAAAGTTAGCAGAAACATTTATCTTGGGAGAGTTCGTTCCTGGAACCAACTTCCCTTTGCCTTTGTACTTAATGGCCATTTTTCCCTTTTGCTTTCTTGATCTTCCTCCCACCTTCTTGGATCATGAGGACATGAGAGCTATTCTCGATGTCTTTATCAGTGATCCTCAGCATCCCTTGGGGCTCCTGCAAGCTCTTATCCAACTCTTGCTTATGGGAGTTCACAATGAACTCCGAATAGCTAAGAGGAAATGAGTTCAGGATAACTTCCGTGGCCAACTCGTGGCTCCACGGACAGTTAAGCTTCTCCAGTTTCTCATCATCGCTTGTCATACGAAGCGTGTGAGTACTGACAGAGCTGCTCTCTACTATTTCAGCAGGGACCGGTGTATTTAGGATATATTCCTTTTTCTCACGCATGTCTACTTTTTCGAGTAAGGAGCGTAAAGAGAAAGACGTTTCTTTAGCCATATTTCTACAACGTTTTTAAAGTAAAGATTTTAGCTTTGTTCATGTAATGTTTTATTCCTATAATAAAACTCCCACTGCAAATTTGTTCTATTCCCGTTTGCAGTAGGACCAAGATCCATATTTTCACCAATAACCAAGGCAGTGTATGCATATCATGGCTATCAGTTATCTTAGGTAAGCAAACATGCTAATCACAACTCTTTGTGATTCTTAGTTTCGTTAAAACATCACGTGTATTTAACGAAGACTTTGCCCCGAGCCCAAAACTGTTTTGGAAATCATCGATAAGTAACCTCACTCTATTTGGTTTGATATGTCGGACATAACCCTCGACCACCAAAGGTAAAAGGCGATGTCTACTGAGTAGTTTACCCATCAACCAATGAACAATGGTTTGAGGAGGATAGAGTGGGAAGGGCATACTACTTAATATTTAATGGGTTGGTGTTTATGCTTAACCGTGCCAGCAATCTCCAAAGGGGTATGTGAGAAAGAACGACTAATGTGATTCTATTCGTATCTTTATAGCGACTTCTTTCATATGCTTCATTAAGCAATTATGGAAAGGAAGTCTTGAATACGGAATGTGATCTCCATTTCTTTTCTTATCTTATGTCAGAAAGAACGATTAATGTGATTCTATTCGTATCTTTATAGCGACCTCTTTCATATGCTTCATTAAGCAGTCGTGGAAAGGAAGTCTAAAATATCGAATGTGATCCCCATTACTTTCTTTTCTCAGCATATGTAAGAATGACTAAATGTGATTCTATTCGTATCTTTATAACGACCTCTTTCATATGCTTCATTAAGCAGTCGTGGAAAGGAAGTCTTGAATACGAAATGTGATCTCCATTAGTTTATGTTATTATCAGTACCTCTTTTATACGCTTAGCTTTGTTAAGCAGTCAGTTCTTGTAACTGACTTTAGACACGTGAAAGTCGTCTGCCAGAAAGACAACGGTGAGTTCCTTCACAAATCTTTCTTTGACATCACGTTCTTTCACGGTTCCTTTGAAAGCAATAAATCTAATTTATTGAATTCATATCAAAGCAGTAAAACTAATTTACTTATATACGGGAGCAAGTCAGGTATATTATTTATCAGTTCCTAATTCTTTATTTTTGCAGCTATGCTCAGTTCTTATTTATACCATTTAAAGCACATAAACAATTTATATGTTTTAAAATCAGATATTCTTTTCGGTCCATAAAGCAATTTGGTAACGTGACAAAGTTCCTTTTGGGCCAGCCATTAGGACACGTGAAAGGGGCTCCCAGGAAAGATTGGGGTCACGAGGACCGCTTAGACTCAATCTTTCCTAGACAGAACCATCTCTTTCTTGTGTGGAAATGACAGCTCTTACTCAGGTACTTTATTGCTTCATCACATTCTTCGATGAACTTTACTTATCCGAAGGTTTTCGAAAAGGCAAAAACTTACACTAAATTTTGCCATTTCAAAAGCGTTAAAGCAATTTGGTAACGTGACAAAGTCCCCTTTGGGCCAGCTATCAGGACACGTAAAAGAGGGTTAGACGAAAAGCCGAGACTTTTCTTGTCATTAACCTTGTCTTTTACGGGTGGAGATTAACAGCTCTTACTCAGGTACTTTATTGCTTCATCACATTCTTAGATGAACTTTAACGCAATCAAAAGTTTTGAAAACGAAAACATAAAGAAAGCATAAAATCCTATTTTATCTTTCTCGGTCGGAAAACCGATCCAAGAAATGTAAAAGTTTACATTTCATAAGAAAGCATAAAGAAAGCTTAAATTTAATTTAACTTTCTTAGTCGGTAGAACCGATCCAAGAAAATCTCATTTCCAATCGGTTTTGGACTTAAGCTGCAAATGTAAGAATTAAACTGATATGCGGTATATGCACCTAATTTGCATAAGTTATAACTTTTAGAAAATCAATCAGCGGGAGAGCCTTGTGCTCTGATACCACTGTTGGGGTTTCGGGGTGGTATAACCAAAACCCCTTTTAGGCTTAAGTTGCGGAATGACCGTAGAACAAAAATTTCTATGGCCAACTTAAGCTCAGGATTAAACGGGGTATGTCAGGAAACTTTCCAAGGCGGTCCACCTTCAGTATTCCTTTGGCATCAAAACCCAATTTAATCCTTTTACAGATCTACTCCATGATTGATTTCTAAAACTTTAATCTACTTACAAATTAAATAGATTAATATAACATATTTATACCTTGTTTCCAAATCACAGTTGGAATGCAGACCGAGCGAGTAGAGCCTCACCAGGGAAGGAATCGACTCGGAGTATCACACGTGTGATACCTCTATCGGTTATCCACCAGGACTAACCAGAGAGCGGTTTATTTCTTCTGCCAGAAATACCGTAAACCGCGGAATTCTGCAAAAACACTATTCACAAGAAAAAGACGAAAACCCGTAAACGCGAATTTTCGGTTGCTCAGTTTCATCAATATGCAAAACTGACATACCGCTAAATTCGGTAAACACTATTCATCAATCCCGTAAATATACTCCACAACAACCCGCAAGATTATACGTCAAGTACGTATAACTTTCTTTTCTCAACCGAAACACTATTTGGGAGAGAAACCGAGAAAGAGATAAAATACCGATCCGTTTCGACACGAAACCGGTACGAATCAATTAGTTATTTAATCCTTTCATGCACCCCTCTATTTATAGCCTCTAAAATGGTGTGAAAAGACCAAAATACCCCTATGACAAGGCATGCCACCTAGGGGGTGAGGTGTCATGTGGATAAGATCGATGACGTGTCATCTGGATAGGATCGATGACATGTCATGCGGATAAGCACGAATCTGAAAAGACCCGAATGCCCTCGGCCCGAATACAAATAATATTCGTATAATTATTCTGAACAATTATATATATTTTTCTTCGGTAGTTTGTTTCGGTATCGATGACGTGTCATCTGGATAGGATCGATGACGTGTCATGCGGATAAGGACGAATCTGAAAAGACCCGAATGCCCTCGGCCCGAACACAAATAATATTCGTATAATTATTCTGAACAATTATATATATTTTTCTTCGGTAGTTTGTTTCGGTATCGATGACGTGTCATCTGGATAGGATCGATGACGTGTCATGCGGATAAGGACGAATCTGAAAAGACCCGAATGCCCTCGGCCCGAACACAAATAATATTCGTATAATTATTCTGAACAATTATATATATTTTTCTTGCGGTTGTTGTTTCGATAATTTATACAATGTGTCATGCACATTTATAAATTAACCGGTTAACTTTTATACAACGTGTCACACACGTTTATAAATTAACCAATGTTTTTGCTTGTTATTTTTACATAACATTTATAATTTAATTATAACACGTATAATTAATTATAACCATCTTATCATTGATCATAATCAATTTATAATCAATCAAAATAAGATTCTCCGATTAACTCCTATATGGTGTGACCCAATAGGATCTGTGTTATGTTGGTAAACAGAGTTAAAACTGTTTTAACTTCTGTTAGTCATGGGTGGCATCTGGCAACACATCATGACCATCCAATTACACAGATGATGCTGTACTGTACAATATCACGATCCAGTAAACAATTTACTTGTGTCTGTTCTTCTGTCTCATAGCTATCAGATTAGTTTCAAGGTAGATGTGTGTCATCCTTGCTAACTGAATCTTTTCTTGATCTTGAGCAGATTATCAAATATAATTACTCTTGTAATTATACCGCTAGCAGATAGTCTTACTCTATCAAGGGGCCCAGTGATGCTATTGCTCGTATAGAGATACGAGGGACAAATAGTATTCTTGGTAAACTATCACTTCCTCAGCTAAGCTATACATATGGAAAAGCTACCGTTATGACTGCTTTTTACGGACAGCGGTGGATAACAATCACACATACATATTTCTCAGTGGGAACGATAAATACCTCATACTGTAGAACGTGACACTGAATGAAAACATAAATGACACGAACACAATTCTATTTAATGTTTCATTCGGGGTCTGTCAAATACCATGTTTCTAAAACATGTATCTATGTGATTAAAATGACATCTCGTGTCAGGTGGTTTGTAAAACTTAACCATCTTTTAATCCACATACTAACCTTATCGCGGTAATTAGTGTTCCTGCTAATTACCTTGGTCAGTGACCTTTTAAGAGTATATATCATCTATATTATGGAGTTTCACAATTTCAGTCATGAACTCGAAATGATCCATAAATTCAATAATACTCAAGGCAACAAAATGCTATATAAATAAACATTCAATTCATGAACAAAGCTTTATGATAAATTATCGTATTATTGACTTCTAGATTATTACAAACTAACAATTAGTTATGCAATATTTACTTTTTTTTAATGTACAAGTTGTATATTTATAAAAATCATAACTAAGTCTGTGCAGCCTGAGTAGGGACGGCCTGCTTCTGAATCTGCGCGGCCTAAGTAGGGATGGTTTGCTCTGCGGCGCACTAGCGCAACGTCTCAGCACCTCTTTCGAACGCATGACCCACAGTCTCAGTCCTGGACTGAAGCCTAAATAGCCTCATCACTAGCGTATCAGACGTAGATATCTGGCTCATCCGATATGTCATCAATCTAATCACATCCAGGCAATCCTGCACATCTCATGAGGGAGTTAAGGCGCATCTTGTATCCACATTGGCACACTGCAGATACATTGTGCTTGAGGATGGCTTTCTCGAGCCTCTTCTAGCCCTGCACTGTGGCCATTGTTGCCGCTATGACACAGCTCTTCACCAGATATAAGGCCTGCAAAAATGAGAGTAAAACAACATATAAATGTTGTACATATGTAAATATTGCAAGTTTTTTAAAGTAAACATACCGTAGATGCAAACGGTGCGGTGATTGGAATGATACCGTGAACCCGTCCTCTCCGATCCCTCAGCCTCGGTGCCAGCTCCTGAGAGTTATCGATGATACACCCCTCAAGATACATCGTGTACGCGTCAAACTCCTGATACCAATCTCTATAAAGCCTGTATTTTTTTTTAAAAAGTCAGATATTACAATCAAAAAGATTAAATAGAGACATAAAAAAGTCAGATTCTTACACTGGCGTTACATCCATGCGAGGGTGCTCCTCAGCTATGGGTGGGTTGGGGTCAGTTGCCAGCTGGATGTATTATGCGTGAAAAATTGATCAGTTTCTACCCGGAGAGGTGTCCTTGGCAAAAGAAGCTGTCGCCATCGTTCCTCACTAATTGGCGCCGGGGGAGGAGCTATTTGGCGCAATCCAAACTGTCTCATGACCCGTTCGAGGTAGTGGTACTCAACAATCTGAATTTAGTAGAGTTTTTAGTAAAGGTTGCCTTTCTCAAATTTATAAAGTGAATTGAAAATACGGTACCTGAAAACATATGAGCGACACCTTAGCACACCAGTAACGCTCCTGCTGCCGATATCTCTCAGGCAATATCTGAAGATAGGTCTGATGTACCCTATCTACCTCGAGCTGAATTTACAGATTGTCACACAACAAATAAATCCAAGTGCCAAAATTTATAAATTTATGTAGATCAAATTTAAAATAAAATAAGAACTTACATATTCTTTGTAGGGCTCCCAGGTCACATACTCTGGATCATCCTTGAGACGCTTGATCTCCTGTCTCCAGTGATTGATGCCGAGTGTCCCGCCGTGACCTGCCTCGGCATAAGTCTTCGGATAGTTGTACCTATGCGCGTATGCAAGGATTGAAAACCAAATGAGATTGTGACAAAAAATAAAACCAGCGGCCACTATTTATAGAGCTGGGGGTGGCCGCTTACCCTAGATTCGGCCAGGGGTGGCCGCTTCCCCTAGATGTGACCACGGTCGCTGGACCTAGATGCGGCCCAAAAACCTGGCCCACTTTCCCTAGATGCGTCCCGCCTAATAGTGGCTGCTTCTATGAGATGCGACCATTTATCGAATTTCAAGAAAATCATAGCGTTTTGGTTTATCTTTTTTTAGATTATGGTATATTTAAAATTTTTGGCTAATTTAACTACGAACGCTATTACCGCTACGCACTACACGCTATTGCGACCGCTATGCTACATGAGCTACTTTTTTTGTAATTTGGATAGACTTCTATGCTTCTGTTCCTATTTCTGATGGTACATGGTCTGTTATGATAGGTATGCTAAATCGAACTTTGTACTTTTATTCCTGTTTGTGATTTAGTATCTCCTTCTATATCGAAAAATATTCAAATATTAATTCTTCCTTTTGCTTACTCTTCGTCTAGCAATTACTTGTAAAATTATTGCCCTTCGTTTCAATTGAAAGTTTATTTTTATTATTATAATATGTAAAATGTTCAAATAGGCTCACTTCATTTCACTTGTAAAATTAATTACTCTTCGTCTATTATAATATGTAATACTAAAAAGTATGAACTATTAAATAATGTTACCTTGTAGATCTCTCTCTTCTTTTTTTTCTTTTTTTTTTTGCGTGATTGAAAAGGTATAGACTTAGATTAGTTGTCATTTGATTGTCAATCCAATATTCGTCAATGTTGATAATGTTGATAATTAGTAGAAGAAGAGGGATCAAGTTACAACAAGCATTTTCTACATTTTCAAAATTCAAATCGTCGATCCAAACCGTTAGATGTGATCTCTACAATAAAATGTGCTTGGAGACCAAACTTTACATTTTTTGAAATTTTTTTACTATTTATTAAGATGGGTACAAAATTCAATGGTCTGAATTTGACTAGTTTCTGTACTCATCTTAATAAATAGTAAAAAAAATCTAAAAAATTTAAAATTTGGTCTCCAAGCACATTTTATTGTGGATATCACATCTAACGGTTTGGATCAACGATTTGGACTTTGAAAATGTAGAAAATGCTTATTGTAACTTGATCCCTCTTAGTAGAAATATCAGTGTTCTAAATAGCTAGCTATAGCGGTTTTGGACCTAGAAAGGTAAGCTACGGGGTAAAACTGTGCTAATCAAGCTACGACCGCTATAGCGCTAATAGCGGTCCGCTATAGCATGTAGTGTGTAGCGGAAATAGCGGTCCGCTAAGCTACATGGGCTTATGATTTTGCAATTTTAATGGGCCTTAATATCCAGATGGGCTTTCTTTTACTTTATCAAGCTATATCAATATAATAGAACATGTGCGGGCTATACCACTATATCAATTAAATTTTGTATTATGCATTATTGTTGGGTTTTCCAAAAATAAAAAATTAAAACAATGCTTAGGGACCTTGTCCGTGAGAAATTGAACTTCAATATGAATATTATAACTTCTTAATCAATTTGGTGTTTTTTTTTTTGTCGATGAGACATGTTTACTATTAGTAGAAATATAAAATATAAATTTTGAAAAAAAAAACGCTATTTATGATAGCTTCCGCTATAGCTGCGCTATTCACTAAAGCTTTTTTTTTGTCTCACCGCTACGCCGCTATAAACGCTATTTATAACCTTGATAAATATAGAATATAATTTTTGGAAAGAAAAAAAAAAAGCACTATGAACGATAACTTTCACTATAGCTATGTTATTCGTAATAAATTTTTTTTAACCTCTCCACAATAACGCGATAATCGCTATTTAAAATTTTGGTAAAAAAAATTATTATAAAGAAAAATAAAAAATAACAAAAAAATATATACAAGCACACCGAGTTAATAGACGTTCTAGAAAATTATATAAACTTAAAAATATTAAGTTGAAAAAAAAATGATTTTTTTTTTATGAATTGGAGCTTGACTGTGATCTGTTAGTCTTGAGCTATGTTACGTACTTTGATACTTCAGATTGGCCTTCTTTGTTACAGATACGATACAACACTGATATATATCGTTGATACAGGTTAACACTGTACTGATACGTCAAAAGTAAATTTTAGCGCTCTACATTAGGGGTGTCAATGGTACCTTTTTAGCCATTTATCCGACCCGTATCGTATCTAATAAGACGGGTATGAGTAAGATTTTTTTTTTTTTAGTTTATTGAATATGGGTAATAATTTTTTTTCGTTAACCAAATGGATACGGATATGGGTAATGACCATTTCGTACCGTTACCCTATATGGTAATTATAAAATCTAAAATTATATATATATCCAATTCAATACATATTTACTCTTCCATAATTCCATTTCAGTGCCCCTAAAACTGCTCGTTTTATATCTTTAATAAGAGGAGGGTTAAAATGCACCCTCTTTTTGTGCTCCTAACGTGCACTCTTATCTCATATCTTCATTTTCAAAGTTCAAATAGTCGATTCGAACCTTCCAATGTGTTCTTCATATTAAAATGTGCTTGGCAACCAAATTTTACATATTTTGGAAATTTTTTACTATTTTTTCAGAATTTTTGAAAATCATCACTTTGCTAAATTTTTTATTATTGTTTAGTTTAATAAAAAATTCTGAAAAAATAGTAAAAAATTTTAAAAAAATGTAAAATTTGGTCTCCAAGCACATTTTAATATGAATAACATGTTGGAAGGTTCTAATCTACTATTTAAACTTTGAAAATGAAGATATGAGGGGAGGGTGCACGTTAGAAGCACAAAAGGTAGGGTGCATTTTAACCCTCCTCCTTTAATAATTCATAATTGATATATTTTCCTACCATTCTTGTTGTCTTTCCTTTTTACTCCATATATTGGCTAAGAGCAATTGCCACTAGTACATATCTATTGATTAAATTAGTATACAAATTACATATGTTTTTCCATTGCACTTGTTTTACTGTTTACAAAAAAATCACAAAAAGGTACAACACATTATAATTACTAGACCACACACCTTTATCATTTTTTGTAGTTTGCATTCAGTAAGTTCACCATACGATTGGTGTAAATAAATTATCGATAAAGGTGGTTTAAACTTCTTTTGAAATTTTGACTAATAACTGATACATATGACATATTTATATGCGTAGCAATTCTAATTTTAAAATTTTTCTAACTTAATTATATTATGAACAGATGTATCTTCCAGTGAAGTTGACGGAGCATTTTCATCCTTATAAGAATCAATTCTTCTTGATGGTGAAGTTGATTTGCGTAACATTTCGTATAATAAAGTTTGAGCAATAATTAGTGATGTGTTTTGTTATTTAGTAGTGTATGTTTTTTGTTATAAGAAAAATAGTAAACATATTGTTTTTATTTGTATGTTTTGTTAATTAAATAATTGAATTTGTTCGAATACATATTTATGTTTTATTTTTTATTTTCTTGCTTTCTTAAAAATAATTTAGTTGGGATTGATTGTATATTTATTTTTATTTGTATTTGTATTAGTAATGCAATTACATATGTGTGAAATGAATGAATTTTTGATGTTCTATTTGTAAAATATAATATTTTATTACATTAGTATTACCCGTTATTTACCCGCTACCGTTTCGTTACCCTATAACATTAACGGGTAAGGGTAGGATACGGTACAACTAATTTTTAATGGATAGGGGTAGAATATGAGTAAGGTCAATTTTAATGAGTATGAATATGAAAATGTCTTCACTTGACCCATACTCTACCCATTGACACCCCTACTCTACATGACTTGAACTCAAGCCCTTTAGTGTACTAAAAACTCCTTTACCACTACACTAACTCATATTTGTCGTTAGAATAAAGTAGCTATGATATTTAATGTATAATTTAGTAATTTTATAGTTCTCATCTAATTTTTTTATATATATTAACTATTAAGTGTTGAATTAATTAATAATATAATTAAAATAATATAAATCATATATTTAATAAATGAGGAGGATTCAAATGCACCCAAATTTTTGTGCACCCAAATGCACTCTTTCAAATCATTTTTCTTCGTTTTCAAAGTCCGAATAGTCAATCCGAACCGTTAGATACGATCTATATATTAAGATGTGCTTGGAGACCAATTTTACATTTTTTGGAATTTTTTTAATATTTATTAAGCCACTTTGAAAATCGCTGATTTTGCATTTTCTGGACCATTGAATCAGCAATTTTTAAAGTGGCTTAATAAATAGTAAAAAAGTTCCAAAAAATGTAAAATTTGGTCTCCAAGCACATCTTAATATATAGATCGCATCTAACGGTTCGGATTGACTATTCGGACTTTGAAAACAGAGAAAAATGATAGGGTGCATTTGGGTGCACAAAAATTTGGGTGCATTTGAACCCTCTCTTAATAAATATATTGTATTAAAAATATTTAAAAATTATCGTATCACCGTATCCAATATAATGTCGATGAGAAGGGTTCAAATGCCTCCATTTTTTTGTGCCTCCACCATGACTCCATTTTTAAAAACTTTAATAATTCAAAATTTAAAATTTAAATGTCAAAATAAAACCGTTGGATATGATCTACATCATTTTATTTATGCACGTGTAAAAAATTATGACATTTCAATTTTATTTTGATTGTCATCAAGAGCTTGTAAAAAACACACTAATGTGGATGATTTATAGACGTTGATTTTTGAACTTATTGATTCACATAAAAACAAAATTGAAATGTAATATTTTTTTTATGAGCACATAGAGAAAATAATATAGATCACATCTAACGGTTTTATTTTGACATTTAAGTTTTAAATTTTGAGTTATTACAGTTTTAAACAATAAAGGCATGATGGAGACACAAAAAATAAAAGCATTTGAACCCTCTAGTCGTATTCATGCAGTATAGATCGTGAGTCACCTTACATGACAACTGTCCTAAAGGCTTTTCCTGAAAAAAATAAAAATAAAACAACTGTCAGAATTATTAACCATCCGTGCATAAAAGTATGCCTCGTTGGACCGTATAATTGAAAGTTTGAAACGATGCCTTTCCTCAAAAAAAAGAAAAAAAAAATATAATTATGCCACCATTTAAGACCAAAAGATTGGTCTAAAATGCCTTTATCGATATGACCAACAAAAAGTGACTAGAGATATGCTGTTGACACGACCCATCACACAAAATGACAAAAAAGAAAACTCGCCGTCGCCGACTCGTAATCTTAATCAACTTTATATGGAATCGGCAAGGTTAGCCGCCGTAGTCATCGTTAAGTTTTGACAGAGAGAGTTCAGATTTTTTTGTTAAAACTTAAAATTAAGGACATGAAATCCTACATTTGTCCTAAGGAGATAATTTCTTTTTCTTTTCCTCGGGAGATGAAGCATTCTAGATTTGTCATCCAAATCAGAACTTCAAATTTTCCACTGAGACCCAAAATCTCAGCCGACAAATCCAAAAGAGATTTGAAGAAGAATAATAAAGAGTACAAAACATGTTTGTCATTTCGGTTCGGTTAAAACTAAAATATAATAAACAAATTGAAATTTTATTTGATTTTCAAAAATAAATTTATCAACTGAACAATCGAAATAAATTTTGATTTTTTTTTGTTAAATCGAAATAAGAATATTAATCATAAATATATATATATATATATATATATATATATTTTTAATTTTTTTAAGATGAATTAATTTTTTTGTTTAGTTCAGTCTAACCAATTTTAAATCGAATCAAACAATATACATCATGTCGTGTGTTTTTTTTAATGTTTGGTTCCGATGAAAAACTTGTTTAAAATTTTCGATCAGTTCAATCTAAACAATTTTGAAATTTCTAAACTGAATCGAACCGATCCATGTATCTGAAAAAAAAAACCATTTAATCTGAAAAATTAAGCTTAAAACCGATTAAACCGGACCCCAATGAGCACTCTACGTATCAGCAAAAGCTGGGGACTGTGGCCTCCTTTTCTATGTTAGTCTGAACGAGCTACGTAGTTCATTTGTGATTTCCATGAGCAAGAATTGTGTCGTCTTTTGCTCCACTGAAAATTCTCTCAAATATCCAATATGTTGAGATTAATACTTTAAAAAATTTAAAACATGTACAAGCATTTTTAATACCAATCATTTTTGTTAGAAAATGCTGATTTTCATAAATTAATTAACCAGCAAATAAGTTTTCATAAAATAATTTTTGTAGTAAAATTTGAAAACAATTAAAGAAGAGAGCAATAGCAAGACAGTTGTTTTTTGCACGACGCATGCCTCGAAACATAGAGCAACCTCTAAATACAGAAGCAGAACTATGAAATATAAAGAGAAATGGTTTGACTTGTTGAATTTTTTTTTTTGTCAGGAGTCATCAATTGATTATTAATTTTGTAAACATTTAAATCCGGACTTAAACTTTTTTGAACGAAAAAGTTTCGATAAGTCATGCTCGCATAACTTGTCGGGTAATAATAGTTACTCTGAGAATATTTGCAGGTTCGAAATTTGAATGGAAAAACCCCATAGATATTAATAGTTAGATAACTTCGGCGTTGCACAGAGATATTATGGAATTCATAGGAAATAACCAGGAAAAATGCCCCAATTTTTTTTTTTTAAAATATCATGTCTTAAAATAGTAAATAAAAAGTCTTTCGACGGCTATAAAGTAAAGGTTTAAAGGGGGCCGTTACTTGATATATTAGGTGGAAAGAGATTTCTATACGTAACTAAGTGTGACTAGTGAAAATTGTGCTTTATATGTGTGTGCTACAATTAATCCAAGTTCAACATTCGGTCTAATTAGAAGTACAAGGTACTAGGATACATATAGTCATATACACACTAACAAAGTTGCACTATTAGTTGTTTCACACTATATGCAAGTGTCATATGCTAGCTTAGTCATTGATGGTTCCGTTCCTAATTAGTTATTCCCCACTCAAATTAGAGGATAAGATAAGATATATACATAATGCATGCAACATATATATATAGAGAGAGATGGACGGTGAGTTGCGAAGTAAAATACGTTTATACTTCACACAATATCTTCATTTTTAAAGTTCAAATAGCCGATTCGAACCTTCGAACATGTTTTTCATAATAAAATATGCTTGGAAACTAAATTTTATATTTTTTGAATTTTTTTTACTATTTATTAAGCCACTTTGAAAATCTGAAAATCCAGGAGAACAATCAAATCAGTAAAAATTTCTGGACCACCGGATCGGCGATTTTCAAAGTGGCTTAATAAATAGTAAAAGAACTTCGAAAAAAATGTAAAATTTGGTCTCCAAGCACATTTCAATATGGGGATCATGTTGAGCGGTTCGGATCGACGTTTTGAACTTTAAAATCGCAAAATATGAGTGTGAAGTAAAATAGTTGCTTTACTTCGCAACTCACCATAGCTCATCTCTCTCTGTAGATATATACCTCGAGTAGTATAGATTATCCATACACTCATATAGGTTTATTGTGTGTGACAAACCATATATAATTTGAATGTAACTCTAGCATAAATTCATCATTATAGTCATTTATTTGATATATTGCAAATATTTGAAACAAAAAACTTTCAATTAAATATATATGTGTTTTCTTCATTATGAAATAGGATAAATGTACATGTGTATCAAATTTTAGTCAACTTCATAGTTATTTTTTCCTCATCATGCAACCAATTTTTTTAATAATAAAATTTGATTAAATTTCTTATAGATGACAAGTTAAATTTAAAATTGACTCAAATTTTTTATTTTATAAGGTATCAACCAGATGTAGCATAAAAAAAAGAATGTATCATCCTTCACTTTTAATTAATTATGAGTCGACAACATTTCATGGCATATATAAACCAACAATAAAAAGAGGAAAATGAAAAAAAGGATGAGACTTGAATTTGCATGCTAGCATAATACAAGATAAATTAAATTCGGCCTATCGTCAAATTTTTTATTATTATTTGTGTTTGGCAATGACTCTTTTTAGTAGTAAAAATATGTAGTTGTAGACTTGTAGTAGGTTGCTCATATAGTCATATTCCCAATACGGTATTAATTAAATTATCTCACAAAAGATGAGGTTGGATTCCATACTCTAATTACTGATGACGCATTAAATTCCAACCGTTAATCTCTTATTTCATGAAAAACTTTCAGCTTCTCATATTCTTGGGCCCTTGGCCGAAAGTTCCTTATAATGTTTTTATGTACTCCATCGATCCATCCAACTAGTGCATTAAATTAGCAATCAGTTGAGTTTTGGTTCAATATCCAATAGAATGTTTTAATTATATTGGCTAGGCGACAATTAATAATGGTAATAATGGTATAAAGTATAAACATTATCATGGTTCACACTGGGATAAGGATTTGGTGACGGTTCATTAGTTGTCGGTGCATGATACGCTATTCATGTTTCTTTTGGGCCACACAGGACCCAGCACAGGGATTCGGAACATTAGTTATTGACTCATCTCATCAAATAATTTAGGAATGATTATGTCCCCGGAATATTCGTCATCACTAAATTTTAAATTTCAATTCCTCCTGATTAATTGATATTATTGGATCTAAAAATTCAGGCTCGACTTGGTTCATCACAGTTTCGCCAGTTCGATCCGGATATTCATCAATAAATATAAATTCTAAGTCAAGTCCCATTATGCTATTGGTTGCATAGAGGCCTCCCGTGCTACGGTTCAATATTCAACTTTTCAAAATCCTAATGGTCGATCCGAACCGTTCATCTTGTTCTCCATATTAATATATGTTTGGAGACCAAATTTTATATTTTTTGGAAATTTTTTACTATTTTTTTACATTTATTGAATATCGCGGTTTTTTATGGTTCAGATTTGTCTGAAAACAGCAATTTTCAATAAATCTAAAAAAATAGTAAAAAATTTCCAAAAAAATGTAAAATTTGATCTCAAAATACATATTAATATGAAGAACAAGATGAATGGTTCGGATCGACCGTTTTGATTTTGAAAAGTCAAATATTGAGCCGTAGCACGGGAGGCCTCTATGCAACCCATAGCACCGTAGCCAAGTCCATATAATTTAGATATCAAATTGAATATTAATAAATTATAATAATAGCTATGGTAATATGCGTGCGTATTACATATCAATGCATCCTATGTTGCTATGGATCTATACGGTCATCTGAACCGTTAAATATAATTTTTATATGAAATATGTGTAGAGATCAAATTTTTTATATGTTTATTTTCACTATTTCTTTAGATAGATGGAAAATTATCAAATGGTTTAAATATTTTAAATCAAGTGATTTTTTATCTATTAAAAATAATAAGTTTTTCAAAAGAAATATAAAATATAGTGTGCAAGTACATTTTTGTATAGAAATCACGTTAAGCGGTTAAAATCGATTATTAATTTGAACTTTAAAAATAAATATATAAATCGATAGCATGAGTCACATTGTAATTTATTACTATAGTAATAACACTGAAGTGTACATTCTTTAGGAAAATTTTCATATATACTATTAAAAAACTATGAAATTATCAATCTAAAATCTATAATTATGTATTTACC
This sequence comes from Carex rostrata, assembly GCF_964058835.1. NCBI lineage: Eukaryota > Viridiplantae > Streptophyta > Magnoliopsida > Poales > Cyperaceae > Carex > Carex rostrata. Next base: position 3,134,593 of record NC_135935.1, read on the forward strand.
ATCATAAATTATAATAACTTACATATTTACCAAATATAACTTGGCAACTATTTTTTTTATTAACTGCTAAACACTACATTGGTTAAAAGAAGCTATTGGACAATTTCGATTAATTAAGTGGTCGACAAACAATGACAATTTCACAAACTAAGTGATGTGATTATTACAATACAAGTAATAAATCCTAGTTGATACTCAATTCGGTTGCAAGTGTACAACCTTGTCAAGTAGTACTTAGGGATCGTCTCCACAGAGACAAGTTGAAATATCAAAGTCTAACCTAACAATTTAATTTAGTAAAAGAAAGTAAGAAGGTTTTTGTTTGTTCAAAGGTTGGTTTGATTTCGATTAAACAGAATTAAACTAAAGTCTTTAAGGAAAAATCTGATTTTTAACAAGTATGAGAAATTAGGGTTTCTTAGGGTTCCTATCCACTAATGTTACGACTAATTGGTTTATAAATTTTGTTCTAATATTTATGAAGGCACAGTTGGGTATTGTAGGTACAAAGTGATATCTCTATATTAATACCATCTTTAAATTAGAATAAACGTCACCTCTCGGTACTTGGTTACACTAATCTAAAGTCATTAAGTCCTTACTGTCCCAATTAATTCAGAAAACCGTCTTTCACCTCTCGGTACTTGGCACAATTTATCTAAACTATTGGGTAAAGCCCGTATAAGACAAGCGTCACCTCTCGGTACCTAGCCTATCAAATACCCTATTCCTTATGGTCTGGACCTAATATTCAATTTCTCAATTGCAAATACCAAATCCTAGGGTTTCATGCGATTTCGATTAAGTCTTCACAATCAATTAAAATAAAGAATAGATCATAACAAAGAACAGGAATATATAAAATAAAACCAACTAAATCATAACAAAAGTTTCAAGTACAACCCTAATCAACCCTAGAAAAGCCCTTAGCCAGTCATGGCTAAGACACAAATGAAATCAAAAGAGTAAAAGAGTTCCAAAGAATAGATCATAACAAAGAACAAGAATATATAAAATAAAACCAACTAAATCATAACAAAAGTTTCAAGTACAACCCTAATCAACCCTAGAAAAGCCCTTAGCCAGTCATGGCTAAGACACAAATGAAATCAAAAGAGTAAAAGAGTTCCAAAGGAAAGAAAATAATAAAACCGGTTGATCAATGATGATCTCTTCTTCCTTCTTCTCTCTTCTTGTTTTTCCTTGTTCTAAATCAGAAATTCTCTCCCTAAAAACGTCCTCAATCTGTTCTACAGGTCCCCTTTTATACCCCTCTCTAAAACCTAGAAATAACTAACTAAAAATAGCAAATTCGGGCTCTGAACTGACTTATTTGCGGGCCGCAATGAATGGAGGCAGTTAACAGACTGCGCAGAAAAATCTGGAGAGGTCATTGCGGGCCGCAATAAAGGTCATTGTGGGCCGCAATGAATGGTGACAGTTGCTCCAATCTTCGTGCTGACTCACCCGTTTTGCTTCGTTAAGCTCCAAACACTTGATTACCTGTAAAATAAACATAACTAGGGCAGTAACTTGAACTTTTGGACATTTCTAACCTAATTAAACCTAATTTAATCAGAACTTGGCTTAATTTACATAACAAACCATAGGTTTCAATAGATACAATTTCGGCTTATCACTAAGCAACTCTGCTGCAAAATTTTAATTGTGTAGCTTTTCTAAAGTTTTATACATACAAAATAATCATTAATAAATCTCCTGTGATTGGTATTCATCTGTATAATGTGCATTGTATTGATATTTATGCTTGGTAGTCGGCAAATTATAACCCGTCTCTCTCTATCTATATGAGCGTGAAGTAAAACAAGATCCTTCACAACTTACTATGACCCGTCTCTCTCTATCTATCTATATATTCATTTATATATAGAGAGAGAAAGGCTACCATGTTTTGCAAATTAAAGTGAGTGTTTTAATTTGCACTCATATCTCTAGTTTCAAAGCTCAAATTGTCAATCTGAACTTCTTAACATGTCCATATTATAATGTGCTTACAGACCAAATTTTATATTTTTTGAAATTTTTTTACTATTTTTTTAGAATTATTTAAAATCAGTATTTTTCTGAAATTGGGAGGGATCGAAGAGGATGATAAAACAAATTTCGTCCTATACTTCTTTACAATTTTATTCTATTTGTCACATATTTCAGCACAAATCAACCCCAATTTATCCATGATAAATGATCACTGAAGTATTATCTCCATAGGTTTTCCATTTTTCAATTAGTCTTTCCTATTTCAGTCTACTGAAAAGGTGCCAAAAACCGAAAGATTGAATGAAAGACCTTGCTCCGCTGTGCTGTTCCCATCGTGACATTACTCGCCACTTTCGTATGTGTGAAATAATTCAAGCTTTTTCTTGCAAAAAGATATAATGCAAGTTTTGCCTCCCAGTCCGTAAAGCTCAAAAAGGTAATAGGAAAATGAAATGAGACGCGTTTTGTCAGTACAACTTTGGTCCTAAGCAAGTGTTTCTCTCGTGACACATTGGACCAGTCGATCAGATGAACTTGATCAATAATTGTTTGAAGAGGAGGGTTTCAATGCCTCATTTTTTTTTTTATACTTCATCATATCTCATATTTTATATTTTCGTTTTTAAAGTACAAATTGTCGATCCAAACCGTTCAACAAAATATTTATACTAAAGGATGCATGGAGATGAAATTTTATATTTTTTGGAATTTTGTTTGCTATTTTTTAAGATAGGTACAAAATCACTGTTTTTGAACCGTTCAAAAAACAGTGATTTTCTACCCATCTTAAAAAATAGTAAAAAAATTTCAAAAATTATAAAATTTCATTCCTAACCATAGTTTAGTATGGATATTATGTTGAATGGTTCGGATCAACAATTTAGACTTTGAATATGAAGAAAATGAAAATATAAAATATGAGGTATGATGAGGTATAAAAAAAATGAGGCATTGAAACCCTCCTCTTGTTTGAATGGATGTAATATATGCTTTTAATAACATTTATTCAATTGTAAGGATATGCATGATAGGTAAGTCCAAATTGGTAAAAATATAAGATATATACAAAATAAATGAGTGAGGATATTCGGTCGAGTTACTCGAGCATGATGCATTGCGAAGAGTAATCTAGATTCTAACCAAAGCTAATGACTTACGCAATGTCTGGCGTTTAAGATGTTAATTTGAAAAGGAAAATAAATGATACTTTACTTTTGAGGACGATATTTAAATATGTGATGTGACTGTTATTTTTCCGATTTTTTTAATAATATCCTCAATTAAATAAAAAATTACAAACTTGTCTAAGGTTTTCTTTTATTTATAAAAATAGTCAGAATTTCTGACAGTATTTTTATTTTTCCAGAACCGTTAGAAAACTTGACAGTTTTTTTTTTTGACGTTATTTTCTATATTAAAATATTCATCCAATTTAATTGAACCACCATTATTCAACGGTTTTGAAATGTTAATTGAATATTTTAATATATCGGACCACCGTTATTAAACGGAATTTGATTCGATTTTCTTTTTTTTTATATTAAAATATTCATCAATTTAATTGAACCACCGTTATTCAACGTTTTGAAATATTAATTGAATATTTAAATATAAAACTCAAAATGAGTTTTGTTTTTTCGGAAATGTTAGACTTTGATTTTTTTTCCATTTTTTATTAATAGGAAAAAAAATAAAAATATCGGAAAAAGTTAGAAAAAAGGGAGAAATATCAAAATTAAAGAAAACTGTCATGTTTTCTATCATTTTTCTCAGTCTAATTCTTAGTCCCGAAAAAAAAAATTAGTGTATTTCTTTTTAGGTTTCATTTTCTATCATTTTTCTGTAATGATGTAAAAAAAATTAACAAAATGAAAACAAATCACTCTAGTTGGACGTTATGGACTGTAATGTCCAGCTATATATTTTTTACGGGAGACTGAGGGTAATATGAGAATTTGACTGAACGTTATAAACTATAACAATTTTTTAGATTTAAATTTTTTCCAATTTTATTAACTTTTTCTGATTTTTTTTAGTTTTCCTATTAATAAAAAAGGTCTCAATTCACCGTTAGGGTGTCAATGAAATATGTTTACCCATTTACCCTACTCATATTGCATTCGATAAGGCGGATATGGGTAAGATTTTTTTTTTCGATAGCTTATTGGGTATGGATATGGATAAAGATTTTTTTTTCGTTAGATAAACAAGTATGGGTACGGATAAATTTTAATTTTGTACCTGTTGAGTAAGATGTAATTATATAAAATAAATTATATCATGAGAAAAATGTATGCATTTTATTGTAAGAAAAATATTATGCTAAAAATTTTATTTTTTATTTTATTGTTTTGTTATTTAGTTAATAAATTGAATTCGTTAGAAGAGAGATATTTGTGATTTTTTTTTTTTTTTTGCTTTATAAAAAACTATTAGTTAGAATTGACTGTATATTTATTTTTTTAATTTATATTAATAATTATAATTGTATATGTATGACATTATAAGTTTTGATAATTTTTTTGTATATTATATTTGTATTATTTGTTGTTTATCTACCGTGTTACTATTAACTTTAACTTAGATAGAGTAGGATCAGACAAATTCTTAAGTTTGAATAGGTTGTCAATAAAGTCAATTCAAAATAATTCCAACTCATCCGTACACATTGACACCCCCAATCACTGTTAAACAACGATGTTGAATGTTTTTATTTTTTTTTTATTTTTTTTTTTGAAATGATTGAATGTTTTTAGCTGGCGATGAGATTCAACTTACATAAAAAGTTCCTAAATTCACTGACTTCGTTACGTGTCAAGTCCAAAAGTCATAAAGACAGGATTAAATGACTGCACCTGGTCCACCATTTACATGGGTTTTTAGACTGATGGTGGGGCCAAGATTAATCAAGGGCATATAGAAATAGTTCCGTCCAGCATTCGAATGAATTTTAGGGATTTCACAAAAACAATTGTTTAGGGTGTTTTTAGGAATTTTTAAGCAAGTTGAATTTTATCACCAACTTAAAACATTCAACTTCGTTATTTAACGGTGAATTTGAGCGAAAATCAAAATCTAACATTTCCGAAAGAAAAAAACGTTATGATTAGTTTTTCTATTGAAATATAACTTTTGTATTAAAATATTCAATTAATATTTCAAAACCGTTGAATAATGATGGTTCAATTAAATTGATGAATATTTTAATATAAAAAACAAGAAAATCGAATCAAATTCCGTTGAATAACGGTGGTTAAATATATTTAAATATCCAATTTAACATTTCAAAACCGTTGAATAATGGTGGTTCAATTAAATTGGATGAATATTTCTGGCAATTCTGAAAAAAATGAACCGTCAAGAAATCCTGACGATCTGAACATTTAAAAAAAAAACTAAGCAATTTTGTAATTTTATATTTAATTGAGAATATTAATAAAAAAAATCGGGTTATTTTCTATTAAATATTCCTGGCCGTATGCACATCCTAAAAAAATAACCTGAGTAATTTTGTAATTTAATATTTAATTGAGGATATCAATAAAAAAAATCCGGTTATTTTTATGAAAAGTTGATGGCGTATAGAAAATCTATCGGTATGCTACCAAAGTAGATAAGAGAAGAGAAGTCATAGGAAATTTGATGTACATTAGTTAACTTTGTACTAATTTATGTTTGGCAGTACATTATCTTCACGTGGGTTTAACAATTATCTCTTAATATTTTTAAAGATAAAATTATAAAATTTATGTTGTATGATTAAAATCAAGTCTTCACAATCACAAATTAAAATTCTAATCACTAAATTAATTACAAACACAAATTTAATATTTTATGAAGAGGCTGTCCTATATAAAAACTTAATAAAAAAATTTAATTAAATTTCATTATATACGATAAAAAATTAATAATATGAGAATTGCTAAGCATCCCTATCTTGACTTTAGATCTAGATCCGCTCATGCACATTTCAATCTTTTACAATTTTCAAACATAATTTAGTGAATATTTTACACGCTAAATTTCAGAATTAATATCTACCCATCAAATCTTTGTTAACATTTCTATTGAAGCTTTATCTTATGTTATTAACAAGTTACGGTAATGCTCTAGTACAATAAAATAAATTTTAGGGTCTGTATTTGTTTAATCAGATGGTTGTAGTTTAATGAATTAAAAAAACATAATGCATGAAAAGTCAATTTAATATTCGAAATAAATGAGAAAAATATATAGGTGATGTGTCTATTTTATTAATTATTACAATCTAATCTGTTAGATTTGACAACAAAAAGTCCAAACTAATTAACCATGTTTGTCCTTTTTATAGTGTTCTTCATCAATGGAAGGATTGAAAATCAGTTCTTTATTTTTTCTTCTACGAAAGATTGTATACTAAAGCAAACTCCAACAAATTATTTTGAAATATCTATAATCGTCAAAATAACTTTTCAATTATTATCAAAAAAGTGTTTACTAGGTACCGGTCAATTATTATAAAAAAAAGTGTTTACTAGGTACCGGTATGGTGCTATATTGTACTAGCTCTTTTGTTAGTGCGCATTTTAGATTTAGAGATTAAAGTAGCACCGACAATTATAAAGCTAAATTCATTATATTTTAATGAATCTATATATCTATTGTCAGGATTTCAACGTAATATTTTTAAGCAGTCATTATTTATGAATACATAATTAACGTGGATGATTCAAATGCTTTATCTATACTATACTTGTATTTTAAAATCTAATAATTTTTAAAATTTATAATTTAAATATGAACATAAAACATGAGTAGGATTTATAACATAATTATTTTTATGCGCACATTAAAAAAAAGTAAGATATTTGAACTTTGTTATTAATGCGCATGTGGACCACATTAAAAGTTTATTTTATTATATAAAATTTGGAACTTCTATTATCATAAATTTAAAAATCAGAGATATGATAGAGAAAGAATAAAAGCATTTAAGACCTCATTTAATTTAATTGCTATTTTAAGTCTGAAGAAACAATTTCAATGAAATTGTTCTAGAATCTGAAATACTCCGACTCAATTGCCTTCATCTATTTTGTGGGATTGTTTCTCTGAGTGATATGAGGTGTCATACCTTGCGCCACCTGTCAGCAGTACTCAGCACCACCAATTCTCTCTCTGTTTTTCTTATAAAGGTCTCTCTCTCCTGTAGGATCCCACTATCTCTTGTTATTTATTACCTCCTTTTGATTCTGCATAGCACCCCACCAGTCTCTCCCCTCCTTCCCCTCTTCTCTCTTACGGTAGCGGTGAGTAAAAGAATCGAAAATTTGGAGCAACTTTTTTTTTTTTTTTTTTTATTGTTTTCCTGCAATCAAAGCATCTAGCAAAAACAATCAAATATATTCCTCGTATAAACATTTGCATAGGCTGGAAAGGAGAGAGCATTTTATTTGTTTATTAAGTTGTTGATGCTTGAAAATTTCAAGTTGGGGATTCATACCATTGTCATGATCCTTATCTAAATAAAAGATTTAACTTTTGCTTTTCCCTTTTATGAAAATTAGTACCGATGATCTTGCTACAAATATGTGACTGTATTTCTTCAACTGAGCAAAGAGATATGATACCAAATATTTCTTTTGTTTCCGTAAATAATAGATAGATATGGGAGGAGATGGCGGTTTTCTCTCAAACAAGAGAAAGAACAGAGGAGAGAAGCAAAAAGAAAGAGAAGATAAGGAAGCGATGAATACGAACAAAAGCTACCAAAAGAGCTACTTTGATGTACTGGGGATATGCTGCCCCTCAGAGGTGCCTTTAATTGAGAGAATTTTGAAACCGATGGAGGGTGTTCATGGCGTCTCTGTTATAGTCGCTTCTAGAACTGTTGTAGTTGTTCATGATCCCCTTCTCATTTCTCCTTCCCAAATCGGTATGTAGCCCCTCCCATCCCCCCTTCTAACTCTCTCTTTCTCTATGACTTTATATATGTTATTTTTTGGATTCCTTGGTTCTTTTCTTCTTTTCATTGCTTTACTTTTATTTCTTACTTCTTCTTTTCTTGCTTTTGCAAAGCTTTTCTGAATATTGAGGTACTTTCCCCACTGTATAGTGTTATTAACTTATTGTATATCTAATTTGCGGTTCCAAGGATAAAGGCGTTCTTTTTTATATAAAAAAAGAAGTCTCGTGAAATAATAGGGTTATTTTTAAAGGGCCTAAATGATATTATGGTTAATACGCCGTTGTCACTTGTCACCCATTTTTTTTATTTGTCTGTTATTGTGACTAAGCAACTGAAATATATCTTAGGAAATAAATTTTGGAACTTCCGTGATAACATTGGTTTGTCTATAAATGTGGGATGGGATTTATTTTTATTTTTATTTAAAGGTCTTGGAATGTTATCTTGTCATTTTTTGCGTCTGGGAGACAGGGAAAGGTGTGGATATTGAGAAGAATAAATGCATGATATTTTGTAGTTGGTGATGACCAACTTAGAATGAAATGCATTAATGCTTGAGCCTCAAAATATCTTGTTGTGTTTGAATCAATTTCCACAAGATTTCCACAAGATTTGTTCAGCTGATTGGTTGGAGATAAATCTTTCATTTTCATCTTCTTCTTTTTTTTTTTTTTTTTCTAATGTCCTGTCAGATACATCTTAGATTAGTTGTTTCCAGCTCAGTTAATGTTATGTGTTCCAAATCAAGTTTCTTGTGGGATTTGATATTATCCTAATTTTCATCATAATTGTGCACTGTTCTTCATAATCTGTGTGCAGAGGCGGAGGTATTGGGGAAAGGAGGCTTAGTCCCCAATGAATTTTTATTTTTGTCCTTCATATTTTTAAATTTTTACAAAAATAATGATTATTAGCCTCCCATGAAATTATATGATTCATTCAGTCACTCCAATTTTAGTTTTCAAGTTAATTAAATGACAAACTCTTGTTGTGGGAAATGTATCATATAGTAACCAATACTGGTGCGTTCTTTTAAGTTTTAACTCAGAATTACAAGAGAAAAATTATATATTCATGATACAAAATATTATTTTTTGTGACTATCTAATTTGGTTCTGTGGTTAAAGTGTGGAGATGAAGGATAACTTTTATTAGTTACCACCACTCTCGGTCTCTCTGTCTCTCACACTTAATATGTATGACATTTTAATTTTCATGCTTCAACACTATATATAAATTAATTAAACAGTTAATTAGTCTTCTCTATTCTAGCTTCGTCATTTGAAAATTTGAAGATCTATTCTAATTTTCGAAGCTTAATTTTGTGCTGCTGCAGTCAAGGCACTAAACCAAGCGAGGCTAGAAGCATCAATAAGAGCATACGGAGGAGAGAAGGTACTGAACGCATGGCCAAGTTGGTATATAATTTTATGCGGGATTCTACTAATAGTATCACTTTTCAAGTTGCTTTACCACCCGATGAGGTGGTTCGCTCTGGGCGCCGTTGCCGTCGGCCTCCCTCCTATTGTCATTAGAAGTTTTGTTGCCATTCGAAGATTGACCCTTGACATCAACATTCTCATGCTCATAGCAGGTACAGAAACATTTAATTTTCAAAAGTTCTCCCGTGCCCATGTAAAACATCAAAAATCAGAACTTAGAAGTACAACCTCTAGGAAACATTGTACTACACCATAATGTCATTTAGAAAGGGCACCTGATAGTCTAGTAGTAGTACCTCTCCTTCTTTATTACATATAGAATAAGTATAGCCTTCTTTTCAACTTTCTTTGGGAAGTCTTTTTCTGAAATTTTGTGGGGGCCTAATAATTTTTTTTAGTATTCTCAAAATCATAGATATATTCTAAGCACAATTTTGGCATGCATGTTTGTCGACATATATTCGGTCATTCGGACACCACTTGGTGTGACATTTGTAGAATCTCACAAAATTCTCGGCACATGGAATTAAATACATTTGAAAAAAAATATACTTGGTTAGAATATTTATCGCTACAGTTCAAAATAGTTGTGGGAGGACGTGCACAACAATTCGGTCCAGAACTTTAATTTGTTGGGTTTCTGTTCGATAACAAATTGGTAGTGTAAAGTGAGAACAACGAAAAAGGAGATTCCTATTATGCATTAAGCAGGTATCTATCTATCTACGCATTGGCCCCCACAATCCACTTCTTTGTGTGTTGTCACTTGTCATTGTCTACGATTTCGGTGGCCTCAGACCACTTAACAGAGTCCATCTTTGTTTAGGTTAAAACTTGTAAAACGGAATCCCATTTGATACTGCCCTGCTTAATTAATATTAAATTTATTCATTATCAAGACTGACACGTATGACAAGTACTTATTTAGCATTTTCTCAGTTTGTTTGTGTTCAGGCGCGTGATGATTCTTACGTGTACTTCTTGTATTGTTGTGTTTGTTGTAGTTTGTGGGGCAGTGGCACTAGGAGACTATTCAGAGGCTGGTTTCATTATCTTCCTGTTTACTACTGCTGAGTGGCTTGAAACCCTAGCCAGTCGCAAGGTATCTTGTCTAAATTTTTTTATTTATTCGAAAAAGATGTTAGGCAAAGTAATGTGCATCGACAAAATAAAATTACTTTTGGTATTATCTTAGAGAAAGTACAACCCCCTACCCATACTGCTTTTCAGTGATTTTTTGTTTTTTTTCGTACCAGATCTCTACGTCAGAATAATAAATGATTAAGTCGGTTGTAATGGATGGAACTTTGAGAGCTCACTGTTTGGTCTTTTGATTTTTACAAATTAAATTCATTAAAAATAATTTTATAAGAGCTTCCATCGTCTAGATCAATAATTGGCATTCTTTCTAATTTTGAAATATCAATGGGAAGGATTATGGTGGTTTGTGATAATAAATAAATGAAGAGTGAGTCTATGGTACTATGCATATTACGATTTGGCCCGTAATACGGCTCAATATTCGACTTTTCAAAATTCTAACAGTTGATCTGAACCGTTCATCTTGTTCTCCATATTAATATGTGTTTGGAGACCAAATTTTACATTTTTTGAAATTTTTTTACTATTTTTTTAGATTTATTGAAAATCACTGTTTTTGGATGGTCCAGAATTTTCAGATCAAGTGATTTTCTAAATATCTAAAAAAATAGTAAAAAAATTTCAAAAAATATAAAATTTGGTCTCCAAACACAAATTAATATAGAGAACAAGATGAATGGTTCGGATCGACCGTTAAAATTTTGAAAAGTCGAATATTGAGCCGTAGCACAGACCAACCCGTGATATGCATAGTACCATAGACTCACTCATAAATGAATGATATCTTTAATGCATTAAGCACTCTTAGCACATTTTCAATTAATATATTCCTAAAGTGATTTATATAAGAAATGAGTTAATTAACCCTTCTCTAAGTCAAAAGAACAAACCAGACTTTTTTAGAAGCACTCAACAGCACTTATAGTATTTATTGTTCTTAGATTATTAACAGAAAAGACAATTAAGTATACTCAAAAGCATTTATGGTATTTATGCCTTGTACGAAATAAACACAGCAAACCGAATTGGTATCTTTTGTTGCATGTATTACGCTCTGTTCCATGTAACATGGTTTTGTCACTGACATTTAAGTGGCATGGACATGTTCTGTAGTTACTATTTGTCGAGATGAATCTTTTGTTGCATGTATTACGCTCTGTTCCATGTAACACCAGACACCTCCACATAATACATTATAAAACTCTTCTGATAGGGGGAACGTTGAAGTTAAGAAATCATGCATTCAAAACATGGACTGCCATCTGGCAGTTTCAAGTTGTAACATAGATTTGGTCGCCACTTGTTTTCTGTGGGTACATGCCTTAGAAGAGTCACAACTGGTCAAATCCATCAACCAACATTTTTTTTTTAAAATACCATCAGATTCCTTAAAATTTTTTTTATGATTTATTAAAAAAAAAAGGATTTCATTATGTATTACATATACCACCACATCGTTCCATTTTATGAAAGAGGAAAGCATAACTATATGCTGCTGCTGGTTGTTGACCAACCCACAGTGACTAAACTCTGTAAGTATCTACAGTGCATAACAGTAACACGATGAACAGCATAGCATTCATTAATTCATACATATTAAATCATAACTGATAACATTTAACTTTAAAGCCTCAATTAATAATTTATTTCAAACCAAAATTCCAGAACAAGCAAAAATAATCACTCTGAAACGAAAGAACAAACTCAGGACCCAGGATCAAATCACAACGCTGTATTAAGTTTATTGTGATCAAAATGCATAAATGTTTCAGGCAACGGTTGGGATGACTTCCCTGATGAGCATGGCACCACAGAAGGCGGTGTTGGAGGAGACAGGGGAGACAGTGGATGTGGGAGAAGTCAAGATCAACAGCCTGCTTGCCGTCAAGGCTGGGGAGATTATCCCCATTGATGGAATAGTCATAGAAGGCAGGAGCGAGGTTGATGAGAGGAGCCTCACGGGAGAATCTTTTCCTGTGCCCAAGCAAGCCGGCTCCCAGGTTTGGGCTGGGACACTCAACATCGACGGTATGTCTCATCATACATTGCATCCATCAAAATCACACATGGCAAAATCACGCATTATTGGACAGAGACCAAGATATCTTAATGTTATTTTTCTTTTGTTGGGTAGGGTATTTAAGTGTGAGGACAACAGCCATAGCGGAGAACTCAGCTGTGGCAAGAATGGCGAGGCTAGTGGAAGAAGCACAGAGCAGCCGATCAAATACACAGCAGCTTATTGATACTTGTGCCAAATATTACACACCTGGTACTAAAACCCCAGCCCCTTTGATCTGCATACAATTCAAATTATGTTCAAACCTTTACAAAATCATAAATTTAAGGTTACCATTACTTATGCTTGATGTATGTGCAGCTGTGGTGGCCATGTCAGCTGGGGTTGCATTTATTCCTTTAATCATGAAGTTACACAACCTGCAGCATTGGTTTCGATTGGCATTAGTGCTTTTAGTTAGCGCGTGTCCTTGTGCACTTGTTTTGTCGACTCCTATTGCGACCTTTTGCGCACTCCTCAGAGCAGCTAAGATGGGCCTTCTGATTAAAGGTGGGGATGTTCTAGAATCTTTGTCAAGTGTGAAAGTTGCAGCATTTGACAAGACAGGAACCATTACCAAAGGCGAGTTCACTGTCAGGGAATTCCGTGTTTTGAATAGTGACATATCCTTGCAAACTCTTCTGTACTGGTATGGCAATCGTTACATGTTTTCATGTTGAGACAATCTGCTTTTGTTTTGCAACTTGGGGGATACTTGCTGATCATTTTTATTATGTAGGGTTTCAAGTGTAGAGAGCAAATCAAGCCATCCTATGGCATCAGCACTGGTTGAGTATTCACGGTTGAACTCGGTTGAACCAAAGCCAGATGATGTGTCAGAGTTCCTAATATTCCCTGGGGAGGGTATCTTCGGTCAAATAGAGGGAAAAGATATTTATGTTGGAAACAAAAGGATTGTTGCACGAGCTTCTTCTCAACAAGGTCAGAATATTTTTAATCTGAAAGTTTTACCATAGGTATGTTTGTCTGTCTTTGATGTTAAATATAAATCTAGGTATCGCCTGATATGAAAATTTCATAGAATATGTCCTAGTAACTAGTAGCTGCTTTGTGCATTATTTTTCTTTCATGTTTATCTTTATTTAATTTTGTTTAATCAGGATTTATGTTGTTGAGCGTATCATTTTCTCTTTGCTTTTTGTCAGAATCAACTTGTGGACTAGTTTTTGGTAATTATGGTACTATACTTTTGGGTACCATATTGATAAGCTTAGCAATCCTTGTTAAAATTTGATGTTAATTTCGTGGTTTATTATATTTACTTTGTAATGAGCCTGTAGTATGGAAAAAATTGATCTTAATTCTAGTGAAATCTCAAAATCATTAACTCTGCTTAATTTCTTATAGTTCCCAGTATGGAAGGGCTGGAAGGAGTGACTGTTGGATACTTGGTCTATGGTCAAGAATTGGTTGGTGTCTTTACTCTCTCAGATTCGTGCCGAACTGGCTCGAAGGAAGCAATTCATAGACTAAAATCGCTAGGCATCAAGTCTGTGATGCTCACTGGAGACAGCCTCTCATCTGCCAACTTTGCACAAAATCAGGTACAGAAAATTGAACCCGATTATATCATACCATGACTGATCTATACCTTCTGACTCTTTGGTATTTGGCCCTCACCGGTGTCCATAACAAAAATGGGCAAATCCAGCGAGGACATTAGCTATCTTTTGCAACCTTACTTTGCCAACGCCAAAAATCAGTTTATGTCCAGTAATGGATTAATATGGTATTGATAATGCATATTCTTAAATCAACAACAGTACAGGAGATTGAGAATCCAGTTATGCTAAAAGACAGGCAGGCCTGTAATGATTAAAAACCTAGTCATATGGTGCTGTACCAAATTCCTTTCCAGTACTAATTCTTGTACCAAAATCCATGTTTAACTAGGACTCGTTACTATCACTTGACAGTTAAACAATGCTTTAGAGGAAATCCATGCGGAGCTCCTCCCGGCTGATAAAGTACGTGTCATCAGTGACCTAAAGTCTCAAGTGGGCCCTACAATGATGGTTGGTGATGGAATGAACGATGCACCTGCACTGGCAACCGCCGACGTAGGCATCTCCATGGGTATTTCCGGATCTGCCGTTGCAACTGAAACCAGCCACATTACGCTCATGTCAAACGACATACGAAGAATCCCGCAAGCCATCCGGCTGGCAAGGCGGACACACAGAACTGTCCTGGCCAACATAATATTTTCGGTTGTTACCAAGGTAGCTATACTTAGTCTCGCCCTTGCAGGCCACCCTTTGTTGTGGGCTGCAGTGCTAGCTGATGTCGGCACTTGCTTGATTGTTATTCTTAATAGCATGTTGCTATTGAGGGAGAAGGATATTAAGGTCAAGAAGAAGAGATGCTGTGGCAGCCCCAAAAAGAGGTTGAACTGCAGATCAGAAAAATCTTGTTCCAAGCCAAATTGTTGTGATTCCGAGGCACCGGCCAAACACTGCCACTCTACTTCCCACCTTCACTCTCACTCTCACTCCCACCCCCATTCCCATTCTCACCCCCACTCCCACCCCCACCCCGACCCCCACTTGCATTCTCCTAACTGCAATGAAGAAAAGGTAAGCCAAGAGCATGATCTGTGTTTGACATCATGTCATGATCATGACCATGACCATGCTGCCGATGCAGATCAACCTAAGCTTTGTCATTCCAACTGTTGCGAGAAGCCAGCAAAAGAGAAAGAAAACCCATGTCACGAGCATTCCCACTCCCATTCTCCAACCCATTCTCATTCCCATGTGCACACTCATTCGGAGCCACATTCTCACCGCGGGAAAGAAGAAACAAATGAGAAAGGAAATTCATGTCAAGGAGGGCACAAGACATGTCATGATGAAACTAAGAAAATAGTACTAGAGAGGAGAGGGGAGTCTTCATTGGAGGGGTGTTGTTGTGATGGTGTGGATAGTTCAGGACTGGAGGTACTGAATATGAGAACTGGAGGCTGCTGTAGTAAGAGCTACAGAGAGGAGGTTGCAAGAAGGGAGGGACATGGTAATGGGTGTTGTGAAAACGGTATAGTCAAATTGCCTGAGATTATCACCGAGTAGATCAAGGGTAAAAGAGTAAATAATAGACTGGTTTCTGGTTTTTCCTTGTCTTTTCAAGGATATGATCATATGAATTAACAGAGAATGAAGGAGCGCTGTAATTTTTATGTTTCGCCTCCTTTGTTCTACTAATTAAGAATCTTATATTCATATTAGTGAATTTAAGAGGAGAAAATTGGGAAGTTGGGTAATTAGGTAAAGGATACGAGACGTGTCATCCAGAATGGGGCACGTGTTATGTGAAGTAAATTGGTACATTATGAATTAAGCCTCTTTTTAATTTCGGTTGGTTTTTGTTTCTCCTTTTTATGTGTATGTTAAGGGAATTGAAAAACTGAGTCCCGTGTCTGTTCGGGACAAGCCAACATGGGATTTTGATGGATATCGAATTAAATTCAATTCACGTCAAAATTTGAAAGGACGATTTATAATCGTCTCATAAATCTAAATTGGTTACGTAACAAATCGAATAGTTTAAATTGGGCACCAGACCAATTCACTGAAGCTCTATTGGAGTGACATTTTTACAATTTCAAATTTTAGAGTAATATTTTAACAATTTTTCCTTATTTATAAAGTAAAAGATAAATGGTTCAGATTGCATAACCGCTGAAAAAAAAACGAATAATTGATACGCGAAGACCGTCGATAGGTCATGATGTCAGCGTCGATGGTGCTGTTTGTCTGCATGTGGTGGCCGTGTCGTGTCAAAAGCAGGAGTGCGGCGCTAGAGGATGAAGCGAGCCGAAATCAAAATGTCACTTGGTCATGTACTCATGCGAGTTTCAAAGGAAGAATGCGCGAGCGAGAGGTGATCCGTGATTGAGTAGGAGAATAAAGAAAGAAGAGAAATTTAGATATCTACCCATCATAACTTCTTCAATTAGATATTTTTCCATTCAAATATGAAAATTAGTTATTTTCTCACCAAAATTCACTCATTTTATTAATATCCCCATTCTACATTTTAATCACTTAAAATAGACATTAATATGAATAACAAATTAATAAGACAATTTTACCCTTCTTCCTAACCTCTTCTTCCCTTTCTTTTCTTTTATCAGTATGAATTATGTTGAATGGAATGTCTGATTCCTCCACCTATAAACTCTTCATGCGTCCTTGATTCAAAAGCTAGCTAGCTTTCGTCAACTAGACTTTTCAATCTGACAGTTCATTCCATCTATACAGCCTTTAATACTTCCTTTATTCAACGTAAAGTCAACTCTTGCATCTCCTATGCTCTAGCAACAAGAAATCAGATTTTTCTCACAGAAAAAAATAGAATTGGATTCCCTAAATTAACTCAAATTTTGAGCTTGAATCAGAACCATTCGATCTGCTCTGACACAAATATTAAAGGAGCATGTGTATTCCACCTCATACTGAATTCTGATAGGACAGTCCGGATCTAAACTCAAATTTTGAGTTACTTTAGAGGATCCAGACCCCTAGCAACTAAGGGCTAATTAACTCATCGTTAAAAGCGCTGATGAACTGAAACCTTGTTTATCTTGAGTATTCGGCAAATTAAGCCTGATGTTGTTTCTTTCATCAATTCATTGGTCAGCCAACAGATTGAGAAAGAAATTTTCATAGACAAAGGGAACGAAGGAAATTAAAAAATCTTGATAAACTAGCAAAGAGTTTTTAAGTATGGTTCGGAATATGATAGGAAATAAAAAATTTGATAAAAAATCTTAACAAGGAGAACACTGTAGAAGTAGAAACACACAAAGCGACGATACAGAGTAAAATTTAGCAAAGAGACGTACGGATCAAAAAGAAGAGCGAGAGATAAGATCGATGACAGAGGCGGAGGCCTATTGCTGAGAGAGAACGAAACAGAAAATGCTGGCGCAAGTGATTTCTTTTTAAAATTTTGAACAAGGGTATATTAGTCATTTTCCTTTAAATAATTATTTGTTTTAGTATTTTCAATAATATCTATCTTATTAAAATGTAGAATGGGGACATTAATAAAATAAATGAGTTTTGATGGAAAAATAGCTAATTTTCATATTTTGATGGAAAAATATCTAATTGATTAAGTTATGATGGGCGTATATCTAAATTTCTCAAGAAAGAAATATCTATACTGGAATTAATGGGGTGGCCGACTGGCCATTTTGTGGCGGTGTGGCCCAAACGGAACCTCGCCCAAGAAAATAAATAATTCTCCGTAATATCTTGCATTTGAAAGAGCAGGCCAATTGGCCATAACCCAGATTGACTGGCCCGGATCTGCTTATAGCTTCATCTATCCTGTATTTTTCAAAGAATATTATGATTATTTAGATTTTTTTAATAGTTCGACAAAATTATGTTTTAGCTTCTGAATGTTTACTTATTTTAAATACATCATATGTTCAATGTATAAGTTTATCTCCTGAAGATTCACATTGTTTCTAAAAAGGCGCATTCTGAAAAATTAAAAAAACAGAGATTATGTTTTTTTTTAGTGATTGAAATAGTACATACATGAACGTCAGAATGCAACTACTCACATGTAACTAGGGGGTCAGCCGCCTCCACTGAATTTTGAATTTTAATAGAGATCTATCGGTTTCAATTGACTTTGTCTCTCTGAAATTTGTTCTACCCTCTTTTGAATTTTTAATTTATAATTCGGATTAAATTCTAAGATTATAATTAAAATAAATTTCATAAATTATAATTGATAAGTAGAATTACAAGTTAGAACCTTAGAAATTATAAGTCAATGCATTGAAAAATATAAATTAAAACATTATTTTTTTTCATCGAGTATCCAGTTGGTTAATGAGTTTAAACCTGAATTTACTATTTAATCTGATTTGCTATTATTTTGCCCATCCTGACAAAAATCCTGAATTCACTCCTGCAAATACTCATGCATTAAGTAATTTTCACAGTATAAATGATTAAATAATTAAAGAAAATACTGAAATTCTTTTTTAAATAGTACATGACGAGAGAATGAATGCATAAATGTCTCAGTTCCTGTATTTAAAAACAACATTTAATGTTATACGAACAGACAACTAAAATAATAATTAAAATACAGAGTGAAGAACACACGTATCAACGATCTACAGTCCCAAGTTCAACAGTCTCGTGAACCTTCTGATGTTGGATTGGAAATAATTCAATAAGTAATCGAAAGTCGCACCAAAAGTAGTCAACTATTTCTAAAGAAAGGCAGTCAAGACGGCAATAGTATGGATCTTCTGTTTCCAGATGTCTAGAAGCAATCCTGAATTGGAAATAGAAGTTTCTATTAATTATTCAACAGTACTACTGCATAATCATAGGCAAAGCAGGTTTTAAACATGCACCAAAGAAGTGAGATTGAGGTTGTTCGTATGAATAATTGAATAAAATATATAACTAATAGATTTTGATACTTGTATTAAATTACAATAAATATGGAATATGATATATTGTTGAAAGATTTAGTTATTCCAAACAAAAATTAAAGTTTTACAGTAAACATATTTGGTCTATTTGTTTGGAAGGTAGGTGAGAGAAAAAATTAAATACACAATAAAGTGTATCATCACATGAAAACACACATGGCGAGAGATGCAGAAAATAAGAAAAAAGGGATCCCTGAAAGAGAATTCGAATCCTCTGAGATATCTCATATTTTGAGTGACTTTTTGGAAAATCTCAACCGTTGAAAATACGTTCTGCGCGAATCTCGAAGCTCAAATAATACTGGCCCCCACGTCACCCCCGAATAGGAACCGGACACGTAAGTCACGCAAAATATGAGATATCTCAGAGGATACGCACTCCCTGAAAGCACGATAAAACATTAGTCCTAGCCTCCTAGGCTACAGCTATACTAGTACTCAGTTTTATCACTCGATTGCTTCTCTCTTGTCCAGACTCCTGTCCATCTCGCTTTAATCTCTATCAGCATCGATCGGTTTCCCATATCATAATACTTGCCAGATCTGATCTCGGTATGCTGTCATTCTCTTCCTATTATTTGTTCTGTTCAATTTGGAGCTACGATAGAAGTAGATTCGATTTCTCTTGCTTTCGCAGTGATTATTATTTGCTTCATAGCTTGAGAAACAAGCCTTTGGTTATCTTTTTATTTAAATTTTTATGGGGCTTGATAAGCTGAAAACGAAGAAAAATAGGGATTGGATTTCTGATTGACCATCTTGTTTGATGAGCTTATCCGTAAAGGTGGATCAGTCTGAGGATTAGCTCAGCTTTTTGTGTACTCATGAGATTTAGCGCAGGAGAGAATAGACGACGAGCAGGATTGATTTATCTTACCTTTACTTGCTAGTTTTACTATAGAAGGCCTGATATGAAGTCTTTACCTTTAGCTTTTTAATTAAATCAACAACAAACATCTAGGTCAGTTTTAGGGCAACACATTTTCAACACTTAAGGGGGAACCAAAAGTTTTTTCTTCTTCTTCTTCCTTCCTTCTTATACGCTACTCCTGTGTGCAAATGTGTGTTCTTTTTTATTGAGCCTGGAGGATGCTAAAATATACCATTATGTACATCCTGTATAGGCACTGATCTGAATTGACTGGTACCTACACGACATGCTTGATGCTGTTACCAGGATTCACTATAATTTAACTGATGCAATTTTGTTCTTATTGTTGTTAGTGTTGCTATTGATGCTGCTGCTATTGTCACAATTAGAAGGCGTCACACGGGATTATGTTGCTCTAGTGTTATCTGGTCTCTAGATGAAGATTGAAAAATCCTGGTACCATATCACTACAAAATCACAGCCATGCCGCCGCCTCCACGTGCTAGACCTTCTAGAAGGCCTGTGTGGATCATAGTCCTAATTGCCTTTTTCTGTGCTGTGCTTATCTGGGCTTATGTGTCCCCATCTGACAAGCCGTACAGGTCATGCTACTACATCTTCTCTTCTGACAAGTGTAACAGTTGGCCCCCACCAACCCCGGCTAGGGTTTACACTGATGAAGAGATAACCTCGCGAGTGGTGATAAAGGACATTCTCTCCGCACCTGCTGTGCAGTCCAAAAACCCTAAAATAGCTTTCATGTTTCTGACACCCGGTTCATTGCCTTTCGAGAGGCTATGGGAGAAATTCTTTCAGGTGGACTGTTATTACTTGGGAAATTTGCAGTTGTGAACATTAGAAACCTAAAAATATCATGTAGGCCCCCACAAAACAAGAAATGTTATACTTGTCCCCCTGAAAACATATTAATACCAACGTTTCCTCTGCTTTCCTAGTTTCTATTAAAAAAAAAAGGATTACCAAATTAGGTAGGGTAGTTTTATTCACTTTTTGACAAATTGGGAAGAGGTGGGAGCATGTGATATCTTACAGGGGCATCCCCAGTACTTAGTTTTGTTGGGATTAAGCATGATTTTTTCTAGTTCTGAAGGGGTACATAATTTATGAGATTTTTTAAGGGTTTGCATGGTACTGTCCCTATTATGTGTAAGTTTTTTATGTGATTGAATCGGGGTAAATTACCAAGAGCTTACCCCACTAGTACACGGATTAGTTCAAGGCTGATACAGAAATCCTTAGTCAATCATTAAAGCCAAATCTAGACAAAGGAACCAAAAAGAAATGCTAAGAAAAGTATCAGTAGTTGTAGTGCTATGCAGCTGGCATATACCAGTTGTGGTTATATACTAGCACAAACAAAATCATTGGTGTAGTAACTATGTGATGCTGGCTTCTACAATGATGTAATTGTTTGCACAGGGGCATGAAGATAGGTACACAATATATGTGCACGCATCACGAGAGAAGACGGTGCATACAAGTGCATTATTTGTTGGCCGTGACATCCGCAGTGAAAAGGTTTCAGCATTTACATTTTTGACCATTTCATTTCCAAGTTATAATAAACGTGCGGCAGCAGCTGATACTTTACTGTGGGAATTGTCTTGAAGAGACCCCAAAAGATGAAAAATTAGAGAATTTGTGTTATCGTGTGAAAAAATAAACACAATATTACTTTAAGCTTCATGATTGTTAAATATATGAGGCCTCAACTGGTGAAGTTTAGGCAACTTTCTAAGAGCAGCTTCTCTTTTAATAGAAACTGTGAAGGGTAGAGGATTGTTTTAGGAGATAGTGCAAAACCTTTTTTTTTGGAAAAGTACCTTTTTTTTATTAATTGAAAATTATTGTGTTGTCCAGAATGACACACATAATGTATCAATATGTTTGTCCATATAATTTATTAAATTCACAGAAGTCAAATTAATTGAGCAATGAATAAAAAATAAGTGAAGAATGAAGAAAGAAAGAGCTACGTACTGAAGGTATTATACTATTATTATATGGAAATTTTGCAAATGGCTGCCATTGTTTTAAATAATAGTGTGTAACAGCCAATTTTCTGATATTTACATTTTGGTCTATTGTATGTTCAATAATAAATCTGTCATAATAATATTAGTAGTTTAACAATTGTTCCCCTCTAGATAACTTAATATGAAAAAATAAACTTAAATAATAAACTGCTGCTTCTCAAATAAACTACACCTGATGAATTTTTTTGCATTATATGTTACAAGTCTGTCAGCTTACCTTCTATTTATTTTTAGTCACTTTAATTTTCAATTTTATCCAGCTTTTAGTTACTAAACTTCAATTTTATTTTAAAGTAGGTAATTGTTTCCATTTGAAGGTCAAATTACATTCAACTTTGAACCAATTCACTAACAGTTAAATCAATTCAACTATTACATGTCAAACTACATGTTTTGCGTGATTATACGGTTGGAATTTTTCAAAATTATTGAGAAATTATGTTTCTGCAATTATAGTTTTACAAGCTAAACAACTAGATTACAATCTGTATGATATTTATTTAAAACCGGAGACATGCTCCAATTTTAATAATGATTAAGTTCAGTGACTAATATTGGATAAATCAAAGTTGAGTGGCCTTCCTTATTTTAGCCAACTTTTTTTGGTTTGGATTCGCCGACAACAGATTAACTTACCAATTTTGACAATCATTGAAAATAATTTATAATTTTGACATTCGATCCTAGGCGTGCATCAAATGACTTGGAATTTGCAACAGTCCATATTTGATTTGATGTAAGCAAATGACTTTCAAATTGCATGAACTGGACACAACCAATACAAAATTTCTTTAATTATTATATGTTTTTGGTTTGATTTGAAAGATGCTGTCGAAGTTATCTCATAAGTTATTGTCAATGGATCTTAACCTTTTATTTTATTTTTGAGGACATTTGGAACTGTTGCAAAAGATTTTAAGGGTTTGCTTCATTGTAGATCTCTTGACCTCCTACAAACATGGTGTTATAATCAAATAACGGAAATAATATATTTGTAATATATACATTGGTGCAAATAGTTAAGACGAGGTGTTATTTGCAAATACAGTAGAATGTTGGGTAGTTTTGCAAATTTTGACCATCATTGAAACTGGTACACTATTTGTTCATGTGCAATCGATAAGCGAAGCAAATGTCAATGTAGGTTGTATGGGGAACGAGTTCTATGGTTGATGCAGAAAAAAGGTTATTGGCTAATGCATTGCAAGATCCAGATAACCAGCATTTTGTATTGCTCTCTGATAGGTAAATGTTTTAAACTAAATGTGATATTATTTTCTTGAGAAGCATATCAAGTGTGATATTAATTTCATTTTTTGTTTGTTGTTTGTTAATTTCCTGATTTCTTGTAATGTTTTCTGTGTAGTTGTGTACCCCTTCACAATTTCGATTATGTATATCAGTTTCTGTTGGGCACAAATATCAGCTTTGTTGATTGGTAAATAATCTATACAATTTTTTGTGATAAAAATCTTATTATTTTGATTAAATTTTTTACACATTATCTTGTATTATGTTGATTTAACTGATTATTTGATGTTCAGTTTTGAAGATCCAGGTCCCCATGGCAATGGCAGATATTCTGAGCATATGCTACCAGAAGTCGAGAAAAAGGACTGGAGAAAAGGTGCACAGGTGAGCTCCCTAATTTTTACAAGTCGCCTTGTGACTTGGTAAACGATTTTCAATAACACAGGACTTTTAATATTATGTTAGGAGACTTTGCCATTGGCAGAGTCTGCGATAGTGAAAGCTTGTATGTGCCAGACATCAGAACCAATTTATCTGAATTTTGTTGATTTGTCAACTCGACCAATTGTTGAATTGATTAATTATGCAGTGGTTCACTGTGAAGCGACAACATGCTGTGCTAATTCTCACAGATAGCCTCTACTATAACAAGTTCAAGCACTATTGCAAGGTGTGCTCAACTTTCATGCACATGCACTCAAATATACGCCCACAAATTCTGTCTTCTTCTTGCTCGTTTTGGTTTATTTACTTATTTTATCACAGCCAGGAGAAGGCAAGAATTGTTACGCTGATGAGCACTATTTGCCTACCCTTTTCAATGTTAGAGCATTTTCTTTTAAGCACTTCAATTTATTAGTTTTGAGATAAGTTTTTGGAAATTATCCTTGTTAACAATTTGTGTATTTCAGATGGTAGATCCAAATGGCATAGCAAATTGGTCGGTCACACATGTTGACTGGTCAGAGGGGAAATGGCACCCAAAAGCATATCGAGCTGCTGATGTCACCTTTGAACTGCTTAAAAATATTTCGGTGGGTTGTATATAATTCTCCTTCTATTTTATTTTTATGAAACAATATATGTAAATTATGTAGTCTGTGTTTTTTAAAATTTACTTTGATATGCAGTCAATTGATCACAGCATCCACGTCACCAGCAATGCGCATGTAATTCTCTCTCTATTTTTTTAAAAGATTTTACAGCATCGTGATGCGTTTGCAGAGGGATTGGTATAATAAGTTGATAGTATTGTCCATTATAATATTTTTTCTTATAGATTTAATGTTTGAAATGACAGAAACAAGTGCAACAGAAGCCATGTCTATGGAATGGGATGAAGCGCCCTTGCTATCTCTTTGCCAGGAAATTTTACCCCGAGTGCCTTGACAATTTGATGAATTTGTTTTCTAATTTCACGGTCTTTTGAGAAATTGATCTTAACATTCTTGCCCAACAATTGCATCATTTAATAGTACCATATTATGCGACTCTTTTTTGAAAGCTGTAACTAGGTTTAGATTGAATCCTCTTGTCGTTTTTTTATTTTTATTTTTATTTTTATTTTTATTTTTCTTGTTTATTATTTTTTTCGCTACTTTTAGTGTAGTTCAACGGGTTGCCATGTTTGCCAAGCTTTAGCATTTCCAAAGATTATCCATGCAATTATAATTTTAGGTATACCATCAAGTTTTTGGATATTACCAAGGCCCGTAAGGCTGTAATTCATAATCATGTGGTTGTTACATGACTCTCAATCAATATTGTCAGAATTGATGTATATCTCTTTGGAATTTCAGAATTGTGTATTTCCTCCAAAATTACAAATATCATACTTATTTTTATAATACAAAATCTCTTATATTTGTAATTTTGAGATTATATATATATATTTTTAGTAAAATTACAAATAACTCTAAATATGAAAATGCTCTTAGTAATATTTTTTCTCCTCGTAAATATAAGCTCTCTGCCCCCCTCAATCAGTATCTCTCATCCGATGATGTTAGAGGCTCACTTGCTGTAAAATAATGTATGGATGAAAGAGCACAGGTTAGTTGAATAA
The DNA here is from genome assembly GCF_964058835.1 of Carex rostrata. Classification (NCBI taxonomy): domain Eukaryota; kingdom Viridiplantae; phylum Streptophyta; class Magnoliopsida; order Poales; family Cyperaceae; genus Carex; species Carex rostrata. The sequence continues at coordinate 3,159,871 of NC_135935.1, forward strand.
TAATAAGATTTGGCGTTTGCAATTTTGTCTCTCAAACGCTAAAATTGTAGAGCTGTTTATTTCAATTTTCGGAGAAACATATAATTTATTAATTTTCGAATAAATATGGAGCTTTTTCCCGTTTTAAAAAGATAATATATACGCAAAACTGAAATTCTGTCCCAAAGTATGTGCAATTGTTGCTTATTACATATAAACAAAATTGGGAAATATTGGACGCGGTGCAAGCGAGTCAACTTGTCCAAGAGCTAACAATTTGTCAAGTACTGTTTGGCATTTAAACATGCAATGTGACCGCCGGATAAAAAAAGTTCAAATAATTAAGGATGTGATAGATTGAGAACAAAACGTTCAGATTAACACTACGTACGTAATTACGTATATACATATATATATAGGGAGTAGAACAAGGGTATTTCTAATTTCACCAAAATTTTTTTTGTGAACTTAACTCTAAAACCTATCAGATTGGGCTTCAAATGATGAATTCAAACTGTTAAAATTCTTCTACCTTACAAGTGATGCGTTTACATGTGAAAATTTTGAACCTTTAAATTAATTTAGTATGAAGTCAAGTGGTCAAAATTAAAAGGTTTATAAATTAATTTTAATGCATTCATTTTTTGAACACCTTTTGACCACTTGAATCTATACAAAATTAATTTTAAAATTTTAAATTTTCACATGTAGACGTATCATTCGTAAGGTCAAAAGATTTCAATAGTTTGAATTTATCGTTTGAAGCCAATTTAATAGAGTTTAGAATTGAGTTCGCAAAAGAGTTTGATAAACTTAGGAACACCTAGTTCTAATGTTAAAAAGCACCGACTGTTTCGTGCTTTATATTCAAATCTCGAATTTTGAAGTACAAGTGATGGATCTAAAATTCTAAATTGCTTAACATACTATATATCTATATATGGTACTAATCAAGTGGTTTAAAACAAAGTCGTGTATTTTTTTTTTAATTAGCATATTCTAAACTTAAATTAGAAATCTGGACTTCAGTTGCTGATCAGATAGGTAAAAGAAACAATAGAACTTGTATAAAATTATTTAAAAAATATCAAATATGAAAAAAAAAAATCAGTTAGAAAACATGCAATCATAGAGCCTTCTCTATGAATATAGCTGAGGCAATATATATATATATAGAGAGAGAGAGATGGGCTATGGTGCATTGCAATGCATGAAGGGGTTTGTGCATTGGACTATAAATCTAAAATTCAAAATCAATGGCCGATCCAAACCGTTCATCTTGTTCTCCATATTAATATGTGTTTGGAGACAAATTTTTATATTTTTCTGAATTTTTTTACTATTTATTAAGTATTTTACAAAATTGTTGATCCAACGGTGGCTTAACAAAACAGTAAAATCAGCAGCCACCGTTGGATCAACAATTTTGTAAAATACTTAATAAATAGTAAAAAAATTCAGAAAAATGTAAAATTTGGTCTCCAAGCACATATTAATATGGAGAACAAGATGAACGGTTTGGATCGGCCATTTGGATTTTGAATTTTAGATTTATAGTCCAATGCACAAACTCCTCCATGCATTGCAATGCACCATAGCCCATCTCTCTCTCTCTATATATATGAGACCTTAACTTCATAAAAGAAAAAAAAAATGTACGTTATAAACTAAACAAGAGCAGCGTGAGCTCTTGCAATCCAATAAGTGAATGACGAAACCGCCAAATAAGAAAAAAAAGCTTCATTCAAATTTTAAACTTATTTCTATAAATAAGACATTATCTTTGTCAGTAAATTAAAAATTAATTCTCACCATTTTTATAATTAATTTTTTTAATTATATATTTTTTTATAAAAATATATAGTTCAATCTCTCTCGTAAAATACTAAGACATACTTGTAGACCGATGATTAAAATTTTATTTTGTAGTTGTTGAAATTTGAGTTCGGATTTCACCAACCATACATTACATTTTATATTCCGGTCTTTCGAGTTTGAACTTTCTAGTTCCGTCGTGTCATCATACAATTCTTTAGTTTATGATATATTATATTAAGTTTAATCAGTTGTGACTACTTCCTAATTAACGATTATTTTTGCTATCATATCGTTTTACTATTCTGTCGCAGAGCATGGATTACCGACCTAGTCCGTATAAATAACAAACTTAATTTATTGTTAGATTATCCTATGCAATGTAAAGAGAAGAAGTCTAAGCTAGCATGAAAAAGTCTTCTTGGTTGCTCTTTTGGGTAATCACACAAACTAAATTTATGGTTCCAATTGGAAATGGTAAACCAGTCCACTTGCATATGGATTATTTTTGCTATCTCAAAGGATCGTTTTACAATTTTGTCGCAGAGCATGGATTACCGACCTAGTATGTATAAATAACAAACTTAATTTGTGGCTAGATTATCCTATGCATGAAAAAGTCTTCTTGTTTGCTCTTTTGTGTAACCACATAAATCCAATTGGAATTGGTAAACCAGTCCACTCGCTCCCATAGCAATCATGTATTAATAGTTGCAACTTGCAAGTTGATGGAACCGGATCCAATGCAACTCTAGCTACTATAACTCGTGTGTGCATACGAGTCGGAGAGATGATCATTTCATCGCCATCCAAAATTGTTAACTGGATAAAACAGTAATTTATATGAGATAAAACCATGTCTAACATTAGACTTCTATGCAACTTTAACTTAAAACTGCCAAGGAAAACATAGAAAATTACACCAGTCTAATTTCCACGGGAGTATTAATCAATCCTTTTCAGTACTGACAAAAAGACAAATGTAAAATAAAACTATCCTAGTGCAAAAGTTCTTTGTACACAAATCAGGTGTTGTCTCGCTAAATTGCGAAAAGGTCCTTTTTCAAGAATAGCAATTGCAAAATAAACCGTATTAATTTAACAAGAAATGAAACCCTAGATTTATCCATGATATTTACACATGATCTAACAATATTGAATTACTTATATCGATTTTTTTTTCCTTTAGGTCTTATGTTAATTGCTATTAATTTCATCTAGCAAATAAAATTGAACAATTTACTATTAATTCGAGGACTTTTTGGTAAAACTCTCCAAGGCCACTGGCCCACTAAGCGGTTAGCGGTGTAACCGTGTTCCTAAATATCAAACCATTAATTCTCATCCTACTAAACTAATGAATGACCAAAAAAAAAAAAAAAAAAAAAAAAAACTAAACTTCTAATCGTTGAATAGTCCGCATTTTTGACAAATTATAAGTGAAGCAATAGTCTACTTCACCAAGTAGCTAATATAAGTCTCTCTCTCTCTCTCTCTCTCTCTCTCTATATCTTGAGTATTGTGTTTATCCAATCTGAAAATCACTCTAAAAATGGGGTGCAACAATTCTCGCCCCAAAATTAAGAAATTCGACTGCGTGCGGGTTGTTCACATTAACGGGTATGTAGAAGACTACGATGGACCCGTTACCGCCAGTCACGTAATGGGTAAATCGGTCGGAAGGTACGTGCTATGCTCCTCCTCCAAAATTTTTTATTCTGGCACACATGCTTGCAAGCCCGGAGACCCGCTTGAACCCGGTCGGATCTACTTCCTGCTACCCATTTCGATATTGCAATCAGAGGCGAGCCCGGCTGACTATGTTTGTCTTATGAACCGGTTAACCTCACTTGCAAAGAAAGGCGGGTCGCGTGCAAAAGGACCGAGTATGATCAACTCGATACTTGACCAGGCCGGGTATGAATCACCGACTCGGGCTTGTGACGGAACCGGAGCCGTGTCAGGCAACGGTCAGGCCGACTTGCCACCTGATCGGGAGTTTGTAACTGGGTCGGGCAAGTGGTGTTCTAGGAGTGGTTGGAAACCATGTTTGGATCGCATCGATGAGTCATTCAGGCGATCGATGAGGATGGATTCGATGCGCAGCAATATTGGAGGTGGTGAAGTGGAAATATTAGACAATGGCAATGAAGTTGGAGAAAAGATAGGGGAAAATATTGGTGTTATCTTGTAAGTTGTAACTATATATTACCCTCTTTATTATCTACATGTTTTGTGTTTTTGTTTCTGTTAATAGATTTTTTTTTTTTTTTTTGAAAGGGGTTTCTGTTAAGTTACACGCTTGATTTCAAGCGATAGTGTTAGCGTAGATATGTGCAATTTTAGGATTTTTTTTTTTTCTTTGTTTTCTAGTTCGATTAGTTGTAGCTGCCAGGTCTTGTCGAAGAAAACTTCTTATGTAACTTCCAAAATGAATAATTTGCATTTTAGACACGTAATCGGACAAATAAAATAGTGCTTTGACTTGGCACATCTACTTATCTAACAGGAACTGTATAATTAACTTATTAGAAGTACGCAGTGCCGGGCTGTATGGTGAATTTGATTAAGTAAACGCTCTACAATTTTCACAAAAGAGTAGAAATTTCCTTTTAACGAATTCACAACAATCACAGGAAATAAAAAATCGCGTCACTGTCGTAAAATATTTCCATTAAAAACAATAGAAACTAACATAAATTAGAAATTTGGAAGCATGTTACACAAAAGAATTAATTTAACCAAGTGCAAAACAAACCTGAAATATCGTAATTTTTACAAGATAGATGACATATTCATATGTAGAATAAATACCAATTTTCGAGATTCGATCCGAATAAATATCTCATGTATTGTCACCGATAACATGATTGCGGGTCAAAAAAATGTTTATTTTATAGTAATAAACCATAAATCAAATTTCTTGACCGAGTACAATAGAATTTTATTTTGATTAATAGCAAGTTTAATTATGTATTTTATTATTTTATTTAATTGATAAGAAAAACAGGAAAGTTAAACCAAACATGGGAGGTAAACAGGAGCATATGGCCCACTGAATTTCTCAGTTCATGTCTAACTTGGTCTAAGTTGTGTTTGACCGTGACAGACACATGCCACATGCGTCAAAAACAATGTGATCATGTTTTCTGTGTGTATACAGTTAGAATAAAAAACAAGCACAAAAAAGGGTACAAAATATACAGTTAGAATAAAAATTATTTTTAGTTTAGCGAAGAAGACACTGTTTTCTGTGTGAATTTTCAGTAAAAGTAGGACAAAACAATGTGATCCTTGTTATGTATTGAAAAAATGTGTTACTAGATCAAACCATATTATGCTATTCATTGTATTTACTATTTACTTACAAAAAAACAACAGAGCTTTGGAGGAACCGGGAGGATCTGCATCCCCTAGAAATTTGGTAATATACTAAATTGAAATATAAAATTTATTGAATTAACTTCTTTAATTTTTTTTTTTATGTTTGCTTTTAAAAGATTAATGAGAAAGTTTTTCACTGGCCCCAAAAAAAATATATAATCAAGATCCACCACTAAATTACACAATGAAACTTCACTATAATTATGTATGTATTGTACTCATTGGGGTGTTAGTCCAGTACACGATAATAGACATTACAAATTAATTTAATCGGATAATTTTAATTTAATTATAAAGTATGCTATTTAAGGTCTTAAAGTCATATTATACGGAAAATATCTCGAAAACATACGCTCCAAAATTAATAGAGAGAATATTAATATTAAATTGGTTACTCTTTTTTTCAAGAGAAGAGGAAGACCCACCAATTTCCATTAGTATGAAAACTATGTACAAAGGTCAACTGGTGTCACACCCCTCTAATATCAGTACGGCAGTACCAGTAGCAACATATTACAAAACAGGGTATTTAGTAGATACTCTGTACCAGAATAAGCAAAAGTAAAATAGACCTATGCAAAAACAACTGCAACCTGTAAGCTGAGAAAAACAATAGACAAGCCCCTGTAAATATAACAAATAACAAAGGACACCAAAGATTACACAAATACCCCTAAAACTTGAAATTCATTCCAAGAACAACAGCTAGCTGAGTAGCCTTACCAGCGAGTCCGTGTCCCACCAGGTACCTGAGGTGCAATTGAAAAAATTGGACAGTCCAGAATAATCTCAGCTGGACTAAACTCAATCCGGTGCCTGTTGATACTGTAGAGGGTCTTCTTTGAGATTCGTGATAAGTGAGATGAACGGGGCCGAGTTTACCACTTGCACCTCAGGTACTTGGGGTGATACAGATTCCTCACCAACACCTTCACCTTCCAATATTGTCCCTTCTCTAGGTTTAAGGGTTGTAGCAAGTCCATCTTCCATGGAAATTGTTGGTATGCACTGTTGTTGTAAGCAATACTTTAGTGTTCTATTTGACTAATTTGCAAAAAATATAATTGTTGAATTTAACAATTTCCACTCAATATTTGTAGGTTCATATGATTTAGAATTCCAACCTGGACCGTTGAGGCTCTTCCATTTGTCCTTTTGCAATTATGATTACATTGTTATCTCAATGAACGCTATGGGTTCAAAATCAATATCTTCTCCTCACAAGTTTTTTGAAAAGTGATCATATGCTAAAATCGGATAATTGAGCGTCAAGATACACCTGTTTGAAAATTTGTAATTTCAAAAAAAATTGGTAAAGTAAATCTGAAGTTAAATTTTCAGGACAACCATTACAACGATTAGAAAATATTACAACTATTTAAATAAATTCAGAATTACAAGATTTGGCTTCTTTCAGTCAATTTGATCAGAAACCAATCGTTGGTAACGTTTGCTAATCGTTGGCACGTTTAATGTAAAGTGTAGAGTAATATATAGCTAGCTCCAGCAGAATTTAGAAATTGCCACCAACCGTTGTAATAGTTGAGGACAAAATCCTAAATTTATTTCCTTTCGTATAAATAGAAAGTCTGAATTTGTTTTTGAAGATGAACTCAGCCACCGAATTTAGGGCGATTTTTCTTTGCTTGAGGTAGCCACTATTGGTGTGCTTGCTAACAACCTCATATTTTATTTTTCACTAATCTTCATTTAGATTAAGTTAGAGTGATCAATAGAGAGTTTCTCTTGAGTGTTTGAACTTAGAGCCTGTGTGCTCGATCTTCTAGAGTCGTGTGACATCCCGAATATTTGTAAGGGCTCACCAGTTCTACTTTATAGATTTTTTTCACTGTGTAATAGAAAGGTGCGGCGAGAAATAGTCGTGATGCCTCGGAGAGATAGGTCTTATTTTGCCGAACTCCATTAACAACTCTTGTGTCATTTTGTTTACTCTTTCATTTATTTTATTTTACACTTGCGATTGTTTATATTTGAATAAATCGAACAATTATACCAAAAGAGTTTAAAATTTTAAAAGACCTCATATTCACCTCCATCTAGATATTGTTAGAATCATCATGCATCCTGTCAGATCCTTCACATCACAACAAATCCGGAATAGCCAAAGTTAGTGCTATTTTTGAATCTCTTGGGTTAGCACTATTCTCAATCACTAATCCAAAAATCGCTATTCTTGAGCTATTCCTTGCACGATCCAAACGTACCTCGAATTCAGCTTTGTTGTACAAAGTCTTTTTTCGGGGTAAATAGATTTCCTCTTTCATTTTATAAATATAATATGTGAAAAAAATATATTATGCCTATAATTTATATTAAAGCCTAGTTTTAATTTTTAAGAAAATTGTATTTTTTAATAAATGATTGTCAAGTCTCAAGTGATTTCCTATCGTTAATACATTATCTTGACGTACTTTTAGATATACCATTTCTTTATCCGAATATGACCACATTAGCATATAGATATTTCATTGTGAGATGTCCATCATCCCACAATGAAATATCTATATGTTACAACCTTATATGAATGAAGTGGCACTTCATTCATATAAGGTTGTACTCGCAAACTTTGTAATTCCACCAATCTGTCTGACCCAACAAATGTTATTTAAAAAATTATTTTATTTTATTTTTAGTTAGGTGGGATTACGTTGATTCAGCAAGTCAAATAAATATTGGTTGCGATTTCACAAGATGATCAAATAAAAAACCGACCTAACTTATGTAAAATAATTTAATCTAACTTTCCCCATAATTCTAAAATTAAATTCTGTGGAGGCGTCGTCAAGTTCGTTTATATTTTATTCTGCATAGAATTAATTTTTAGTTATTATTACATCAATAATCAATCATGCTACCGAATGTTACTGTCAATTGTCAATTAAAATATCAATAGTAGCATAGTGCTATTACTTGAATAATGATATACTAAGTTTTTTTTTTAAGAATTTCTTTTTTGAAAAGTGTGGTAGAAGCTACCCCATTTTTATTTTTGAATTTCATTTATATTATTGTATATCATGTTGTGTTTTATTTGCACGTGTTAGATTATTTACAATAATTAGTTATTGTATATGTTTGATTTTTGCACAAATAAAATTCATGAAATCCGCATAATCCGATTGACTAAATGCAAGTCTGGTAGCAAATAGTCAAAACTCAAAACCTTGCCTTCTGGTGTCGAGCAAGCGATTATTTTATAAAAATAAAATAAGTTACGGGTCAATTTTCATAGCCAAGCAAGCGATCTTGGATATCAATGTTTATTTAGGTAGGTAGGAAGTCATGATCGGAATAACGAACGCAGAGTTCTATAACTTGAAGAAATTTCAGTTCAGTTATGATTTTGTAAAAAAAATTAAATTATTGGATAACATACATCAATTTCGTTTATGTTAATCCATTGTATACAATAAAATGCAATGCTCGTTCTTTTTAAAATGTCGCATCATGAATCCAAAATTGCGCATCACAACTACTACACATATACTTCAAGCGAGCTATTTGAAATTCGGAATTACAAAATGGATTCTCAAAGAACCTCAATAGTAGTTGACAACAATAAAAGAGCGCAATAATAATAATAATAATAATAATAAAATAATTAATTTTTAATCTAGTAATAAAAAAAACATAATCTTCGTGTGAAAAGTTATGAGTTTGAAACTTGAATGGAATAAATTCTTTCTTGTAATAACAAAGATATGGAATTTGAAATCTTGAAGTTGATCTTTCTTTCAAAAAAAAATATTTAATATAAATATGCGATGAGCTTAATCGGCACAAGTTGAAGCCGACTCAGGAATATTCATGATTAGTAGAGGTGCAAACAGATCAAATAATGGTAAAATCATATTTGTATTTATTTTTATTTTCATATACATATACAAATTGAATATTAGATGGATACAGATCGGATATCAAACGGATACATATCAAATATCCATTTTCAATACCATTATTTATTTAAAAATATCAAAGTACATAATATTTGTCTAAATATAATAGTGAACAACATAATTTTTTTTCATAATATTTATTAAACTATATGATATATATTTACTATTCGGATACAAATAATTAAAATTTAAAACTAAATATGTATTCATATCTTCATGGATATTCATATCTAATTTTTTCGAATACAGATTCAGATTTAGATGAATACAAATATTTAAAATTTGAAACCATATTCGTATAATCGTATCCAAGGTAATCCGTATCTAATTTTTGAATGCGAATTCAGATTATGACAGATAATATCCGATCCGTTTGCACCCCTAAATTGATCACTGGAACTTCAAAACAACTGCGTGCGCTCTCTTCTACCAACCAATGGGGACCAAATAATATAAATATACATTAATACAACATTGTAAAGACTTCGCATAAGAATCCATTTTTGAACATTGATTTACAATCTTGTTTAACTAATCTGATGGATGGGATGCTCATAATAATCATTTTCTATCGCCAAGTTCTTGGTTGACTTATCTAAGCGATGTCATCCGAAAAGGCTTTTCGCATTAATTGGAAGAACAGCATAAGCGTGCATTTGACTTTCCCGCTGAAAACGAATACTCCTAAATCCTAATTTTCTAAATACCAAAGTCAAAACTAAAACTATCTATAGTACACTATATTTGCGGGCGTCTTATTTTCAAGCTTTTTTAGTGACTGATTGAACATAATAAAAAGTCTGGTAATTCAAAAAATAACTACTCATCCATTCATTTATACTGGTTCATTTATTGTTCAAATAATTAAAAATCTGGTTCATCCATTCATTTAGGAATAATAAGGGGAAAAAATATGTAATTTTATTCATATCTGCCCTGCAAATTATTGACAATGTCATTGGCAATCAGGAGAGCATGCATCATGTTTTGATTATTTGAACAATATCGAGTACAATTGATTAATTTTTGCATATTTTGCACTTGTACGGTTCTACCAACAACAAACAAGATAGAAGACGCATAGAAGTAGATCATTCAGATGATTAGAGCATTACATTACATACTCTTAGATGTCTTACACAGATTAAATTGAACTGTAGTACATAGTTACATGTTCTTAGTGGTTATTTTCCCTAGCATACATTTCTCTGTTAAGGTCACGAAACTATACCCCATGTCACACTGAGTACTCCATCTGAACATACTCTCTGAGCAGAATAAGATGTAGTGAAAGCAAACAACCTGATTTGTCGGTCCAACTGAAATGAATAAACACTTCTATCCAATTCTCTCCCCTCACATCTTCATTATCAAACCATCTTTCTCATCTCTTTCAACAAATTCAGAGAGAACTGGAGAGATGCTCTGGTTGTTTGTTTGTTGGTGGCAAAGAACTAAGCAACCTGATTGGTACCGATAAAGGTTTTCTAGCTCCCCGGGACAGCACAAAATTGAAGTATCAATTGTGACATAGGATATAGCTAGCTTACCTTCAAACAAATTGCAAACATTTCCCTAAAAGATCTACAAAAATATAGCTTAATTAGTATGCTAATAAAAACTAATTCTCTTTCTCTTGCATCTAGCTACCAAACCCCATTGCAACAACAGGGATCCTGACTTTATGCCCCCTGTCTCCTTTCATCAATACCTCACCGAAGCTGTATGTTCCTTTCACCGATCTCACAGTAAGGGTTACTGTTACATCCCTTGACTGACCTGGTAAAATTGTCAATGCCGGTGGGCCCACCTCCAGTGCAACTTCAGGAGACATGTGTGATGTTATAGTGTAAGTCTCTGCTTCAGACCCCACATTCGTAACTGTCCTTTTGATGATCCGAGTGCCTTTCAGATGAGCAACTGTAACTGATGGTATGTTCAGATCTGCAGGGTGCATGTAAGTTGCGGTGCATGGCATACCGGTTATGTTTCTTATTTCATGCCGGTCAATGCCAGGTACTGAGCATAGAAATTTGATATAGTCCACGTGAGCTGTAAGAATAAATCATTAAGCTCATATTAGTAAAGTATGAATCTACAGATACTGATACATTTCTAGACAGAACTTCAAAATCAAATATCCAGACCACTGCAGTACAGGTCTATCTATCTAAACCAGTATGTTGCCATCATGTACATCACGGCACAAAATCATTACCATTTCCTAGTTGAATGAGCTAGCTAATTTTGTCTCAGTTGATACAAAAGAAAAGACTTTAGCACTATGCTTTTACCAAAAATCAAAATATTAAAGAGCATAGCAGCCCCTAAAAGTATCTCAAAACTATAAAACACCCCTTCCAGCATTGCAAACAAAAAAATAATGATCTCCACATTTGCGGCAATGTAGAGAAATCCGTGCCATAATACTGTATTCAACTTCAGCTAAATTATTACTATGAAGCTATTTTCAAGTTACCATTTAGATCATTCAAGATGGTCAGTGTGTCATTGCATTTTTCTGAACCCATAATTAATGTATAATACCTAACAGTATAGAATAACAAGTCCGCAGAGCTTTGTTATCAATATTTTCAACAATGGTGATTACTTGCATTAATGGAAATTGCTGAGGTTTCTGCAAAGTTCTCAAGAAAACTGTCTGGGAGATAAACAAAGAGTCTTTTCATCTGAAAGAGTGAGTGAGAAATAGACAGAGAGAGAAAGAGAGAGAGAGAAGATAATGAGCATACAAGCATCAAAAACAAGGCCTGGGTCGAGAGCAGCTTTAGGGTTAACGGCACCACTACCATAGTCAAAGGGGGTACCACCAACAAGGGTCAGAATCTCTTGGCCGGTAAACTCTTGTGCCTTGAGAGGTCGGCCCCCTTTATCCACCGTGGCGGCGGTGGTCATGAGTGCTGATTTGATGGCAGCTGGGCTCCATTTTGGGTTTTTTTGTTTTATCAGTGCTGCTATCCCTGATATGTGCGGGGCAGCCATGCTGGTGCCAGATATCATTGCAAATCCCTCACCTGCAATTGTTTTTAATTGCATAAAACGGGTATTATGTTTTAGTTTGGTAATTGCTGAGAAGGATTCAGGAATTCCTTTTTAAAACAAAAACACCATTTTTTTTGTCTTTCAGTCTGCTATTTGAATGTGAATATTGAGTACACGAAAAAAGATATAGTTTCTAAGTTCTAGGTATCATATATATAATTGCAACTAAGCTGTCTGTCAGAGGTCGTATTATTAGCTGACCGAAAGAGAGACATTTAAATTTGTATTAGTCATATGTTGAACTGGAATGCAAGATTTATTGTACCAGATATGCATCATGACAAGAATTTAGGTTAATATTGTTACTTCTCCTTTTCCTTTTTTGTCCTCTCAGTGTATGATTATGGGTTTCCCAAGCAGGCTTAGTTCTAAAATACCATTTTCAAAATGAGCATGTTTCTTATTAAAAAAAACACCCAGGCAAAAATGAACTTAAAAGTTTAAACACTGGTTTCTTCAAAAGAACTAAAAAAAGGCTGAATTGATATGGTACTGTGCATACCAACATAATTGGCCTCATCGGTCCCATTTGGAGCCCAGGCAGCCCATATCAGATTCCCTGGGGCCAATATATCAGGTTTGAGTACATCGGCATCTTGAAAGCTAAAATCTTTCACATCAGGGCCCCTCGAAGAAAATATCGCAACTTGAGGGGCTGAATTGTAAAGGGTCGGGGCCAGACCATTTGCAATGCTAGCTGTTGCTTCGAAACTAATGGCTCTTCCAGCCCAGTCTCTTTTCGTTGAACAATTGTAGTAATCTATTAGCTCCTGGAAACCAAATAAAAAACACAAACAATTTACATGACCTTTTGCTCTCAAAGGCACTGAACTGTATCTCAACATAATGAAAACTCTAGGAAACCATAGTTAGTGCCTCAGTGGAAGAAAAAGAAGATCATACCTTAGTTTTAGTGGTTTCTGTAATGAGAATACCCGGAATTCTGACAGGAACAGGATCAAACTTTATTCCAGGATAGTTATTCTCCACAGCTACAATGAATCCTGCAGCACCAAGGCTCTTGGCAGTCTCAGAAACTTTTTTGATAGATGCAGTGCCAGAAACAAAATTGAAGGAATAACCACAAAGAAGAATATTTCCTTCCACTTTATTCTTGTTCAATAATTCAGGTCTCTGGCAGTCTAATGGATTGTACTTTATGACGGAGGAGCCGATAAGCACATCACTTGCCGAGACCAGGCTAAAAGTCTTGTTACCGTGGGTAGCAGCTACATATCAAGAGAGAAAAAATGCATGAAAAACATATTTGAAGAAAAAATATTGTGAAAGAAGAATACTGTACAAACAATATATCCACATAGGCTAGTAAATAAAATTATAGAAGAAAGTTGCATGTAATTGTTCAAACAAAACCACAAATAAACACACGCTAGTCAAAATGGTGCACCGAATTTTTATGCATCACTGCATCATAGGGTAAACAATTGATGTACACCAATGAAGTGTAGAAAGCAATACCATGAAGTCCTAAGTACAAAACTACTTGCAGATGCATAAAATCATGTTATTTGGGACTATTTTCTTTTCTGCATTTACACTTGTTATTTACATATCACAAAACAAAAAAGAACAGATGTTGATATGCTACATGAAAAAAAAAAAAAAAACTTACGGGATACTCCAAGACCAGGTAAATTGATGCCGTTTCCCAGACTCAATTGGTTCTTGTACCTCCGATCATCTACGCCAGCAGCAACAGTGGTGATCCACGGGCTGAAAGAAACCAAGGTTTTAGGAAAGGGACCTCCGTTTCCAGCTGCTTGGGCCACAAAAACCCCAGCTTTCACTGCTGAAAGAAGGGCTGCATCAAATGGGTTCAAGAACGTCGTACGTGTTGCAGATGGTGGGCTATTGGGCCCAACTGAGAGGTTGAGTATGTCAACACCATCCTCAACTGCCTGCTTAAAGGGAAACCATATAGAGGTCATTTTTGCTTTCACTTTTTACTAAAGAGAATGGTTTCAATCCTGACCTCATTAGGGTCATGATTTTGACTTAATTTCCAGTTATATCTAACTAGAAAATTATAAATAAACATCATAAGAGAAATAACAAGAGGTCACTACTACAGTTCAATCAAAGTAAATTAAATTCATTATTTAAGTCATGAAATCATGACATTGCTGTATACAAATAAGAATTAACAACAAAAATATTTGGTTTGTCTAATACATACTTGTTCAATGGCCGCCACAACATCAGACACGTAACCGCCAAATAGCCTGTACAGAACCTTATACACCGCAATCCTGCAGGTGCAAATACAGCCCCCTTAAATATGCATCAAAGGACCCACAGAAATATTCAGTTAAAAGAAAGAACAAATAATATACATGAAATCTACACAACCAACCTGGCACGCGGAGCCATGCCACTTGATTTACCAAACTCATGGCCATGTAGTCTCACAGGTACCCCATTGTTTCCAGCAGCAATTGCAGCTGTATGGCTAGTCAGGGAAATAACAATATTCCATTACTAATTAATTATAATATGTAAAATAATAGGCATACTTTGTTGTATATACTATAAAATTCCATGATTGTATCATAGATAGTCAAACCAGACAGCTTTTTTCTAGATGAAGTCCATTGGTTCAAACCAGACAGTTCACAAGTTGTATAGAGCATAAAGCCAGCACACTCTGATTAGTCATGAAAGAGAGTTTACCATGGAAAAACATGACATTTGTCAGAAACCTCATAATAAAATTACCTTCCATGCCCATCACCATCCATTGGAGATGCAAAATCAATTGCCGGGTTGAAAGCACCTGCAGCAATTGCAGCTTTGGCAAAATGCTGGGCCCCAACAATCTTCCCATTACAGTAGCTCCTTCGCGTCTCAGGATCAGCCTCACATTTTCCCTTATACCTGGTCAGAGGCCCATAAGGCTCAGTGTTGTAAGTTGAGAAGCTGGGGTGCTTTGGGTTAATACCAGAGTCCACAAAGCCAATAACAATATCTTCGCCTGCTCTGTCAAACCCACCTCCTGTGGGCCACACATCAGTCGTCAATCCAAGAAATTGAGGGGTGTGTGTTGTTAATTTTCTTACTTTGGTGTCCCTTTCCACATATTTTACCCCTGGGGTTCTCCTCAAAGCCTCAGCCTAAATCACAAGATTCTATTAAAATGGGAGAAAAAAAAAGAGTGCAAAACAAGAGAAAAATGTAGGATAAAATTTAAAATTTTTGAGGTTCTTTCTATAAAAAGTTCTGGATACAACCACATATAGTATATACCTGTAGAGGATTTATGTGAATTGCAAAGCCATTCATGAGGTGGCGGTATGTGTACAGTTTAGTATAGGAACCTTCTAAAAGCACCGAGTCGAGTATCTCATTGTGCTTGTTCTCTAGATGGATGGAGTATGCTCTTACAACGTCACTGTTAGGAAACAGTTATTCAATAACTACAGTTAATATAAACTTGTCTAACAACGGAATATACCAAAAAATTTAAATTTTGAATTAGAAATTCAGAAATCACCATTCTGAGGTGGTGAAGGGCGTTTTACCTGTGAAAATCCATTTCTTCAACTGTATCAGTTGCAGTTGCAGGAAGTCCTTCTATGTTACCTTCATAGCTCACAACAGGGTCTCCTTCAATAGCCACAATGTACACATCATGGCTCCCATACGCTATACTTTCCAGTAATATCAGAAATAAACATGCAAATTCTATCCCCTTCATTTCTCAGTTCAAATAATTTGGCAATCTGTATTTATTCTTTATCTGGTATCTCCAACTGCAATTGTAACAAAAAGAGTACATTAATCATTAAAAAAACATGCTTGAGTTTGCATTGATACTCTAGATAAAAATTAAGAAGGGCTTCTAACAATTTGGTATTTGTGTTCAACAGCAGCATGAACCGAAATGTAACTTGAGAGTTGAGACATTAGGGTATAAACATCAAACTTCAGTGTGTATGTAATGCAAATAGTTTTAACTTTCAGAAGATATGCAATTGTTAGGTTTTAGAAGGGATGTAATTGTTACGTTTTAGAAGGGTTTCTGAGCTAAATTGAGAACAGGCAGCATAGTAAGTTAGCAATCAAAGTTATTAGTGTTGTATTTCAGTAATAGTAAGCATGAGAGTTGAGCAATTGGAGAGGCCAATTATGCAGAAATACCCTCTAAAACAGATACCAGCCTGGCAAAACCGTTACTTTTCTTACCAACAACTAATCCCCTGCTTCCATTAATTTGCATTTAAGAGTTCATAGGCACATTCTTCCCCCCCCCCCCCCCCCCCCCCCCCCCACAAAAAAAATGTTAGCTTTGCCTTCAGGCTTTTGAACATAAACCCTGCTATAATTACTGAGACAGATACAAATTATAAACAAATAAATAGGGCATTTGATCTCCTCTTAAGCTAAAATAAGACCTATCTAACAACCCTTTTCATTTAAAAGAGGTACATTTGTTTCCCTCTATTTAGCTCTACTCATGTAGTAACTATCAAACTTGATTAAGTAAATAAAAATATATATATCTAACTAAAGACTTGTCCACTTAGTGAACAAGTATAAAATCAAAATCACACACATTTGACACAAAACGTAACATATTTTTTTCTTCACCTTTCTCCTTTCGAAAGAGCTAGGTTTTACACCACAGCGGGTCCCACATTCCAGCGAGTGTGCTGTCTGAAAGAAAGAGACAGCGAAATGGGGTTTTATACTAGGAGTTAGGGTTCTTTCCGTGTAAGAGGTGGCTAGAATGTGATTTCTGCAGCGTCGTCTTTAATGGAGGTGGGAACGAGAGGCAAGGAATCTTTGTATACCGTATTTACGGCTTTGCCACTGACACTTAGTAAATGAGAGTGTATCGGGGAAGGAGATGGTATGGGTATTAATGTCGGGGCTCACTTTTTTATCTTTTAAATAAATGAAAAAGAAAGATTATGTCCCTGCATCCTGATGCGAACGATTAAATCAGAACTGGAGAATACAAACCGTTGGATCTGAACCTGACGGATGATATCGTCGATTTATTTATTATTATCGCGCAGTCTGTGCGGAATTGTAGATTTGGCAAGGAGTCCAGAAAGCATTGAAAATTGTTAAATCGTACACCCCGGTTTTTCGGATCCGAGGGACCGAGGCGAGTTACTAAACCCGTTCTATTGAAATGGGAGGTGTGAACCGGCATTGCTTCGTGCCAAGTGCCAACACGTTCGGATGCGGGAGAAATAAAAGAAAAATAAGATGATTCAGATTTTAACCTGTGAAATATTTGGGTTTTGGAAAAGATAAACAAATATATTTTATTTAGATAATATTTAGAAAAAAAAAATAAACAAATAGATTTTCGGAAGATAAGTCATGCACCGCCGTAATAATCTGAGCTAATACTTAAGTAGAAAAAAATACAAGAAAATTACCATATCATTTCAAAATATGAAAAGAGGAAATGCGAGCTGCAACAATATAACTGCAAGCAGCTATTTGTTGTCTTATTTAGTAAATTATCAAATGATATTTGGCAAGGTGGTGGCTAAAACAATATAGTTTTTTTGTTTTTTGTTTTTTTTTTATCACTGTGATATTTAATTTAAAAAGTATGCTCTATTAGGGCGTGTTCGGCCGACAAATGGGAATGGGCGCGGGCGCGGGATTTGAACTGAAAAACACTGTTCCCGTGGGAAAAAAAAAATTCAGTTGAACTGAATTTTTTTTTTCCCACGTGAATAGTGATCTGGCCGAACACGCCCTTATAAAGTTAGAGTAAGTTTTTTATTCATTTAAATATAACTTTTACTCAGCTCATGTCTATAATTGCTTTCAGTAAATTCAATTGGATGATATTTAATATGCTCAAAATATAAATTGTACAGAGTGATTTTTAAAATTTTGTTCCTTTGACATAATAATATATTATTATGGTAGGTATATATATATAGAGGAGGGATCGGATGACACTCTTTTTTGGTGACATCGGATAACGCCGTGTATTTTTAAAGTCCAAACGGTCGATCCAAACCGTTCAACTTGATAGATATGTTAAAATGTGCTTGCAGATCAAATTTTACACTTTTATGAATTTTTTTACTATTTATTAAGATGGGTACAAAAATTCAACGGTTTGAATATAGCGATTTTGTTAAATACTTAATAAATAGTAAAAAAATTCCAAAAAACATAAAATTTGATCTACAAGCACATTTTAACATATCCATCAAGTTGAACGGTTTGGATCGACCGTTTGGACTTTGAAAACTTTGAAAATGCACAATGTTATTCGATGTCACCAAAAAAAGGTGTCATCCGATCCCTCCTCATATATATATAGGGTCTGGCTAATTTGCTGCCGGCAGCATTTTAGCCGGAGGTGTTGCCGCCCCTTTTTTTTTATTTTGTGATGTCCAAACAATAAATCCAAACCGTTAGATGTTTAATTTATATTATAATCTACTTGGAGACCAAATTTTACATTTTTTTGGAATTATTTTACTATTTATCAAGCTGGTTTGAAAACCGCTGTTTTCAGTAAATTTCTGCAGCATTGAAATCAACGGTTTTCAAACCAGCTTAATAAATAGTAAAAAAAATCTAAAAAATGTAAAATTTGGTCTCCAAGTAGATTATAATATAGATCAAATATCTAACGGTTTGAATTTGTTGTTTGGACATCACAAAATAAAAAAAGGCGGCAGCACCACCGGCAAAAATGCTGCCGGCAGCAAATTAGCCACAGCCTATATATATATATATATATATATATATATAAGATAATAATAAGTTTAATACTTATGGGAGCATAAATATTCAACGAATACCAGATCAAATTTAGGACAACATTCTAATTAAACTGTTTGATTCACGGAGAAATTTGAACAAAAAAAATTAAAAGTACAAAGTACAGAAATTTAAATAAAATTTACGAATCAAACGATTCAAATAAGATATCTAACTAAATTTGAGCGAACTTGCGTTTGGATGGATAAGAAATAGCACCAACCTCAAAACTCTATTTCATATTTAGACACAACTCCTATGCTCTCTCTAAATTAACAATTTTTTCTATATTTTAAGGTCATGTTTGGTTGTGAATTAAGTGGTGGAGTAAATTCTCTACTCTACTTTTAAGGAGCCAAATGAAGAGTAAATTTAAAAAAGTAAAATGAAGTAACATTTGAATTAATTCTGATTAAATTACTCTACTTCTCTAGATAACACAATTAGAGAACTTACTCCATATGTGGATCCTACAATTAGAGTAATACAATGTTATAATTTTCTCTTTTTATTACGTCAAAATCCAACCAAACATAATTATTTTAATATAACCTGAAGTAAGAAATTTAATTCGAATTAACTGTGACCTAAATTACCTGCAAACATGTTGATCCCACAATTCATTCAAACGCATAACGGCTTAATATCTGCGATCATGCTCACACAAAAGTGCCAAGTGGCTGTCAAGATTTTCAAAAAAAAAAATCATGGCGGAAGGCTATCTGGATTACACAAGGTCACAAGTCGATTTGGACTTTGGCATGTGAAATGGGTGGGGCCCACATGGCTTGTCTTGATTCACTTACACCGTTACACGTGCACGTGGGTGGGATTCGTTTTACTTTGTTCGGATGCGCCACCAATGCATCAGCCCATTATTTCATCATTGTTACATCTCGAGTACAATGTCATGCCGCTTGATTGCATGGAATCCCTGTTGGAAATACATTCATAAATCATAAAAAAAAAATTCGTAAAGACGACTTGATTTATTATAAGAAAAGTTCGGAAAACCAAAATTCTAAAAAATTATATTAAATAAATTATAAAATAAAAGAAATTTAATACGAGACAGATTTAGGTATTGGTGCTTTGCGTGATCGAATTGACAACTTTTCAAAAAATAAAATAATATTCACCTGTGCAAAGTTAATTGCTTATCAATTCTCAAGTGACGGTGGTTATTTGTCATGAGAAAAATTTGCTCATTTTCGAATCATTATTTTCATGATTTAATTAACCTACATGAGGATTAGATTAAAGGGTTGCAAAATTCAAAATATTCTTATAAAAATCTTCTCATGCGCCCAATTTTTATGTTTATCCTGTAATAAGTTTTTTTTTTAATTATTATTATTATTATTATTATTATTATAAAGAGGGTTAGTCATTTTTATTTTTATGAATTTTTTTCTAATTAAACATTGAATTGGAACAAGATTTGCATCTAATATGAATAAAGGTGATCAAATTTTAGATAAATATCTATTGCTTTCCGCGTAAATTTCTTACGAACATGAAATATATTTTTTTTGTCAAAAATATTATTTGGCACGTCTTAATTTCCACTTGTGCATTTTTTCTGCTATGTACTGGATCATTTTGTGAATTTCATAAATTTAATAACTAGCCTTCCATTGTGTGCAGGACGCACGCTTTCCCATCGTGATTGCAACCGACTTCCATTTTTTTGCATTTTTTTTGCATTGAGACTTCCAAATTTGCCAATTATATGATGAAGTATTCTTTTGTGTTAGTAATTTGGCAGGTGATTAATGTATCGTGTTTTAAGAGCAGTAATTATAAAAGTTTATTATGACCTGGCAGCACTTATTAGCTCATTAACTAATTATTGGGCAGTGCACTTGAATGAGAGAGCCAAGCAAAAAAATCAAGAAGGTTGTTCCAACAAATAACCAGGGTCTCCCCACCAGCACAGCACTACCATGTCGCTGGCTCATGCAATGTCCAAGTTTGATGTATTAGGTCTTACATGAGTCCATATCCTCTGAGGTAACAGAATATTTATGTTTAGGTCCGGACCTTTCCGATCACAATTCGGATCAATTTGGTTCTAGATATAATGTACGAAGTTCTTTTAATATTTTACTATCCGTGTGGATTCTGATTAGACGGTCCGGATTTGGACAAAAATATTTCCTTACCTTAATTAGGTGATATGAATTCGTCTAACCTCTAACGTGATATGTACATGAGAGACCTGCACAAGAAGAGAGATCCTATGAATTTCAAAACCAGAGGACCTTTTACAAAGATCCTTGTGGTTCACGAGTTGACCAATTTTTTTATGTTTTAGTTTGCTTCAAATCAGAGACGGATTCAAGTTAATTGAACGGGGTCAATTGAGCTCCATTTATTTTCAATTTTTTTTGTAATAATACTTGATTTTCTTTATAATTTAGAATAAAATGTTATGGTACTGTAAAATTGATTCCCATATATTGTATGTAAATTTGATATGTTTGATCTCCATAACTTGAAAGTCTGGCTCCGGGTGATTAATGAGAGAGTTAGGGTATGTTCATGCTTGGCTCACTAAGTAAATGAGTGAGTTGTTAATGAGCGAGTTTAAGCGAGTTGATAAATGAGCGAGTTCAAGCGAGTTTTTTATGAGTGAGTTGTGAACGGCTCACGAGTTATGAATAATTTACTCACCCCTCCTGCTTCAAACAACTTCGTTGGCAATTTTCATGAGTGTACCAGTAAATACCAACATTTTTATTCTGCTGTATACTATTTTATATGAAAAAAATTATGCTTATTTGACAAATAATGCATGCATTATATTAATTTACAGGAAAGATTTTAAGGTGGTATAAATTTTCTTATGCTTCTGGTATAGCAGTTGTTGGATTAGGTACCACTACTTCGAATATCATTGAAGCTTTGAAAGTATAACAAATTGAAAAGATAGAGTATGGCTAATTTGCTGCCAGTAGTATTTGAGAAAAGTGCTGCCAACTCTGTAAGCCGTTAGATCTGAATTTAGATTCGTGCCTTGATGAGCCTTGATGAGGCGCTAATTTGAATTGACGGAACAAGAAAAAGGCTCCGTTTCCATTGACCCCTGTCCGGCTCTTTCTCTCCGCTCATTCTCGTTTGAGGACATCAGCGGCGCTCTATCTCCTCTCAATCTCTCTCTCGTTCTCTCTATCCCTCTCTCGTTTGCGCTCTCTCTCTCTCTCTCCGCTCAATCTCATTTGAAGAAAACGAGAAATCAGCGCTCTCGCTCTCTCTCGTCCGAACTGGCAGGGCGCCTATCTCCTTCTCAGCCTTAGCGCCATCACCGCTGTGCCTCGCCTCCCTATAGTCGTCCTCCTGTCTGGCCGCTTCTCCCTGGTTAGTGTTACTCTAGGTCAGCCCAACTCGAGGTTGCTCCGACGACTCATCTACTCCTCCAGGTCAGCGATTAATTCCTATTTATTTTTTTCCCTCTTCGAACCCTTGATTTGGGGAAAGTGAACAGTGTTTTAATTTAAAAATTTAGGTGATAAAGATGGTGAAAGCTACAAATGATGCGCAGCTTCTCATCTAGTGCATTCACATGGCTTAACAAGAGAGAACCATGTAAGTTTCTCTCTCCCTCTCTTCCTATCTTTATAAGACCGATTAATTGCTCCGCCAAATCAAAACTGACAAGGTCAGGCCTTTCAATAGGGTACAGAGAATATATTAGGAATGGTGTTTATTGCCAAATAAATATATTAGGACCTGAGCTTTAGCACGTTAAAATCTAATATGAGTTAAAACTTCAACCGGGTACAGAGAATTTCAGAAATTCAAGATTAAGATATTAGGAATGGTGTTTAGTGCTCCTGAGAGTAGCTCTTTTTTTTTTATGTAGGAGAATTGTTAGTTTGTAATCAAATGATTTATGCCTCTCAACTTTAAACATCGAAATGAACATTGCCACCTAACAAATTATTAAGTTAAAATATTCCTTATTACAGGAGCTTGTTCCTGTGGATATTGTAACGGTAGAAGAGGATGAGATACTGATAATCCGGTTCATATTATTACGCTCTAAATCTCTAATAGAGTGTATATTTTGTCAAAGTGTGATAATTAATTGAAGCCCCTATATAATGCTCTGTGCAGATGATGGAGATGCGTGAAGCAATTAAAGATGCCAAGAATTTTAAATCTCTATATGAGATCCAATCTCAGGTTGGTTTAGAAAAGAGGTTTGAGCAGGGGTTATAAAGGAGGGTACGGGTGCATGTATTACAAAACGGTAGTTTTGAGAATTTACTGAAAATTTCGAAGTGAATAATGTGTTATTTACTTCTTTTGCATGTATTACACTGATACATTAGATATCTCTTAATTTTCAGGGATATTACCGATATTTTGAGGTTCTGGAGGGACAAAATTGATTTGCGGTGCTGCTAGAGATATAAAATATGATATGTAAGAGTGATTTTGTATAGGTCTATATGGAAAGTTTAAATGTAAGTGTTCCTTTTTGTATAACTGATGCATATATGTAAGAGTTCCTTAAATTGAAATTAATCTTAAGAGTGACATGTCAAGAGCTTAATATAAAGATGGTTGTTCAACTACAACTCAAATTGAATTTTTGTATGTATATATTCATAATGGAGTTAACAATGCTGTCAATGTAACCTTCTTACCATTATTCTCTTCGCTCTTTCTGTGTGCCTAACTGAATATTGGATTCTTTTTGCTCTTTTAGTGCACAATTCAAAATTTATTGCAATAGTTAACTATAGTTTAGGCATAATTACTAGTCTAGTTTAGATTTTGCTTAGCTCATAATTACTTCTGGTAGTTATATTCAATGGTAAAACCATGAATAACTATCAATAAAAGGTGATGTCTGTATGAAACAAACTTCAACTTAATTTAAGCAATACTCAATTTCTAAATTTAGAAAAGAACATACAGATTATTAAAGAATTAAGATTACATCCAAGGTATTCTCTAATTAGTAACTTCAAGGGCATCACTCAGTAATACCAAAATTAACTCAAAAATTACCCTAGTCTCAAAACAGATTAAAACCAATAAATAGTCTCAAAACATGTCTTCTTCACTCCCAAATTCAGCCTTGTATGCACTTTCATCTTCGTCATCTTCACTCTTAATTTCAGACTCGTACTCACTATCATCTTCATCTTGATATGCTATGGAAAGTGGCTCTGGTACTAAATACAGTCATGTACTTGTACGTGTTGTAAAAATCAAAGGCTGCTTGTTGACTAGGAAACTCCATCCTTCACGAAGCTCGAAACTTTCTTCTCTTGTTTTACCTATTACCATATCTTCCCTTTCATTTACTTCAAATTATCCATTTATCTACAGAAAAAAATATTTACATATTAGATTAAATGAACTACCTAAATGACCTAATTAATTGAACAACTTAAGTGAAACTGGTACGGTTACTCTAATCTGAACCAGTCCAAAATTCAGCAAATCACATTCAAGACTTTCTTCTAGTACTGGACTGTTAATGATCTGTAAAACTGTTACCCATAGCCAAGTTAATGAGGCTTTAGGCCAAAGTTACAATTTAACACAATCTAAACTGAACATAATTCTTCCAAATTATGAAGATGAAACTCACAGACAGTGTACTAGTTCTTTTTTAACACCTAAACATAATTCTTACAATTTAACACCTAAACAGTTTATGTAAATATAACCCTGTAATAATAAAATTTACAAAAGCAGCAAAATACTCCACTTCTTCATCTATCCCAGCTGAACCTAAAGCAGTTTATACGAAAAGAACCCTGCAATAAAAAGATTCACAAAAGCAGCAATTTTATATTACATGCACCCATATATACAAAAAAGACTAATGGGAAAAATATATAGCAAAAAATAGGTACATACTCATCCTTGAGTCTTTGTATCTTTTCAGGAATAGTTTCATTTATATGCATCTTGAACTTCTGCCACACCATGTTTACTACACTAGTAGTCCCATATTGTGTTTCTGACATTGAATTAAGAGCTGTATGAAAATATATGAATATACACCCCTAACTCACCATGTTCAGTAACACCTCCCAACTATAGGTACTGATCACGATTGGTATCGATCCAATTTGAAAACCTTAAACACTCTAATTAGCCATTTTAATTCTCAAATTATCTCAACAAACCATTGTTACCTGTATGCACGAGCTTGATGCAGAAATTATCTCAACACATTCATAAGCTTTGATTAATTACTGAGAGAGCTTGATGACTAGAAAATTCCATCCCTAATTTCAGCTCGAATTTCCTTCGAAATTGGAGCAGTAAAGAAAAAAAAATCACAAATCAAAGAACCTGCATCCGAATTTGGCGAGGTGATACATGATTCCCTTAGATGCCTCATCGTCATTAGCTGTCAGTAAAACCCTCATACGCCAATTCGAAGAGAGGAGGTGGCAAGGACAACGATTCGAGTGAGAGGGGTGATCAGGTCGTCGATTTGAGAGAGGGGTGGTCGGGTGGCGGATTCAAGAGCAAACCTGGGCGGAGCGATGAGAGGAGAAGCACTCGTGCATAGAGGAGGATGAGAAATCGCACAGAGAAGAGAGGAGAAATAGAGGTCGGGGAGGCGCAGGCCGCTGTGGGAGGGTGTGGTCGGGTGGCGGATTCAAGAGGGGAGGCACAGGCCGCTGTGTGTTTGAGAGAGATTGAGCGGAGAGGGTTTTCAAAAAAAAAGGAGAATGAGCGAAGAGAGAGAGCCGGATGGGTCAATGGAAACGGAGCCTTTTTCTTGTTCCGTCAATTCAAATTAGCGCGGCTTATCAAGACACGAATCTAAATTCAGATCTAACGGCTTACAGAGTTGGCAGCACTTTACTTAAATGCTGCTGGCAGCAAATTAGCCATACTCGAAAAGATATATGGTAACTCTTGCCTTTTCCCTTCCCTTTATTTCACCTAGGTGTCTAGGACTTATGATGGGCAAGTCCCAATGTTGTGTGGAGCCCACAGTCATATGTGGTAGATAAGATAATGAGGAAAAGGAGGGCGCACCGATTCGCATCCGTATATCAGCACAAATTATACTTGAAGTCTTCAACTATCCACTTCTCTTCCTATTTCGTAAAAGGAGGAAAAGAGCATTCTTTAAAAATTAGCTTTGCGTGTTGTGTTGTGCGCTTAATGGCAAAGTAAGAGCTAGGAAAAATCTAGCTAAAAAAATATCCTGACAAAATTAGTTCTGGGCTTCAAAAGTCTAAGCCCATTCACACGTGAGCTTATTATTATTGCTTAACATCGTTAAGCATTGAGTTTTAGTTTCATATTTTTTTTTTGGCAATTTTTGCTATTTTGAGAGCTCTGTTACAAAATATTTGATGGTATTGCAAACATTAAATTATCATAATAAGCGTTTCCTTTTATAGTATTGAACTGTACTTTTTTTGGCGCAATCACAACCGAAATGTTGTGTTAATTTTGAAGTGGTACAAAGAGGTTTGAGAGGGTATTACATAATTTGAAAAATCATAAATAAATCAGTACACCTTTAAGTTCGTCACACTCCTCGCGATCAGTTTTTTAGTTAGATTAAAAGCTCAAGCAGCATTGTGTAGTAGAATGATCTGGAAAAATATCTCTAGCTAAAATGCAGTACAATGAATAATTAGTATCCTTCAATAGTTCACTTGCCAGCTTTCTTGGTTCTCTTTGCAGATTGTGTTTTTCTTGGAGCTCTCTTACCCGGTTTGGCTGTAGCTTTCTTCGCCTTCTTCGGCACACCTCCAGCCTGCAACATGACAACTAAATCAAATCATTCATCATGACGCAGACAAGAAATAACTAAATAAATAACAGTATGGACACAGATTAATTATTTGATATTATTGACCAAGAAATTAACAATCAAGTGAACAACAAGGTCATATAGTAGGAGAAATACTGGTGACTTGTCGTTTTTTCGTTTGGTCTTCTTAGATGTAGGTTGATCTCCATTTCCATTATTTTTCTCTTTTGGGTTGGCTTCAGTCACCTTCTCCCCCTCCTCATCTGAATCAAATAAAAATCCATCCAGGGTACCTGCAAAAGTTGAATATATAAATAAATAAATAAATGCACGTATAGTTGCACTAAAACTCCGCCTGTGTAGTTTCTACACAATCTGTCCCAAGCCAGGAAAAATGAGGAGAATTTGTGATAGGCTTGGCAAGCCAGCTGTAAAAAAACAGCCTCTTTATGGAAATGAAATCCTCACGAATTGGACATACTAGGATGGGTGACCTCTTGGGAAGTCTCTGTGTTGCTGATTCCCGTTGGGTTTTATTTCTAGCCTACCCAACTTGTTTGAGAATAAAGGCTTTGAAGAAGAAGATAGTTGCACTAATAAATTACTTGCATGTACTGAGAGGTACCAGAACATTAATATTGTGTACAGGTGGGATTATTGCTTGTGTTGCTGAGTGATTTTCAAGCCAGTAGTATCAAGTACTAAAGAGAAAAACAAAAGAATCTTAATCACGAAGATAAATAATGCAAACCTTCAACCATGGTTTCAGCTTCAAACAAATTAGACCGAGGTTCGAGTTGTATGAAATCATTCATAATAGCCTCTATCTGTCATTTCCATTTTTAATAATAACATAAAAAATAAATAAACATACATATAATGGGTAAACCATTGCCAACCAAAAAGAATTCACAAACTCAAACATAAATATATACTTAATTTGGTAATTCTATCGTGGTATTAAATCTTATGCATAAGGGCATCCAGGAAAATAGATAGTTCTTCTGAGAAGAACTTACACTGAAAATAAATAGAACAAATAATGAGGATTTTTATAGATAAACCTTTGCTTCTGTTTGCCCCACACTGACCTGAAAAAGATAAGGAGATAAAAAAAATTAATAAGCTAAAACGATTAAATAAAAGCAGATTATCCTAATGTGGTCTGAATTGAATGACTTACAATGCAAAATGTTCTCGACGGGACTATAGCTGATTTATATATTGTTCCTACAATAAAGACAATAAAAGAAATTGAAATACCAGCCAGGGGCAGAACTAGAAAATTTGAATAGGGGCTAAACTATGAAATACATAATATGTGAAAAGGCAAAAAAAGTGCAATTAGTGGGAACTGAACCTAAGACCTCACAAACACCAAGTAGAACAACCACTAGGCTATAAGAACACATTTGTCATTCTTATGAGGGGGGATAAACTATATAAAAACCTTAAACAAACGAAAATTTAATTATATTTCAATATACAAATCATAGGGGTCGCTTAGCCACCTTGCCTAAGCCTTAGATCCGCCCCTGATACCAGCCAATTTAGTTAAGAGAAAATTTCCTCTCCACTCAAATTAACACAACATTTGAAAAAAAGAAGAAAAAAAAAAGCCATTTTCTGTTAGTAATTCTAACATGGACGCTGCTTTTAAAAGAAGATCCATTTCTCAAAATACAGCAGCAAAGGCCTAGTGGAGAAAGGATAAATCATCCTTGAAAAAAATCAGAGAAACAAAAAACATACCCTTTTCTTTTAATTTTAAAAAATAAAGAATGTGGTACCTTTTAGGTCAAGTAATAAATCATCTCTAGCATTAGGCCCATTTGAAATGACCAGTCTACCCACAGCACCAACATCTCCACTTAAATCTATTGAGTCGCCATCACACTCTACAAGTGCCTAAATTATTTACAATAATACAAAATAAGTATTTATGTATGATTTGTATATATCAGATTTATTATTCATTTAGGCCGGTGCTAGTTATTCAAACAATGTCATCGGGTTTTCATTGCATAATTGGAGCTTAATTGTTCTCCATAACCAGTAATTAGAGGGGAGGGGGAGGGAAGGGGCAAGGAGAGGAGGCTACCCCAATCCCCTCCCCTTCCCTTGTCTCCATTACAAACTTTTCTTTATGAAGCAGGTAATCATAGATACGGGTATCCTTCCCTCCCTTCCCCTTCTCCTCAAACTTATGGGGGATAATTGATACTACAGTTAGTATCAGTACTAGCTATCAAATCAGAATCTAGTTATGTGTTCTGGTACAGGACCGCGTGCAACCCTTGCACAGTAGCATCTTACTGTACTTGAGGCATCTATTGAACTTCACAGAGCATAAAGAACAGCATTGCAATTTGAATCCTCTATCTTGAGACTCTGATTACCTTGGTACGTTGAACTTTTTCAGGGAACACCAAAGGTAGTCTCTGAGACACCTAAACATTAAAAAACCCCACAAATTTAGAAAAAAAGATGAGCATATCATGCAAAGTAAGTTGAAATTTATCCAAATATAATTGAAGAAACAATTCTTACAGAAGGACCCTCGGTTTTTTCTTTTATTAAATCTCCTTCGGCTAGTCCTTCCTCTTGTGTATCCAAAGCATCTACATTTTATAATGTTATAATCAAACAACTTTTAACAAATACTAGCATCTCCCACAATACTTATTTAACAACCCTATATAAATGAAATACAATATTTAACTTCAGGTATTTGGCGTAATGTGGCACATTGTTGCTTATCTGACCTCTACTCTGCAAATTAAAAAAGAAAAAGAAGTTAAAAAAGAAGAAGAGCTAACTATGACAACCTTCTAGTGAAACTGAAGTGGTTTCAGTTTTGGTACTCTTCTTCTTTTTAGCATGAACTTTTGGGACATCGTCTCCACTATCAATTGAAAGTGGTTCCGCTTTCTCCTTTCCTCTCTCTATCCCATCCCTCAAAGTATGAGATGGCCTCTCAGGAGATGAGTCAGAGGCTGAAGATAGACTCATGACATCTCTATCAGGGGCCTATTTTAAAAAAAAAATCCAAATTACCGAACAAAAAGTCATGCGAAATAAATACAGGTCTTTACATATAAGATATGTATCTGGAAAAAAAAATTACATTTTCAAATCAATTTTCCCTTTTGGAAATACAGAATGTAGACTAGCAGCCCAGAAAGGATCATCAACATAAATATATTTGGTCCTTTTTTCTCCCTTCTTATTCTCTTTGCAACGAGGACTATATTAAATTATCTATTTGGTTTGAAGGTGTGATCACAGAAACATGAATCTTAGTTTGCCACTAGTTAATCGTGATAGTAAATTTAATTTCCTCTTCTTTTTCCATTGTATATCAATAAACCTGTTAACCACCTTTTCTATTGATAGGATACCTAGATGGGTCATATATAAATCAGTTTTTAACTTGCCCCACCCACCCACCCAACTAGAATAAATGAATATCCAACAGAAAAATTTGAAGATATTTCAAATAAAGAGGAGAAGAGACTATGAGTGAAAAATAGATCAGGAAGTGTAAACAAGGACAAAAAAAATTACCTGAAATTCTCGTAACCAATCAGGAGATCGTTCACGCGATTCACTCATTGTAGATTTCTCAGCTTCTGCCTTTCTTAGTTTTCTTTCTAACTAGGGTTAGCTTTTTCCCACCTCCTACTAATCTTAACAACTAATAAAATAAATAAATTTCTGGAATGTCACGAAAAATTGATTCTTACAAGGTTTCATCACCATTATGCATTTTCTCAGGCTCGTTGGCAAATTGGGTATGCTTGGATCAAATGGCTCACTTTAGAATTTAGCTATGCAATTTTAATTTTTTTTTTAAATATCAACAGAGCATAGACAGTTAGACACTGTATGGTTGGGTCTTCTATTATACAGACATCTTATAATATAGCCTAATGGTTTACTGTCCGAGTTTTAATGCAAAAACAGAAATTTACATTGACAAAAACAAATTTAGACCTTATAAACTTGTAATACTGGATCAGACAAAATAAAAAAAAAAAAAATTAAATTGAGTAAAAGAGTAAAAAATTTAAATGTATAATGTACAGTACTATTTCGGGTACACTGATCAGTACTGCTACGGACTGGTAAAGACTGATACACCGTACCATGTGACAAAATCTGCTGGTATCGATTCCTATCAATGGTGAAAAACCATCGTAAAGCACTCCCGTGCCCTTAGACATCCGCAATTCCAAATCAATATTTATCATCTTTCTAAATTTGACTGCAATCAAGCACAACATTAAAATTGAAGCAAACAAAAATGTATGTGCACAAAAGTACCTTTCTTGACGGTGCAGGAACACGAGAAGGAGATACGCCAGTAAGCGGCCGTGCGCTGAGCCGGCGCAGAGGTCACGAAGGGTACAGGGAGAGCCGGAGAGAGCCGCCTAGAGAGGGAAGAAAGCTGGCAATGAGAAGCCTCCTTTTGTCTCTATCGTGAAAGAATAACGGCATAGAGTCATTTGGGCCGATTTTCTTATTCATATCATTAAAAATACAAAATTTAAATTGGCATCATCGTTGGTAAAAGGGTTTCAGAATTTCTCGGCCCACGGGCCGGAACGATTGGTACCGTCTCTCCTTTTAAATTTGAGCGGTGCAAAAAAAAAAAAAAAAACGTTCTCAGAATTTTTTTGATAGAGAGTAGTTCCAAGAATCTGAACGCCATATTATGGCTGGGGGTATTCAAACGGTTGGTTCGGTTGAAACCGAGTTAATTTTCGCAAACTAAACTTTTATTCGGTCTTAAAAAATAGAACCGAACCGACTGAACTTAACTTCTCAAGTCTCAACTAAATTTCAATCGAACCGAAATTTGATAGACTCAAGTTGATTTAAAATCTTTCTAAACCGAACCGAATAAAACAAAAAATGAACCGAATCAAACTAATTAAACCGAATTGAACCATTTAAACCGAACTTCTCCGATTTGGTTAAAAACCAAATAAACCGAATCATTTTGAACACCCCTAGTTCTAAGAGGTTGCTCCTTTGTAAAAAGACAAACAGTTTTCAAACAAAACTTTTTACCTCACATAAATTTCATAATATCAGGATAACAAATAGTTTTTTTATGCATATTTCTTTCATATGCGACGATGAAAAATATTATTATTTTCTGTTATTAATAATTTGAAGATATTTTTATCATATGTGATCTTGACTCTAAGATTGCATGCATAATAAGGTATATTAATAATAAATAAATAAAATACTCACTTTGAAATTAATAAAAATTGGATCAAAAACAAATAATATCGGAACATAGGCAATTAAAAAAAAAACAGAGACTTGGAGATGTGTTGGGACTGTTTTTTTTTTTTCTTCTTTTTTAAATCATGAATTGAAAGTCAATACATTTTTAAATTCATGTAGTCTTGAATCCGTATACAAGGGAGAAGTTTGAACCATTCTTTAACACTCATACGAATCTTAAAACGAACTCCTACATCTACAATAGGCATTAAATTTTTCTTAGCCCGGAGGAAATTGAAATGCGTCTTAAAAGACTTTGTAAAAGATATTTTACGAACCTGAGTTCAAATAAGAAAAACAAAATTAGGAGTCTCTATGTAAGATTTAATGAAACACAAGAGAAAGCCTTCTCTTCTTGTTTTTCTCTCCATTAAAATGGTTAAGTCCAATGGCATCCAAAATAGCTAGGAGAAGAAAAAGAGGAGGCTTCTTCTTGTGTCTCATTAAATCTTACATACAAGTTCCCATTTTGTTTTTCTTTATTTGAACTCGGTTTGTAAAAGATCTTTTACAAAGCCTTTTTATGATGCATGTACATCAAGACTGCATGGGTGAAAATGCTCTTTCTTGTCCAACAATCCCAACTCATCTCGAACAGCTAATAGAGTCAAAGATTTGGATGCCACAAGTCTACAGCGCTCAACCTCTGTTAATAAAGGTTTATCATAGGCTCTGACCTATTTGAGAAAAGAAAAGGTGTTCGCAAAACAGAAAGAAAATATAGAAGGAATTTCAACAAAACTAAGATTTACATAGTATTAATTAAATTCTGTATGCTTTCCCTCGAAAGAAAAGCCAAAATTCTATATATCATTTCCAACAAATGAAAAAATAACTAATATCCATGAGTGACAACAAGGAGGAAAACAAAATCACAATTGACAAAAGCATGTTAATGACTGACTATATTGAACCGTATTTGCAAATTTTATTTGAAGCATGGCCTTTGTTATTAAACAGTACCAATATATGATTTTCAATTATAGTCCGGGCAATCAACTCACTTTATTCTGCTTTCATGTTTTCCTCAAATCAGATTAAGCTAGCGTTTCCTGCAAGAGAGGAACCAGGCACTCCAGGTGGTGGCATGCCTAACCCTAAAAAGGGATCTCCAAATGGATTAGGGGATGCGGCCTGATAATGGTTGTCGAGAATATTCTGATATGGCTGTGATTGCATCATCATGTTCTGTTGTTCTTGTATCATCATGGACATCTGTACATTGGTTGGAGGAGCAATGCCACTTGACATGGCAAACGGGTCATTTGTGTTATTTGATGCGGCCGCATCATTGCCATAGTTTGTGGTGCTCATCTGCTGCCTCATGGTTGTGTCTTCATATAGGCTGTCTAATAGGAGCTTGTCAAATCCACCAGCCTAGGGTTCAGTGTAAGTTTAGCATGTCAAGTAATTAAACAAAATTTCCCGACAAGGTTTAGAAAAAATAAGGACACTAAATGATGCATACGAGTGTACTTTCGGTGAAATGTCTGGTGTTGCTGCTCTCGGCTGTGACAAGTGCTAACTCCCAACCTGACGTCTCACTGAATCCGTCGAGGAAACCAGCTGTGTTTGGTTTTGAGTTGTCGCCTATAACCATTCATCTCGCACTTAAGTACCACAATGGAAAAAATAAAAGAAACAAAAATTCTTAAACAATGACCAGTTAGTAAACTAATTACCCGAAGGAACAATAGCCAGAGCCAGTGCATTAGTCTCTTCTAGCTCAGCTGCAACTGGGTTGATTTCATCTAAACCCTAAAACCAAAAAGGACCAATGTCTTCAGTAATAATTCTACATTGAAATTGCAAACTGAACTAAGAAGAGAAGATAGGATCATGCTGCTTACTAATAGATCTCCAATCAGAGAGGGTAGAACAGGCTGAATAACGGGTGGTGGATCTTCTTTTGGTTCATCAACCGGCTCTCCAGTTTCATTTTCGACCAAAATAGGAGGTTCCTCTTTGACCTGTGGGGCCTCAGGTGTTGGAGGTATTTCTTTCTCTTCTGCTTCCTCAATTGCTGGTGTGGCACTTGTCTCATAATATTCCTTTTCACAACATAATAAAGGTAAGGTTCTTTGGCATAACTTCAAAATTTTCCAAAGAAAACACCACCATATCGCTAATAAGCTTGATAAGCTCGAAAAATGAGAATGCTTTCTTATATTCATCTAATACATGATATCTCCCATATATCTTGCCTCAATTTGCATTATTCAAATATACCCAAATTACTGCACCCTTTATCCCACAGTTTCTAGATATAAAGGGTGCACGAGGAGGTAATACTTCAGGCATCTTCTGAATTAAATACAGAATGCACAGGTACAAAGGATGTACATCTCATATTTTCCAGGAAGCACATTTTCTACTAGCTCCCAAGGTCGGAGAAATAAGTGTCTCAATTTTTCTAGGACATACCTGGCAGTTAAAATATTTTCAAGGGTATACAGAAGTTACTCCATCTTGCTAAAGCACATCTTATTTAGAAAAAAAGGTAATATTATTCAAATACAGTAATGAAGCTGCTCACAATAGTTTTGTTGACAGAAACTGTACGAGGTGCTTCTCTGATATACTCCTCCATTGATTCCATAAAATTTGGGGGTGGCTGAACAATTTATAATTTTATACTGACTTAGAATAGATATATATTCAAGAAAGCACATTATCAATGATGCAAATAATTATGAAATAAATAGAACTAATAAAAACAACAACAAGAGGAGAAAAATAACCTCTCTCAAAACAGGGAATTGAAAATTTCTTGCAAGCTCCAAACCTCTACAAATCCCGTAGAAATCAGATAAACTTCTTGCCTATTCAGTACATAACGTAAAATCAATTTCGACTTTACCCTTTCAAAACTTCAAAGCTCAAATATCCTTTTTAATCCCTCAACTCCTCATTTTGCATCCTTTCCCACTGATTTATGGAAAGAATAAAAGTTTAGAAAGAAATGGAATCATTTGAAACAGAAGTCATAGTTCAAAAATCCCTGTTCCACATAATCTAAATTTTTCTGAATACTTCAGCTCTGGATGTGATATTCTGTGAGACATGTTTGCACAAAACATAGTTTTTGTAAAAAGATTGAGAACCATCAAGCAAAAGAACAAACCAGGTTGCCAGATCTTTTATACACGTCAAGAGCCTTGATAGCATCCATTTTTGGCAAATCAAAGTACTGTACCAAGAGTAAAATGGTAATTAGGGGGGAGGAGGCAAAGCATGTCATTTTTTCCAATACAGAAAGACATTGCAGGCTCAAAAACAAGTACCATATCAACAAGGTTGATGATGCCATCATTGATTGCACAGTAGATTCTGAAGCTCTCTTTCAGAACCTGAGTCGAACAAATTAGAGATGCAAATTAACTAGTGTGATGACAAAAGAGCCACGGCTAGAATTGATTCAAATGTTTGACGTTGTCAAGATAGAAAATGCCCGAATGAATTCTGCATAAAATAGAATACCAGAGCAAGAGCATATTGTACAAGATAGTTCCCAAAAGCTGCTCCTTCGGGCTGTTCACGTCAAATACGAAACAATATAAGTTCAAGAAAATTTTATATATAGTGAGAGAGAGAGAGAGAGAGGTAGCACCCTCTTCCAAGATTTTCAAAAAAAAAAAAAAAAAAAAAAAAGGGAGGGAGGGAGATTTCAGTAACCTGACAGCCAATAAGACGAAAGAGCAACTGTTGCAATGCTGGTAACTGTTCTAGAAGTTCATCACACTGCAAATGCCTCGTTCTACTATTCCCCTACAAAATATATTACGAAATGGGGCAGTACAAAATTATTACAGCACAATAAGGATATGCAAGTTTATGTGTGAGTTCAACTTCTTTATAATTATATAAAAAAAAACACCTTGGGAGTATCTTCTGCGGGCTGTAGTTTTTCTGTCTCGATATCATATCGCAAAACCTTAAAGCACTCTAATCTTTCTTCCAAAAACATTGCATAAGTTCTAACCCATGTCGAGCAATCCCAAGCTATGATAAATATATAAATTAGAAATAGCAAATCCAGAAAACAAAGATAAAAAGAAGATTTTAGTTTTAATGATCAAAAGTTTTTTGGCAGGTGACAGGGTTGTGGGACAGACCAAGAGGACTAGAATCATCCTTAAAATTAGACATTTGCAAAACACTGCCCCGACGAGAATAGGTTAGGAGTTCATCTCTGAAAATTGGGTCACCTTCTCTCAAGGTGCGGTGTATAACTACTAATGTTTTGAGAGCAACCTGTACATGAAAAAGTTATACAGTAGTTAATTCTACATTCATATATCTACCTATCTACAATTTTAAATTATTTTCAGATATAAAAATACTATTGTTGTTATGGATTTGTTACTGCCTGAACATGCAAGCAATAACATATACGAATAAAATTGCAGTTCTATTTTGTAAATAACAAGTAGTCAAACAGAAGAAAAAATAATACAACAGATGAAATAGTGGAGAGCCACTACTCTTTGACCAACTTCCTGCAGCCCAATACTATCTCTAAAAAAAAACCAATACCCCTTTTTTAATTCTAACCAACCAAAAGAGTTATACAAATGACCCCTCAAGTTTACAAGGACCTGCTTTGATCCATGAGCTTTCAGAGTTTCCATTTAAGTTCCAGAAAATTCCAATTATCAATTTGATCCCAACTATCACTTTTCATTGAAAAAAGAAGTACATGAAAACTTGACTAATACTAATGTGGAACAACCACTTTAGTAATATCGCTTCCAACAAAAAAATTATTTGTGATGCTGTCGGGCAAAGATTTGCATTCTGATTCATAAAAATACTAAAAAAAGATTGCTGGGACCAAAAGAACAATGTAAATTAATATTTGCCAGACAAAAGGAAACTTCAATAAAATCTTTTCAGGACCAATATGTAACTTGCTCAAAAAAAAAAAAAAAGTCAATTGAAAAGTACAATCCGTGGGCATGTATAATTTAAAAACAGAACTAAATAATTCCTGTAGAAAATTCTTTTTAGCATATGGGTTCTTTAGGTGCTTTGCAAGTCGTCACCATGTCTTCAACCTTTTATTAAATCATAATTAAAACGTTTAATTAAATTTGAAAAAAGAAAGCACAGAAAAGAGGGAAGACATACCACCCAGTTATGTGTCTTAGTTAATCTCCTAGAGAGTGCATGTACACAGTATGACAAATCTGTTCTTGGCCGACCTGATGATGTTGCATAAAATATCTCTAGGAGAGAGGGAGGGAGGGTGCGATTTAGCCACCATATGCAAACACACATAAAAATGAAATTAAGAAAACAAAAAAAATAACAAAACAGGTCTCTGATTAGTGCCAGACATTACCAAACTATATATTAGTACCAGGAATGGCTAATAGTTACCAAGGTTCATTGTTGTGACTATTTTTTGTAAACAATAGTGCATCACCAATGTAATAAATCCAATCTCAAAAAAATTATTGAAACAAACAAACAATAAATAACATACTCCTGATATGGCGTTCTTTGGGTGGTCGCTCGACATGGTTTGTAGCCTTCACTATTGCGATATCCAGATCCTACATTACATGAAAAAGTTTTTTGAAGTTGAAAAACATCAGAAATATCTACTGCATGTTCAAGCGTTAAACATGCAACTTCTCATAAATGAGTAATAAGGGCAATTGAAGCCTCAATATGTTCCTTAATTTTACAATTAACTATATGCTCAACTTATTTAAAGTAATCCACTTTTACGTCAATTCCGCAAATGGTGAAATCAAGCTCCAAACAATAAAAGAACAAAAGTAAGGGAAAAAAATGGTCAAGCGGGCACATCTAATGTCCCAGTCACTCTATGCTGGTTGATTTAAGTCAATCTAAACAAAAGTACCGAATTCTAGACTTTCAGACCTTATTTTTCATCACAAAATAAATTCTTCAATAGAGACAAGCTGACAAAAGAGCGCAGTAGTCATGTGTCAATAAAAAGAAAGGTATATGATTAGTAAATTGGAAAATCACAAAGAACGTAATTGAAGAAAAAACGATACCCTTGTCAGAGGAATAAGCATCATATGCTGCAAGCAATGTCATTAGAGTTTTGCGTGCAAGTAACAATGGAAGAATGTCTAAGCCTAATTCAGGAAAAACAGAAATGTAACTCTTTAAATTGCAAACCTTGAGCCAGTCCTGCTCAACAAATGTTCCTCATTCCAAGACAAAACCATACAAAAAGAGAATTGGTGACATTTCAACCAGCATTAACCTTTAAAAAACATTGAATTCTGAGAACGAAAAACACGACATAAACTAAGAAATGTACGACAGGGAGTACCTTGTATTCGCTGTTGACCTTAGCTAGGCTGACAGTGGTGGAATCCTTGATCGCGCCATACGCCTTGCGCCATCCCTTGGGAAGACTCCCCATTTCAAAACCGTAAACCCTAGTTCACGAGGTATTGATCAGGTGATTGCAAGGCCTCCATGTGCAATTCGCGGTTCCTTCTGTTTATTTCTTCATCATCTATCTTCCCGTCCCTTCTTTTTAAACTTCCAACGACCTCAGTTAGAATAGGTGAAGAGGATTTTTTCATATAGAACCTCTTAAAAGACTTAATTCTAATAAATGGGCATTTTGACCAAACTTGTCTTCTGAGAAAACTTTTGGGTTTTGTCCCTTTACAATGAATAAACAGAGAGGTACATCTATATGCCCTTGAAAATCGGAATTTTTTAGCACCTACGTTATCGCACGAATTCAAAACGAATCAAGTTAAAAAAATTAAAATGTGCTTAACATGTGTTTTGATTTTTGCAAGCCAGAGAATGGGTTAAAATTTCTAGAGAATGAAGCCATCGGACTATCGGACGACTAATTAAAATATTGTCTTTTGTATGGACATAATCATAATTTAGTATCTCGGTTGGTATTGTTTTAAAATTTGATCCTCATCTAATGTTTTAAAAAAAATTCTAGGGACTAAAATATGTTGTTTGATAAAAAGGTGGTTTTAGCCGGAGAAATAATAATATTAAATTTTTTACCAATGAAATTAGGGGGAATTTCACGTATACCTCTCAAAAACTTCAAAATTACGTATTTGCTCTCTAAATTTTGAAATTACATATTTTTCTCTCAAAACATAAAAAAATCACTAATTAACCCATTTTATTGTCTTTAATATTAAAACTCATTCTAAAATTTTAAAACACCCATTTTACCCTTGATTAAAAGCATATAAAGCCCATCAAACTCAAATTTAAATCTAAAGGGGTTGTTCGGCAACACCCCTTAATCCTAGTTAGGATTAAGTCCTAAGGAAGCTTAAGAAACCGGTGTTTGGTAAGCTAAAGGAAGTGTCAACAGATTAAGGAAGCTAAAAGAGGGAGGAAGGTGCCTTAAGGAATGGGCAGCGGATTAAGATCCGGGCAAAAGGAGACTAAAGGAGGTAAGCTTAATCTGTGCTAAGGAACCGGTGTTTGGCAGGATTAAGCGGCTAAGGAAGCTAAATGAGGCTCCTTTAGCCTTAAGGAGGCTTAATCCAGTCAAGCCGAACAGCCCCAAAGAGTTCATCTACTGTTTTATCCGCGTGCATCACATTAAGATTTGTGCGTAGTGCTTCAATATTCGTGTTGATCTAGCATGTACAAATCTTAAAGCAATCCTAATCCACGTGCATCACATTAAGATCTGTGCACGTCGCTTCAATATGCGTGCGTATTCGCATCAAGATTTGCGCTGATCTTGCATGCGCATATCTAAAAGCAATTTGGACGGTAGAGGAACTGTTCAAATTCAAATTTGAGTACGATGGATTTTATATGCTTTTAATCAAGGTTAAAATAAGTATTTTATAAATTTAGAATGAGTTTTAATATAAAAGACAATAAATGAGTAAATTTGTGAGTATTTGAAGTTTAGAGAGGGAAATACATAATTTTAAACTTTAGAGAGAAATACGTAATTTTAAAGTTTTTGAAGAGTATACGTGAAATTCCCCCATAAAACAAAGTCTTAAATAGGAGTGTCAATGGATACGGGACTCGTACGATAGAGACATTTTCATATTAATCTTATGGAATATGCTAGCATGCTACGCGTAGCATAGAGAGCCTCCGTGCAACAGCTTAATATTTGATTTTTCAAAATCCTAACGGTCGATTCGAACCGTTCATCTTATTGTCCATATTAATATGTGTTTGGAGACCAAATTTTACATTTTTTGGAATTGTTTTACTATATTTTTAGATTTATTGAAAATTGCTGTTTTCAGCAAACCTAGACCATAAAAAAACAGCGATTTTCAATAAATCTTAAAAAATAGTAAAAAAAATTCAAAAAAAATGTAAAATTTGGTCTCCAAACACATATTAATATGGACAACAAGATGAATGGTTCGGATCGACCGTTAGGATTTTGAAAAATTGAATATTGAACCGTTGCATGGAGGCCCTCTATGTTACGCATAGCATGCTAGCAGGTTCCTTAATCTTATTTATATTATATCACTAATCATTAAATATTAATTTATCCACATTCTACTATCTCTTAAAATAACTGATAACGAAATAATGATAATTATCGAATAATATTTAATATAAAAAATATAAAAAGAATCTAATTTTTATTCCACTCACAATTTTGATCTCAATATTTAAAAGAAAGAATTATTAATTTAATAAAATGACATAAAATGTTATATAAATCAATTTTTCCGTCAATTACTAATTAAAAAACTATCTTAAATGTTGAACAAAATAATTTAATAAAAAATTACTAATTAAAAATTACATAAAATGTAAATATAAAGCAATCTAATAACAATAAAGAAAATACATATTTATATATATAAATAAAAAAAATATCATATATCATATTATA
Organism: Carex rostrata; assembly: GCF_964058835.1. Classification (NCBI taxonomy): domain Eukaryota; kingdom Viridiplantae; phylum Streptophyta; class Magnoliopsida; order Poales; family Cyperaceae; genus Carex; species Carex rostrata. Next base: position 3,200,711 of record NC_135935.1, read on the forward strand.
TTTATAAATTATTCTATAAGTATAAATTAGTTCTTATTATAGAGTCCGGCTAGTATAACATTGATGTCACATGACACTAATTTCAAAATTAATTAAATAGACTTCAAACGATTAATCCAAACCGTTCAAACCAATTTACTTTATGAATGATGTGTTTGCATCTAATTTTTTTTTATATTTTCGAGTTATTTTAGTATCAAATCAAGCAGTACAAATGTTTAAAAATAAATGTATTAAAATTAACTTAAAATGTTACTCATTTGACCGCTTGACTTGATACTAAATAAATTCGAAAATTTATAAATTTGCATATAAACGCACAACTAATGAAGTAAATCGGTTTGAATGGTTTGGATTCGCCGTTTGAAATTGATTCGATAGATTTTGAAATTGGTGTTATATAGACTTAAATGACACTGATGTTATATTAGTCATACTCCTTATTATAGCCTTATATGATAAGTTAACGAAAAGAAACTTTTTATATATCCATATCAAATTTATTGAATACAAATACAATACATGTCGATAAACGAATGAAAGACTAACATTAACACCTCTAACCTTGAGCTAAATATGATTCCTTATTTATTTAAAATATTAACCTTGAGTTGAATTTGTTAGAGGGCTGTTCTATGGACTCTTTGGATGGAAAAGAACAAACTGTGCTTTCAACATTATATTGTACCATTAATTCCATGGTGTAAAACATAAGTAGTGGTATGTTGCTTAATCTTTCACTAATCTTACCTCTTTGGATGTCATATCTATGCCTTGTCAGGTTATGATTCCCTTGGGGGAAGAGGAAGAGCTAGTGGGGGCAGAGAAGAGGAAGGGCACCAAGAACAAGAGATACAACTATTATGCTTGGTATAGAACCTTAATGTCTTCCAAGATTGATAGTACTTTGACTTTTTGTGTTTTGTGAATGCCTGTTATTGCTAATTTATGTGTCTGGATTGTTATTTTATGGAGCTCTGAGAGCTTGTGTCTGTAAGGGGCAAGGTCTAGCTAGTCCCTTTTGTGCAAAAACTTGTTATTTTGTTATGCCTGTACTGTTTAATTATTACTTCTTCTGATATTTGGAGAAAGTAACGGTAAACAAAGTTCTATGATTTCTATTGAAATCGGTGGGATTTATCCCACTTTGTCAAAAAAAATAAAAAATTAAGTGAATGTGTAGGACATAATTAAATATTTGATTATATAATTTTAAACACAGAATTTAAGTTTATAGACAGGACAATTGAATTATCAACACTCATTTACAGAGGCAGAGTTAGATTTTCAAACTATGAGAGCCAAATATAAATGAATGTCAATTATATAAAATTTTTATGTTATGTATGGGGATCAATTTTACAATACCCATAACTTTTCAGGAGCAGATCTTAGTGTACTTTAAAGGGGTGCTAAGCTTCCCCCATGATTCTAATTATAATTTTTTTTAATTATAGATTTCAAAATTTAATTGAATTTTCTTCTTCTCAAGTTCTTATATAGTTCAACCTCCCTCCTTATAAAATATAAAATATTTATTTGTATCCTAGTAGTTAAAATTCCACCGACTACAGTATATATTTTTAGATTTTATTTTTTAGTCCCCTATGGTCCTATCTAAATTTTCTAATTCCACATCTGAACATTTTACTCAAAATTATATATAAAATTGTGTATATATACAATTTTTTTGAAAATAAATACATGAATCTGTCGACAACAAGGTAGGCACTTTTTATGAGAGAAAAAACTCATTTATGACGGTACTCCGTCGCGAAAAGTCCCTGTGTGAATTCAGATCTTCCCCGGTACCACACGTAGAATTTCTAACTCTGCACCATTCTTTAAATGTGGCATGAATCTCAAAAACAGACCCCCTATCACCCTATGTGTAAATAAACACTAAATTCCAATCGCTTGTCTAAGAGGTAATCTCAGTTCCCTGAAGCTAGTGCAGTACAAGGATACAGACTCCACCGTGTACAACTATCAATGGTAGGCGCACGGTTAGTCGTTCTCATCATTTTATCAATGCTATAGTTTTGTTACTCGACTCTCATTTGTCCATCTCCATCTCCATCCACAATCCACTCGAATTTCATTTTGGTCTAAATTTGGTGTTACGTTAATTAAGAATACGTTATATATAATCGATCAACATTCTATTAGATATATATTCCAACTTACTGGTACATGTGTTACTTTCTTTGTCGTTTTTGCATCTTTTAATAGGCCTCCAATATTGTGTTATTTGCCGATATGATGAATGTACGTAGCGTCAGTTAGAGCTTAATTTTAGAGGAGTCATAATAGGAGTTGGGTGTTTTCTACATTAAGTTATTGATGTCAACTTCTCAACTCCAAAAAGAAGAAAAAAAAAAAAAAAGACGCTCTGTGCTCGTAATCTCGTACCTTTGTTTAGAAATGCTTGTAATTAATGTCAGGCATTTATAGAGTTCTCTCGTTTTGGCAAATGCAAATTATTTTTATATATAATGAGTTTGGGTACGATATTGCTAGCTAAAGATGAAAACAAATGCAAAATATAGCACTGCAATTTTTATATATTTTATATTGCTTGATAAAGTCTTTTTATTAGTACTGGTGCGTGCGCCTGTTAAAGCTTTCGGAGACAAATACTTTTTGTCAAATATGGAGATATATTCTCCCAAACTTAGTTCAAATTATGCGCCTCTCTCTGCCGACAGTTTACCGAAAATAACTGGCCATAGAAGTGTTTTTTTTTTAATCGTCTAGAATAACTTGATCTCCAAGTAATATATATACCTCTTCCTTAATTTAGATTGCTCAATAAAATAAGAAAACTTTAGAGTTCTTTTGAAAAGAATAGTTAGTTGAAGTTCTGATAAAGTTCCGATAAAGGTGTGATATTGTAATTTTACATAGTCCACCTAGTTTAAAATAGGGTCTTTGTTTACAAATAGAATTCCTCTTTGAGCTTTTTCAGCTAAAAGACCTCTCATTTCCAATTCCCTTCAATGAGTAGATTTATCTTCCATATGAGCTGTCCATCAAGGACATGAGAATTACTGTTAAAAGTTTAGTTGATTTTAAAAAATTTGCTTTCTGAGCTACTCCATAAAATGTTACAGTTGAAAAAAGAGGAATCGGATCAAGAAAAAATACCCGATGAAACAGGAATGTCGAATCAAGTAGAAGCACCTTATGCAGTTCTAGACTTGCTCGGTGACTACATGGCAAATTACGCTGATCATCTCAGTTTCAAAGCTGTCTGCAAGTTGTGGCACCTCGCTGAGTCTGGACACCCGGCCCCACCTGCTGAACTTCCATGGTTAAGGCTGACTTCTTCTGATGGTACGCATAAATTCTATGAGATTTGCAGTAGAAATTATTATGTTAACCCAATTCCTAGGATAGATTCTAGTGCAAGTTTCTTTGGTTCACATTCTGATGGTTGGATGCTCTGCTATTCTGATTCTCCAAAAAGAATTTTCATAAATAGTGCTTACTCGGGAGAAAAATTCTCCTTACCTCCGATAACCATCTTTTGTTTAATTCCAATTCCCTTTGACGAGTGTGCATCATCCACATGCGAATGGATCAACATGAAAGGTGTGAGCATGGTGAAAACAGTATTTTCATGCTCACCTAGTTCGAAAGATTACCTCGTGGCCTCAATCAATCAGCAGGGATGTTCTCTCACCATTTCCCGACCGAAGTCGAATAACTCCCGTGCAACCACCGTGCATTTGGGTGGCGAAGGGTTGGAAAGCATTATATTTTACAACAATGAGCTCATTGGTGTTAACAAATCAAAAATGGTCTACTCTTTCAACATAGAAGACACTTCAATAGGTTTGGCTCAGGTCACCAGCTTCCATAAGTTTCCGACAAAGAAATTCGAATTTTCTGTGCCTACTTTTTCAAATAGAAAAGCTAACTATTCTCTCATGTATCTGGTTGAAATTTCTAATAAATTGTTGATGGTGCTGAAACATTATGGACATTCCGACTGCACAAATACCTTAACGGTCGGCTTCAATGTCTATGAATTGATTTGGAAAAACCCCTTGGAATGGTTGGAGGTAAAAAACTTGCAGGGCCATGCAATTTTCTTGGATTCCTACATCTCAAGGGTTTTCCATGCATCCCATTTGCCTGGTATTAAAGGTGATCATATCTATTTCACCTCTTCTAGTGCATCTTTTGATACCGGGGTGTTTTCAATGAAAGAGCAGAGCATAAGTTGCATTCTACCGGCTGAACATTTCTCGAGCCACAGCAAGCCAGTGTGGTTGTTCCCTCCCAATTGTTGCCAGGTATGCATTCTTTCTTCTTCTTAAGTTTCTTGAGAAAACTAATTAAGTTGATGTCTAATACCCCGCAATTGTTTTTATTAAACTGTATAACAAGTTCTAATTTATTAAACTGTGTTTAATGATAGACGGATGCTACCAAGAATACTTGTTGAGAGAATAGTGCATGAATTTGAGATGTGGATAAAGTACTGTTAATCTGTTAATTAGGTAACATAGATGAAGATTGTAACTACTGAGTATGATGTTGCTGGATGTAATTTAATTTGATAATGTAAAAACTTTGGCAGACATGCACTGTCAAATTTTCAAAACAAAAAATATATATTCTAGTTAAGATTCTGACATGCACATAACAATTCTTAGCTTCCATTTATAGAAGCAAAATAAAAACGTATTGATCAGTCCATTAATTTCTTTCTGGCTTGTACTTCTAACGCAGGGGCAAACAAAGAGTAAGGCAAGCTGAGTAAAAGGATCTTTGTCATAGGCGCTTGGTGTACATGTTCAGAGAAAAAGAAAGATCTATTACTAATACTGAGGAACTCTATATAAATCTTCGCACTAATTAAGCTGTATTAATTTCTTGAAAACGATATCTCTGTAGGTTTTAATTTCAGACTAGATTTGCAGCTTATGGCTCAAGACTATAGAAAGTAGTTCATTTGCCTAAATATAGTTCGATTTTTTTTTTCTAAAATAATTCCTGTCTGACAACAAGCATATAGTATCAGACGCATCCAACTTTCAGGCAGAACTTTAACCCCTGTAACCATCTCTGTGTTGTCAACAAGGAAAACCAAACCCAAATTGTCTAAAATAAACCCTATGCACGGAAAAATGAGAAACAAACAGCTGCAGTGGATCTTTGGTACCGAATTTTTATTTGTAGCATTTTTAAATAATAAAAATAAAAAAAGTAGCACGCATTACTCAAAATCTCTAAACTTAGCAGACACGCAGGCTAGGTCTGCGTGTCCCTCAGGCTAGATCTGTGTATCACTCTTTTTTCTTTTACTTAATTTTTTTTTTATTGTTGTTCAGTTTAATTTATTGGAATGTGTACATTGTAACAGGTGGCAGCGGGTCTAAAAGGCCGTGTACATTGTAACATCTGTAAAAACTTTTCTTATAATATATTTGTTAACTCGGCACGTGCTAGTTAACCATAAAAAAAAAAAATATTATTGGAATGTGGGTTTTACTGGGGTTCATGTGAAGGAGAGTGAATATCGGATTGTATTTGGGTGTAATTGCAATGATTAGCATGTGTTGTTCCGTTGTTTGACCCTGTACCAGATGTATGATAGCTAAGATTATCTACGGTAAGTCGGTAATAGCCCCAGGAGCTAGGATAAAGTAAGGCACATTAAGGCCCTGTTCGGATGCATCTAAATTATGGAAATTTGGTGGGTATAGGATTGGGCTCCTCAACTTTTTCCCTACCCTGTTCGGATGACCCAATAATTTTCCAATTGAACCCATATTTTTACCCAATTGATTCCCATTTCAGTGCATTTTTTGAGGTTCAAAAACCCTGTTCGGATGCATCTAAATTATGGGAATTTGGTGGGTATAGGATTGGGCTCCTCAACTTTTTTCCTACCCTGTTCGGATGACCCAATAATTTCCCAATTGAATCCATATTTTTACCCAATTGGTTCCCATTTCAGTGCATTTTTTGAGGTTCAAAAACCCGGTCTCCAATTGAATTTGCATTTTCCCAACCTTCTCTCTCCAACTAGAGCATATTGGAGATTGTGCAAATTTCTTCTCTCTCTTGCACGTGGCAGTGGCACCCTACTCTATTTATTTTTCTATTCTAAGGCACATTCTTCATCTATATATAAAGGATCCAACCAACATCTTATTTTATAATGTGGGACTAATCAAAAGTTTAGATCCGGACCTTCTTTTTTAAGTGCAACAACTAAAAATCACAGCAACTTTTTAAGATATAAGATTTATTAACAATTTCATTCAATTAATAAGTGCAACAACTAAAAATTCATTTTATTAATATAACAGTTAGATTTTCTTGTGGGACTATTGAATACAGACGGATCCGGACTCCCTCTCTGATCGTTTTTGGTTAATTTTGAAATATGATGCATGATGCATTCTTATTTTTAATTGATGGTAGGACATGCAACTAAATCGATCATTTTACCAAAAATATTTTTAGTTATTGTTTTCTTATTTTGTAAAATGTTTTTAATTATTGTTTTCTCATTTTATTGATTTATTTATTTATAAATATTTTCTTATTTTATTTGTACCCATTTTAGTAATATTAAATATTAAATTAATTTTATTTAATTACATTATTGTAATTTATTAATAAAAATCATTAAATAAAAAAATCATTTATAACTAAACTAAACTAAAACAAATAAATATATATATATATTTTAAATAAATAAATATTTTCCACAATTAATCCCATGATACAAACGAACACTCATTTTCTCATATTCCCATAATTAATCCCGTGCATTCCATACCCGTGGGTTCCCACTTTTTTAAAAATGAATTCCTATTCCCATTCTCATTCCCATTCCGTAATCCCGTGACATCCGAATACGCCCTAAGACTCTTTGACCATGGTTTAACTTGGTAGAGTACCAATTTACAAGGTTTAGTATCTATTATAAACTGGTACCACATGTGAGGTCCATATCAAGTGGTGGCATCTAGCTGCTTAGATTCCTCTTCACTTCCTCTGCAACATGTTTAATAATTAAGAAGAGAGCAAATTAATATAATCAGACTTTTTTATGGGTCTTCCTAAGTGTGTGAACTGTTATACTAAATAAAATGGCATAATGCATCTTTTAAATTTGGTTTGTTTAACTTTATAAATTTGCTTCATATTTGATTTGTTTTTATTAACTGACAGAGCACATATGAAGTATTTTTAATTGAGTTTTTTTTTTCTTCTACATATAAGATTATGGATGATTAGCTTGATCAATTCGAAAACTTACTAGAAAATAACATTCCGTTAGAGGCAACGTGCATTTTGTCTTTGTATTTATTTCAAATATTAATTATTATTTTTTCGACAAATAAGATATGCAGGTGTCACAACTTGAGACCGCGTCTACAGTTAGTAAATTGAAGTATGCTTAACATTATTCTTAATCTAACGTGAGATTTCTTGATCGTGTAGAGCTTATTAATTAATATGGAGAAATTTAGAAGGATGTATAGTTACAACATTCTAGTTGCATTGTTATTTTTTATTTTTCTAATTTTTTTCTCCAAGTTTTAATACGAATCATATTTGTAATGTGTCAGGCAAAAAACAAATCTAGAAATGAAAATAAGTAGCTCTCGTTACAAGAAGGCACCACCAAGTGTGAAGAAAGAAATTGACTTTTTTAATGGAAGAATTAACTATTGAAGGGAAAGCTGAGGAAGATTTAGAATTAGACAGAGAAAATAGATGGCTAAAAATTGTTGATGCATTTCTGATTCTTGATTATGTCATTTTTGTCCAATTTGTTGGGTTCTCAATTCCAAATATTTTTATGGCTTCTATGACATGTTGAAATATTTTGCATGTCAAACATACCATTTTCTTTATACACGATGATAGTGCTTTTGGATAAATATGAAGCTCTAAAATGTAGTTTCATTTATCACATAGCATGACAGCAAATAACAAAGAAATATAGCGTAAAAAAAAGTAGGTTTACAACAATTACAGTCAATAATAACGTCAAAGAAATAAAAAAGAAAATGTTTTTACTTTTACCACAAATGTAGAGAGTGTAATTTGGAGATAGGGAGGGAGGAAATGGAAAGATAATATGGGGCCCACAGGGTTATTTTGTCAAATAATTTAGAAAAAAAGATAGTTTGTCCAACTTTTTTCAAAAGTAAGTCACATTTGTAATCAAAGTTCCCTGAAAAAGAATACTGGATTTGAAATTGTACATTAGGACTAGGATTAGGCAGAAAAGGAGAGGAGCTTTGATATGTAACATATGTTTGATTTGATGTATGTTTAGCCGTGTTATCAGAATCAGACGTTAAATTGAAAAAAATTAGAACCGATTACTTGTCCGGTTCAGTTCTTTTAAAAGACCGCTTAAGCAGTTATATCGGCGACAACCCATTTAGTCGCTTGGTTTTTGTTAAACCGTCTAACAAAACCAAAGTAAAAAGCCGGTTCAAAACTGATTCTAAATCTCGCAGACACTGCGTAATTCTCCATGATCCTCCGATTTTCTTGCCTTTTCTCAAATCACTAAGATGAAAAGCATTGAGAATTTGAATCTCCTTCTTACTACGACATTCCAGTATTATTTTTTATCTATATATTTTTGTGATTTTCACAGTGGCACAATATTATTCTCAAGAATTAGCTTAAGTGATGAAACGGAATCACAAAATAAGTTGCTAACATTCACTGCGGTAAGTATTCTCATTTAATTACTTAATTCGAATTTCTAAATTGCATGAAAGGTTTGAACTTTTTATTAAATTTTTATTGTATTGATGCATGCACTTGAAGTGTTTGATGAAATGCTCAAATGAAAATAGAAATTTTGGTGAGAGCAGTGTGGTTGCTAATGGTTGCCAATAACTGATAACATAGAGGATTAGTTTGGTAATCCTTGAATAATTCATAGGGAGATTATTTTTGTTCGGTGTCAGTAATAACCAATGACTTTCTATTTCAAATTTTATTCATCAACTTAATATATCTAATATAACTTTTTTTTAAAATCTCTTCATCAACTCTTCAACTTATCTTATACATCCTTCAACTATTCAAATTCTTTCATACTTGTCCATAAAATTAGTAAGTAATATACATTAAATTTATTGTATACGAGTGGTATAAGTTGAATTGTTATAATTATTGTTCTCCCTTCAAATATATTAATTTTCCTAAATTTATTTATTATTTCTCCATGAAAGTAATTTGCATTTAAGGAGCATTTAGGCGAGAGGAGAATTAAGTATTTTTTACAAAGATAAATATATTTTTAAAATATTTGTTTTTGGAGAAAGAATGATAATTATGTCAATTTATTTTTAAACCAAACATAAACTGTAAGTATGACGTATATTAACTAGATCTAATGCATTGATTTAACTTCATGGATATATAATATTAAAAATTAAGCACATATGTTCATGCAAGATAAATTGAAGAATTAATTGATAGAAATCAAAGAATTTACAGAGTTGATTGGTAAATTTAAAATAGTCTAGAAAGGAGTCCGGTTAATATGATATTGGTGTCATATGACACCAACTCCAAAACTTATTGAATAGACTTTAAATAACTAATTTAAACCGTTAAAATTGATTTACTTTATTAGTGATGTGGTTACATGCAAAAAAAAATTTAGTTATTTTAGTATTAAGTCAAGCGGTCAAAAATATTGAAAAATAAATACATTAAAATTAAAAAACTCTCACATTTAACGACTTTTTTTTTATGGTTGTCGGCAATTGCTGACAACAAATATATTGATAAAAAAAAGTTTATTTACAAAAATTGTCCTACATTAATTACATTTCCCTCCCCTATACAAGGGATTACCCAACCCCTAATGGTGATAGTACCGTAATATTTTTCAGTGTTAGAGAACAGTCTCTTATTTTTCTTCTGCCACAGAGCCCAAGCTCCCACTGCCCAAATCATTTCCCAGATTGCCTCTGATGATAATTGACTCCCTCAGTCCATATGATAACTATGTCCTCCCCTCTCTGAATTTGATTTGTTGTGCTGCACTATCAACTCTATCCAAAAACTTTTCACATAGATACATTTCTACATAATGTGCATGATATCTAATCTCGACAATGTTTGTCGAACATAGATAGCAGCCTATATAGATTGAGCACCCCTATATAATAGTACATGTTAAGTAAGTTAGCAGTTTATCGTCTAGCATTACTCCGATGAAAATCCGAATCTTCATCGGGACTCTTAATTTTCATATGCCTCGGTAACGCGGAGATAAAAATACTGCTGTGATGCATGGCTGCGTATGCTGACACGCATGAGAAGACTGCGTCCATTTCCACTAGTAGACTGCGCATGAGGAATTGGGCTTTGATTAATTTGTGTAGGTAATATGATGTTGGATGATAAGTTGTTTTCTAGGCCCGATTGTAGCTGCTGGAATTCAAGGCCAGCATCTTTTTCAATCAAAACACGTGGGTGAGTGTAGTTCAAGATTGGGCTATGATAAAGATTCTCATATTGGATATCAAGGCCTTGGTTAGAGTTAATTGGGGTTGAGCTTGAAGGTTCGGCCTGTGAGAAATTCAAATGATTTTGAACCGAGCCCCCTCCTCAACCATCAAATCATACTGTCCGTTAGATCGAAAATTTGGTTCAGTTGCTTTAATTGATGAATTCGAGGTCCTAGATACTGTATCTAGATGAATTCGTAACCTCTGCATTAACTCAAGGAGAATCTTTTGAGTTAATGTATCTGCACCGTCCAATCCGTTTTAAAATTCGTGCAACTAGATCCGCACTAATATTAAAGGACTCCATTTTTAAAATCAGACGGCCGGATTAGGTACGTTTAATATCAGACGGTCGAAATGAATTAACTCAAAAGATTCTCTTTTGAGTTAATTTGGAGGATACGTGTTCGTATTTAGAGGATACATTTAATAAAATTCCTGAACTCATCTCTATGCTCATCCTCCGAATTCATATTGCCCAAGGTAACTCAATATTTGAGTTTAGATCCGCACCGTCCGATCTGCTGTGGCCCGATATTTGAAGTATGTGCAGTGAAGTTAGAGTGCATTCCATTCCGGCCGCATTAGTTCGGTGGAATTTTTGTTCAAAGGGTTTTGGATAAAGTTGTATCGAAAATCAGTTCTATACCGTCCGATATGTGCTAAAATTAATACGGACGGTTTAGATTTACGAAGCCATTTAAAGTTATTATGTTGACACGATTATTAATACAGATCAGACGGTAAGGCTCGGATTTGAATGATTCTGTCCAAAGCCCTTTGAACAGATCCAATTCTATTAAGTTCATATTCTGATTGGAAGGTCCGATCCAAACTCAATATTTGAGTTACCTCAGAGGATCCGTTTTCCAACCGTACCTTCGATCGGACGATGCAAAGGAAGAAGGGGAGAATAGAAAACTGAAAACGGTACTCTATTGCCACCGGCGATCAAACCCGAACCTTGCTTATAGATTGTTGCAAGAGAGATTTCCATGAACAAGTCGTAATAGACCAACGGTGACAGCTCTCTTTCTTCGCTACCCTCATCTTCTCTTGTTCAAACGTGGTTTCCTCGTTTGATTCAACCAAGAACTCGCTGTTGTAAAATTACACATTACTTCTTGCAAACAGGTTCTTCTTTTCTAAAATCGTTCTCTCTTTAGTTTAAAATTTAAATTCTTATCCTGTTGGGCGAATTGAAACCCTTTTTTGTTGCAATGCTGGAACAATTCCAAACTGAACTAAAGATTAATCACTGTCCATGCTCCTTAAGCAAGAATTTAGAAGAAACACAGATGCGCTTATGTAGTTGGGGTTATGACCTTAATTTTGTCTATGAAGATGAAATATAGCTGAAATTCAATAAACATCCTGACATATACCTATGCCTATGATTTGCAGGTATTTTGAAATTTTCTAATGAAGCAATCTGGAAAGGAATTGATAGTTTATTCCTCTAGGAGAAAAAAGTTTAATAGTATGGGAATTTCACAATGCAAACGACACAGTCCTGTGAAGTCTTTCCCAAAGAAAAGGGTAGCTGTGAAGAGAAAAAATGAAAAAGAGAGAAATGAAATAGTTAAAAGTGGGAGAAAGAAAATTCAAAGAAAACTAGGGAAGTCTGATGAAGTGACTCGTTTGCAAAGGAGAGCAAGATACCTTCTTATTAGAATTAAATTGGAGAAAAACCTTCTAGAAGCTTACTATGCTGATGGGTGGAAAGGCCAAAGGTTCCGTATTTTACATATTAATTATCCCATATGCTAAAATTTAATGCCTGTATAATTTTGTTATGGTAATTTAGGGTTTGAACCTCAAGTTTATTGCCAGGCGTAATATCCCACTAAATCCTTGTAGTATTGGTAATGGCTAGGTACCAGTATGTATGGTCTGGCCAAAGTTCTGTCACACTGGATGAATTTGTAAAGGTATTTCACAATGCTAGTTGGAATTCACTAACAGTTGTGTGTTTTTTGTGTTTGTATCAGTCGTGAGAAAATTAAACCAGAAAAGGAGCTAGAAAGGGCTGAAAAGGAGATAATAAAATGCAAACTTGGTATTCGTGAAATTATTCGTGAGCTGGATTTGCTTATTTCAACTTGTCAATGTGGTTCTCACCAGAATTGTTTGGAGTCTCCAGAAAAAGGTACAGAAACTTTGCTAGGTTTTCTCGTAGATGTTGTTACCTTGAAATGCAAACTTGGTTATATTGATTTCCCTGTAATTGATTTGTTGCATTCAATTACAACCTTTCTGAAATTTTCTTCACTCAGTGCCTGGTGCTGATCACAAAAGGCTGTGCAAGTATGATGAGAATAAGATAATTATTATAGAAGCTACCAATGCACATCTTTGCACAAGCTTCTCTGTTGATTCTTCCTATGTGGTAATACTGATAAGTGATAACTCATACGAATTACCACTGCATCAATTTTTCATTTATATCTTTAATTCTCTTTTCCAATCTGACAGGATATATTCAAGGAAGAGGCCACTAACCCTGAGGGTAAAGATCTAAAATTTAAAGATGAGAAAGAATGGCCATCTGATGAATCAGAAGATGAAGATTACAACCCTGAATTAAATGAGGTTACTTGTAGTAGTGGTAATGAGACTGAACAAACTGACTCCGAGAAGTTTGACTTGTCAAACAGCTCAACTTGTAATTCTCACAGTGACAAAATTAATTTCGGGGAGGCCGGTGAATGTGAGATAATGCATCGCCCTAGGCAAAGAAAGTATGTTGATTACATGAAGCTTCACGATGTTAGTCTCATGGATTCTATGCTTTTGCATGTTTGGTATTTCTTATAATTTTGCTAGCTAAGATAAATTGTAACCCTAAACAAGTTGCATGACAATGTAGGAGATGTTTGGAAAGGATGCAGAAAATGAAGATGAGAGCGGAGATGAAGAATGGGGTCCACATGGCAGAAAGAAGAGTAGAAAAGAAGCAAATGAGGATGGATGCTTGGTTGTTAATTCTACCAGTGATGCAAAGAAAGTATTGGATGATGATGTACCAGCGCATATGTCAAAGTATTCCAGGATCCCCCCGTCAGCTGTGAAGGTGCATAACCTTTTGTGTTAGTGTGTGTGTGGTTTGTTAGGTTATCTTTTCATTTGGGTTCTCATTGACAAAAACTAACTTGGGGGCTTTTTGTACAAAAAAGGAGCTCCAGCAAGCATTTGCTAGGAACGAGCTTCCCTCAAGATCAGTGAAGGACAACCTATCCAAGCAACTTGGCCTTTCTCTAAAGAAGGTAACTAAATATATGTTTCTCAAGAACAATTATGCATGCATGTATATTTAGCTTTTGTTCTGTTTTACTCGTTGAATATTTGAACTGTTAAAATGAAAATGAATTACTAGACGATATAATTTATTTTTCATTTTATGCTATGATTAATATACTCTCTTAATATTGTATAGGTTGATCGGTGGTTTAAAAATGCAAGATATGCTGCTCTTAAACTCCGAAAGGTAGTGTATTATGTTCTTAAAGGTTATAAAAAAAAAGCAAAAAGGGTTAGTTTACCTGTATTTACTTGAAAAATGCTGCCAACAATTTACCCCCCTTGCTGCATGTTTCTAACTGAATAAAAACGAGGATAATTTGGGCACTTCAAAAGAAATTTGGGTTTATGACTAGAGTTTTTATATATGTAACATTTTCCATATATCAGAAAGGACTGCAAATTTTGTTCCTGGGTTATACATGAGAATTTGATACTTTCAAGGGGCTTAATGGTATTACATCTTGTGAAATTATTTTCGTTGTCTATTTTCAGGCTTCCGCTTCTGTGCGTGAGGAACAGAAGAGAAAGTCTGATGAGGTTATGCTCCTGGATGCATCCTGTTTCATTCCTTTGTCAGAACTAATTCATGTATCAAAAAGATCAGGCTGTAATCTTGAAAGAGATAGGACCTCCAAAAAAAAAATTATTCAGGTAAAGGTTATATAGTTTACTTCTCTCTGTGTATGTCGGAAAGGAAATGTATGTTTTTGAAGAGTTGATCATTGTAATATAATTTTGGAAGTCCGATAGGAAAATTGTTTTTGTCAGTTATTTCATGCGTAGATGCTATTTATTATTTGCAGAATTTGACATGTTAACCTGAGCTTTTTTACAAATGTTTTGATAGGATCAAGTTCCACATCCAGAAACACCCTTCACGAGACATAATGAGTGTAACAAGTTCGCATAGCAGCCCAGGAAACATATTTGATTCCACAAAAGGATCTGGCGTTTAACATTAGAAATTATGGCTGGATCTAGTGAAGAAGATGTGCATACTACTTGACAGGGTTTACAATTTACAGAAAACTTTGTTGCTGGTGCACGGTGATATTAGCAGTGGTGCAACAATAAAGACCACGCCTAAAGTACAAGATGTTATGCATGTGCCCTTTGCTCGACTAAAGGAGAAGGCACAGACTTGACGTCTTTTTTTGTTTTCTTTTTCTTTTATTTCTTAAGAAAAGGAATAGTGGCTTCAACGAGACGGGAGAAAGGGATAAAAGATTGTTAGAAGAAAATGAAAGGTGAAGCAATTTTGCAGACATTCACATATTACTTTTGTTTTCTTCTCCCTCCGCCTTAGATTTCAATACTTGCTGATTCATTTTTCTCGTTTGAATATACAAAGAAAACTGGAATGGTTTTCGTCCAAGCTTAAATTAGATTTCTTCATTGCAAAACAAAACAAAAAATGAGATTTCTTCATCCACTTGTTGTTTAACCTTGTCATCATGACAAACTAATTACAAATTACAGCCTAGTGTTACAGATGTTGACAAAAATTAACGGCAAGTACCAATGTAAAAAAAAAATCGATCCTACATTTGACTACTTGTTAGTTGTTACATGTACAGCGATTCATACAAAAATGGAACAAACATTACAAAATTGTAGCACTGCAAAGTGCTCCTAGTCTTCACGATGTCCAATCTTTTGAATTACAATTGGCTAAGATTTCTTTCTGTGATTTTCTAGCAACTGTCGTGCCTGCACATTAAACATCCAAATATTAAGTAAAAATTATGATACAAAATTAGAAGCTTAAGAAAACACCAGACAAATGATTGAATAAAATAAGCTTCAGACTACATAAATGCCTTTTCTTTTCCATTACACCAATCAAAACATTGAAAACAATTTTGATCATTGGAAACAATTAGAATATCTGAGTGCATTGCAGATACATTACAGGATCACATATTTCCTAGTTTGGTAAGCACGGGGTCTGATCCAGAACAGTTCCACTATACCAGTAGAACTCAAATTCTTTTTGGCAAAATGCACAATAAAGAAACAAAAGAAGTTTGAAACATTTGGTAATAGTCCGCAAAAATATTACAGCAATGAAACCGGTAAATAGTAAAGAGGTAGTTTTTTTTACCATTATACTTACTGTTTCTAGCACTTTCAACTGCTTAATTACTTCTTCATTTTCAGCTTCCTATAACCAAAAAAAAAAAAGTAAAAACAATTGGTAAAAGTTTATAAGAACACAAATTCATGCAGTTGGGCAATGGACCTGCCAAGAACAATACTGGTACTAAGATAGTGGATAGTTACTTTTAACGGAATACACGAGTGGGGGGTGTCATTGTCAAAGCTCAATGTTTGAGAGGGCTAGGTTGTGGTGGCAATACCCCAATAAGAAGATTACCTGCGGAACGGCACAGTCAGCATGAAAAGGATCATGGGGGAGAAGGCAAGAACAGTCCCAATCATCTGTTTGTACGACTTCAAATGGTACTCTGAAATTTCAAAAACATAGCATTAGAAACACACAACTTCTAGAATAAATAAAGTTATAAAGGTATGAAAAACAGACATGTCTAATTGAATGACTAGCATGTTTCAGGATGTTTAACGACAGATGATCCACAACAGACCTGACTGTCAGAGTCCAGTTCCACCAGTGGGTGGCAATTCAGTCAAACCAGTTAAACCAAACAAGCCAAGAAAAAGTAAAAATCAAACAGTAGAAGAGGGATGGTGACAATTCAGTTGAAGCAGACACCAGTAAAATGCAGTAAACAGGTGCATGTATCCAGTAATAGTAAAACAAAGTTTGGGCTTGCAATCTTGACATAAGCACTCTTTTCTCAACACAATACCAACACAACAATATAATGTAATGAATAACAATATAAAAAGTCTGTTGCTGCCTCCAGAAACTTTACCTTCGCCACTTGCCACAAATTGTGACCTCATCACTATCACTTGCATGTATAATCTCTTGGCATTGAACCCAGTTGCCATATGACCTTGCTCTGGGCCTATTACACCATAACTGAGAAAAAATATTTGAGAAGGTTACAACTTTGACTTGAAATCTATGGGTTTACTACTCAGATAACACCTCAAAAGGCCCCAGATTTTTTTTATTTAAGCTTTGAACAAATCAGAATGTCATATTTGAGTCTATTTGTTGGCGATTTTGAAATCTAAGTTGGATGCTGGCAATCCAAAAATATAGATTCAGAAAAAAAAAAATGACAGAGAGGAACAAAATGCTGGATTCAGAGGGCAATCTACAGATGCTAGCAATTGGCATCGTTCCGCTCAAATTTTGAGATCCCCCTTTTTATTGCTTCCTTTTTTAATGTGCATTATACCTGGCTTAGATACTAAAAACGTAGAGTCAAAGCTTACTTTTGAAGTAGAATCATCTGTCACATCCAATTCTTTAGGTTTAGAAAAATAGTCACTTGAGTCCCTACATTTAATAAGTATATAAGAAAAGTTAGCAATATCAATACTGCAATTAATCTCAAGTAGAGATAAACTCGCTCTTAACCCCCGTACCCCCAAATGCTCTCCCAAAATCCTAAAATCTTCTGGGGGAAGGAAAATAAAATCTTCAAGAACTAAGCCGCCATCAACCTCCAATTGTCTAAGCAGCCAAGTAGTTGATTTACTACCAGAAATTAGAGATTTTGGGGAGCGAAAGGGATCAGCAGGAGGTTCCTTGAAAAGCTGAGTAAGGGATCTAATTCTTTTACAATATGCACAAGAACAAGTACAATCATGTAACTTGCATGCATCTACAACAAGCAACAAGTGAAAAAAGAACACTAATTGAAGAAAGCACATACTCGTTAATGGGCCCCACCCAGTCAGGAACATCTGCCTGAAAGTGTGCACCGATACGCACAGCAGTTCTATATGACCTTTTGTCAACCAACATGGCTTGTATCGGGTTGTTCAAGATACTTCTCCCCTCCCCTGCGGTCTCACCTTGCCAGCTCGATCGCATCGCCTGCTTGCTCAGGGAGCAAGTCAGACAATACCAATCAAACCAGTCTTCATCTTCTCCTAGGATTCTCGTAACAGTTCTGCAACAGGATAGGTGGTATGCTGCTTCGCAACAATCACATATCAACATCTTGGAAGATTCTTCTAATCTTTGACAAGCTTTGCACGGGAGAGAAGCCTTGCTGTTGACATCATTTTGGTTAAAGGTATGTGAGGAAATGTACTGGCCTTGGTCTCCAAGAAGTGCAGGATCCTTTAGTGTTGATAAACATAACTTTTTACAAGCAATATGGGTCAGAATACCCTGGGATATATTTTGAACAGGGGCATTTTTTGATGATTTTGAGGGTATGTTTCCCGTATTCAGGGTTTTGGCTAATGAAGTACTAGTTGAACATTTGTTTGAACCTCGTCCAAAATCAGAAGATTGGTCTTGGGGCTCCTTTTCTTTTAAGACGTCAACACCACCTCTTGAAAGTCTTCTCCTTTTATAGAAAAAACCATCACCATTTTGAGTTGGTGTGCTTTCTTTTGGTACCACTGTAAAATTCTCACTATTACCCTTATTGTATTGAAATATATTCTGATTTCTATTTGTATCACATAGCAGGTCAGTACACTCTTGTCCTTCTGCATGGTGAGATTTGAATGAAGACATCTCTGTCATTATCATTCCTACAGATTTGCCAGCAAGGTCTTGCGCGCACCTATGCTGATAAATTGGAAATGTCAGTATAATTCTCTTATCGCTTGACAAATACACTCTTTGTGATATTGTAGATCGTCTGGGTTAAGAAGAAGCAATGGAAATGAGATGAATAGGAAAAAAAGAAGTAGAATTACGATAAATATCATTGCACACTGAATAAGTACAAGAAGAACAAGAACACGAATTAGAACAAGACGACAAAAACGGGGGAAAAATGGAATCTTAAAGAGCTGCTTTAGCAAAATTTGCAAATGAAAATAAACATATCTTATTCAAAATTTTCAAAGTTCAAACGACTGTTATTGTAATCACTTCACAAGTAAATAATAATGCATTGCCCAAAAGAGGATGTTTCATGAAGAAGTTAAACTAACCAAAATAAAATCAAAATTAGATTTGCAAAGCTATGAAAAATTACCTAGCTTGGTATATACGACATGGATGGTAGGGAGCGGGGCGTTGAGGGGCTTCTGTGATGTCTATCCCTGCTATTGCGAGGTGAATAACGAAAAATCCTAGCAAAGTAAATGTTAAATTTAAAAGCCAGCCTCACAAAATGGTTGTCAAATTAAGATTGGAACCTTGAAATTTAAGTTTTCATTTGGTGGATCATGAACCCAAAAGTAGATACATCGAAGTCTCAATTAAATCTGGTTATATTTCTAACACTAATCATAAAATATGGGTTGCAGAAAGCAAAATAGCTTTCAGAAATTATGGCCATCTGATCATAACTAAACAGCTTGTTGTAGATTAAATACAAACATGGTAGAGTTAAATTAGACAATTCACTGCGCTAATTGTAAAAACCTATTAGACTTGAAGTGGCCTCCAATCCACAGAAATATGGTGCTACAGACCATCATGTATAATGCCATAATTCAATTGAGCAGGGTCATCAATCAAATCAAGTATTAAATGAATCATTAACATCATGATAACAATAAATAAAAGGCCCGTAAAACAAAAAGACCCGAAAGTAGGATTTCTCCAATAAATGCTTACAAAAGAGATCTTAGAAGTACCTAGTTTGTTACCACTAAACCGTACAAAAAGTCTTCATTTGGATTCTTAGGAGAGGAAGAAAAAGGGAGAGAAGAGAAATGGAAGGAAAGGCATAAAATAATGATAAGATATAGAGTTGAGGAAGGTTAGACACTTAGAAACTTATTTTGGAATATCAAGAAAACCTTCTATTTTAGCAATAACATTCCTATTTCAAGATTGGGCGAATTTTATGTATACCCTTCAAAAACTTGAAATTTTGCATTTTCCTTTTAAAATTCATAAAGTCATATTTAGACTCCTAAATTTAAAAACTCTCAAATTTGTCCAATTTATTGTCTTTTAATTAAAAGTTACTTCACATTTATAGAGTTCTCATTAGGGGTGTAAATGGAGCGGATTCGGAGCGGCTAATGCTAATACCAAATCTGTATCCGTCTTTCAATAAGCGGATACGAATACGGATACGGATAGTAAACAGATATCAAAATTTCAAACCATATCCGTCTTAAATGGATACGGATACGAAGCGGATAATCTCCGAATACGGATTCAAATATGAATACGGAACGGATATTTGTTTGATATTGAGTCATATATATTTTAAGATACAAATATCAATTAACAAAATTCAAATATAAAATCCATTCAGCATATAACACATTCGGTTTACAAAATGGTAGTGCAATTAATTATATAACTACCAATACACAAAACATAACATATTTTAGCTACAAAATAATAGAAATCAGTGTCAACCAACTCTTACCTCCTAGGCCGTGCTCCAGAACCGATGCCAGTAGAGGAAGGGGAAGGGACGGAAGGAAGAAGAAACCCCTCTACACCCCAATTGGGGGGGCGACAGATTTGGCCGAAAATCAACGTCAAGGCCCTCTCTTCTCCCCTCCGAACAGTAATTTCTCCCTTCCTCTTCCTCTCCGTTTCCCCTCTTCTGGAGCAGGGAGCAGGTGAAGACAATGGGCAGCCCGAAAATCAGCGGATTTCCCCTCCCTTCCCTTTAATGAAAGGGTTCTCCCTCCTTCTGGAGCACACCCCTAAACTCAAATTCGCACATGGACCTTCACAAAACTCTATTGCTAATGTCACTGGATCTTCACAAATTCGCGTATTAGACTTAAATTGAAAAGGTAAGGGTAAGCATACATAAAGATTCCCACTAATTCAACAGAAAAAAAAAAAAAAAGATAACTTGTCTAAGATTATGTATTTCTTTCCTCCTCTAACTCCTTCCCACTTAAGAGTTGAAAAGTACAGAACCGCCTAAAGCTCACCTATCTGTAGGATCAGAAGGGGGAAGAGAAAGAGAGAGTATGTCGCTGTCGTCAGTTCTGATCAATAGAGAACCGTCGGTTCAGATCGAGTCAGAGCGATGAATCAGATGGAGAGATAACCTTAGAGATTAGGCCGGCGTGCGCGGAGTGGGAGAGAGAAAGAGGGTGATGGACTGATGGGATAGTTTTGCGTAAAGTGGGAGACAGAAGGAGAAAGAACGGGATTAGGGTTAGTCGCTGAGGAATGACTCATGTAGGGCCGTCGACCAGCTGGCTTGGGCGGAGCTGGTCCTTAGGCTTGTTAATGTTGACTCGAACAGCATGATGGACCGATGGACCTAGGTCTTTTGATCTAAAAGCTCAGTTTGAGCTTACGACAAGTCAATTCGAGATAGCTCGCGAGTTTTATTAAACTGCTGTTATATAAATTAGCTTATGACAAATTAGCTCACTGAGTTTTATTAAACTGCTGTTATATAAATTTAAAAATAAAAAATAAAAAAGCTCATTAGCATTTGTGCCTATGTTGTTTGCAGTATGACTAATATAATATCAGTGTCATTTTAGTCTATATAACATTAACTCCAAAATCTATTAAATCGGATTCAAATTGTGAATCCAAACCGTTCAAACCAATTTACTTTATGAGTGATGCGTTTACATGTAAACTTTTTATATTTTCGAGTTATTTTAGTATCAAATCAAGCGGCAAAAAAATTGAAAAATGAATGTATTAAAATTAACTTAAAAACTCAAACATTTGACCGCTTGACTTGATACCAAATAAACTCAAAAACTTATAAATTTTACATGTAAATGCACAACTAATGAAGTAGATCGGTTTGAACAGTTTGGATTCATCATTTGAACTCGATTTGATAGATTTTGGAGTTGATGTTATATAGATTGAAATGACACTGATGTTATATTAGCCATACTCTGTTGTTTGTATTGAAATGTTTCAGGCATTACTATGCAAATTTCAATTATTATTATATATATAAGTTCAGTATATGTTTCAATATAATCAAATGAAAGGCATGTATCATAAATTTTTACTTTAAATAACGTTATCTCTAGCTTGTCTCCCTTTACTATGTATTATTCTATTAGACAGTCCACCAAGGGTTGTAGTTATTTTAATAAAAGCATATATTTAACAAGGAATGAAAGCTACACGTACCATTGTTGGGGAAAAGAATCATCTATCTATATATTAACAATACCCTGATAAAATTTCAGTACAACCAAAATGCGCCGCTCTTTGAAAATGGGAATTAACCTAAAATTATACGGGGCTAATGGGCTATATACAGTATAGCTCGTTATGGATCGGACTGGCCCGGTCTGAGCTGACCTCTAGCTCAGCTCGATTATTTTGGCCCGAGTTTAGGCTAAGTTGGCTCGTTAACAGCTCAGTCCACTATCGAAAGAGCTGTTAGCGAGCAAGCTAGAGACGAGTCACGAGCGATCCACGAGTTACAAGCTTTTTTGCCAGCCCTAGAAATGAGGATTGAGAATGGTCCAAACTGGAGCTAAACATTAGTCCCACTAGTAAAAAGGATATAGAAATGTTCTACATATATCTCAACTTCTTTCCGCTATACATTGTTGTGTATTTTAGGTATAGGATTATTGGGTCAATTTAATATACTTTTCACTTTTAAATTTATAAAACCTTAGTACACAATAATATGTCAGTTGCAAGCATACAACCTATTTTTGTAGTAATAAATGTATCGATTCAAAAACAACGGAAAATATCACTTTTTACTAAATTAATTAATACTAAAATATTGCAATAAAAGTAAATGGGGAGGTTTGTTTGAAAATTAGTTTTGTGGGTTCAATATCCAAAGTGAGAGTTGAATTTAAATAAAACAATTTAAATCAAACAAAGAAAAGGAGTTTTGTGATTTAATGAGATAAAAGTCTAGGGGCTTTCGGCATACAATCACTTGGTCAAATCAACACTTAGTTGGTTTCTAAATTCATGTTTACAATTATGGGGTTTCTAAACCTTAAATATCAAAAAGGGTCACTTTCATGAATTAATAACGTGCCTAGATAATTCGGATTTCACGATTAAGTCATTCACCCTAGCTATCTAGACCATAAGCACAGGTTAGCCTAGTTTATCCCTAAATATCAATACTTCACAATTAAGTCCTTCATACCAATATTTGGTTCAATTCTAGAGGTCCCAATCAAATATGAGGCTTCACGATTAAGTCATTCACCTCAATTCAACATTTGTTTCTTGTGGTTCCGAACTAAGAAATAGATTTGGTCATTTCTAATCTTAATCCTAAGGTTATTTATATATACAATTTGGTACCATCAATTCTTTGATCCTAGCACTTTAAGTTTGTTAGACCTAAACAGGACGCTAATTAACAAGCACATAAATCATACAAGCACATGAATTATAAAATCAACAAGAACAAACATGCAAGCAAACAATCATCATAGAGAAAAATATCCAACTAAGGTAAATTTTAACACAAGATCGTGTTTTAAGCCAAAGCCCCTAGAGAGGAAATCTAGTCTCTCATGGGTGCGCTAACATCTAAGAGAAATACAAAAGTAAACATGATAAAAACTAGGAAAAACAAGAAAGAGAATAGAATACACCATTCTCCTTGCTCACTGCCCCTTGTCTTCACTTTTGCTCGCTCGAGAAAACCTTCAATCCTTCGCTCCAATCGCCTTCAATCACTCTTGAGAAGATAGAAAAGATGTAGAAAGATGTGTAGAATAAAAACTCAGTTGAAAGATGTCTTCCCCTGATGTCTCCCTACCAATATATAGCTATTTTTGTGTCTTGGGAAACAATCCCCTGAAATCTGGAAGGAAATCTGAAGAGATGTGGTGAAATCAGGCCAGACTAGCATTCGTGCGGCCTTCACAAATTCTCTGCTGCCAGTGCAAATTTCCTGCGGCCTGCATAGAATGGAGAATCAGCTGGGGATCATGCAGGATTTTGTGTGGCATGTTCGCACAAAAGCGTGCACACAAAGTTTCAGGTACAGCCAGCTGTACCCTTTTAAACCGTGATTGAGCTTTCGTATTAGGTCGCAAGTGAACAACCTTTGTCCAATGGTACAATCAGGTATCGATCCTCAGGGACAGTACAATTCAAGTCTAGATTACTACTTATCCTAGTCAGGTACTAGAAGTGAAGAGTTTGGTTTGAGTTTGTTTCAATTTTCTAAATTCAATAACAGAGGATAACAGAAAGTAAATGTTTGTTTAAATCGATTTTAAAATGAAGTTTCCAGGGTTTCAGATTTCATCCTCAACCTTGCCTCTCTGGACCTTCACGCGATTCGCATGCTCTCGCATGCGACCCGCGTGGTCCTCGAGTGAATGCAGCATTGAACCCGTTTCTGAGTTATTTACTTGTGTAAGGATCTATTGACCGTACCTAAAGTTCCTGAACCTCAACTCTCGTTTATTGTCTTAATGAACCTAGTAAGGAATTGCAATTTCACCTTCTTAGATCTACAACCTCAAACTTTCATTTACAAGTGTTCAATTTAAGTCATTTGATTGGTTTGCTAAAGGTATCCACTATCTCTCAATAGATGGAAATCTCACCTCTCGGTTCAATTGATCTATCTTTTCAGATCCAAGACCTACCTCAAGTACTTGATCAAATTGCAAGAAATATCAAGGTCTCAATATTAGAAGAAGTGCAAGAAACATTCAACAATAGACAACAAGATTCAATCAAACAATCACAATCAAGCAATGGAAGAATAATACTCAATCAAATGAACACAAGAACAACTCAAATTCAAATTCAATGCATCACAAACAAGGTTTTAGATTACATCAACCCTAGAAACAAGATAGATCTACTCAAGCATCATAGAGAAAGAGATAAAAGAAGAAATCATGATAAAACCGAAGATGGAGATGGATCTATGAATGATCTTCCAAAATCTTCCCTCCACAACTTCCTTTCTTGATCCCTACTCCACAAGGGAGTAGAAGCTTGTGGAAGAATCCTCCCTTTGTTTGTGGCAGGGAATGGCCTTTTATAGCCTTTCCAAATGACCTTTCTTTCATTGGACCTTCATTGGGCCTTCATTGGGCCTCCGTCTTCTGTTTCTGGAAAAGTCCGACGCTACCAGCGTCAGGTCTGATGCTACCCGTGTCAGGTCTGATGCTACCCGCATCGAGTCTGATGAGGGTCGCGTGCAGAGTCTCAGAATTCAGTAACTTCCCTGATTTCGCCCGTTTTCTGCAAAATAAGAATAAAATCGCAGCAGTACCACATTCTATGGATATTCAATGTAACATACGCGATTTGGTGTTTAAAACGCAGATTTTGGTATAGGAATTGGTCGGAACAATAGATCAAATATGGAGATATCATGGCCCACACAAAATTCCTTAAGGTTGCACAAAGGTCCGCACAACTCTCTGTTTTGAAAGGAGAAAACTTGATAAATTCTGAATTTTATTTTCAGCTTGAATTTATTTTGTGTGGCCCGCACAGAATTACTACAGGCCACACAAACACCCACATAATTGCTCCTTTTGCTCGATTTCTGCAATTTAAATAAGGCAAAGGCAGTAACTTGGTTCTTTGGTATATTTTATATTAAACTAAACTAAAATAAAAGGGATTTAGTGCAATTTTAGAGGTAAAACTCTAACCGAAAGTATATATAATTAAGGCTTATCAAAATCCCCCAAGCTTAAACCTTGCTTGTCCTCAAGCAAAAATCTAATCTTAGGTATAAGTTCGGTTGCTAAACTAGCCAAATTCCAAGTATATCCCTAAGTGCGAAAAATTCTCATGATCTTGCTTTCATTAAAAACTCGAGAATCCTTTTGAAAAATAATTTGAACTTTCCTTAATCAATTTTAATTTACCCCACAATTTGAAAATCAAATCTCATAATTAGAGATGCTTCAATATTTGTAAAAACTAATCTTTTGAACTTATCAATATTTCATTTCTTCGCCAAAATTATGCCCTCATTTTGTGGTGATTTTTCTTTTCGCACCCCAAGCTTGGAACAAGCTTAGGTTAGAAAGTCAAACTTCATGTATTGATATATGCAAACTCTAATACTCTTTTGTTTTTGTTTTTTATATTTGGGAGACGAGCTCAAAGGCGCCCAACTGGACTTATTGCCAGTACTCTTATGTTCTCCGTCTTTTCATTTTTCATATTTTTTTTCTTTTTTTTATTATTATTTTTTATTTGCATACAGCATGAATACACATATCCAATGATATTCATTCATACCAATAGATATCCTAATCTTTCTTTCATTTAAAATCCCAAATTTCTCAATTAAAAAGGCATAAGCCGGTTTCATAAATGCTTTTCCAATAAAATTCAAATTTTCATTTTTTCAAAAATGTCGAAACATCTTATCTTATGCAATTCATTAATCAAATATGGGGTTATTTCCAATTTTTCAAAGTTACCCAAATCATCATCAAAAAATTTCAAATAAGTCCTTAATTCTAGCAATCACGCGAATTTTTCACCTAAAAATGCAATTGTGCAAAAATTTAAACATGCTCTAAATGCAGGTACAATTTTCTTCTATTCCACCCTCCAATCTTGAATGAAGCATTGTCCTCAATGCTTAAATTCACACAAGAAAAAGTAAATAGAAGAAAACATGGAAACTTACAAGACATGGAGTGGAGGGAGAGGCGAAAATGCCTTATTGCTCGGGTGGAGGATCGGGAGGGCGGCCTCCCCGTTGCTCTTGTTTGTGTCGATTTTCTCTATGTTTGATTTTGTTGAACGTCCTTTTGCTCCTATTTTTGAACTTTTTCATCAATTTCATGGATTTTGTTTTTGAGAGCCAAGTTTGCTCTGTCTTGTCGACTTCTCAAGGTTTGTCGGTTTCAGATGTTGCCACCAATTTTTCTTGCACAAATGCTTGACTAACCTGTGAAATTTCTGTCAGGCAAACTGAATTTTTGTTAGGAGGTATTAATGGCTTATGAAAATAAAAAATTTCTTTCTTCTTCCTAACAGAGAAAAACAACTCCCCCTCTTTGAGATTCGGGTTGACCCTTCTTTCAGCTTCTATCGAAGGTTTATGATCATCTTCCATCAAGATGCGGTGCATGCAAAGGTTGGGATTGATTCCAGTTAGGTTATCTGTGATGTATCCTATCACCTTTTTGTGCAATCTAAGAGTGGGGGGCCAAGGTTTCAGTTTGAGTTGAGGCGGTTTGGGAGAAGAATCAGCTAAACTGGGGCAGCTAGAATTTTTCTCGGGCTGGTGCGGCCCACACAAATTTTCAGGCTGCTCTCGGACTTTTTTCTGCAACCCACACAAAATTTCGTGCGACCCACACAAATTTTCTGTGTCACCAGTATGTTCTGTTTCAACTCCGATTTCATCTACATTTTCGTCCGGCTATCCACCATTTGTTACCTTATATATTTGAGCAACAATTTTGATATATAAAACATCTATCCTGCAAATTGTGTCATTTTCATTAGAAGGAAATTGCATTGATTTGAAAACATTAAATTTCACTTTCTCATCACCAATTGAAAAAGAAATCTTTCCTCATGTAACATCAATGATTGTACTTGCTGTACTGAGAAAATCATGCCCAAACAAGAGAGGGATATGGGGATCTTTTTCCATTTCTACTACCACAAAATCTACAGGTATATAAAACTTGCCAATTTGAACAACTACATCTTCTGCAATTCCAGAAGGGTATCGTACAGATTTGTCAGCCAATTGAAGAGACATTATTGTTTGTTTTAATTCCCCTAGACCTAGTCTATCATGCACCAATTTAGGCATCAAACAAACACTGGCACCAAGGTCTAGCAAACAACGATTAAAATTGGTGTCCCTAATTTTGCATGGAATAGTAAAACTACCAGGATCTTTGAGTTTAGGGGGCAATTTAATTTGTTTGTTCATGACAAGTGCACTGCATTCCGCATTTAATGCCACAGTTTCAACCTCTTCAAGTTTCCTTTTATTGGACAACAATTCTTTCAAAAATTTTGCATAAGACGGCATTTGAGTAATGATTTCCGTAAAAGAAATGGTAATGTTCATTTTCTTTAAATGGTCCATGAATTTGGCAAATTGCAGCAATTTCTGGGAAGGCTGCAGGAGAGGTCGCAAAAACCTCTGTTTCTGCTGTTTGTGGTGCAACGAATGATTGTTTCGTCATTTCTTCGACCAGCATCTCTGGTCCATCATATTGCCTGCCACTTCGAAGAGTTACAGCATATGCGTGTTCCCTCGGATTTTGCTCAGGCTTTCCGGGAAGCATGCCTTGAGGGCGTGCGGCAGAAGCGGCTTGTTGAGCCTTTTGGGTTTCAAGTAGCCTATTTTGAGTCTGCACTAGATCCAACCTATTGTTCACGGCTCTCAAAGAATCTGAAAACTCGTCAATCTTTTTGTTTTGAGAGACCATAAAATTTTCCATCATTTTTTCTAATCTTGACAATTGAGATTGACCTTAACTTGGGCGATTTTGGTAATGGTTACCACCACTTTGATGTTGGTTACCATATCCCTGATTCTGGTTCGAGTTTTCATTGTCGTGAATACGTGATACATATTCAATTGAATCGAATATGTGGGAATAAACATAAAAAAATAATGATTTATTAATTCATTTGTTGGTTTCCAAGATAGCTAATAGTTTTACATTGAACCAAATTAATTTATGATACAATGAAAAATCAGAAATTATTCAAAGATACTGGTCACTGGAGAAGAATTACCAAATTAATTTATCTAATTATATCGGTATATTAAGTTTTTTTTTTCTAATAGAAAAATAATTTATTAAATAATAAGTTAATTTTGTTATAATATCCGAATTATATCTGTATCCGTATATGTATCTGTTTAATATCCGATCTGTATCCGTATCCGTTACTATTCAATTCATATCCATGAAAAATAAAACCTGATACAAATATAATTTTACCACTATCCGATCCGTTTAATATCCGATTCGTGTTTAGCTGCCAATCAGGTACCAGGAGGTATAAGATAAAGACTGGTCGGGCCATCGGAGTCTGTCTCGAGTCTCGACCAATGTTAATGATACCAGGAGGTATAAGATAAAGATTGGTCGGGCCATCGGAGTCTGTCTCGAGTCTCAACCAATATTAATGACTAATAAATGAAGAAATACGTCTTTTTCTTAAAAGTGAAGAAGGCATTTTTTTTATGTGTCCCTTTCTCTATTCAGATTCTACAATAGAGACAATCATCAACCAAAAAACAAAAATTGGGAGAGCATTAGGAATCTTGAACATTGGTCACAAATAGGTAACAGAGTTATTATTATTATTTTTTTTTTTTTTTAAGATCAGATGGCTACGAATTTGCATTAAAGAAAGTTTCAAAAGTATTTAACCCTTAGGCTAAATGTATTTTTATAGACAACGTTCGAAGTTCTCTTATTTGAATGCACATACCTGCAGATGTATTTGTATAAAGGATGAGAACCTTGCTGATAGCACCTCGTATCAGCACAGAAGGACGGTCTGTGTTCCACTTCCACCCACGCACCATGTTATTCAACACATGTAAATGAAATAATGAGAAAATTGTAAAAGCACCCAATAGTTCCTACAAGCGTTTATGTACCTATATTGCGCTAACAAATGAAAGAATGAGAAAATTATAGAAGCATCCAATAGTTCCTACTTCCTACAAGTGTTTATGTACTTGTATTGCAGTAATAATCTGTGTAATCCGTTGTACACTTTACGGGAAACAAAAGCAAATTACAAGCAAATAAATTATTGCATCATCAATCCAAAAATATAAATTATAACCCACATGGCCCCCTTTCCCAAAAAAAGAAAAAGAAAACAAAAACAACAAAAATACTGTGTAAAATTTTCTGAAATAATTTATATCAAATGCAAAACATAACCTACGATTGTGAAGGTACACATGAAGAAGCATCACCTTCTTTAGCACACATATCTTGTACCACTTTTACTGGGGCCTTCGCCTTGAGCATCATCTCCTCATACTCCTCTTCAGGTTTCGATAATGCCACTACAGCCCCACCCGAACCCACTGATACTTCTCCATCAGACCACACAAGAGTTCGTATCACTATATTCAAATCAAATGCGCCATTGTAAGAAAAAAATCCAATAGAGCCAGAGTAGATGCCTCTGGGGCAACTCTCAAGCAAGTCGAGGAGCTCCATGGACCTGAGTTTAGGAGCACCCGTCATGGACCCACCTGGAAAGGCAGCTCGAATGCAGTGGATAGGGGTGATGTCAGATCTTTTCTGGCCTTGGATGGTGCTGACCAAAGTATGTACAGTAGAATATGATTCAACCTCCATAAGGCGAGGCACCTGCACTGTGCCAGGCCGACAGACCCGGCCTAAGTCATTTCGTAGGAGGTCTACTATCATTAGGTTCTCAGCTTGATCCTTTTCACTGGAATAGAATGTTTAATATTATCAGAATAATGTAATGGACTTTTTTGCTCATTTACTTTATGTTCTTTGCAAAAACTATCTCAAGTTAATACAAGAAGCCTCTTTTGTAAATTGCACCCGGTGCTTATTACCTTCTTAGCAAATAAAATCCTACAGATTATACCTGCATCAAGAGGAAGTACTTCTTGGTCTCATAACCATTTAGATTATTGTGAATTTGTGATGCAAAGTGCATGCTTCATTATTTATAAACAAGTTTGTCCTTCCAGCAAGCCAACTCCTTTTGATTAAAGACTGCCCAAATCGAACAAAAATAAAACCAATGGACAGAATTTGGATGTTGGCTCCAAAGTATCCAGAACCAACATCATGCAAAAGATTTCCTCTTTAGGTCATGTTTGGTTGTGGAGTAAAGTTAATATAGATTAAATTTCTTACAGTAGATTAAAATAATCATGTTTGGTTGGAGTTTGGCTCATGAAGAGAGAGAAAATTATAACATGGTGTTACTCTAACTGCGGGACCCACAGGTAGAGTAACTTAATCCAGATTAACTCAAATGTTACTCCTTCAAATTTACTTCTCGTTTGGCTCCATCTTTAAAGGTGGAGTAAAGGGTTTACTCCACCACTTACTCCACAACCAAACATGACCTACACGAACAATTGACTCAATTATCATGGTACCTGACCCTTTATTATAGAACCCATCATTACCTTCAAAATAAAACCTCAAATTGTTGGAGACCAGTTGCAATGAAAATATGGCTTGCGATACATACAACAGTAACTATTTGCAAATAATAATGATAACAATTGAAACAATACAAGAAAAAATGAATTAACTTGAATTCACCTTGGAGGAATAATACCTGTACTGCAGTTGTAACCTATGCCGCTCATCCTCCTCTATTGTTTTCCCACGGGATATTGTCCCCTTGATAGGCTTCGCCTCTAATACACCATGCCTATCCAACCTCAAGAACCTCTCGGGAGAAGAGCAGCAAACAGCTAGCCTTTCATTTTCAAAATTCAACCAAGCAGCATAAGGAGCTGGATTCTTATCCCTTAATTTGAGATATAGCCCCAATGTATCTATATTTCCTACTCTTCTCCTTTGCTGAGTTGTCAGACAGAGCTCATAGCTCTCTCCATCTCTTATAAATTTCAAGCATTTTGCCACATCTCTCAAGTATTGGGTTTTGGGCTTGTCAGGGGTGAAAGACAAATCCTTCTCCATGGATAGTTTGGATGAGAATTTGGTGTTTGTAATTTTGGGTCTTGCATCCAATCGGATGAGTTTCTTCTCTGTTTCTACAAGCCATTGGTCTCCGGTTTTTGTATTGGAATCTCGTAAAGAGAGAAGGTACACATCACCATTGGTATGGTCGATTACTAAAAGATTGTCACAAAAGAAGAGACATGCATCAGGAGTAGTTGATTTGTGTTGATTCACCACTGCACCGCATTCCACTTTGAGGCCATACCTGTTTTAGCCGATATTTAAAAAAAAAAAAAATCAGAAAAATGCATAAATTTACAATTCACAAATACTAAAATTAAAGAACTCGATGATTTAGAAACTGTACCCAAGAAAGCCCACAAAGCCACCAAAGAATTCAAATGGTAATCCCTTGAAATCTTGTTCATCATACTTGAATGATTGAATTTCCTATAAAATATGTAAACCATTGAATTAAGTTGAGCACCCAATGGGCAATTGGAAGCATGACAACAACAACCCCCCCCCCCCCCCCACACACACACACACACAAAGAACAAAAATGAAGAAGAAGAAGCAAAACAGAACCCCCACTGCATCAGGCACTAGTGATGGAAAAACAGGGATAATAAGGGTCCCCAAGAACTTGGAGGAAATAATGGTATGTGCGGATATGTGATGGCCATTTTTTACAGAAGTACAAGAGATATTGCTTATTTTGTCAAGTTATTCATGGAAGAAAATAAGACGAAAACCTTATCAAGGAATTCAAGAAAGCCATCCTTCAGGAAGTATGTTTGAATGGAACCGCTGCTGTCTCGGATCAAGAGGTGGCCTCCACTTTTGGATCTATTACTGCATTATTATATATAAACCAAATAAAACAAAGAAGCGGCATGTATGTAACTTTAATTCTTCTTTTGTTCTTACCTTTGATCAATAAGACGAAAAGTCAGTTGCTTCCAGAGAGGTCCCCCTTTGCCTCCCATGAAAGAAAAACGTGCTCTATTCTGAAACAAGTAGCATTCAATATAAATTAATCATAAATAGTGAAAATTTAAAACAAGAAAAACACAGACAAAGTGTATAGTGCTTCTTTATTAAAGATCAACACAAATGCACGTAGCATGATCACTTGTGCTTGTGGTGATTCTGTTTTAACCGGACATTTAAATGTCTCGCACAAATTGATTGAACATCACTCATCTTTTCCTTTTCTTTTTTTCTCATTTTTTCTTGCCTTTCCTTCATTTATTTTTAAATTTGTTGTGGCATGTGCTTAACGAAGTACTAGGAAATTTCATGTGTCCCATGTCAGAAATTGGTCACTGAACTTTGACTTTTTCCTCAAAAGGTTATTGAACTTGTACTTGCCCCCGTATAGTCACTCATCTCTCATCCATTCAATAGACAAACAAAGGAAACCTCTCCCAACTTCTCTCTACACTGCTTCTCCAGTAATCTCTCTTTATTTTTTCCTCCTTTCCACTTGTCTATCCCATCCCCCCCCCCCCCCTCCCTACCCCCGTTTCCCCCAACGGCCAGGCATGCACAAATGCTTCAGTACTTGGCCTCCTCCTGCACTTTTGGTTTTAAAGGAAGAGAAAAAGGTCTAAAGGAAATGGTGATAAAATATGATGCAGATGATAAATCATGAGTCATATCAGCTTCTTTAACAGAGACACTGTGACCTGATTGGGGTATGGAAGTTCAGTGGCTCATGAAGGATAAATTAAGATGGTGATCGATTTGTGACATAGGTTATAGTATAGATTCCATACTCCAAAGAAATATACATGTGCACAAGTATATCTAAAAAGAACTACTATTGCAAAACTGGAAAGATCTCATACGCCCATTTCTTTAACATCACCTAAGTAACATATATTCACTTTCTCAATTTGGGGATATAAACAATCAGGAAAGGGTGGTACTTTGGTTCTCTTCTGAAGTAAATGAGGTTTGAAGAGGCACAAAAGTTGGTCTTTATGTTTAAAGAACATTCTGTCATATCTTTCAAGGCATAAGCAAGGCATACTCAACACTGGTGCTTTGCAGGGTAGTGATACACTTGAAAATGCCCCCTCAAGAAAGCACTTAAAAGCGGCTTCTTAACCAACACAAAATAAATTTTAACAAAAATTAATGAAGGCAAATCCAACACCTTACTACCTGATCTGTGGAGGAACTATCTAACCAAAATGTATCGCTTGCATTATTGTCACCATATAACTCAGAAAATATCTTTCCCGGGCCATCAATTCTATTAGCCAACCCATCCAGCTTCGTCCATTGTAATTTCAAATACTTCGTTTTATTTTCTCTTGTTCCAACAAAAAACTTGTCAAATAATAGGTGACTGTTAGCTTTCTTTATACCATTTAATGAACCATTTGTCAACAAATCAAGCTTGTCACCCATGTCTGAAACCTGAAATGAAATAATGATAATTAAGCGTAGAAACAGAGGGTATTTCCTAAAAGAAATGAAAGAAAAAATTTACAGTTTACCACTAACTGTGAACCTTTCTGTCATGTAGTGGTGGGGTACGAAGTCCATATTCCAGAGTCACCTTTTTGAAATTCTGAAAAATTTGTCTTCCAAAAGAAGTGGCAATGCTCTCTGGATGGAACTAAATACCAAACAAAATAAAAGAAAACGAGAGAAAGGTGTCATGATGAGAGCATGAAACAAATAAAACATTAACATGGGATGATGGATGCAAGATTATCATGTTATTTCCTTTCAAGCTGATAAATTATTCCAGGTTTTCCTTGGAAGAAAGAAGATGCAGATGAACCCACCTTTCTCACATTCCAAGAAACACTTGCAACCAACTCCAACTAACAACCAAACAAAGTTGACTTGAAAATATTTATCATAGTAGTAGGGACAGTATTCAAGTTTGCTTAGGCACCAGAGAACATAGCATCATGAAGCAAAAAGAGGGGCATGGTAAAGGGAATACCTGGACACCATAATGTGGCCTTGAAGAGTGCATAACTCCCATTAATACTCTCTTGGTAAGGTCAAAACTGGAACTTCCATTTGTATTTGATAAAGGATTGGAGATTGTGCAGGGATGCTCAGTCTCCAGAAATGAGAGGGTGCGGTCAGAGGTAGTCCATGCTATTGGTACCAGTTCCTTAGGTAGAGAATTAGCTTCAATAACAAGAGAGTGGTACCTAACAACCTAAAAATGAAGTTTGAATTACTTATTCTTACATTAAGTTCGGCATTACTTTTCTGAAAAGAAAAGGAAAACCTAGCAAGGGCACTGACAAAATTACAAACCTTAAAACCAGAGCTTCTACCTGATGGAATATGTTTGAAAAGCCCGTGTCCTATATGCTCTATCTCACTGCAAATGTAAAAGCAATTATGGTAATAACAATAACAACCAATAGTGATAGAAAATTGACAATGCAGATACTGACGCCGAGTAAAATGATGGTGGAACATAATACATACATGGTAAAAATGAAAAGAAAAAAGAAAAATCAATGGCAGACAATATGCAGGTACTTGTTTGGAATGGTCCAATTCCCAGTAAATAATGGTTGAAGCATAAGTTTGCATTGATATTAATTTAACAGAGACTAAATTGGGTCTTAAGTTCTTCATTGAGGCATAATTAATCAAGCACATGCCAACAATATTGCAATTACTTTGTCTCAAATGCAATCAAGTACATACCAACAAGTACCACCTGAAGTTATAGTCCTATACATCTAATGGGATTATTGAAAAACAATGACAAATTTGTCTTTAAGTTCTTAACTGCCGCATAATAAATCAAGTACATGCCCAAAAAACTGTGGTTACTTTGTCTTGAATGCAATTAAGCACCTACCAACAAGCACCATGAAGTTATGATCCTTCTGTACATCTAATATGAATATTGAAAACCTTAGAAAATTGAAGAGATGATAATTACCTCAGACGGCCATGTACTGGTTCGGGTGCATGGGCAATTTTGGCACCATGTACCAATCCCAAGGCCTGTCAGAATTTTAACAAGAGAGAGAAAAAGAAAAAAAGAAAAACTTTTATCTTATCTACTGCACTTTAAACTGAATTAAAAGAAAATAATAAAACAATAAAAACAATTGCCTGGTGGCCGAGACAGACACCTAATATTGGAATATCTCCACACTCGCGTAGTATATGCAAACAAACACCTACACCAGAAATGGGAACTTAATCATTGGTGCATAGAACCATTATTGCAAATCAAGCAAACAGTCGTGAAATGAAGTTCAAACTGACCTATATCATCTGCGCACATGGGTGAACCAGGCCCAGGAGAAATGACAATATTATCAAATGCCTTTTTCTCATACAAGCAATCATATATGTATTCCCATGTCCACTCATCATTGTATATCACCACTGGTGCCACTATGGATCAAAAATCAATATATAACTTATTCAATTGTCCTTACAGAAGGAAAATGAGGAAAAAAAAGATAGAGAGACGAGAGGGAGAGAGGGAAGAATTAAGTGATAGAGACTAAGGATGTTTTACAAACCTCGATTGACAACAGTTAGTTCTTGAAAGATGTTGTAGGTGTAGCTATCATAGTTATCAATCAAAAGCGTGCGTACGAGCTCGTTTCCACCTCCACCTTCGCCTTCCCGCCGGAGAGCGGAGAGGTGGCGGGAATGCTGAACGGAAAAGCAAACGGAACCAAGTCTGCAGCCGCCAGAGGAGGCGGCGCTGGAGCGGCGGAACCACCAGGGGTGGGAGCGAATCCCTAATGATGCTGTGGCCATACTCCTTTTGAGAGAGTGGCGGGCTTGAAATTCGGTCCTGTTTTTTGTTCGGTTCCTTCCCTCTACTTTTTTATATTTCCTGTCAAAAAATCGTCTTGTGCGGTCTATAAAATAGGACAAGTTTACATTTTTACTCCAGTACCCCTTCAAACTTTCAAATTTTCAGTTTCTCCGTCTAGATATCCGAATATTTTATTTTTTTTCATTTATTTACCTCCTCCGTTTAATATGAAGCTTTCAATAAAATTGAAATATTCTTCTTAATAAATGTGTATCTTTAGTTCGGAAATTTTATTTTTACTATCTTTAAAAAAAAAACCATTAATCCTTTTTTTTCCATAATTTAAAAAATATTTTGGTCACCATTTGAAATGGCAACCCAAAATAGATTGGTTGCCATTTGAAATGATGATCCATTTGAAACTGCCACCTTTGTTTTTTTTTTAATCATACCTTTATATTATTTTTTCGCGATCCAATATATTAAAATAGTAGTGGAGCCCAAAGTATTTAATAAAAAAAAAATTCAATGGCTCAAATTAGTGGGATCTATCTGATCAATTATATTGAGTCAATCATTAAATAATCACCTTTCCGTCAGTTAACTATAGAACATTTATAAGCAGTGGAACCTACTGATTATTTATTGAACATAATTGATCAATTGATTTAACAACAGATATAAAAAAGTGATGGGGCCCACAAGAAAATTTGAAATTGTGCTGAGGAAAAAAAATATGTCGTCATTTGAAATGGCGATCAGTCCATTATAGTCGCCATTTCAAATGACGATCAACTTGTCAAGGTATTTTTCGAATTATGATGAAAAAGAGATTAATGAATTAATTTTTTTAAGATGATAAAAATAAAAATTTAGGTCTTTAGTTTTCGAAATTAAATATAAGAAAAATAAGAGCTATCGGCATCCGAACTCTCTTTCAAATAAAATAAGGACATAAGATATTTGTTCAAAAAGTATGGACGAAGTCGGAATAAATATGTCTGCTAAAATATATATAAAAAGACAAAGAATCAACAAAAGTTAAAAAAAATAATAATAATAATAGAGAACCGAGGGATGTTCAAGTCCGTGCGAATCATAGCGCATCAAAGAACACTTTTGCATATCCCACATGATATGAATAACAATCCTACCTAATAATTGACCTTCTTAAAGTTTAAAGTTTTCTAATTAACCACCACAAACTCTCTTTATCTTCAATAAATCCACAACACCTCACGGAAAGCTTTTCTTCTTCTTTTTTTTTTGTAAAAAAAAAAGACTGAGACCCATTCAATTACTAAAAATAACTAGCAATTACATCATTAGTAGATGTGACAAATATCAAATCCACCGACCCTTTTGAAAAATTAACCCTTACACATACCAAGGTCTCAGCAAGACAGCAACTCAACCCATGCTTCATCGACAGAACCATCCGCTGAAGAACCCCACACACGTGATTGTAATTCGTATCCTCTGAGATATCTCATATTTTGCGTGACTTTCTGGAAATCCTAACCGTTTAAATACGTTCTGCACGAATCTCAAATCTCTAATAATACTGGCCCCCGCACTATCCGCGAATAGGCACCGGACATGTCGGTCACGCAAAATATATATGAGATATCTCAGAGGATACGCACTCCACGTGATTGACCTTGGGTAGTGTAAAAACTCTAGAAAATAGAAATACCCACAAAACATAAAACACTCTTTTTCTGCAACCACTGAGAGCACAACCAAAAACCATAAAGGAAGAACATGTATAAAGTATAAACACATCAATAGTGGCATTATACTTATACTAAGACTGATACAATGGGTGTGTGTCATCCAACTGCTGGATCGACCAGTGGTACCATTGGAACTGGTACCGGTACCGCTACTGACTCAAAGGAACTAGTGTTCTCCTCTATCGTCAAGCTTGTTGGTACTATGAATAAATAAAACATCAAAGTCATGTTGTTAGTCAAACCATAAAGGTAGCCACGCTGCCTGAAACTACTGTTAGTCTTCTGCTTCAAAAGCCCTGACCAATGCGTAACAAGAGATGGTATCAGTATAACTGTTTGCCTACAACTAAATTGCAAGAAAGATGGAATAAACTATCTTCTCTCCAAAATTTTATTTTTAGAAAAGTAATAGATTTTTTTAAGGAACTAGAAAGATGGAATTTTTTTAAATTCCATAGAAGAGAGTTATTCCGGTCCATGTCTTAGCCCGAAAAAATACACACAAAGTAGCACTTAATAGAGGACTTGGTGTTGAGAATTAAACTTGAAATTGGTAGAAGTTTATAGAAGCTGGTAGAAGATGATAGAATTTTATAGAAGATAATAGAATATAGAATAATTATTTTTGTACCCGCACTACAGTACCCGCATTGTACCCGTGCTACAGTACCCGGACTTAAAAAAATAATGTGTTATGGTCCCCACTAATTATATTATGTCTACTAATTATTATGGATCGACTAACAGTCCTCCTACTCTAGTCCCCTAAATGTCCCCCTAACTAACTGATATATAAAGTACGATAGGGACCACTAACTATATAGGAGACTAGACTACTAACTACTTAGGGGACCACCTATATTTGAAAAAATTTACAACTGGCATGTGCATGTATGTATACTTATATGTGCAAGTATTACCATATAATATATTAAGTATTCATACCTAAGAC
Source organism: Carex rostrata (assembly GCF_964058835.1). Classification (NCBI taxonomy): domain Eukaryota; kingdom Viridiplantae; phylum Streptophyta; class Magnoliopsida; order Poales; family Cyperaceae; genus Carex; species Carex rostrata. The sequence continues at coordinate 3,239,639 of NC_135935.1, forward strand.
ATTAAGTATTAAAAATAAAAACTGGACATCAACTTTCTTTTGTACACCCATCTTTTACACGTTTTTAGAAGCGAATTTGTTTTGTCCGTTTAATATCGTCAATATTTCTAACGATTTGTGAGAAATTTTGCGAATTTAAAACCACAAACATCTTCTACATAATTTTTTCTTTCAAATGAGATCCATGATGAAATACTTTCGGGTTCTTCGTCATTCAAGTATTCATACCTCAGTGTGAAAATATTCATACATTATCAAGTATTCTTCTCTAAAATGCCTCGTTCATACTTACTCAATAAAGTGTGAATATTTATGTTGTAAATTATTTCTGAGAAACCCACAGATGTGTCTTTGGCATTAACTACCTGGGAGATCACTACTGACTTTGGGGGGCCACAAACGTCGCTTGAAAGCGACTACGATAGGGACCACATGAAAAAAACCAAGGACAAGCGGATGCGTAATAACCATCTCAAGTGTCGGCGTTGTAATTATTGTAAACATTCATTTTTAAAATATCAAGTATTCATACTTACACATTAAAGTGTGAATTTTTATATTATAAAATATTTGTGAAAAATTCCTAAATGTGCTTCATGAATTAACTACCTGGTTGGACTACCACTACACAATCACCAGCACAGTAGTTTTTGTAATATGAATTGTTTACATATGACATTTATATTTCCAAAAAAGTATATAACACATTAAGTGTTCATACTTACACATTGAAGTTGAATTGTTATGTTGTAATGTAACTTAAATTAATTAATTTGTTTGGTACTTGAACATATTGATAGGTATCCAGAAAAATATTCATACTAATAATTGAAGTATGAATTGTTACATTGTAATGTATCTTAATTTAACATTTTTTTAAAATTGATGATATTCAAGCTATTAATATACGAAACGGTAAATAACAATAGTTAAGACAACAAGTATTCATATCTAGTTGGTTAAATTTTGTTGTTACTGTGATGCATATGTTTTACCAATAGTTAATACATGAAGTATTTGTATCTAGTCATTTATGTTATTATTTTTTTCATACATACTTTATTTGATTTATTGATATCTAAAACACTTAGTATTCCTACTTAAGCGTGAAGATGTGTATTGTTATTTATAGATAATAGCAATCATATTAACAATTGTATACATACCTATGAATTTATGTACAAATATTAATGTTAAAAAAAAACTTTAATAAACCTCAACCATCTCCAATATTTATCAACAAATTTGTACATGCTGGTAATAAACACTTAGACGCTCCCAGTACCTATCAATACATATATACTTTACTTATTAAATATGAATACTCGGCATTTTAAAGAAGAATACTTGACAAGATATGAATATTTGCATACTGAGGTATGAATACTTGAACGACGAAGAACCCGAAAGTACTTCATCATGGATCTCATTTGAAAGAGAAAATTACGCAGAAGATGTTTGTGATTTTAGATTTGCAAAATTCATCACAGATCGTTAGAAATATTGATGAGATTAAACGGACAAGAAAAACTCACTTCTAAAAATGTATAAAAGATGAGAGTGTAAAAGAAAGTTAATGTCCAGTTTTTATTTTTAATACTTAATGTATTAGGTATTCATAATTACTTGTGGGGACCGCAACTGTTCCAGATCTGTAACTTTATTTTAAAATATTAATAGTCAAATCTTGAAGTATATAGTTCAAAGAACACAAGTATTTATATCTATATAGTAAACAATGTAAATGATAAATTAATTACTTTTAAATAATCGTACCCGCACCTTTTTTTGAAATTTCTGACGTCGTATCCACACCTAAACTGCCGTAATTGTTTGTGGGGACCGCAACTGTTCTAGATCTATAACTTTTTTTTTAATATTAATAGTCAAATCTTGAAGTATATAGTTCAAAGAACACAAGTATTTATATCTATATAGTAAACAATGTTGTAATTTTTACATAACTGCTTGTGAAGACCTAAACTGTCATAATGTTGTAATTGGATCTCTCTTCTTTTTACATATGACACTGAAAGTATTAATATCTAAATATTTAAAGTATTTATATCTATGCACTGAAGTATTTATTTTTATGAGGTCAACTATATTTTTGTTAGAGAAATGTTGACGCGGAATTAGTGCCGAGGCTTTGAAAGGGTGCTGCTGGGATTTTAGAATAATAATTAGTTGAGACTATATAATATCTTTTTAGAACAATAATTAGTGGACACAATATAATTAGTGGGGATCATAATACATTATTCCTCTAAATGGAGTTACTGTAGCGCGGGTACTGTGCGGGTACATAAATGATTATTCTTATTATTATTATTATATGCACAATAAGTTTTTTAAAAAAAAATAAAACTTAAGACCTTGTAATTATAATTACGTGAAGGACAATCAAAACTTCATAATAAAATACCGTAAAACTTAAATGAATGAAATTTTTATACCTGGTAATAAATAGTATGTTATATGTACATAAATAACCAACATTAAGATACTGAGATATATAATAGAATGATGAAAAAAAATGGAAATTCATTTTAAAATACCATACAAAATTAACGTACTTATGAACTAAAAGTCCAACTTATTTTCTATAAAATAATGAATTTTGTACATATTTGCTCTCTTATAATATGTCCACGTTCCAAAATATTTTAATATCATTCATAAATATTATTGAATAATTAATATTTTTATTGATATATTTTTTATGAAAATATGTTATTTTTCTACGAAATTTTTTTATTCTTTTATAATATGTTCTCGTTGCAACGCACGATTCACGATACTAGTATGAAATTATGAAGTCAAGAACCCAAAAGCTCAAAATACACTATTTTTATTGTCATGTACGCAAAGATAACTGCTGGAAAAAAAAATAAGAATAAGCTGATTAAAGGGAATAAAAAACGCTTTAGCGCTCAAATCTCGGGGCTTTCTATCTATTTTATTTACTGAACAAATTGCGGCTTATTTGCAATCTAAGGGCGTGTTCGGATTTTACTGTTCACGTGGGGAAAAAAATTCACTAAGGGCTTGTTCGTTTGTCACGGGATTGTGCGAGATGGGATTGTACGGGGTCGGGAATCCACTTTTTTATTTGTAGGAACCCATACTCATAGGTACTCGTAGGAATTATTATAGGAATGTATTGAATGGGTGTTCGGTTGTACCGTGGGATTAGTTGTAGGAAATTTCATTTTTCTTTCTAAAAATACATGATATTATACAATTTTTATTTATAAAATTACCAATAATGCAACTAAATAAAAAATCAAATAATTACATTACTTATTAATTTTTATTTTATAAAATTATTTTTATAATTAAACAAGAAGTGTCTAATGAAATGAATATGCTATTTTCTTTGCATTCAATGCTCCCAAAATAGCAATTGTATTTATGAAAATTGGGTGGTTGGTTGCCACCTTACCCTCAAAAAGAAAATTGGGTGGTTGGAAAAAAAAAAAGGATAAAGATTAATTAATTGATCTAAACTTTGGAAAAATTCAAACACCTCTACATGTACGTATGAAGCATAAGAAAATAGCTCAATAATTCTCATGCCACTTCCATATACACATATAGCTCAAGAAATGAAAAATATGGATCATTTTTAGTTGCCGAAAAAACAATTATCACTTTGAATATACAAATAAGATTGCCTCTAATATAACAATAACTTCAAAATCCAAATTATTAAATGTGACATAAAAGTATATTCCAACTACAAAGTGTAAAATATCCAAATAAACTGAACTCTGTCACCTCTGAAATATGCTATAATCTTAAACATAAGTGCATGCAATAAAAATCAGTACTTGAAACGCAATTCATAGTAATACATATAAATTTAGCATATTACACCTTTAGCTATAGAAATAAATGTAAATAAAAAGAAATATGAAAAGAGTCTCAGGAAAAGAAAATTAAAATTGTAACACGTAACAAATGATTTTATTGCTTCACTTCTGCTCAATCTAGCTTGAATGCACTTAAGGTCAGCTCCAGGATACCTACCAGTGGTACCGTAGTCTGTACCAGTCATGATTTCTTACCAGAGTTCATGCCTGCTAGTTCTCCAAAGCCAATAGTACCGGACCTCATATCAGTGGTACCGGATAACATGAAACTTTCAATCAGACATTCAATTCATATGCTATATATCTTATGACTGTCAAACTACCTTGGATCACCCAACCATATGTTTAAAAGACCAACTTGACCTTACCTGAAAAACAAAGCAAATTATATTAAAATAAATTATATTGCATATGCATCAGCTGCATACGTGCTCCACACTACCAGCAAGTTTAAAGATTTGAACCCAGCTTATATGAGACCAACCACCATACATGAACCACATATGGACATAAAAGGACTAAATGTAACACCGGCTCGATCGGGCAAGTGCTACACAATACACAACCAAGGTGACACTGAATTTTTCTCTTTCTCATTACATCTTGCATCAGTGTTCTACCCCTTAGCAGTAAGTATGCAAATAGTTTTGTTGTTTTGGGACATTTAGTTTCCCAAAGCTTGAAAAAAAACCCCATTTTTACCTTACCACCTGTTAGCATGACATCGAGGTCTCAAAAGTCCGTCAGATGGTCTTCTCAAACTATTCTCATGCCACTTGTCGTACCAAAAAGATAGAATTTCCATCCCTTATTATCTAGGCCGTGCACCACTGGAACAGTGCCTGAAGTTTCAAAACGTGGGACCAAAATCAGCTCGAAGTGTACTGGTACCGCATCAGTACATTCTCTTTTTAAAAAAATGAACTAGTAATCAACAAATTGACCTTTTACTCCAATGCAATAAAACACAATGGTGAAATATAACATAATTGTATTCTTAAGTAAACCTTGCCAATTTGTGCCGATCAACTTTTTTATATAAGGAGGTCAGTTTATCAATTTTCAAGTACTGGTACATGTAGGGTAATTGTATACATGCATCTATGTATGATGTTATTTCTCATTTTGAGAGCTAATTGTGGTACTTTTCACAAATAAATGATAAAATGCCAACTAGGTAGGCATGCAAGATGTTCGATGAAATGCCACAAAGCAGAGAGCAAAATTAGCATCTAATTTTGAATGACATTGGGAGATTGAAATTTGTTCAATAAAATGCTACAACGCGTGCAAGGCGGCTCAACAGGGTAGTGAGATCAATTTGTTGTGTTTACCTTCGTTGGAGAAGTTCTTCATCTTTCTTTTCGTTGCTAATTTTTTTTTGTCTTTTCCTTGGTTGAGAAGTTGTTAATTTTTCCGCTGAAGGAGAAATAGAGGCAAAGAACTGAGAGAAGAGAAAGAGAGAACGACCGACGTGCCGTGGGAAAAAAAAATTCACTCCGACTTCATTATTTTTTTTCCATCTTTTAACACTGCCGTGGGAACGGTTTGGGAAGAAACCGCGAGAACGAATGGGAAAAAAATAGACCTCCGAACGCTGTTGGGAAATAATGTTGAAATATCATCCCGACCCCATCGATTCCCACTAAATTTTTGTCATCCGAACACGCCCTAAGACTGAATTTTTTTTTTCCCACGTGAACAGTAAAATTTAGTTAAATTTTTTTGCAATCCCATTCTTATTCCTATTCCCGTCCGTATGCCAAACACGCCCTAAATTTTGATTTGTTGGTACCTGTGTGGCAGTTATATCAATATGTATTAAGGTTCTAAATAACAATTATCCTCATCGCGGAAAGGCTAAATAAAAAACTATCGTGAATAGCATAGCCATAACAAAAGTTATTCTACATAGCGTTTTTATGTAACATTTTTTTAAATTATGTTTTATATTTTTATTAATTATCAACATTATCTAAAGTCTCATATAACGATAAGTAACACAAAATTGATTAAGAAATTAAAATATTCATATTAAACAGTACAAAGTCCAAATTGTTATATATCTCTAATAATATCATAAATTATATATCTTTTTCCATTAAAAATAACTTAAGCATTGATATCTCCATATTATATCTAAATTACGACCCTGATTTACACTGAAACTTGTGCTTTAAAAGCCTATAAATGTGGACTTTTTACTTTGAAATGTGGTACTGCTATGCTTTGTTTCATATTTTGCAGGAGAAAGGGCGAAAAACTAGATCTGACTACTTTTCATACGGTCCGTATGACATTCTGTACGGACCGTACAAGATCTGCCCAACCACACAGAAGGTTCCACAATAGAGGCACAAAGTCTCCAAGTCAAAGCACAGGCATACGGTCCGTACCGGATCCCGTACGGACCGTACGACGCTAATTCGAAAAATCCAGCTGAAATCTGAAATGAGCATAATTTAAGGAGGCCGAAAAGGAAGCCTCTGGGGGCGTGATCTGAGGCATTAAAGGAGATATTCCACAGCAGAAAAAGGGGGATTAGGTCATTGAATCTGGACAATCTTTCCTAGAGCAAGGACAAGAGGAGGAAAAGAGGAAGAGAGGTGAAGAACGCGAGTTTTGCAACGGATCTTCGAATTTTCCACTGTTTTGTCATGAACTCTTTCATTTCTTGTTATTTGTATTATCTTGTGAACATGAGTAGCTAATTTACTTTGTTTCTAGGGCTAAGATGTAGTTTCTAGTTTGGCTTTGTTTGCATGCTACTTGGATTTTGTGTTGAATGCTTTGTTTTTACCTTGTTGCGTAGTATTTTGATTGCTTTATTTGTGCTTGCTTGAATTGATTAGTCATCCCGTTAGATGAATGCGCACATCCAAGTGTTAGGAGCCAAGTCTATAACATTTAATCCAACCGAATAAAGTATATGAAGTAGGGTGAAACCAAGGAGTACCCGAAAGGTGAAACTTTCCTTGAGGCGAAAGTCCTTGGATACTTTTAGTAAACCGACAAGTAACTTAGATAAATTATGCCAAAATGCGAAAGTTGAGGTTTAACGCATCTAAGAGGGAAGTATTTGAGTCCGGTAATCGGGTACTAGGCCAAAATGCGAAAGTTGAGGTTAGGTATCTAGATCTGGTCGATAGAAACCCTAAACATTAGTATCAACGCAGAAAACAGTAGCTGCAACATCAACTTGGGGTCCCATACGGACCGTACGGGAATCTGTACGGGCCGTATGCCTCGGGACTGAACAGAAATGAAATCTGAACCCTGGAAATGTCTTTTTATCAATTGAAAACAACTTTAATTCTCTTTTATTGTCTTTTAAACTTGTCATAAATCAGTACAATTGTTAGAACTAAACCAAACCAATTTCTATCACTTCTAGAATCTTAAGTGATTTTAGGATAAGTCCGGTCGTTTTCTTCCGTCCCTGTGGATCGATACCTGAGCATACTCATCGATAGGATAGTACACTTACTATCTGATTTGACAGAGTATAACAAAGGTTTAAAAGGTATAGCTTGCTATACCGAAACTTTGTAGCATATATTCTGTGCGAACAAGCATCATGACATAAACTATATTTTTTTTCTATTAAAAAAATCTAAGCATCATGACATAAATTATCTATTTTTTTCTATTTAAAATCAAAGCAATCCGGACCTTGAAAAAAATTGATTCTTAAAAAAAAAAAATCAGTTTGGATCTTTAAATAAAAGCTTATGTAGCATAGCATGCGCTATAGCGCAAATAGCGGACCGCTATTACCACTATAGTGATTATAGCTAAAATAATGCACTTTTATTCCATAGACCATAATTTAGCATTTAAGATTTGAAAATGCTATAGCACCACTGTTGCGTCGTAACACTAATATGTACAGTAATAATATCGGATACTTAGTTTTTGACGCATGCTTAAATTGCGTTGATGTAGTACAACATCCAAGTGAGAATTTTTTCTTCAAATTTGATCCTTCGTCATCATCGACATAATTAAATAATTTCAGCAAAACAAGAGCAATGGAATTAAATATCCATCTGATAAATGTAAATCATATCTGTTGATATACAGCACGACCCTCCTCTAAAAGGTTGTATTTCTTGTTTAAGTTCATCCAATTCAATTGGTACAAGCAAGTTTAGTCTGATACAGACCATGAAACCACTCGTCTACTAGAGGCCCAAATAAACCCCTTGTTATAACTTATACATGGTTTTCTGAGACTAAAGCTCATATATTGTGAAGATCCATTAGCTTATTCTGGACTTATAAGGGCTTGTCTCTGATAAGTTAATCACAACTATTGTACTATCTATGATAAGTTGCTAGATTAATTTTTCTCCTCGCTTGAGCATGTTATTACCCTTGTTCCTTATATATCTCTATACATAGAGATGGGCTATGGTGCATTGCAATGCATATGCACTCTTGTGCATTAAACCATAAATCATCGATTCAAAGTCTAAATGACCGATCCAAACCGTTCATCTTGTTCTCCATAGTAATATGTGCTTCGATACCAAATTTTACATTTTTTGAAATTTTTTTACTATTTATCAAGCCACTTTGAAAATCGCTGATCTGATGGTCCAGAAATTTTTACTGTTCACCCAGATTTTCAATAAATCTAAAAAAATATTAAAAAAATTCCAAAAAATGTAAAATTTGGTCTCCAAGCACATATTAATATGGAGAATAAGATGAACGGCTTGGATAGGTCATTTGGACTTTGAATCGATGATTTATGGTCCAATGCACAAGGGGCCTATGCATTGCAATGCACCATAGCCCATCTCTATATTATATATATATATAGAGTAAGGCTTGGGTGCTATGGATAGCATAGAGGCCTATGGTGCTACGGCTCAATATTCGAGTTTTTAAAATCCTAATGATCAATCCGAACCGTTCATTTTGTTCTCCATATTAATATGTGTTTGGAGACCAAATTTTACATTTTTTGGAAATTTTTTACTATTTTTTTAGCTAGGTAGAAAATCACTTGATCTAAAAAATTATGCACCATTCAGATATTTGATTTTCTACCTATCTAAAAAATAGTAAAAATTTTCCAAAAAATATAAAATTTGGTCTCCAAACACTTATTAATATGGAGAACAAGATGAACGGTTTGGATCGACCGTTAGGATTTTAAAAACTCGAATATAAAGCCATAGCACCGTAGGCCTCTATGCTACGGCTCAATATTCGAGTTTTCAAAATTCAAACGGTCGATCCGAACCGTTCATCTTATTCTCCATATTAATATCTGCTTGGAGACCAAATTTTACATTTTTCTGAATTTTTTTACTATTTATTAAGTATTTTACAAAATTGTTGTTGATCCAACGGTGGCTGCACAAAACAGTAAAACCGTTGAATTAGCGATTTTCAAAGTGGCTTAATAAATAGTAAAAAAATTCAGAAAATTATAAAATTTGGTCTCCAAGAAGATATTAATATGGAGAATAAGATGAACGGTTCGGATCAACCGTTCGGATTTTGAAAACTCGAATATTGAGCCGTAGCATAGAGGCCACTATGCTATCCATAGCACCCAGCCTAACTCTCTCTCTCTCTATATATATATATATATATATATATATATACAAAATTTCACTTATATAAATAACCAACCCACCAGATGTCAAGATAAGTTACCTGAGCGCCACCTTAGATATTTAAAAAAAAATCCCCTATAACCATAGTTAGACCAACTTGGGGATTAGACAAATTTCAAACTTCAATTGCACCAAGTGTTATAGTGGGACAGATCAATAATTTAGTACTCTTTTATTTGATTAAATTATTGCAAGCTTATTAATTCCTGCAAGATATTTCTTGCTGACCATTCTGAAAACAAAAACAGTAAATAGCTGTAATAGAGTAACACAAGGGTATGCTTAATTGCTGTGATCTAATTTTATTCTATTTCCTCATTCAAACTAAGCTCTCTTGATGCCTTCCTGGCCTCCAAAAACCCTAAAACCACACTACTTTTTATCTCTTACAACAACTTTGGAAAAGAGCAAAACAGAAAGAAAAAAAAAAATTAAACTCTCCCATATTTCATAGAGATACAACAGAAAAGAAATCCAAAAGCTATCCAAAAAAAAAACAGAAAAAGCTCTAGATTATCCTCCGAAGTTCTCCTCTTCTAATGCTTGTTGAAGTAGAGACGGGCTCCTCACAAACCTACCCTGCACAAATAAAAAAAGAAGTTGCAAATAATTACAGGATCTTTGTAAAGCAAAAAGGAAAAAGGCTTTTAAAGCAGGTCTTACAACTAGACTACATTTGTTTTTTAAATAGCACAAAATTAATAATGAAAGTAATAATTAAAATCTTACACTTGCCTTCATCCTAGGGCGCTGATCTGCATTCACCTTTCTAACTTGGTATCTAATCTTTTTGGAGAAAAGACGCGTCCGCCTCTTCTCCCTATATCTCATCACACTGGCCTCTCTGATGCCGTTGGGTCCGCCATCCAACGAAAGATCAATGTTTGCCTGAAATATCAGTTGACTGGTTAAATTAAGTTCCACTACAGAAAAATTCTAAACATAAGAAACTGAAAGGGTAATTAGCTAAGAGTTTAAGAGGTTGGGACATGAGCATCCCATTCTGGTCCAAATAGACTAGCCAACCAAATGCATTATTATCAGAGCCTGACAAATTTAGCCCAAAGTATTTGAAGAGTCTTTTTCATGCAGTACAAATCATGTGTATGTTTGTGCATGTGAATGCCTAAAACAAAGGAGCATGGGGGTACTACAAAGTCCAGAGCAAGATGCCGAACATTTCAGCCCAGCCGCCTGGATCAGATTCGGAGCCTCGTACTTTATTTTCCATTTCACAGTAAAAAACACGCAGCCAGCACCAGCGGAAAAACAATATAAGAGTAATTAAAAAAAAAATCACTAACACGTACAGAAGTTCATTACCAGACTGTAAACCTATCAAGGGGTAGGAAACTGAAGTCAAAAGGGGCCCATACTTAACCATTTTATACTAAAAAGTGATAACCCTTCATACTGACTATTTTATACTGAAAACAAGAACATTCTTGCATTTGTTCAAAATTCTCACTATTACAACCTAAAAACAAACCTAATACATGTCCAATAAGATATTTTATATAATATTTGATTCAACCTATGTAAGCTAATCAACTTATTACGACGGTTATGATGGAGTAAATTAAATTTGGAGACACATGAAATGAAGCCCATAATTGATCTGAGCCCAAAAAGAGACAAATAGAAAATCCCAAAGGATCTGACCTTATTATCATTGCTAATTGGTCCCAGATGCAAAAATCCTGACACAGATATAAGATCCATCATTTCTAATAGATATTTTCTAAATAGAACCTCATCAGAATAGATATTTTTTGTGTAAGTTACTGATGTAAATCCAGAGCATTACATATTACTATCTCAATGGCATACAAAATGTTATGTACAGAAAGATGATGTACTACGGTATAAATGGTTGAGTTTCTGAATTTCATTCTGTCCAGAAAACAGAATCAAATTAATAAAATAAACTCCTATAATATAATTAATAAACTAAAGAAAAACAAAATATATATTGGGGTATAATAAGAATTCTTTAGCTAAAATAAGGCACAAGGAGTTGGACCCCGTGTAACCAATGTCAACTCATGCATTTATTTTTCTATAATTTTAGCTACTTATCACAAACTTCACTCAATTTGGGGAAGTCTCAAAATGGTACTTGGGAATGCATTCACTACCTCTGACACTCTATTTTCATCCTCTTCATTAAATACAATATAAATTTGACTTATGTTCATGTGGCGAAAACTATGCAAAGGAATCTTGCCAAGAAAAACAACAATTTCAAACTTATAAAGGGGACAATAATTTACAATAAATTATATTATCATTTGTAAATTCGACGAAGTTCATGCCAAATTCCAACCAAACACTAACGCTAAGTGTCTGCTCTAAATTTTCATTTTCATTATAAAAAAGAGAACAAAACGGTATCTCAGAAAAATAATTGCAATTTTGAGACTTACAAGAGTTTCAGCGGAAGGTCGTGGCGAATCAGGCCCCTCTGAAAACATGGACCCTCGGTCTGACCAGGCATTGATGATACCATCATGGTTTAATTTCAGGCCCAACTTAACCCTTGGAGCTGCAGCATCCTTCTCTGGTTGACTTACAGCACTGCCGCATACAGCAAGTTGTTTTCCATGCATCACTTCCCCAGCATCTTTCTCTTTTTTTTCCTTCTCCACTTTTTCTATCTTCTTTTTCTTACAACTCTTCTTCTTATCTGGTGTGACAACTGGAGGCCTGAATTTTGTAAATATTTCCTTCATTGGCACAGCGGGGGACTGGTACCAGTCAGTAGCATTTCCCCGGTTTTTAAATGCTCGGTTGAAGTGCTCCAATTTTGAACACAACCCAAGCCCAATTAGGCTCTTTAGACATGGATTTATATTTGAATTTAAATTCGGAACCAAGGGTGACCCCGAATCATTAGAGCTGTTATTAGTACCGCTGCTGGCACATGTACCAGTATTGTCAACTGAGAGTTTACCCATTATGCTATCAATCCCTTCTCCACTGCACTCAATCGATTCTTCATCTAGTATTGATTCAGTGTCAAAATCATCATCTATAACCTCACTGCTTAGACTTGGGCTGGAAACAGGCGAATCAACCTGGTCGCGAAAAGAGTATCTTCTAACCCAGCTTGATGGACTTGGAAGGGTTGGCACAAATTCTGAGGTCATCATTGGGTCATGGAGCAAGAATGCAGCAGGACCCGGTACTGGAAATGGAGGAAGGAGCACCGAATTCGGGTTATCAGGCACATCAAAAGTTAATGGGTTGAGTTGCAGCTGCTTGTTGGGCTTTTTATGGATTGGCTTAAGGGTCTTTTTGGGGTTAAAAATGGATGGGTAGAGAGAAGAGAGGATAGCAGCCGCCTCGTTGTATGTTTGGTTGGGACGCTTCCGGGGTGCACGAGGTTTTTTAAGAGAAACGGAGGAATTGGAATCTGAGATTGTAGAGGAAGGAGAGGAATGAGATGAGAGGGTCGAAGAGGATGATACTGTTTTTACTATGTCAAGGTGGTATGGCCGGCCACTTCCACTGGAGAGACAAGATGCCATTTTTATCTAGGATGAGTAAATGAAGAAGCTAAAACCCCAAACTTAGAACAAGAGAGGAAGAGAGAGATTGGGTTTAAATTTTAATAAGACCCAATTAGAGAACTTCAGGGTAGATGACCCTTCTACGAGAAAAGCTTAAAAGGAAAAAACTAAACCGCAACCTAGGACCATAGGAGAACAGAACCCAAAAATTGAGTCGATTACCAAGCACGGTCCTGATAGGAAAGCTAAAATCCTAAAACCCTAGTGAAGAAACAGAACCAAAAAATTGGTAAAAGTCTAAGAGGCACAAATAAAAATTCGGAAGCAAAGGTCAATCAAAATTTCGAAATTCAAAACTTTTCCTAAACCCCAGTAAAAACCCCAAGTATTGGGATTGAAACTGGACTCTGTTTTTCAGCCGAAGATGGAAAAAACGCATGAGGTGGTTTTTGACGGAAACCACGATGTGTACTAATTTTATATTGATATCGAATATAGAGAAATAGAATTGGAGTTCGTTCTCCTTTTATTTTTCCTGTTGTTGCGGAGATAGTATCAGTCGATGGAAGAGAATTGCAAGGAAAGGGAAGACGAGAGGGGTTTAAGAGAGAAAATACCAGAGGAAGAGACAAGCATCGCTTTCAAAAGCCAGGCCAGGCCAACTTAGAGAGAGAGAGACAGAGAGACATCTTCTCTGTTAATTTTTTTTTCTATATCTAACCTTATTACAAGTCACTGAAATGATGGAACAGAGGACTGTTGGACCCACGTGACAGAGAATTGTGACAGGGACTTTATAGCTGTCATGGAACAGAGGATTTTGATTCTGAAAGTGGGTATGCGTTTCTAAAGTTTCCAAGGTTGCTCTCTCGCTTCGTGGAGAGAGAGAGAGTGAGCGAAGCGGTTTCTCTGTCCTGCTTTCTGAGGACCACAGGAGGCCTTTCTCTTAATTCTTGTGCGCTTTTGCACACTCTCATTCTCTATAAACGCACAGGTGAATCTTCGTGCAATTAATTATCTACGGTTCAATAAAGACTAAGATGCCCCTCATCAGGTGATTCATATTTAAAAATAAGGGCGAATTTCATATATACCACTCAAAAAATGTTAAATTACATATTTACCATTCAAATTTCTATAATTACATATTTACCATCTAAAAATCTAATAACTCACATATTTATCCAATATAACTTTTGTATATATCAAATATATCCAAAATTCAGATTAATTATGTGTAATATTCTTAATACTATAATTAATTAAGAATTAACTTAACACCCTATCTTCTTTTTTTCCTTAGATCTGTTCTCCTTTATACATAATATAAGAGATTAAAAACAGATATTTCAAACTAAGCCAATAACAAAATGCAGATTCTCAAACTCAATACTACTTTGATAACGAATATCAACATTGAATTCAGATAGAGTTGTTATGTTGAAAAATGTAGAGTGGTTACATTGTTTTTAAACAATCGAGTTAGAGCTGAAATCCTAATCTTCGAGTATGTTGCTCCCTTCTCTCCAAGTTTTAGCAGGAGAGATGAGATGAGGAGAGAGTTTCAACATGAAGGGAATAGTTACACCCAAAAAAGCGAGAGGAAAATATGTGCGCAGAAGAAGAAGGGGTAGAAAAGAGAAAGATAGTAAATAAACTTTTTTTATATAACATTAAACTTAATTAATCTCATTTTTTGACTAATTGAGTAAATATGTGAGTTATTAGATTTATAGATGGTAAATATGTAATTACAGAAATTTGATTAATAAATACGTAATTTCACAATTTTTGAGAGGTATATATGAAATTCTCCATGATGTGAACTTTTATATTTTGCTTTTACAGAGTTCTCGACTTCTGTTTAGTAAAATGGGCAAATTCATATTCTATTTCAGAGAATAAGGAGTACAGGTCATTGAGGATGACGTGTTATTAGCTAATAATATATTACAGATTGTACTGTAAAATATTTGAAGTCGTTATAAGGCCAAAAAGTGCCTTTGAAAAATTATGTCGAATATTAATAGTAATGTTTGACTAAAAGCAGTGTAAATCATTGTTAGCATTTTTTTTTGTTCTTTTTTACAATTTCAAAATAACAAAAACTTAGTATGGAGTTTTTATGGAGAATTTGAACTCTTTTAAAATAGTAACACAAAAAGCAAGCCACTGAAATAAAACTTAAAATGAACTATGTATTGTCCACTATCTTTGCATTTGTACTTGATCGAGTCACAATAATAAAAAGAAAGACAAAATAAGATATTTTTTGAGGACGGAATTTTTTTTATTAGAAAGTTTGAGGTGTTTCTAGACAAAATAAGACATTTCTTGAGGACGGAATTTTTTTTACTAGAAAGTTTGAGAAATTAAGAAATACGCAAAGTAATAATAATGTCAGGACTCACTTTGATTATTATCTAAAAAAAATTATTTTTGCTCGACAGAAGTCTGAGTGATCGGATTTAACAATGAATAAAAAAAATTAGAGAGAATAAAAAAAAATCAAAGTATTAGTTTTTATTTGTCTTAGTATTCAACACTAAGAAATATAAAAATTGTCTCTTGAATTATTACGTATAGACTCTTACTTTGTTTAAATATATAATTGTAAACAGATTTTTGTAGTAATGAGATATATAGCTCTTAAAGTAGCAACTGTGTGTTACCAATTATCAATCAAGCTTGTATAGAGTGTGTATCATATATTAATTTTAGGTTATACAAAATTTGTACACATATTTATTATGTATAATGTTGAAAATTAAAAATTATATCCACTAATATCAATTCAATCCTTGCTTTCAGTGTAGTTGCATTTTAATTCTCAAAACTTCCAAAACCAATAGAAAAAGGTAAACTTTTTAACAAATGAATAGGGGTCATGCCCCTCCCTATTCAAGAAAATGGTGAACTTATTAAGTTTGATTCCATCCAAACCAAAATAAACGCACCAAATCTATGCAAATCCAATGTCAACATTATGCAATGTCGTTTATATTTACGGTACTCATATATTTTCTCCCTTTTAATTGGCTGAAAATGGATAACAAGGACCACTCTCCCAGACATGGTTGGCCTAGGCTGGGGCATTTTGGGAAAGTTCATCGCCGAAAAGAGACGAAAAGGAAAGAAAAAAATCCTTTTTCTCACATCTGGGCTTTTGATTTTTTTTTTACAAAGTATTTAGTCAGCATATAAGATTGGGGATTATTTAGCTTGATTGCCCCAACATGACCTTGCTTTTCATGTGAGGCCCCTTCTTATCTGCTCACATGGCGAACTCTCATTGGATGAGGTAGATTTTAGGGCCTACATGGCAAAACCTTTATACGGTTGACAGCTTTCACGTGAATCGAGGTAGCTGTGGGTTTATATTGCTCCTCGATTTGAGAGCCTTATGCTATCCCAATTTGCACTTGTTCATATGTTATGGCATTGACACGTACTCATGATACAATTGGTGGTTATCTTTTAAAATGAAATTGTTGACTGGGACGGTTGAGCGAGCGCACACTAGTTATATAATAATCTATTCATTAATTTAATATAAGTCAGTACATCAAGTATGTTGATTCTCCTAATAATTTTACATATAGTAAATACTTGCTTATTGCGAGGCAATATTCTATAGCATATTATATAAACTTTCAACCCAAACACTTGACTTGATATTATATATTTGCATGTGCAATATTATATTATTAAGCTTAATTTCCATTAATAAAAAAAATCTAATTATTGGGAGCTTCGAGCTAGCTTCGACCCTCGTTTTATGGTAAATAAAGAACTTTTCTAACTTGTGCTTGTATTTATACGAATATTATAAATTAAGAGATTTTTATGACGAATATTATAAATTAAGATATTATATTGATCTAAGTCGTTCAATATAATCTACATCAGTGTTGTAAAAAATGCTCGTTTAAATCGATTAATTGGCCGATTAGTCGTTGGCGATGATCAAACCGTCACAAATTTTCCCAACTAATAAGTCAATTATTTCCTATTATGATCGATTATTCTCGATTATTCTCGATTAATCGCTTGATAGTATCATGTCCGTCCGACGACCGCATACTGTTATTTGCAACACTGATCTACATATTACAATCTTACTAGCAATGATATTTTTTATTTTTTAGACTTGTATTAATGTTTAAGATATGAAGAAAATCATTGCTATTGGGGTCCACATTTTGTAAATTAATAGATATTCTCCGAAACTAAATAAAATAAAATAAATAGAAAAAAAATATTTAACAAGATTTCAATATCTAGCTAGGTTTCATTGAGCGGCTTGAAATGACTATTTATATTTACATTTTAAAAATGAGTTTGGCTAGTATAACATCAGTGTCATTTTAACCTATATAACACCAACTCTAAAACCTATCAAATCGACTTTAAACGGTAAATCCAAACCGTTCAAACCGATCTACTTCATTAGTTGTGTGTTTACATGCAAAATTTATAACTTTTCGAATTTATTTAGTATTAAGTCAAGCGGTCAAATATGTGAGTTTTTAAGTTAATTTTAATACATTAATTTTTCAATATTCTTTCCGCTTGATTTGGTACTAAAATAACTTAAAAATATAAAAAAATTGTATGTAAACGCATCACACATAATGTAAATTGGTTTGAACCGTTTGGATTAGTCGTTCGAAGTCGATTTGATAGATTTTAGAGTTGGTGTTATATAAACTAAAATGACACTGATGTTATACTAGCCAAACTCTTTAAAAATAGTGCTTTGAAAGTAAAATACCAACTCTTTTAATTTGTACAACACCTTTCACAACTCATGTAAATTCATGCACTACAAAATAATCAATGCCTCTAAATTAATTTTATACAAGTTCATTAAGCACATGATCTCAAAACTTTGCAATCTCATGTACACTGATCTGTGCCTTAATTAATTTGTACTATATGCAACATAAAATCATGGGGTGAGCAGACTGATGCAGCTAACTTGGGTCACAATTGGAGTAGAATATCATTGCTTACATGATGCATCTCTCTCACCCTCGGATCTGATCATCTAAATGATTTTGGATTTTTGTACAAATTGCCTCAGCTTTTGGCTTTTGCGGCTATTTATATCCTCCGTAGACCCGGTCTCATACACCGAATTCACTGACAAAATGGTTGTACAATCAGATAATTACCTAATCACCATTCGACAAGGGGACATTTTTGTGGTTGCTTTTGCTCATACGTTGTGTCGCTTTTATTCAACCACTAATGATCTATAGGCCTCTTTATCCCCAAAACTAGCTAGTTTGTCTCTTTTTCATAAATTAAGGTGGAACTAACGGCTCTCACTTAGGGAATAAGAGATACTTATTTAGATATTTTACATTATATTTTTCCTTCGATTTTTAAGAACTATGGAGTCAATTCTCTCGACAGATATGTTTACACGTACCTAGAGAAAAGCTCGGCAACGAAATAATTAAATATATGTGGGTAACTTGTTATTTCTTGTGGTTTAAAAAATTGTATAAAGAAGGTTCTCAATTTCTCATAGAAATACAAATAAAATACTAGAATTAACCAAGAAAAATCAAAATTATCTTTTATTGTCTTCCTTTTTTTTTTATTTACATTTTTAGAGTATCTACAATCTTGAAACTCAACTGAGTTTTGAAATAACTGTTAACTATTTTTTAGAAACTAAAGTATCTAAAGTTTCTAACTCTCACATTTCTGAAATTAATTTTAGAGTTTCTATTAAGTCACGTCAGCAATAAATTAGAAAAGAGAAATAATTTGAGCCAATCATTTGGCCACCATAGAGTTTATAAACAGTTTCTTAATAATTGTTAACTAAATAACTGAAACACTTGGAGTTTCTAAATAACTGTTAACTAATTTTTAGAAATTTTGTCTCTGAAAGTTTCTAAACCCCCACATCCCTGAAACTAAAATTAGAGTTTCTTAATTACCATATCAGCAAATAAATTATAGGAGAAGAATTTCAGCAAATTATTTGGTCATGTCAGAGTTTATAAACTTCTTATTAAGAAACTTTGGAGCAAAATTGCTAAATAAGAAACTCATCTACATCTCTGAAACTAGTTTAGCAACTGCAACATCAGATTAGAAACTCCAAGAGTTTCAGGAATGTAGATGCTCTAAGAAACTTTACTATATAGTTTCTAAATAAGAAACTCTCTCACATCCCTGAAACTGAATTCGAAACTGCCACATCAAATTAGAAACTCTAATAATTTTAGAGATGTAGATACATAATCCGGAATTTTGCATTATTAAATATTTAATTTTGGACTTGTGCTATCAATTCCTCCTTTTTAAAAAAAAAAATTTAAACCTATCTCACTTTGAGACAATTAAGCCATACTGATATATTGAATTTAATTAGTTGATAATTTTATTTTGCTCATTAAATTTTAAAGGTCAAGGGACCAGCGAAAGACCAAATCTACCCGGAATGGTTTGAGGAACAGACCCATCTCGTAGAGAACAGGTATTGGTGGAAGCCAACTTCCTGTTTTTCGAACTTTACTTCTTATTGGTTGATATTCAACCTTGACAAAGCTTTCCTCCATTCCACAAACAATAAATCTGGAATCACCGAACTACCCCTATGAAATACCTGGAAATGGAAATGAAAGGAAAAGTTTTTCAATGTTTGGATTAACCGCTCTATTTGAGATTAACTTGACGATCTTAGACGAATCTCATAATTTCTTTGAATGTTTTTTTGGGGTTGCAATAAAAGTATCATAAAATTGAAAGTTTAATGCATGAAATTGCTATGGATTCAAGAGATAAATTAAAAGCATCTTATGATCAGGTTTTCACTTTTTTTATACGCAAGTCTAGAACAACTTTTTATGGTATGTTTGAGACTTAATTAAATTATATTTCATAACTTGCGTTTTAGAAATATTAATAGGAAGTTCAATCAGACAATCAGAGTCTATATTTTCTAGAAAAGTAATTATTAATGGCGGTTATACATGTCACAGTTTTATGTATCTGATATTTTTAGAAACAAAAGTGCGTGTGGCAGCATTTTACCGTCGTAACGCCCAGTGACAAGTACAGCTATCATCTCATGTGTTTTATTCGAGAAAATTAGTGCGCCACTGTTAAAATGGTCGACCATTACAGACATTATGTGAATTTTTGTAGGCAAAATGTTGCCTAAGCCTAGTAACTATTTATTTTTGTATAACAATTATATAATCGTGATAATGATCAAGCTATTATTTATATAACGAGGAGCTTGGTTAGGATTTTAATCAGAATAGGTTAAAAATATTAGTATAGTGGAATTGAGAGAGTCAGTAAGAATCAGTCGAATTAAATCTCAGACATCTAATTCGGCTCAAACTTTTTTGCAAAATTAAATTAAGATACCAAATTAATGCAAAGTATTAAAGTATTAAATTTTACTTTGAAGCATAGCATAGTCATCCTTCTTTTAAAATTCAGGTAATTTTTTTGAACAATTCAACTCAACAAATAATTTAGTATCTTATATTAAAGTCTGACTCATTCATTTGTAAAAGAATTTGGTCCATGACTCCATTTCCTTGAAAGAATAACAGTTTCATTGTAGTTCTGTTATCTGACCCTTCACCCCGTCCTCCTTTCCTTCTATTTTTGAAAATTAAAAAAGAAAAAACACGACCGAATTTGCACTAAAACCGAGGGTCAGCTCAGGTTAGTGGTTTGCTAAAACCCGGGTGGGCTCAACCCGGACCGGACCGGTCCGCCCATGCTCGTTGCCCGGATATAGACGGGTAAACGGGTACACGGATATGGATATTAAACGGGCCAGTCACGGTTTTTTTGGAAAAAACCCGGGCTAACCCGGACCGGATTGAACCCGTGTCCGCCTGTTGTACCCGTTACCCGTTGTATCCGTGTCCGCCCGTTGTACTCGTGCCCGCAGTAGCCGTGTACCCTAACCCTATACCCGTTGTACCCGTTTTTTTTTTTAAATTCAAAATTTTTCAAACCCCCCCCCCCCCCCCAACAGTTCAAATCAAAGAAAAAAAACAAAAAATAATCAGAAAAAAAAACAGAAAAAAAAAGAAAAAGAAATTTTCAAAAATTCCCCCTCACCCTCTTAAAAAATTCAAATTTTAAATACTTGAGTTCTTTAAATTTAAAAAAATGAGTCAATTAACATTTCTTTTTCACTTATTAACATATAACATTTTTTTTCACTTATAGACATATAATATTTTAATAGAAAAATAATCAATTTTTTTCGACAACACTAAAACATTAACGAGATTTCATATTAAATTTGATTACAAATTTACGGGCGGCATCTCAAAAATAGTCACAAATATTGTTATTGACGTTGTTAACTTTAATTATTTTCTATATCTCAAAAATAGCCACAAATGTGAATAAAATAGTAACTCGGTGTACTATTAAGTTTTAATATGGTGATAATATTTTAATAATCATTAGCATTCATCTTATATGTATATGTATATACATATATTATATATACATATACATGAGATATGCTAATGTGCTTTCGGTAGCACATGGGCCGAAATACACACGATCCAAATTTGAAATTTCAAAATTCAAAAAGTCGATCTAAACCGTTCATCTTGTTCTCCATATTAATATGTGCTTGGAGACCAAATTTTACATTTTTCTGAATTTTTTTACTATTTATTAAGCCAATTTGAAAATTACTGATCCAACGGTGGCTTAACAAAACAGTAAAACCATTGGATTAGCGATTGTTTGGAACAGTAAAATCAGAAGCCACCGTTGGATCAGCGATTTTCAAAGTGGCTTAATAAATAGTAAAAAAAATTCCAAAAAATATAAAATTTGGTCTCCAAGCACATATTAATATGGAGAACAAGATGAACGGTTTGGATCGGTCATTTGGACTTTGAATCGGTGATTTATGGTCCAATGCACACCATGGCCTATGCATTGCAATGCACCATAGCCCATCTCTATTATATATATGTTTTATTTCTATATGTATATATGTATAATATATGTAGAGGAGGGTTCAAATGCCTCCATCATGCCTCCATTTTTAAAAACTTTAATAACTCAAAATTTAAAACTTAGAAGATAAAATAAAACCGTTGGATATGATCTACATCATTTTATCTATGTGCTCATAAAAAATTATGACATTTCAATTTTATTTTAGTTGTCATCAAGAGCTTGTAAAAAACGTACTAATGTGGATAATTTCTAGACGTTGATTTTTCAACTTATTGATTCACATAAAAATAAAATTGAAATATGATAATTTTTTATGAGCATATAGAGAAAATAACATAGATCACATCTACCGGTTTTATTTTGACTTTTAAGATTTAAATTTTGAGTTATTAAAGTTCTAAAAAATGGAGGCATGATGGAGGCATTTGAACCCTCGTACATATATACATAGCAAATGTGGCGCATGCGGCCGCATTTTAAAACACTGAATATATGTATATGTATATGTATATGTATATCAAATTTGACCTCTTCTGGTAAATTAGCAAGTCTGGACTGATACAGGGATTAAATTGTAAAAGTTATTATACTAGCATGTAGAGCATTAAAAAATACACAATTGACACAAATTTCAATTTATTTGAATTTTTTTACAATTAGTTATGAATTTTCAAAGTTTAGCTTTTGAAAAAACTTTAAACATCCATAACTTTGGCTAGGAAAGTCAAATTTGCGCGTATGACCACTTTTCGGAAAGGGGGAGACAAAATGAATCTGAATATCACCTGAGAGTCACCCCCGGGTATCCAAAGCATCAGAATTTTAAAAAAAATGTCGTTTAGTGCCTCAAAAACTCAGTTTAAGTTTTCGTTCGACGGTAGACGTACAACGATTAGTATTTTGTTTAGTATAATTTAGATTTTTGTAGTATAATTATTAATTGTAGAATTTTTTAGTTTGCATACAGAGTAATTTAACTTTTTGTATAATTATATTATATTATATAATTGTACAAAAATCTAAATTATATATAATTATATGTAATTATATTATATATACATATATTATATTATACATATATTAATTAAATTTATGCAATTTAAAGTAATTGATTTAAGCAACATTGTTTTAAAATAATTAGTAATTTTGATTTATATTTTATTATAACAAAAATTATTGAGTTCAAATATACAATCATGTCAAATGAATTTTAGTTTAAATGAATTTGGATTTATAATTTATTGGTTTACAAAGAAAAAAAACGAACCGGACCGCCCCTCTCCGAACCGCCCGGCCCCCCTACCCGGACTTCCCGGCTCTAGAACTTGAGACGGGCAGGATAGAGTTTTTGAAAAAAAATCCGTGTACCCGTGCCCGTTCTACCCGAGTACCCGTTATACCCGTGCCCGGTTTACCCGTGCCCAGCCCGAGGTACCCGGGAGCAAACCTCTAGCTCAGGTAGGCAAAACCTAGATGCAGGAGCAAGCCACAGTGCGCCACCCATCTCCAAACCTACTAAATATAGGCCTTGTCATTGTTTTTCAAGATTCATAAACATTTAATTTCTAAATTAATTTCTAAAATATTTTGGCGATGTCTAGCTGCACGACGCATGAAGTTAATCAATTCTAGTTATTTCCAAAGCATTAGAACTGTTATAATGGAGTCCAATTAGTATAACATCGGTGTTATGAAATAAACTTCAAATTTTATTAGATAGACTTAAAACAACTACTTTAAATCGTTCAAACTAATTTACTTTATAAGTGATGTGTTTCCATGCAAACAAATATTTTTTTCAAGTTATTTTAGTATCAAGTCAAGCAGTAAAAAATATTGAAATTAATATAAAAACTACAACTTTGATACCAAAAAAGGTATAAATTTTGCATGTAAACGTATGAATAATGAAGTATATTAGTTTGAACAGTTTGAATTCTCTATTTAAAGTCGATTCGATAAACTTTAAAGTTTGTGTTATCTATACTAAAATAACACTCATGTCATACTTGCCAAACGTACAGACTCATTATAATGGTTTTGTGAACAATTTTACATACACTATAAAATAGCGTTATTGGCTCTGAAAACCGTTATAAAACTGGCAAACCGCCCAAACTCTCGAATGCATATTTTGGGTATTTCGTTGTCTAAAATATATATATATATTTTTAATGTGTAAAATATCACCGGTCAAAATACACTATTTTAAGTATCTTTTATTGGGAAAATAATTAAAGCTTTACATCGCAAGATAAATTGATTTGGGCGTCAACTTCATGATACTCATGACATACCAATTTATTGTATATTGAATGTAGGTTGAGAGATTAGAGTCTTGTAAAAATTACTTTTGCCGTTAAATTCAATAAGAACGACATTGCTTTTGCATAAGAAGGACACTACTTTTGCCGTTAAATTCATCATACAATAATTAATTTATTCGTTAAATTGGTTTAAGAGGTAATCGGTTTGAAGCTATATAATATTATTTTATATTTTTAGATAGCAAAATATGCATTCAAAATCTACGTATATATAAACAATCCTGTATTCTTATTAGGACCCGGTTCGGATGTTTCAATTCTCATGAGAATTGATGAGATTTGAGATCAATTGAGATTTAATTCTCATTACCTGTTAGGATCGTAGTTTTTATGAATGGGATTGAAATTATTTTTCCAATCTTTTGTTCCATTATAGTACTGTAAATAGATGAAAAACAAAAATCAAGTTGAATCTCATTTTTGTTTTGTTTTCCATGGTGGAAGTATTGATGTTTTCTCTTCTATTTTTTTCTGTTCAAGCTTATGCTTGTGTTGACTCCTCTCGATTTTAATTTTTTTAATTTTGTTACCACTAAATTAATATATTTTTAGTTGCAGTTTAATTTTGTAATATTTGTTGTATAATAATGAATTCAAAATATTTGATAAACAACAATAATTTTTAGTACAACAAAATTAGAAAAATACATATTTGTATTTTCAAGCAGATTAAGCGTCAGTATTAATCAACTTGCTAATTTAATTCTTAATTGATTTTCAGTAATTGGATTACAAGTTTAAGAGCAAAATTCTCGTTATGACTAATAATTAATAAGTATCATTAAATTATTCTTTAATCATTTTATTTAATTATATTAATAATTATTAATAATAACAATTGTATCGTTATCAAGCATTTTAAAAAGAAAAATATAATTTTTACAACTATTTACACGTCACAACCGAACATACATTTAAGCATATTTTCATAACTTTCCAGAGCTTATTCATGAGTATGAATTTCCGCAAATCAATTTGTGTTCCCGCACCCAAAAGATAAAATCCCGCATAATTCTGTGGTAACCAAACATGTTCTAAAAGTTTAAGTTCAACCAAATTAATCATCTGGATAATTGTTTCAAATTTTTGTTATCAACATTTATACGTCTCTCGCTCTTTTACTTTATTTTTGTTATTATTGTACATACACAAAATATAAAAGTTGGAAGTCAAACTATCAAATTATTTAATATTCTAAGAAATCTGCCGTTTAGAATTCAAATCTTCGACCTTATTATGAAAGGACATTGCTTTTGCCATTAAATTAATTATTGTGCATGTATATTTGATATTACAGATTCAGACCACAGTTGACTTTAGGTGTAGGTTAATTTTATAATTCAGTTATAAACAAAAAAAAAATCTCAAATTTGGGTCAAGATGCCATGCAGTAGGACAAGTATACCAATGAAATTAATTCAATCAAATATTAGCAAATAGTCAAATACAAAAGAATGATTTGGTTTATTTAAAAGCTAGGTCGTTTACCATTTGTAAATAGGCCAGCATCCTCATAGTTATTTTTTGTTTCGAATATACCCTTCAATTATTAAAATAAAATAATCTATTATTAATGATTGGGATCATATACAGTGCGATAACAGCTCGAATCATATAAGTGCAAAAATTGCCAGGAAATCATTAGCAGCTCTGTATAAATAACAGTCGTGTTAATTACTATAGTTGTAAATACAAATTCAATGATTGCAACCACTTTGTTGATAAACTAAATTCATACTCTTATCTTTATAAAAAAAAAAAAAAAAATCATACTGTTATTTCCTGGTTCTGGAGAACAAGAGCAGAGAGAACCAGAAAAGTTTTACAAGACTTGGAGGGGTAGGCATATCGACACTACAGATGTTTATATTAACACAACAATTTTACAAAAAATTAATGTATGGACAATTTTAACCCTCATTAAATGTTTCTCTAACTACCATTTTGTTCATAATGTAATTAATATAGTGATCATTAAATTATTTAGTTTCCATAATTACTAGATTTTCTTTCCTTTTTTTTATATTTTGCATTCATATAAAATCAAAAGCTACATAAATTTGTTGATCTTTCCTTTTTCTCATGACTCATGGTACGTATTTAACTTTTTTTTGTAAATTTATTTATTTTTATATTAAGATACACTTGCTTTAATAAATGATATATTCCAACTCAAACATTTTTTTAAATTTTTTAAATTTTTTTCTTCTTTATTTTGATACTTATAATCTATTAGTCTATTTTAATTAAAATTGTTAGCAATTTTTTTTATTGATGTTTTGTAATTAATTTATATTTGTTAATTGAATAGATCTATCAATCTCCTAACTTATCAGAAGAAAACCTTGAAAATCAAGTTTTGAATTATGCAAATGAAAGCAATCAACTTCTTAATTTGAAGTTTGAAAATCGTGATGATATACTTCTTGTTGTTCGTAATTTATATGGTGCTAAAAGCTATCTATGCTAACAATTTGCGGATTGCGACCAAATAAATTTGTTAGTTTGTAGTCTTTTGTTGTACTTTTAATTTATTATTTTAATTATAAGTTGAATGTCAAATTATTCATGTTAATTTGCATTCAATATGTTTTTTTATATAAATAATAATGTTGTTTTCTTAGTGTTATTGCGTAAAAAAAGAAGATAAAATGTTAATAGACAAACTTTTTATAGTAAATTGTTAAATATTTTTTTGTGAAGTTGTATAAAATAAATCGATATATACAATGTTGATAAATTTTAATAATATAATAAAATCAATTTACTGTTGTAATTTTCTCAAAAAATTTTAAACATTTGATTAAAATAAATAATGAATACTTATTATACGATAACATAACGTTTATAAACATATTTTATTATAACTTTTAAGGAACATATTTTAAAATAATATATGATAAAAAAAACATATTTTTTATGAAGTAACATACTTTATAAAACATAACTTTTAAGGAAAAACAATTATGTGCTAATATATGAGAGAGAATTGGTTTTTAAAGGAAACACTTAATGTAGGATAAAATTGTCTATATAGTAAAATATTTTGATGATGTTGTGTCAATATAAAATTAAGTTGTTTTAATATCATCATCCGACTTGGAGTCGTCATCTTACTATATTTTGAAAAACCAAAACTTGCCTTAGTTACTTTTTGTCTCCAAAACTTTCCTAAAATTGAAACTAGAAGAGAACAAGTGAACAACCCAATTCTTCTGCAATTTTGAATTATTAAAGTTGGCAGCTTTCTCTGCGCCGTGTTTTACTTTTACCAGTAGCATACAAGATCTCTCTGACTAGGTGAGCCTTATCATCGCTGTACTATTGCGGTCATTTGGAGGTTTATTTTTTTTTTTTGATGATGATTTGGAGGTTTATTGACCTCTTGATCTGGATAAACCCTTGTGAAAATCAAACATGGGTCCAATATGCTCCCTACCATGATGCACGTGACCTCTTTTTTACTTTCTAGAGAGAGAGAGATCCATCAAGAGAGAGAGAGAGAGAGGCCAATGATAAACTTTGAATTGGTATGTTTGTGCCATTAAAGGCCCCACCTGTTGATATTATTAACCGTTAAGAGCCTGCAGCGAGTCTGGTACAGATTGTGAAGATTTTCTTGAAAGAGATAACATAGGTCCACTCTTCTTGATTTGGGCATGCAATTGTATCCGTATTGCAGATTTGCAGTTCTGTTCATTCTCAAGCTGCATTGCATGCAGCTGCAATCCACAAATTACATAAATTTTTTTTTTTTGAAAACTTGGTAGTAGCTACCAAGGCAAATTACATAATTTTACTGGATGCAACTCATTTTAATGGTCAAAATTGAAGCATGATAATGCATTATTTTGGTTGCACGGAAGTTTCACTAGCAAGAACAACAGTGCAGTTGTTTGGATGAGAATTTTGATTCCAAATTTCTCATAAACTGACATTTTCTTATTAAGAAAATTACTTAAAACTAGAAAAACATACAGCAGTGGATTTAAGAAGGGGGAGTGCGTATCCGTCCAAGTACCTAAGGTCTAATTTAAAAGAACGAACGGTCCAATTAATTCTATTCAAATCAAACTTAATTCGGTAGCTGCTGTGACTGTAGGGGACTGCTTTAAGATTTGTGCCATACTAAAAGAACGGTTCTGATTTTCAGCTTGCACCTCATGTACCTGGGGGATACAGATTCAAGAAGGGTGGGGGCAAAAATTCATATCACCTAAAGTAACTCAAATTTTGAGTTTAGATTAGGTCTTTCTTATCTGTGTTGGCACGGGCAATAAAAAAGTCTGTGCAAATCACTTTGGACTGAATTGATCTAAATTTTGATCGGACGGTCTGAATCAAAACTCAATACCTCATAGGATCCAAACAGGGGTGCATAGGGATTAAAAAAAACTAATAGAATTTATATATAATTTCTGCTATTCTAATAAAAAAAATTATAGTTTGATTTTTTTATTAATGAAGCATTAGTTTAATTAAAATAATAAGTATGTTAAATATTATTATATATGATTAAATTCAATCCAATTATAGTAATTTTTTTATATAGCCCTGGAAAATACACACACACCATGTCGGTGTCGGTAAACAGATGCTTATGAGCTTATCAACTACTATCTAAATTCTCCATGCTCCTAGTTCTTGCACAGAAAAAAGGCAACGGGTGTCCCTATCACAAACTACCAGGAAATCTACCTTATTGTACCTTATCTTCTTCTCCTTGTTAAGTTTCTACCCCCTTGTAACTAGAGAAATCAATTGAACTATTGGTTTTAGGCAGGGACACATAGCCACTTATATCCACCATTCTCTTTGGATAATGTATAGACTAGCACATGATAACTCTAATCTTATTGGTTGTGGCGTTTGCTTGAGCTTCCTCAGGCGATTAAGATAAGATTACCTAGAACGGTAATAGGCTAAAATGGGCCTAGTTATATTTACTTTCTTCATCTTCAAGGGCCCATTTAGAAATAGAGACTAAAGCTCTCAAGATTAAGCAAATGGCTTTTATTGACTGGGCTTAATCTTGAGAGATAATTATTAGCCTAGTAACTTCATTCAAGGCAGCAATTATAATTTTTTTTTTATAAAGAACAATTGAAAATGCAAATGAGCCGATATTGTCTTATTAGCTTGGCATCAGAAACCTTTGCAATTAAGAAAATCATAGTCTGACTCAGTTTTGCAGTATAGAATGATAATTAACATTTCTAACAGAACTAAATTAGTTTTGGCACCATCCCAAATTATTTTTTTAAAGAACACAATGAAGAATTCGGATCTGGAGGTTTGTCAGTTGCAGACCCAAAAACAGACCCTATATTTCATCTACAGTATAAAACCTAATAAAAAAAAAATCCATTTTTTTCGATCTACTAGGACTACTTTTCGGTCTTTACTCTGAAAATAAAATTTGTATTGAAATATAAATACAATTTTTTATACCGAGACAAATGCTATAAAATAAAATACAATATTAAAGAATATATAAAAGTTTTAATAGATGGTCACATAAGAAACAGTAAATTTCATACATTAAATTTGGTATATCTCACACATTGATGAATATTTAAAAGTAAAAAAACTAAATAATCTCTAATCATATTATTAATTTTGATCCAATTATTAAAAATTATTGCTGGCTTCACATAAATAGCCTCAAAACTCAATTATCTCTATAGAGTATCTATTATTATATCAGGGGCACTTTGTCCTTTTCTAGAGTGAAAACTATTATTCAATTCGACCAAACAATGACAGATAAGAATAATATCATATGTTCACTCATTTTTCTTTTCGTTTCATTGTTTCTGTTTTTTTTTTTTTTTTTGAAAAAAACATGTTAATGCCCGTTTCATTAGAAATCAGTAACTATTACAGGTTCTAGCAAACATCAGATCATTATAATATTAAACCTAAACACCTGGCGTCGGCAGATTTTTGCATCATTGACAAAATTGGCGCCGGTGTCTCACGGTATCATACCGGATCCATCTGGTATCAGTTTTATCTCAAGTTCATCATCAGCCTATCAAAAACCACATCAGTATCTATCACCTACTAGATCAGACTACTAAAGTATATCAAAGCACAAAGCCAACCCAAGTATACTACAAGTTTTGAGCTACTCAGTAGCAAGAACAGTTTCAACATAATAGCGCAGAAGTTCTGACTTCTGAGTCCACAGTCTTCTCCACCGAATCACATCCTCTCCATTACCTAAAAAGGGAATCTGGATAGTTCTTTCTAACTTGGCACAAATCTTTTACAATTAGTAAATCCGGATCGTTCTTTTTAACTTGGCACGGATCGTTCTTTTACAATTAGTGCATATTAAAATAGATGGTGCAGATTCCTCATTCTACACTGTAGAGTATTTCTACTGAATCTGAATCCAATCTTTCAGCATTTAAAACTTACGCTCCCAACAATTACATATATGCAACTTAGGGCTGGCAAAAGTTCTCGTATCTCGTGGCCTGCTTGGGATTAGCCCATAGCTTGATCGGTTACAACTTAATCGTTATTGGACCAAGATATTACCGAGCAAGCCTGTCCCTAGCTCAGTCCAAAATTAGCAAGTTTGAGCTGAATCTAACTTAGTACGGACCAACTTGCTCATGTGAATTTGAGTAAATTTTATGCTATTTTCAAGCTTCATTATCTAATTTTTTGGACTACTGTCCTAGCTAAGTCGAACGAGGTACAACGAGCCAACTCAGTTCAGCTTGTCAAGTGCATATCCTCTGAGAAATCTCATATTTTGTGTAACCGACGTGTTTGGTGCCTATTCGGGGATAGTACAGGGGCAATATTATTTGAGGTTTGAGATTTGTGAAAAACATATTCGAACGGTTGAGATTTCCCGAAAAGTCACGCAAAATATGAGATATCTCGTAGGTAGGTGTGTTCATTGGGTCCGGTTTATTCGGTTTTGAACCGGACCGAATTAGTTCGGTTCAAACGGTTCGGTTTTTTCGGTTTAATGGTTCAGTTCGGTTTTCTTTGTAAAATCGTATTATAACTTCGGTTCGGTTCAGTTTGGAAAATTTCAAAACGAAATAACTGAACCGACCGAACTTTTATATATTATGAATTTGATCCGGACCGCTTCAGTTTATTTCTTAATACTCTGATTTATTTCTTAATCAATTGCTTTAAATACTTCGGTTTATTTCTTAATATCTTAATTTATTTCTTAATACCGCGGTTTGTTTCTTAATATATTTCGGTTTATTATAAATTAATTGTTTTAAATAAACAAATTAATATATTTCAGTTTGAACCGAACAAACTGAATAAACTGAAATAAAACTTTAATTCAGTTCAGTTCGGTTGCAATGCTAATTCGATTCAATTCGGTTCTATTTTTAAAACTGAATTATAACTTTAATTTGCCTATTTCGATTCGGTTTCAACCGAACTGTGCTTATTTCGATTCGGTTTCAACCGAACTGAACCGATGAACACCGAGTAGGATGCGAATTCAACCGAAATCTGGGCCTAGCTCGGCCCGAGCCACCAGCTCGTTACTCCCGGATTAGTCTAATTTTATTACCATTATTATTTAATTACGAAAATCACTCCGGGTAGACCAAATCAACGGCTACAATCGTAGAAGATTTGGATTTTGGAGGACACAATTGGAGAGTACGGAGGGGAAAGTGTAGGAGAAATCCAGAACCAAACCCCGCTCATTCCTTTCCGGCTTCCCTTATCCTATTCAGTTCCATCCCTCTCTTATCTTTTTCTACCTCTACCAGAACTCAGAGAGATAGAGATGCCGACACTGAACCTGAGCACAAATGTGCCAGTTGATGCCGTGACTTCCTCGGATATACTGAAAGATTGCACCCGAGTCCTCGCCAAAATCATTGGCAAGCCCGAATCTGTGAGCTTTAAATTTATTAGACATTCTACTCTATCGCTGTACACTAATGAACTGTTGTTGTTTACATTGTGGTTTTATATCCGCGCAGCACAAATATAGAAACATTTAGAAATTATGAGACATCTATTTATCCTGGGTAGTATTTTCCTTGATAATGAGGCAGCTGCATGTTCCTTTTGTCTTTGTGGACAATGTGTTTGATGAAATGCCTCTTACGTATATTTTTTTTTTCTTAGCTAGTGCTATTTCTGTGCTAAGTGCTTCTTACCATTTTTCTGTCACAAGATATCAAGATCACAAGGACAGTTTGCAAGGGCAGTTAAAAGCCCCTAATTTCAAAATCCAAATCGGGGATTAAGCTTTCAATGTACTTAGCACAATTGTATGCTTTTCAAATGTGGCAGTATGTGATGATATCAATTAATGGAGGGGTACCAATGTCATTTGCGGGAAGTGAGGAACCTGCTGCTTACGGCGAAGTCATTTCCATAGGTGGTCTCGGGGCAGGTGTAAATGGGAAGCTGAGCTCAGCCCTAGCCGAAATTCTTGAATCTAAGCTTTCAATTGACAGTTCACGCTTTTACATCAAGTTCTACGATGTGCAGGTAATTCTGATTTCTTCTTTGGGTTCTTCTGTATATGTGCTATTGAATAGTTTTGGAGTAGCACCTACAGGTTGTGGTTTATTACATGTATGTGAACAAGCTTTGGGCAAATCACTTAATTGTTTGAAGTGCTGATGCACTGGTATACTATAATTTGAAAAAGCTGGCACCTAAGGACCTGGAACTGAATTGATCCTGCTAGGTATGGGCTGACATGATGGGTCAATAGGTTAGTTCTAGGCACGGATTTGTAAATCTGTAATGCCTGTTGGTTGGTTGGGGCAGTCCTAGCTCCGCCTCTGAACCTGTTTACTCTTATATGCCCAATGTTTATTAATTAATATATCAGTATGGATATCAGTTTGCAATCATTACTTGGATTAAACCATTCCGGTTAATTAAAGGGTCAGGTCTGCACAACTTTTCTTGAACTCTTGGCTAGTCAGGTCATGTCTGATCTGGTTGTCATACTTAAATAAAGATTGCTGATCTGACCCAATCCGTTGTGAGCTGTTGGTTGATGGAAGGGTATATTAGTTTGTAAATTTAATGAACTTTGCATTCCAGTTCTCCTTATAAAAAGGTGGTCTTGAGAAATATTCTCCCAACAACAGTTAGCTGTTTTCATATGCTAATATAACTAGTTTGATTTCATATAGTCACCCACAACTTAAATGAATCAAGTAGCGCACAGACCAGTAAGTCCAAGCTGGTAAAAATCTAACCATTGCAGTACCAAAGCCAGTGGCATACAATTGAATTGTTTGCATGTAACCTCAATCTGCAATTAGGCACTAAACAATCCAAGAAAAAGAAATACTGCAAGGAACCAGAACTTGTCGTACAAAGGAGGCCCATCTTGACATGATTTTCACCCGACCAACTGGTATTGGGCCTGGTATGGTTGTATTTAGTATGGTTCCAAATGGGCTGTTGGATCGGTACTTGTTAGGTGATCAAATATGAGTTTTGTCCTTTTGGTAGCAGCCTGCCAATCGAAACTTTAGCCATCTAGGTTTGACCAAATGATATTGAAATGCCCAAAACTTAGCTGTAACATTAATGCTTTCATTAATGGCCAAATTGCAAGTGTTGGATAAAATGATTTTAAAATACCTGTTCACTATATTACAGAGGTCGTATTTTGGCTTCAATGGTTCCACATTCTGAAATGCCAAGAGAACAACGTGGTGGAATCAAGATCATTGCAAATCATGTAACTATTTGTCAAATATGGATGCTAACTAAGGTCATAATTATGATGCTCTTTGATTTGTCTAGTGAAAGTTTTTCATGCAGTTGTTATTTTCTTGAGGTCCTTTTTAATGTGAGTGTGGCAAAAATCAAACACTTCTGTATCACATAAGAATTGTGCACTTAAAGTATTAAAAAAAACAAGTCATCTTTCAACATGAGTGCAGATGACTAAATAAACAATAAATGGAAACCTTTATGGCATCTCATATGTTAAGTTTAATTTTCTTTTTTATCATTAATAGTTGCAGCTTTGTAATCACTGGGGTTGTCCGACCTCTCCCTCCCTTCCCCTCCACCCTCTCTACAGTGGGAAAAATGGCACGGCGGAGCCGGCTCCGTCACAGAACGGCACGGCACGTGTTACTGTTCCGTGCCATGACTCGCGTGTCGCGTGCCGTGACCATCTCTTGACAGTTTGGTCACGGCACGGCACGTAATCACGCAAGTCACGTGTAATTAGGACCGTTAGGTCTTAATCAAATGGTGAATATTGAAGAAACTAACTTAAATTATGAAAAAATAGTTAAATGTGATAAATGTGACCAGTTATGTTTGAACTCGGCACGCAAATGATCACGGCACACGAGTCGCGCTTCTGGAAGTGAAGAGAGTAAAGTATGAAAGTGACTTCAAAAGTCAGCTTCTGTGAAGGTTTTTTCTAAAAATAAAAAATAAAAGAAAAGAGTGACTTCATAAGGACATGAATTTGAATTCTATGAGGCACACAACATGGATGTTAGAATTGTGATCCTGTGTCCTGACCTGTTTATTCTAAAATTTAGCAAAATAATAAAACTGCCAGGTTTTATGATTTAGACTTTACCAAAATCCTATAGACAATTTCTTTTCACTTTACGAAGCAGGAACTAGCAAATAACTTGTGCCCCGTCTCAACTCAAGGCATACTGTCTGACATTGTCAGATAAGTTTTTGCTGATTGTCAGAAATATGTATCTCTGTCTCTATCTCATGATCTAAGAGCTTTTGAATTGAGTAAAGAATTGTAACAGAGAAAGATAGAAGACAGGAAATGATTATTATTTCATTAGTCTGTCTTAGTATAAATGCATAGTTATATATCTAATTAGTGAGAAGGGCACAATGTATTAGATGAAAGACAGATTCAATGTATCAGTGTAAGAGGCTTAACCTTAATTAGTTAACGAGGCTTGACTGAACCTACCTATATTTCAATGTATCCTGCAATACCAAAGACATACTACTGAGATACGTTTGCCATGCTCACTGGAACCTTCATTTGCATGTTGGATTGTGCAAAGGGTTGCAATTACACTATGTCACGTACAAAATGTGAAAATTCAATTACAACTGCCTAGAATAATGAAACAAAAATCACAAATCTAATTTAAGAACAAGTGCATTTGCTACACATCACTACTGCTTCTCCAAAGCACTTGATCATCAATCTTGGACAAATTTTGATCATCCAATCTCTTCCACGTACTGATCAACTGCACCTGTCCCCATTCCTTTCCAGTTTTTCCCAATTGGACTGAAATGACCCTGCCTCTCCTAGGCCAGAAGGCTTTGCCATATGCATGGTAACCAAAACCACCTCCATAACAAAACCATATACCTCTGATATTACCGCAAAAATCATTAAGGTGGTCATGACCTAAAAAAACTGATTTTACATCGCCCATTTGGAGAAGGGAGGTTAATACGCCAGAATTTACGGTGGAACAGGTAACAGCCTCTTGATATGAACCAATATATCCCTTGTACCATAGGTCGCGTACCTCGGGTATTGGAATATGAAAAAATGCAAGTGCAGGAGCAGGAGAGATTTCCTGTTAAAATTTGATAGTTGGATAGTTGAAACAATTACACTAAATTTGAAATGTTCAATAGTATAATAGTTGGAGCACAAAAATTCAATAGTAGGATCATTAAAACAATTACAATAAACCCAGAAGACTTGATTAACCCAACCAAACCCAATTCATCCTCAATTCAATCTCAATTGTGCATTCAGTTTTAACAAGTTTATATTTTCAACCCTGAACCTCACTTTTGCAATTAAAGAAGCCAGTAATAAAGAGTACTATACAGGTGTCATATTGGCCAACAGAAACAGCACCAACCTCAGCTATTATTGTGCATTGCTTATAAGTTATAACTAAAAATGAGAAAAAATATTAATTGTAACTTGGGGGGCTATGAAAAATGAAAATGACCTGAAGCATTTGAGAAGTATTGTGAAGCCAACAGAGTTGCGAATCCTTAATCCAACTGTATGTCTTTTTCCCATTTACAACCTCTCTATCCCCACTATCCATGAGATACAGATTCAAAACACTCCTATTTACAAACCCAGACCCAAATGGCCCGTTAATATTAATATGGTAATTCCCGTATCCATTAATTACATAACCCTGCGGGTTGACTTGAGAAAGTGAATAATCCATTGAGGACATGAAATCCATTAATTCTAACCGAGTCATGGTTGATTCTTGATCATGATTGCCTAATATTGCAGCCCAAGGGATTTTATGCTCCTTAACGGGTTTGAATGCCTTTAGTAATGATTCAGGTGCATCAGTGGCACTTGCCCCAAATATATTGTCCCCTGATTATCACCCATGTAAATGTTAAAATCTTGACTTTGACCAAGTTAAAAAGTATAGTAGTAATGAAACTTGAGGTTAAAATCAACAGTTCCCACCTGTAAATACAATTAGGTCGGGATTCTCAGCAGCAATAAGCCGTTCCAAAAATTGGGTTGTGTTAAGATCTGAACAATACGATGCTTCAGCTGGTGGCACATCCCGGCATCTTGTCACAGCCCCGTTTCCATAATGCATATCTGCCACCTATTCTTTTCTCACACAATTAAGAAGAAACAAAATAAAAATAAACAAGAAATCTCGATTTGGATCAACCCGGTGGAGGAGCAGAGCCACTTTCATTCTATGGGGTCGAACACACACTGGGGCTCAATCATATAACTTTTTTATGTGAGTATGGGGTTCAATTTCACGGCACACACAGCATTTTACTTTAAACTATATAAATCATGTATAAGCATAGAAATTTTGAAAATGTGACCCCCATTTTCTCTTAATGGATCCCTACACTGGTGTGATGAACCATATGGTATATTCCGGTAAATGCTCATGCCAGCCTCAATTATATTTACTTAATTCAATACTCCAGTTTCCAACATTCAATGCCGGTCAATTCACTATACTGATCTTTCGATCTAACATACTAGGATTTACTTTCGATTTCTAAGCATAGAAATCTCCATCAAATTAGTCAATAAAGTTTATCGTATCAAGTACGAAGCATTCAATGTGTCAGAGAGGGAAGAAGCTGACCTGGAGGATCTTAAAGGAGCCGTCATGGCGGAAGCGGAGTGGCAGTTCTGGTAATTTCTTCACTCGGACAGGGGCGTTT
The DNA here is from genome assembly GCF_964058835.1 of Carex rostrata. Lineage (NCBI taxonomy): Eukaryota > Viridiplantae > Streptophyta > Magnoliopsida > Poales > Cyperaceae > Carex > Carex rostrata. Next base: position 3,277,141 of record NC_135935.1, read on the forward strand.
AGCTCTACGAATGGCCTTAGCAGTATATTAGCGAGCATGAGAGAGGAGAGAAGAGAGAATAAGAACAGCCATGACCGTGCCAGGAAGGAGTTCACCATTCTCTCTCCCTAGTGGCGAGGCTAGGAATTCAATCAAGGGTAGGCAAGCATAACTATATAAATAGTTGTAAAAAAAAAAATTAACATAAATGAACATCAAAGGTTTCAACTAAGTCAAAAGTTTATAACAAATATTCTTTTACATATCAAAAAACAAGAAATATATCAATGCTACAAAATCAAGTCAATGGAGGGAACGTTCCTTTACGGTTACTTATTCAAAGAAAAAATTAGAGTTACCTAACAAATTGAATAAAGGGACTTTAAATCTTACAATATCTTACAATCTACCTCATCAAATAATTCGCTCATCATCTACCTCATCAAATAACTAAAGGGACTTTAAATCTTACAATCTTACAATATCTAATAACAAATTTAGGTATCGTCATAGATCTCATAGACTCATACCCAATAACCCAATAAGTAGACTCATACACAATTCTAATCATTCTAATCAGAGATTCTAAAATAAGAAATTGAATTCACTCATTCAAATCAGAACAATCAGAGATTCTAATCAATGCGTGCCAGTGAAACCAGAGATTTACTATTCCAAATTTGATAAAAAGTAATATTCAACAAGATATATTTATCATGTTAATTAAACAAATACTTGATAATAGAATGGCAAACTACAAAATTTTATTACAACTAACAGAAATTATACATGAACTTTTAGATTTTTTTGAAGCGAGAATGCGAATGTACATATTAAGAAGGCAAAAATTGCCAGATTATGTGTGCGAGACCAAATCTCCTCCTCACGATCACATGCCACCACATTTAATCGGAGTAAATCAATCATATAAAGATCACAAAGACATAAAGTACTAACGGAGGCAGGGCTGGTGGAGCGGTCGTGCGGAGGCGGCGCCGTGGCTGTTCTTCTATTCCTGAAGCCCGACGGTTCTTCCCTTCGCGGGCGCAGGTGGAGGGCTAGCGGAGGGCTTTTTTTTCCTCTTCTTTTCCTTCGTGCGGAGGGCTAGCGCAGACTAAGTTTTTCTTTGTTTTTTTTTTTCCTCTGCATTATTGGGTTTGGCCGTTTGGGCCTGGGGTAGGCAAGCCCAGTGAAAAAGTCCGATCTAAAGAAAAAATATATATATTTAGGATTAAGCAAGTGCCTACTCCTGTTACACATTGCCCTCGTCGCAGTCTCTCCCCCCTCTCGCTCCGAGAGACATTAAACAAACTAAAGCCGTCTTAGACCGGCCCGGACTCCGAATCGTCTAAGGTAAGTCAAATTTTAAGTATGGATCAAAACCATCCGATAGAATTCAGTTGGCCTGGGTCAGGTTAGAATTCACGGATATCTTTACTATTCGTGCAGATTCTGATCAAACGGTCCTTATTAAAACTTAAAGTTTGAGGTAACTTAGATAATCTGAATTCAACTTCGCCTAGCAAACAAGTGAGAGGAGCGATCGACCCAAAATTTGCTTATTACAATTTACAAATGAATTGATTTGAGCCAAGCCGTAATCACGGAGTTAAAAAACTAGTTAGAGTATCATGGAACACATCCATCTCCTCTTGTGTCAGTGTTCCCATAAGGATAAGGTCATTGGCGAACATAGAGCATACCATCCGAGCATGCCACAGGATTGTTCCAGCGAGCATGTGATTGTTTAGCCATCGTGCGAGAGGGTCCATTGCAATTATAAATAGGTATGGGGCCATTGAACACCTTTGTCGCAATCCCTGTGTGGGCTTAAAAAATCCATCTCCACTACCATTGAATTGGATTGTGAATTTCGTCGATTTCACGCAAACCTGAACCCATTGACAAAATCTGCTTGGAAAACCATAAATTGGCATGAGATCGAAAAGATATTCCCAGCGGACAGTATCAAAGGCCTTGGCCAATCCGCCTTCAGAGCAAAGGAACCACTTGAACCCTTCTGAGTTTTGAAAGAGTGCATTACTTCCCGGAGGAGAACAATATTTTCTGAGATTTTCCTATCCGGTATAAACGCTGTTTGTGACCGAGAAATGATGAAATTTAATCAACGGCTGCATTTTGTTGGCTAAGAGCTTTGAGATGATTATATACAGGAAATTACAGACACTTATTGGTCTATACTCAGTCACTTTCGTCGGCGTCAGTACTTTGAATATAAGAACCAGTTTGGAAGAAGAGGTTGACCTCGTTTAGGATAACTGGGCTAAAAAGATCCCAGTTTTCTTGTATCAAGGCCACAGATTCTCCTTGGCACAAGCTTTCAACTCCCCAAGAGACAATACCAGGGAGCCTTCGCTGAAAAACGAGCCGTTCTGGGAGCTCTCCGACGATCTAGGTCACCAGCTCACCAGCAGCTCCCATGGTATCTTCACTGAAAAGCCAGGTCCATCTTAATATCCCTAAAAATTGTCTCTTGCTCTCACCACACTGAAAAGCTCCAATATCTTCACAGATACAGAGAATATCTCCCCATACACCTCAAGATCTCATGTGGTGAAAACCCTGCATACTTCATTTTGCCTACCAAAACATAAATTGTGCAGCCATAATAGCTACAGAAAATCAAACCTAAACTCAGAACCCCAAGGCAGCTCCGACTCCCATGCAGATGTTACATCCCCATAAACAGCCAAATGACACCTGTCACGCTCTCCTAAGTCCTTACAAACTTTCGGACCTTGCAAAATCCAAAAAAATAATAAACCGCCTTAAAAATCCCAAACAACCATTCCCCATCTTAAATTTAAATCACACGGCCCCCAGCTCTCCATCCTTGGCCCATTCCCCAACACAACACTACACAATCCCTCTCATTTTCATATCAACCATCTCATACATACTTTACCACCATCAATTTCCCCGCCAATCCAAAACAACCAGTCCTTCTCTTCACTATTCCCTTACATAAAACATAAACCGTTCACTTCACTCACAAAAACCTTAGATCAAATGGATCCTGTGGACGAGCAACCAATTAGAAAGTTTGTGAGCCTTCAAACAGGCAAAACTCATAGAGCCCAAGTTGTAATCCTCCCTGGAAATGCAGTAGTGCATAGAGATTGGTCGCGTTGTGTATTGGCAAAAATCCTCTCGGACCACATGATTTTTGACCAACTAGTTTGAAAAGCTAATGTGCAGAGCATGGGACCTTAAACTGACATCTACTTTCAAGCAACAAGCAAGAGATACCTACCTGATCGAATGTACTACCAAGGATGAGGTGGTAAGGATAGTTAATGAGGGTCTTGGGATTTATCGCCAAGATCTGGTGGCGGTAACCGCCTGCGAATCTGCCGCTTCGCTAAATGCTCCGATCACTACAGCGGAACTCTGGGTTTAATTTCATAACATCCAGCTGGACACACTAACGGATGAGGGCCTCAAAATCTTAACGGATCAAGTGGGTAGACCAATCTCAGATCTGATAAGGGGTTGGATCAATGGTCGGCAGTTTGTCAAGATCCGGTTGTAAGTTCCCATTACAGTAGCGTTCAAAGACTGGGTCTTCTACACACACCGAGTCAACGGTGACTCGCTAGCTTACTTGGTGTATGAGAAGTTGGGGGCGCGTCTGCCACTTCTGTGGTTCCTTAGGCCACGAGTTGAATTCTTGCTTGGATAGAGTCCGCTTGGCAAGGCTTGAAAACCATTTTGTGGATCAAAACAGGCCAGAGATGGAATATATTCTCAATCCAACATTTGGGCCGTGGATGACCTCCTCTGAACTAGTGCCGCTAAGCCCTATTATCAATATAGGACCAACTGATAATGCCTTTGGTAGCACCCAAACTAACCAAGGCCAGCATGAAGGAAACCAGGCCCATAAACGTTCCTTAAATTATCTCATGTCCTCTCAGAAGCCCAACAACCCAAACATTTTGCTTTTATCCTCTCTTCTTCCTCAACAGGAATAGCCACGATTCTGTTTATCATCAGAAAATGACTCTCCAAGTACCTCTACCAAATGTGCTAAGGCGGCGAGGTCTTAATCGCCGCCGGATTTTTTATGAATCTACTCTCATGGAACTGTCGCGGTGGCGGAGGTCCTTCTACAGTTCCAATTATCTGGCGGTATCTTCGAAGCACGGGGATGGATATGGCTTTCATCTCGGAGACTAAGTGCTTTAAGGCAAAATCTGAACAACGCATTTCCAGATTGCCCCTTACCAATGCTGAGATTATACCCTCCGTTGGCCGGAGAAGGAGATTGTGGCTTCTATGGAGCGACAATGTCTCAGTAACGGTTCTAGAAACTTGTAGCTACTTTATTATCGCTCAAATAAAGCTGATTCACAGCTCAGATTCCTGGATTCTTTGTGGAGTATATGGAGATTCGGAAGACAAAGTAAATGAGTTAATTTGGAATAGGATCAACAATATGTCCATAACTCGGGCTTACCGTGTTGTGCAATGGGTGACTTCAATTGCATCACAAACCAAAAAGAAAAACAAGGTGGCAATCCCCAATTCAAGACAAGAAACAGGAGATTCGATACCTTCATCCAGCAAGCGGTCTAATTGACCTTGGTCATAACGGACCCGCTTATACATGGGCTAACAACCAAGAGGGTAGAGATCTCATCCTTGAAAGATTGGATATGAGATTGGCTACATCAGATTGGATAAACATTTACCCAACTCAAAGATTTTCCATCTCCCAAATTGCATTATTTTATTTGAATACAAATATTAGCCCCAGTACTTGACGCATGGTACTATTGTATGAAAAGTTTGCTATATAATAGTGCCTGGGTTCTTTTCAAGATTCCTACCTTTAATAATTTCTTAAAACTTACTTTTCATCAATTAATAAATCTATTAGCATTTAAAACACGTTTGAGATGAAAATAGCAAGCGCGGTAAAGAGCATAAACAAAAAGGGTATAAAGCAACAACTACACGTGACTGTAGAACGAAAAAGGGAAAAGCAACCACTCCACAAATAATTTTTAAATGGTAATATTTTCTCCAATGAAAAAGGATCGACAGGTCCTAAATTTCAGAGGTTGCAACGTAACCTTACCTCTAAAATTGTGTACCTGTGGAGAAAATCGATTGAAAACGGAATTCGCATCATCTGAGATATCTCAAACTTTGAGTGTTTTTTTTTTGAAAAATCTCAACCATTCAAATACATTCTGCATGAATCTCAACGCACGAATAATACTGGCCCCTGTGCTATCTCCGAATAGGCACCGTAGTACATATACACACTTTTGAAAATGGTGACACAATTGGGGATTCAAAATTGCCTTTTTTACAGTGATTCGGCTACATTAGCGAAACTGGTGACCCAATCGATGCCTCCGACTGAGACTGACTGGAGGGCTTTTTGTGAAGTGTATGACTGTTGGGAACTATTACAGTTGAATACAGGATATAAATTAGTGCATGTACCTAGAGGTCACAATTAGTTGGCCGATTACCTTGCAAAGAAAGGGAGGGTATTAAAAACAGAATATGTAGGCTTTTCTTTTTCAATGTTTGGGATATAGAGGATAGTTTCTAGTCTTGGATACAATTAAATCATATAATGGGGACTAAATGTAATGTTTCTGGAAGTTGAATACAATGCATACGGGCAAATTTCTCTCTCAAAAAAAAAAAAAAACGAAGGATCACATCCTCTGATCCTACACATACATACACAAGCAACAGCTGGAAAGACTTGATAGGGACATACAACATAAGAGCAATACATGAAAATATAGAAACTCATTTCTTTTAGTTACCATTTAAAAAAATAATAATAATATCCGGAGTTGACATATATGGAATTTGATAAAAAAATATAAATATATATATCTTCTACGCAGATATTATCTCTGAGTACCATCCACCACTATAAGAATAACAGTTTATGTGTTATCAAATTTTTGAGTGGTGTACGTATATTATATGCGTGTCATCCTTGAGTAATACTTAGATAATATTTGTGTATACCGAATATAATTGATTTTTTTTATTTAATATCAACTCTCCATATTTTTTTTTGGGGTCAAATGGTAACTAAACATATTCGGTTCGGCAGATGAAGTGCCATGCAACATTTCACTCACTTTATTTTCTCTTCTATGATTTAATTTGTTGTGTCATCTCAAACTGCACACTCATTTCACTTAGTATTGACACTCGGCTATATAATTAGAAGCTTAGAATATATGAACAATCATCGATCTGACCTAAAAATTCTCTCGTCTATTTCAATTTAGAAAATTGTTGTTAGCTTTCATGCATGTATTTTGACTAAAAAAAATTGACAATTAATTTGAGGACTCATTACTGTAACTCCGTAATATACAATTATTTTCGTCAGAATAAACATTTATTTTAGTTGAATGTATACTGCTGAAAAGCACACCTGTTCATTTCCCTTTTTAATAAGTAAAAGTTAAATAAGAGTAATGAGGAAGCTTGATGAATATATGTCCTGTAACTTGTGTTATCTTAGAGATTTTTGTCGAAGGGATGAAAGAATTCATGAATATCAGTTGTGATTGGAGGGAGCAGGGAATTTCTGTCGGCCATTGGACCGAAATTTATCTGATGGTCGATCTAAGTTGTCTGATTTGTATTGAGATTTTTGCGGGCATATATATTTAAATCTGCACTGATATTAACGCCCTGTAAATCTAAACCATCCACAAGAATCTCGAGCAACTTAAGTCGGATAATTAATGGATGGATTTCGATTCGGTGCCTATGGAAACCCTGTTGAGAAGATGAGTACCAGAGAGCAATCACACAACACAGAAAGAAAGAAATTGAGAAAGAATCAAAATCAGAACACACAGATTTTACGTGAGAAACCCTCTAGGTGAAGAAAATCCACGGTCGCTCGCTAAAACAAAATCCACTAATTTCTCAAAGTCAGTTACAAACCAATTACAGAGAGATTTTAATATATATATATATATATATATATATATAAAACAAACCCACTGATAAAGCCCTAAATTGAGACTAATCTGGGCCGTACATCTTGATGGGTAACTAGACTAATCTGGGCCGTTGGTTAAAAAGATTTACATGCAATTGGCTTTGTAACCTCAGATATCGCTCGCAGGGGGCTACCGCCCCCCTGCCACCCCCCGCATACTCCTAGAATCAGACCCACAGACATAACAAACCCCTCCTCTCATGATTGGAATCTGATCAATTCTGTACATCATGTACTGTATGTACTGCTATTCTCACACTTGAGTATGTCTTAAAAAGTAATTGTATCTTAGTTGCTAACCGACCTGTCACATGCATTATGACATCACTAATGGCATGAAGTCGAAAAACCAAACTTCAGTCAAGACAATATACCACAATAGTTCACGAAAGTAGCATGTTTGCTAGGTGAACTATCGAAGCATATTGTCTCCACTGAAGGTGTGTTTTGATCTATCAAACCAATGGTGTTTGCACTTTGCACATGAGCACAAAGCAAGTGGCAGATCAGCTTAGCAACTCTGATACAATTCTCCCCAAGACGAACCAAAGTTAGAAGAATTGCTTAATAGTACTCCATCTCTGCTGTGGAATCTCCAACTCTGAAGAATTGCTTGGAAAGTTGCAAAAATAAAATAAAAAGAAAAGAAAAAGAATTGCTTGGTTTTATTTGACTATACACTCTTCTCGAAATAATTTCTCTTTTGATCATGTATATTTTCTTTCTCATTTGTGGTCATATAACTTTCCACGATTGCTCTCTTGTTCACTTCCTACATATACTAATCTTCCTCACGCTCCCTTCTTTAAATTTCTAAAAACTACTGATACAGTGAGCTTGTAATTAATTATGGGACTAGGCATATATATATGATACCCTTACATAAAAGCATGCAATTTTTTGTAAACAAAAACAACATATTTTTAATTAGTGCCCACTCAGCATCAGTAAATCAAAACTAGGAGATCGAGCTCGATTTTTTTTTATTTCATTCAAAGTTTAATCTAAATTTAACTTTTGAGAAAATTACACGATAAATTTCGAACAATTGGAAGTACAGGCTCGACATCAACCCCATAGTTAAGAGTGTTTCGTGGCACCAGTCACTGAAAGAAAAGAAAATAGAATCTGACTAGGGGGTGTCGAGTTTGGGCCTAGAGTTGGACACAGGATTTCCAACTTCATGCCCGATCTTTACACTTTCGCACACAAACTCTCCAAACCCATGCTAGGAACGGATTTGATACATCCCTGTGCCTAGCTCGAGGAACAAGCTAGCTTGGCATGCATCTCCATGTCCATCCTTTTTTTTTTCTGGTTCGCAACTAGTGCTAGAAATTTTCATTAGGCACAGGAATGACAATATTATGTACTTCTTATTATTCAAATTTCTTTTTTGAAAACTTTTGCAGAGGCTGCAAAGTCATGAGGGGGAATCGAACTTTCGCCCTTTTGAATAACCAACCGTCCTAGAAACTTTTTCCTATCAACTGTGCTACCTCTCCTTTCTCCTTATTATTCAAATTTCATTGTGATATGGTCGTAGATAAGGAATTAATAGGTATTTAATTTTGATTATAAAATTATAAAGCTTTGATCTTTAATTATTTATAAGTTTATTGTGTTCTAAAAGTAAATCCAAAAGGAAGTTCAATGTAATTCTATTAAGGATTTAGTTATGTTTGTATTAGCAAAATACATTTATAAGTTATATATATACGGTGAATGAATGAATTTGTGTATAGCTAGCTAGCCCAAAGGTCGATGTAATTTTAATAACGCCATTTGCAGGAGTTTATATACCGTGAATTACAAAATGTGGTTAACAGTCGTACTATGAGAAGTAAAATAAGTGACAAATATATTTGCGAACGTGCAAGATCAATATGCTAATTTCAAAGAAATACGAACCTGAGAATAATTTTTTGTTGGTGAGGAACGTGAACCAAAATACAATTCCGATCTATCGATCGCTTGCTTGATCAACACCACTAGGTCAAGAAAATAATAGTAAGCTTTGTTTTAGATCTAGCTTGTATGAAAGGAATTAGCAAGGAAGTTGAGTTGGAAGTTAGGGAGTACTAAATCGGGTTTTCTTTATATATATAGTGTGGTTCCATATATAAATGAAATGCACATCTTAAAGGTGCTCTCTCAACCTATCAATGTCTTCCGAAAAATAAATAAATACAAGAATAATTGATAGAGAAACATGGTTGGCATTACCTAACTTTTCTTAATCCTTTTTGCATATATGTCCACAACAATAATTTAAAATTAAAGCTAGATGCAAAGTACTAATTTTCTGAGTTATTTATTATATCCTACGAGAATATACCTTTTTTTTTTGAAGGTTGGAGGCTGAGAGCCCACCAACAATTTGTATTAATAAGAAAATTATTTACAAGCCAGAAAGTCTGGATCTACTAAAGTTTACATCTTCAATCATAAATTAAATAAAACACTAAGTAGTGCACAGTAAACCCTATCATGATTCCCTCTTTGCTCCCTCGACACTTTGACTATATGAACCTCAACACGCTTGATGCCATAGTAGAATTTCCAAAGTCGTGTCATTTATTAAATTTTCCACCGTCCTGTTTTGTCGTGAGAAGAACCTTCTGTTCCTTTCACGCCAAAGCGCCCACATGCCGGATGCCCAAACCGTATCCCAACGAGATCGAACCTGCTTATCCATTTTGGATCTTAGAATCCACCAAGTATCCAGCAGGTCTGTTAGGATGACATTTGGAATTGGCATGTTCATGTGCATCAGAAGCCCTCTCCAAAACCTCTTGGCAAACTGACAAGCCCATAGGATGTGCATACTTGTCTCTAGGTTCGAGTTCCCACACAATACGCAACCCGCCGTTACCGTACACCCTCTTATTACCAACACCTGTTGTGTTAATATGCTGTCTTGAAGGAGTAGCCATACAAAGGTTCTCACCTTGGTGGGGACCTTTATCTTCCATAGCTTGGACTGGTAAGCACAGCATAATCCCGGGTTGTGCAGCACTTGATAGGTTGATGCTGTTGAAAAAGATCCTGTTGTTGTCCACTTCCATACACTTGTGCCATTATGTTCCATGCTAGATATTTCATAGAATTGGAGAAGAGAGGATAATGACTTTAGAAAATAGGATTGTGTGATATCTATGCCTACCTGCGTGACATTGTCGATGCCATGGAGCAAGTGGATTGCAGATGCCCACATCCCATGTCTCTCACTTTGAATTTTCCACAGCCACTTGGTCATCAGAGCATTGTTTTGAGTTTCTAAGTCAATTATCCCCATTCCTCCATTTCTTTTCATCATACAAACCCTTTCCCAGTTAACAAGACAGTTAATACCTCTGCAGGTCTCATTTCCTTTCCAAAGAAAACTCCTTCGCAATCTGTCTATATGTTTTATAACACATTTTGGGATTTTGAGGGCCTGCATAAAGTGTAGCGGCATTGCCGTGAGAACCGACTTTACCAGAGTCATTCTACCCGCAAAGGATAAGAGGTTAGATTTCCACCCTGCCAGTTTCTTTTGCATCTCAGTGATAAGAACATGGTAGTCCTCCTTTTTTGGTTTCCGCACCGTTAGCGGCAAACCCAAGTATCGCATTGGTAACTCTGATTGGGGGCATCCTAGGATGTTTTGGATTATCGGGACTGTGTTAGAGGGGATGGATATTGGAATGAAGGAGCTTTTTGATTTATTTACCTTGAGGCCCGTAAGCTTTTCATAGGTAGATAGTATTTCTGCAATCACCTTAAGTGTCATCGGATGTGCCTCTGCCACGATAATGGTATCGTCCGCGAATTGAATATACCTTTATTCTGTGGATTAAAAAAAAGAACTTATTTCACATGACTGAAAACACTATTATCACGAGTTTACCGTCAGAAAACACACCTTCCGGAGATAACGAGGTTGCGTATTTGCGTGCGCAAAGTGCCATTAATTCCGAGGGGTTAACAACCCTAATCGTCTTTTTTCGTGGGTGTCAGATGTACTGAATTGCTTTCATAAGTGTACTTTTTTTTCCAACGATCACATAGTTTGCTTCTCTTTTTTCTTTTAGATTTCTTTTTCAAGTTATGTCGATTACTATGTATTTTTCATTTTCATTTTATAATGTACCTGTAATACGGGTGTAAATGGTCAAATACGGATCGGATAGCAGTCTTATTGTATCCGTATCCATTATAATTTTTCGGATACGGATCAGATATCGGACGGATACGTATATTTTTCATAATTAATTTGTTGGTTACAAAACATCTATTATATTATTAAAATATTAGTCACTAATTTTGTCATGGATAATATTGTTCATCAAAATATATATATCTATATGCAATTTAATAAATCAATTTAAGAACATATAACACATTTGTTGTGGTTTAAAAGTGTAAACGGTCGGTGCGGATAGTTAAAAGTTTTACCATATCCTTATCCGTTATAATTTTTCATATACGAATACAGATACAAATAGCCTCGGATACGGATAGGTTTCTGAAATATGACCCTTATTATAAAAGGTCATGATTCGGAATTATTGCTGTTGAGTCGAGAACTTTTTCTGAAAAAGATAAGTTATTTCAGATTATTTGATTGACATGTACAAATAATCTAGTAGTTCGAGTTGTAAATTTCTGAATAAACTTTACAAAACCATAAATTCAAACTTCCACGACCACACATTATGAGTGTGGAACAAATAAATTCTTTATTTATTTGACAAAAAAAATTAATTATTAGACATCTCCAACAAAAACTACACATTACAAATTAACTTTATTCTAATATTGCAAAAAGAGTGAGGCTATACGGTACTATGCATAGTGCATACTGGTATGTAATATGAATCATTATCTCTATTTTCAAAGCCCATACAGTTGAACTAAACGTACAACATGATCTCTATATAAAAATGTACTTGTAAGTCAAATTTTACATTTTACATTTTTAGAAATTTTTAATTATTTTTCAAATAGATAAAAAAATCATTTGATGTAAGATTTTAGACCATTCAAAGTTAGTGATTTTCTACCTATCTAAAATAATATTAAATTTTTTTAAAAATTTAGTTTACAAGTACATGTTCATATGATGATCATATTGAATAATGGAAACAATTTTGATGCCAACCATGTTAGAGACTTTAGCGGAATGATTTCCAATAATAGAGTTATATATTGATATATAGACTACGCTAGATATTTGATATATGTATACATAATTAATTAAATACATTATATTATCTTGGACCGGTGACACCTTCATCACGCTTTAGCCTTTAGCACATGCGCGCATATATCTTTCCAACTATCACATTTCACATATCCATCACATTTTTCATACAGATTGCTTGATTAAAAAAAAAGTACCCATGTGCTAATTAAATAAACTTTGTATATACATGTAATTAAACAAATATATGTGCAAGTTGATTATAGAATAGCATTTGTTAATGCCATATGGACCATTAAGCAAAACCTTTTGTCGACTACATTAACTAATCCTGTGAACCAATCATACAAAAAGATAATTGCAATCTCTAGGGGCATTATAAACGTGGAAGTCTCTAGATTGGACAGCATATAAAATTAGCTAGGCCTACATAAAACTTTTGGAAAAGTTGCAAAAGTTTCTACTGATTATATAAACTTTTAGTTAATGGACTCACCAAAACCAAAGAAAAATCTGGATCCCACTTGAAATTATAAGATCCAAAATATTAATTGGTATATATATTGGAGTAGAACTAGGGGTCTTCTTAAGTTCAGCAAAAAAATTTTGTGAACTCAAATTTAAAATTTATCAGATTAATTTTAAATGACAAATTCGAACCGTTGAAACCATTTACTTTATGAGTGATGTGTTTACATGTTAAAGTTTTAAATTTTTGAACTAATTTTGTATAAAGTAAAGTCGTCAAAAAATGTTAAAAAAAATGAATGCATTAATATTAATTTATCAACATTCTAATTTTGACTGCTTGACATTATATACTAAATTAATTTGAAAATTTAAAATTATAGCATATATACACATCACTCGTAAGGTATATGAATTTCAACGGTTCTGCAGATTCGTTATTTGAAACCAATCCGTTAGATTTTTAATGTTGAGTTCATAAAAAAACACGGTGAACTTAAGAACACCTGAGTTCTACTCTATATATTGCGGACGTTCCCATTTTTATCTAATATATGAAGTCTGATAGAGTTGTGATTGTTTAACGGACGATCATAATTTTATCTTTTGCATGAAACCTGCCTTCTAATCTTTTGAAATTATTTTTTGAGAAAAAAAAAATGGGTCACACTCATATTCCATTGATAAATCAAAACTATTCAGTGAGTAGCTTTTACATGAAAATAAAAATAATGTCTTGGCTCAAAATAGTTGAAACTGATTAAAGTAAAAATAAGATCTGAAATTAAGACAAAACAGAAACGAAATAAAAAATTGTAAGTTAAATTAATTAACTACAACAAAGTAGATACTTTTTGCGAGGAAAAATGCGCTTTTATCACGGTCATCCGTCGCAAAAAGAAAAAGCTAAACAATGAGAGTAGTCTGTCGCAAAAAGTCACTTTTTTATTCTTGCGAAAAGTGTCTCATTCTTGTTGTTAAAGCTGTCTCGCAAAAAGTTGCTCAGAATTCGTGTTTTTTTAAGTGTGGGTGAATAGTGGTACCTGAACCTTCAAAAAAAAAGAAAGAATAGTGGTACCTGTGGTATGAAGTCTACCACTTGTAAAGTACCATTTATGATTGTCATTTCTTAGACATGAACATAAATGCGATTCATGATAACTTCACAGTATCTAACAATTAATAAGAATTGATTTAAAAGAATTTTTATCAAATGTAAGAAAATTGCATGGGAGCAAATTTCTAAAAGAAAAATCTATTCTGCTTCTTTTTTTGTGAAAAATTGGGAGTTAACAAAAAAAAAATATTCTTCTTCCCGGATTCAAACAAGGGAGAGAGAGACTGATTTAAAAAAAATAGAATCAAATAAGGAATCTTTTTTAATGGCCAACTGGCGAATCAGAGTAAGAAATAAATTAAATGGAAAGGTCAGTTTATTTTAATCTTTTCATATTTATTCCATACTCTAATTTTCTTCGGTCTCTCTTTCTCTCTTTCTCTCTTTATTGGGTCCAGGAAAGAGAGGATATTTTTCTTTTCTTAATTTGCTCCCATGTAGGGTTGCTAACGAGCTGAGTTAGCTCGAGTTATGGACAACTCGAATTCAACTCGGAAGATAGTGAGTTGAGTTGACTCGAGTTGAGATTATTGAGTCGAGCTGGCTCGCTGACTCGAATTCAACTCGCGAGTAACTCGAGTTGGCTCGTGACTCGTGAGTCAACTCGTTTAAGGTGTTGAAATGTTGAACATTTGAACTGATGATTGTTGTTATGTAATAATATGAGAAGTAAATATTGAATTAACAAATAATCCACAACAAAATGATTAAATGAAATGAATTGGGTCAACTTAGGTCAGTTACATCTAGTTGGGAAAATAAAATGGGCCAAAAATTACGAAGGAAATCATCAATCAAACGAGTCACGAGTTGTAACGAGCGAGTTGAGTTCAACTCGAACTCAACTCGTTTAACTCACGAGTTACTCAACTCGAGTCAGAATAACTCGAATTTTAAACGAACGAGTTGTTAGCGAGTTCGTTACCGAGCTGAGTTTGAGTGGCTCACAAGTCGCGAGCTTTTTATACAGCCCTACTCCCATGCAATTTTATTTTATTTTATAATATTTCTTTTAAATCAATTTTAATTAATTGTTAGATATTGTGAAGTTATCATGAGTCATTTTTATGTATATGTCTAAGAAATGACAACCTCAGATTATCTTAGTTACGGTTTTAAAATTCACACAATAGAGAAAAAATATGCTTAAGAACAATGTTTCACAACAGAATATGGATGATATTATTTTAACTTAATTTATTTTGTATAAATTATTAACTATTTAAATTTTCTAAAAATTTATCTATACATTTATTACATGGTCATTTGGAGGGATCCAGAAAAGAATTGAATGCACAAGCCAATTTTAGGAGTTGAGCGGTGTGTATATGTGTGTGTATAAATTTTGCATTGATCACGCCCGTAAGCAAAGCGTTGTATATATCACATATGAGTTCATTGTCAACCTAATATTTGATCATATCAGCTCAGTTGTTGTTGTTGTTGTTGTTGTGTGTGTGTGATGGATGCAGATTTTGACGGCTAAATTTTTAGGTCCCGCTAGTCTGGGAAATAAATCTGCTGCGATTCGCAAGAATCACAGGATCTTGCGATTCCAAATTCCACCCTGAGATTGGTGCATACAGAATAATTATTATTGAGATCCGTGCATTGCAAAAAATGAATGGACTGATATAGAATCGTAGCAGATTTATTTCCGCTAATATGAGGCGAGAGAAAAAATAATTTGGACCAAACTAGCCTTTTTTTTCCGGAGAGGAAATAATAGAGCTGAATTCTAAATCTTGTAAATTAGAAAAAAAAAAGGTTGAGTATTTGCCTAATTATTAGTATTTTATTCGTAATTTTATTATTTTTATATTATATCTTGATTTCATATCTATAATGATTTGATTAATTTTTTTTAGTAAGGAATAAAGCCGATTTTTTATTAATAGAAAAATAAATAAATAAATATCAACAAAGAATTAGATTTCTATAGAAATTTAATCCGCTGGATGGGATTGACATCCCCGTCCGGATTAATCCATAACAATTATCTAACCAATTCGCAAATTAGCGAAAAACAGAAGAAAAAAACTTGTCCTGTCCACCCCTTCAGCGAAAAAAATGAAAAAAATCGGGCGATCGATGCCGTCTATTCTGTCATATATCAACAAAAACTTGTTTAATAAAAGTGATATAGATAAGGTAGAAAGAATTGAAGTTGATCAAGGTTTTGGTGCAAAAATTGCAAATTTATCGGATATATACCTGGTATGATACTGTCTTCTCTAGGGCCAAAGTCAACATAAGCTTTCATTGGGCAATTAAACAAAAATTGGAAAATATCTTTCATTTGAAAAATTATGTGGACGAGATAGACAGCCGCGTCCGAATTTTAAAAGAAAAATTCATCCAAGGAGCGGACGGATCCGATTTTTTTTGTGTCGTTACTCTTCACGGTAGAAAATGCAGACACAAAGGAGAAACTACAAAATTTAAATTAGAATTTAAAACGTAAAATACATGATAGGTGATGGATGAAATTTGAATTCAAATTTTAACCACTACAAAGTAAAATTCCAAATACTAAATTATAACGCATTAAATATTTTATGAGAGAATTAATCATATAAAAAGTTTAAATAATTTTTTTTTTAACCCAATTCTAATATACATAACTAAATTTGAAATTATATAAATAACTTTGATTGTACATCCGCCCCTGACAAGTGACAACAGATGCAGACAATCAGGCACCGCATCCAAGTAACAGAAGTAGCGAGAATTAAGGACGGCTAGGGATGATTCCACGTGAGCGCATATACGGATAAAAGTCTATAATCTCTGGTGCAGCACATGGCTTCCAACAGGGGCCTAGTTGTTTTTTTATGCAAGATGATTATTGTGGATAGATCGGTGTGGCCTACTATGCATTGTTACAGACGATTGTGTTTGATGGTTTTTCTCTAACGTTACGTTTGGATGAAAATAAAGAATTAAGCAAGAATAGAGTTAATTTCAAGTTTGAGAATAGTAATTAATTTAATTTTTAGTTGAATTAGTAGAATAGTGAGCTAACTCATATAAGATAAATAAAGAATAGTGGGGTTAGTGCTATTTTTATTCCTTCTAAATATCGAATAGCTCAAAAAAACAGTGTTATTCTCGAATTAGTGTTATTATTGCTCCATCCAAAAAAAATATCGAATTGGATTTAAATAGTTAATCAGATTTAAATTCATTAACTAATTGGGTACTTGATTAAAAAAAATAATACATTGACTTATACTTTCCAATGTGCGGCCCGGGTAAATATGAAAATCCTCAAATCTAAGGTGTTTTGATTTATTTATTTTTCTAATTATGGTACAAATAAAAATTTTGGTGGACGGATAGTCTATTCCGTCCGGATATTGTGTGTGTTTTTAGTAAATCAACAAATAGTTAGATAACGATTATAGATTAACTCGGGAGTGTCTATCATGTTCGGCGGACGGAAATTTCTATCTCGTATTTACTATAAATCGAGAATTTATGAAAACCTAACTCATTTTCATTTTTTATTTATTTTTTTATTAATAAAAGAACGGAGGAATAAGGATCTAGATTCTATTAAGAATATTGTTTAGATAGATCGGTGTAGTATGTGAGTCCTAAATTATACTCAATAGCTTAATTATAAAATCTGTGATAATTCAAGAGCTAGGCGCGCACAGAGATGCTAAGTCCGTCCCTAACATATATAAATTTGGAGAGTTTATGGGCGAAAGTGTAAGGTTGGGCACAAAGTTATTGGAAATCTCGTACGTGTCCAATTACTCGAGGCCCAAACTCGACTATGTCGGAAAAAACACTCTAAGCATGTTGAATGCTGAGTGAACAAGGCGAAACTATTAGTTGCATTTAGAAATCTAAAGAATTTAAAGGAGGGGGCGTGAGGAAGATTAGTATGAATAGAGTACATATAATGAAAGATCAATTAACTCTTATTTATTTTCAAAAAAATTATATTTGTATATGATTATATATATGGGTACGTTTGGATGCACTCTATAATAGTTAGAATAGTTACTATTTGATAATAGTACATGACAATAATGATTTTTGGAAGAGTGTGAGAATAGTATTGATGTGGTGCTATTCGGAATAGCGAAAATGTTGTTTGGATTGAAAATTTAAAATAGCGATGGAGGGATTGAACATTTGAGAGAGCATCAATTGTTATTCTGACTTTTTGTAGGAATAGCGGAACAACGCTATTCTCGTTGTTCCAAATAGCAATATTGAGTATGTTTGGATTGATCGAAACAGCGCTATTCTCGCTATTCTCACTATTCTCAGTATACAGTTTAAAGTAAAATGCTACGGATATTATAAAATTAATCTCTATTCACAATATTAAAATTTGATATGATTAACCTCATTTATGTTTAACTTCTATAGTTTGAAAGTCTGACTTTGCTCCTAATAGAAAGTAAACAAGAGAACAAATAGAGAAACTTATGATAAACACAAATGATCGAGGAAAAAAAGTACATGATCAAAAGATAAATTTTTGAGAAAAAGTGTATTCAAATAATACGAACAAAATATATATTTAGGGATGAGTTGGAGATTCGACTGCAGAGATAGAGAATGCAACGAAGCAATTCTTATATAATTGGTTCGTCTTGAGGAGAATTGTATCAAAGTTGCTAAGATGATTTGTCACTTGCAATGTGCTAATGTGCAACTTACACCGTTTGATAAAGCTGATCTGCCACTTGAAATTGAAACTGTGTTGTAAAAGTATTTTAAAGAATAATCAAACATTAAATGAAAATATAAAAATTGAAAAAGCTGAACAAAAATCCAGAATGATTTTCTCAACTTGCACAGCGTAGAAGGCAATTCACTGCCTTCTTAGTCTAATTTTCTTTCATAAACTGTGAGAGCAAGTAGAGAGCAGGAATTTTGAAAGAAAAAACGGGTCATCGATTTGTGGTGCTAACACATCAATTCACAGTCTTCATTGTTTGTGTGAATACTGATAAAAACGCGGCTGTGATTATATTGTAGTTGTGAAGATCTTTCTGATCTGCAAGCAGAAATGAAGACCACATACAAATTTCTATTACTATTAGACGTCTGACACTCTTTTGGATAGAAATGCTGCACTCCTAAACTTTTTAGTGGTAATTTTAATCTTAGATCTAATTTATACATGATAATTTTATTATTAAACAATCAAACTAAGAAGAGAAACGAAATATGCAAAATATATTAGGAGTCATACTAATGTAGCAATATTCATATTTTGGTCCAAATATTAACAGTTTAAATCACGTCCTTTTATATTTTTATATTATTTAAGTATCATTAATAAAGCTCCAGTACATAGATTTAGTTTAAATCAACTTTTTTTTTATATTTTTTTTACCGTTTGACTTTATACTAAATTAACTTAAAAATTAATAAATTTTATATGTAAATATATCACTCATGAAGTAGATCAATTTTAACAGTTTGAATTCATCATTTAGAGTCATTAGAATCGTTACGAAAAGTTTTGAAGTTAAACTAATAAAAAATTTGATGAGTTTAGGGGACACCCTAGCTCTGCTCCACGCCTCCACTCGTATCATATTTTTATGATACTTTGACACTTCGTCACGTGAACTATATAGGCACATTGTCTTATTAATTATAACTTGTTATTTTTGGCGCTATTTTAAAGCCTACAAAAAGTGACACACCATCTTGCCATCTTGGCAACTTTCCAGCAATAATTTAAACAACACAGATCTCAACCGCCGTACTTAATGTGGATGAGGTAGTGCCTTGTCTTTTCCCTGTTTTCCTTATGAAATGAATTAGTTAGGCTGGGATGTAACAATAATTAATTAATTAATTAATTAGTTAATATATTTAAGAAAAAAGCTAGTGTTATCCCTTTATAAATCTATTGAATATACTTCAAACGACTAATTCAAACCGTTGAAAATGCTAAAATAAAATAGAATACAAAAATCTTTCAGACATTGTAGTACGTAGTTTGTAAATTATTTGTGTATCAAATTTCATATAATTTGAGTATTTAATATTTCATCAAAGATTGTTAAATATATATAATTGTAAATTCAAGTAGTTAGATAAACAAAATAATTTACATTAAGTTTCATCACTTTTCATATACATGCTATATATAAATATAATGTGCCATACTTCAATGACAGATTTCAAATTAAGCAAATTCTTTTTATAATACTTAAATTAATTTGACAATAATTCTCTATTTGTAGTGTAATTCTTTTATTTTCTGTTCTATATATTAAAAAAATGTTCCATTTAAGAAGGTATACATTCTATTTTTGCAAAAATAATTCAAATCCAGTGCAATACGCCAATACCTGACGGAGTAGAATGAGACATGAATCGTCAGTTTCAATCTGGCATAAATTTCAAAACGGACCATTAGCAATTTATAAGAGTCTTTAATTGCTAATAGTACTCAATCGGAGAAATATATCATAATTTCTTTTTCTTTCTTTTTTCTTTTTTTTTTTATAAAGAAATACAAGTTCATTAGCATATACCTCGTGAAAATGGCCAGTGTAGTACTTAATAGGTCATTTACATCACAAGGCATAATAAGTTTAAGTTGCTCAGTTAAATATGTTTCTCTTGAAAAGCTCAAAAGAAAACAAATGAAATAATCTTTCATATTTCGAACCTAGAGCTTGATAGTTGATAGTGAGGCAGAGTATTAATACTGGGGCGGGTACGGGTACCCCGGGTATACCCGGGTAGGGTACGGATACGTCTCGGGTACGGGTAGGTCGGGTAGGACGGGTATACGGGTACGGGTATCTCGGGTATATTTTTCAAAAACCATACCCTACCCGTCCTATACCCGTACCCGTGTACCCTTGACGAGTAGGGCGGGTACGGGTATTTTTTTTTTTTTTCTGGTTTTTTTGTTTCTGTTTTTTTGTCTGTATTTTTTTTTTTTTTGCAGTTTTTTTTTTTGCAGTTTTTTGTTGGTTTTTTTTTTGTTTTTTCTATTTTTTTCTGGGAGGAAAAACAGAATTTTTGAATTTTGAATTCGGATGAACAGTACTCGGGTACTAGGGTACGGGTATAGTCGGGTACGGGTAAACTCGGGTAGGGTATGGTCGGGTATTGGTCTAAAAAAACGGGTCCGGTCCGGTTTATGCCCGTACCCGAGTACCCGACCCATACCCGGGCTCAGGCACGGGTACCCCGGGCGGCAGGCACGGGCGGGTATGGTCGGGTATACCCGACCCGGATATTGTTAATCCACTATAGTGAGGGTAATTTATCGGGTAATTTATCGATCTGAAGCATCTTTTCTTATTATAAAACTAGTAAGTTTTGGAACTAATAGGGACCCCCCAATTGGAGCATGCTGCTCTGTATCCAAGTGTCCAACCATATTTTCTGGGCCACTACAATTCGTGTAAACCATCTGTGCTCCAGATATGGTCCCCACAAGCACAAGTCCCTTTCCACGGTTCACCTACTCATGATATATACATACCACGCCTATACAGACTCGTCTCGACTCGAATGGGATGGACCGACAATTGGGACAAGTATCCGTTCACTTTACGGTTTTAGATTAACTCCCAGCCGTTTTGGAATTCAGGCTAGCGCAGGGGCAGTATTACTGGGCTTTGAAATTTGTGCAAAGCTAAAAAGAACGGTCCAGATCCAATAAATGTAAAATATTCCCTATTGCAAGGATCTGAATTCCCGACAATTGGTGGCTGCTTATTGGTTTCTCTGTTTTTTATAAAGACAAATTGCAAACAGAAGGGCAGATAAGCCGGTGCCTTGGGCTGTTGCGCATGTGCATTAGACTGTGCCCGAATCTCTGATCCGTTTAATTTAAAATTCAGAGTGGGCCCAGAACTTTGGTCCATACGAACAACGCAAAGTGGAACTTGGCGAGCCTGGCCGCAATTAAAAGAATTAATAAACAGAAGCAGTTGAAAAATGGGAAGGTATAACATGCCAACATGGTACCTTCCATATGCATCGATATTCTCCTTTAGGCAAGCACGAAAAATATAATTCGAGATCTTGGGGCACTGAAATGAGAAGGCAAAAAATAAAGGAACAGATATATAGTTCATTAATCATTTTCCATCTTTTTTACAATTTTATCTGAAATAAGAAAATGCATGGACAATGATTATCAGTTTATGATTCAACGATATTTTATTCAGATCATAACGAGCAAACTGAATGGAGAGAAGGAAAAGGAATGGAAAGAAGTAGTGCTTTAATTATTTTGTTCCAAGAATTATATTGAACTCCGGTCTTTTATTTTCTTTTTTATTTTAGAATATTTAGTTAGGATGAATTCATTTGCAAGAAAAAAGTCACAGTAAATATGATTTTTTGTATTTTGTATTTCGAGCCTTAATTAAACAAGCGCCAGATAGTATGCAGACTTGGTGGAATGCTTTCCTGACCTGCCAGCTTTAAAAGATTTATAATTGAATAAAATAAGTTTGATTTATATAGAGATGCGTGATACAGATTCCTTAACAGTTGCTAAGCTGATCTGCCACATTTTTTAAATACGTACTTCCTGTATAAAATATAACATGTTTTCAGCACATGCTTTATAGACAATTTGCTTCAATAGTTCACGTGATGATAAGCATAAGCGCCCCCGATAAACGCTCGAATCGAGCATATTAATTTAATTAGTGTGCAATCATATAATAAGCTTCAATAAAATTGGTTCCAGTATATATATTTTCATACACACATCTGAAATGTGGTTGTTATAGTATCTAGAGAGAAGGCTTTTGCATGAATTGAAGATGATTCAATCTCAGTAAAGCCTAGTATAATGAAAAATAAAGTTCTTTTAGAAGAAAAATGTTGATGGCAGATCAACTGGCAACATTTAGTACATATCTTGAGGATATATAATTGATGACTCTGAAGTGTGAATCGATCAGTTTCATGAAGAAAGATCAGCTTTTTTTGGGGACTATTCTTTTTGAAAGATCAGCTTTTTTGGGGGACTTTTCTTTTTGAAGAAAGATTGGTTTGACTTGTTAATGGCGAAATTTTGAAATTTGAAATCAGTTTTAGGTGTGGTCAAATAGAGATCCTTTGAAAGACGTGCCAAGAGCAAACCCGAGCATGTGCTTCTCTTCTAAAATAACATAACCTCTGTGCTATAAGCTATTAATTATTTGGGAAACTAACCATATATTCTAATCTCTCTCTCTGTCCAGCAATCTATCTACCTATCTAAATCCTGGCTCGCTAGCTTGTGTGTCCCTACTTATGTTCCCTAATTAAATATCTATATATAAATAAAGGTGAGAATGCATGATGAGATAGCTGCTTCAAATTCAAAAGAGAAGGATTATTGACTTGAAAGTTGAAACGATGGAGGATGAGATGGAGGCCTATGAGTACAACTCTTATTGGGAATTCAAGAGGTTCATAGACAATGAGGAGCTCAATCAGAGGTACTTAATTGATTCTCGTTTCAACCAAGTTCAATTCCAACCCCCTTCCATTTCTTCTTCCTCTCTTCATTCCAGCTTCGGCTTTTTTCCCCATCTGACCAGCCCTTTCTTACCAAGCTAATGAGATCTAAATTGGATGTAGCTGGGGGATTGATGAGCCGTACCTTGGCTTCAGCAACTTGACCTCACCTGACGGTGCCCAATCATCAGGTGCAGCTGTTGATAAATCCGTCACAAATGAGAGGAACAGGCGAAAGAAATTGAATGATAGTATCTGCAGGCTTCGTAGCATCGTCCCCCGCATTAGTAAAGTATGGTTCATTCTAATATATGCTCCTCTTCTTTTCCTTTTTGGTATAAATCGTATCTTACTTGGATAATGCATATAGAATACAGGGAATAATATTTCTTCTAATGTGATCAATGTAAGTATCAACATTAAATAAATAAAATAAAAATTCAATTTCTGCATAAAGCATACTTTCTTTTGGTTGTGGGGGGTGTTGATGGATAGAAAGAATAACCTATAAAATATTAGAGATCTTGTAGATATAGGTATATGCCAATTAGTTCTGCTGGTTCTTATGTAGTGCAGATTAATTTTCTAAATGGAAAATACAGAAAGAATAACCTAGAAAATATTAGAGATCTTGTAGATATAGGTATATGCCAATTAGTTCTGCTGGTTCTTATGTAGTGCAATTTTGTGCTGATTAATTTTCTAAATGGAAAATACAGAAAGAATAACCTAGAAAATATTAGAGATCTTGTAGATATAGGTATATGCCAATTAGTTATGCCGGTTCTTATGTAGTACAATTTTGTGCTGATTAATTTTCTAAATGGATAATACAAAATGCTATTAAATTATTGCACATACGTTACAAAGCCGTTCAAATATAAACATTTAAAAAAAAAAGAATTTAAGATTTGTGTACATCACAGATGGACAAGGCATCGACAATTAAAGATGCCATAGAATATGTTCAAGAGTTGCAAGAACAGGAAAAACAACTCAAAGCAGAAATTGCCGAGATTCAATCTAAAAGGGCACCGGAGAGTTCTAGCCGCGTTGACTGCACTAACTGCTTAAGTTATCCTTCTCTTGAACCTGAAACTTGTAATTTGCCACCCATCGAACTTTTCGAGGTACCAACATTGAAATTAAAACTGTATTTGAATAGAAATGCAGGTTATTGATGTGGTCCATATGAAATTAAAATTACTCTTGTTCTGGCTTTCAATTAATGCAGTTTAACGTGCAAGAAATAGGTGAGGGAAATTACATCATAAGCATGACATGCAATAAGAAGAATGGCGCAATGAGTAGCATATGTGAAGTTATTGATTATATTGATCTTAAAATTATAACAAGTAATGTAACAACTGTATCAGGAAGTATCATGTTCACTCTTACTGTACAGGTATGCTACCCTCTCGTTCATAGTTGTCATAATTGTTTTATTATTGTGGATATTGATATGAGTTTGGAAAGACTAGCAAATTGTACTGTGTATTAATTGCTCACAATAAAGTAAACAAAACATATGATTCTGATCCACAGGCTGAAGAATTGACTAGCTCACAGCTAAGAGAAAAGATCGAGAGCGGCATTTCAATGATTAATAGACTAAGAAGGCACTGAGTTGCCTTGACGCTGTGCAAGCTGAGAGCATCATTCCAGATTTTTGTTTGTTTATTTTTTCTTCTTCTATTATTAATGATGTTAGTGCTAATGCAGGAGATAAATGTGATGCTCAGCATGTTTGCTTCAGCTTTTTCAATTTCTATATTTTCTTTTTATGTTTGATATTCTTTGAAATAGTTTAACAACACACAGCTTCAAGATCTGTGTCGAAGAGTTTCAAAATCGTTAGGTTTTCTTTCAAGTAGATAAGATAAAGCTTATGAAATCATAAGCATAATTAATTTTAGTCTCTAAGCATTACTCTTACCCAAGACTAGTAGCCAACCCAAGTTCAGACTAAGATCAACCTGACCTGATTCAAAGTTTCTCCAAGTAGGGAAGAAAACAAGAAGTTGATTATATACTTTCTAAATTAAGAATATATAAGAGGAACCCATATTATTGTACTTCCTCCAGGAGTTTGTGAATTTCGCTCATTTTTTAAGCTAAATTGATTGAAGCTCTATGAAACCTTAAAAATCCCATGTCCTTCCTTCCTCTTCCATCTATTATCTATGTAACTCTTTCACCGCATAATAGCCATCGCCTATTGCAGAGCTGAAGTATCTGTGCGGGAGCTTCTGACTCTAAACTTGTGAACAAAGTAGCAGTTGCGGCAGGAATCACCCGTTGGGCACTCACTTTTCTTGACAGCTCTTTCTTCTTTTTCCTTTTTAACGGATTTGTCTCTGATTACTTGATCTGGCACTTTTGCACGATGGCCAATTAGGATTATTTTGGTTAAATTCACTCTTTTCCTTATGTAGGTTGAATTGATTCTTCATTTCAATGATGAGCTCGATAGATGTGTTTAATTTATAATATTTATGCACGTTTGTATTTCCTTTTGTTTATTCTGTTTTACTTTTCAACTGGTATTGGTCGACGATGTAATGTTATAATATACCAATAACCCCTAGAGGTATGTACTTTAGGCTACTTCAATTTTACTTTTGTTCGGTAATTAACTTTTAGTTGTTGTTTTGGTTGAACAAAGTAAAATAGTTATCCTTTTTACTTGCATTTGAGTTATCACTCTTATGAAAGTGCAAACTGCATTGATCTTTGACAAATCTCCATTCAAGAAAAAAAAAAATTACAAATCATGATTTTCTACATTATGAATGATAAGTATGGCGCGAGTAGATCGGATGGGAAAGAAGTGTTTAGCACCGATATTATCCCTAAAATGATAACTGCCGTCATTAAAATTGTGGAAAATGAAGCCCTGGAAATTATGATTCTAGCAGAAGCACACCTTAAACTAATAGTTGTAATGTATGAAATCTCTATACAAATGTTTCAATGCATTATGTGATACTACCAATTTGCATTATGCAATAAAATTTAGACAAACGAGATCAGGTAGAATCCCTAAATATAAAGTCAAATGCTTCGAATTTTAAAAGATTAGGTGTAACTGTAACGAATAGAGACTGAAGAAAACTATACCCTAATACCCTACTTAATAGCCCATTGGGCATGGCAAACCAGAGTAAGCCTGATCTTTGTTGGGCTCGACCGTATCAACATTGGATAGATTACTCCAAGAATCATCAACCCAAAAAAAACAGTAAAAGTAACTGAGATATATCTATAGTAAAACTATATTGATATTACAGTGCGTGCACATAACTACACAAGGGCTTTTCCCCTTCTTACTGAAAACATGGCATAGATACAAGTTTAGACCACCTCAATCTATCTATATTAAGAACAATGATATGCATTAAGTTTCTTATTCGACATAAAACAGAATAATCTGATCAGAATGCAGCCATTTTCTTAGAAAAACCTTAAAGAACAAAAAAATTATAATAATGTACATGATAAGAATACCCGAGATTTATCCTGATCTATCTTTGACAAATTTGCGAAAAAAGAAAGGAATAAAGAACAACAGATAAGAAATCTTGAGCTGCCTATTATGTTGCTGGCTACTGTGCAACAATCTGTTCCATCAAAATACAAAAGAGAAAAGCCTATATTCCTCTGTAACTGCACAGAGAGAAGAAGAACAGTGTAAGAGTACGAGGTATGCGTGTTATTGGATAAAATTCAAAAACTGCATGGCAATTTGGCATAAAACCTATCCAAATAAAAAATGTCATGCACAAACCCTTCAACCAATAGGAAACATCACATTTTTCCCTATCCTGCTTTTTCTCCCTCTTTCTAGACAAGGACATACTGGTTAATCATGGCTTTCTTAAATAATTAGGGAAAATTTAATATATATTTTTTTCACAATTTAAAGGTCACACGACAAATTTATCATTTCTCTTGGATATATATGTGGTACTTCAAAGTTTGTAGTGCATGCATGAAAATTTTCCAAAACTAAATTATCAACAGGGTCCAAACAAAAGTAAAATGCCTTTTGTGACTCACCTATTGTATAGGGACATCAAATAGAACTAGCAAGCATAGCATGCAAAACAATCCAATATATCAACACGCCTATACGAAGTGTTGGTTGTCTCATGAGCAGACGGTCGCCAGAAACCCTGATATAGGTTATAGCCACAAACACAAAGGAAACACATTTTAAAATATTACAAAAAAAAAAATTGCTGGGTGCATTAAATTTAGACAACAGAACCAGGAATGACCACATACCACATCCCATCGACTCTGTCTGCTAAGCGCCGAGTAAATCTTGGGACAAAGCGCGACATAGTAAGCGGCTTGAATCCATGTGCTGCCAATAATAAAGATAAGAAGTTGATTCTCATGGACTTTAGGGTTTTAAATCATTTATAGATATAAAATTTTGCTCCAGCAACATGTGTCGTGATATTCTGAAAAGCACCAAAGAGGCTGCCTCTAAAAGAATTTAAATAGAGATAAATCCTTCTATCATATTTTTCTTATTTTTATTTTATTTTTACAATTAATCTTGCTATATTTTACCTCTCCCCCCTTGCCTGATTATTTGTAATTGTAAAAAAAGTGAAAATACATGTTGTTACCTTTATCATCGTCTTCATCCAAAGGATGGTCGTGCGCATCTTGATCAATAGCAATGGCAACTTGATCACTATTATTACTATTATTGGCATTGTTTCCTTTTCTCCCACCTCTTACATTCATCACTGTTTCTCTCTGTCAGTGTATTAATAATCACCGATGATAAACAAGTAACAAGAAGTTGTACATAAGGGTTTTACACAGGAAAAAACATAATACTGAATGAAAAGCTTGAGAAAAGCACTAACCGCTTGCTCAATCTCCAAAACACCTGACGTACTCGCACCAATACTCCTCTCCCTCAAAGAAGATTCAAGCCCCTCACATTTTCGCACCAAATCTGCAACTTTACTTCTCTCAATCTGCAACAATGAGTCTCTACTTTGCATGCCTACACGTAACTCGTCCAGCTCTGCAACTACAAATCCTAATTTGTTATCCAATGCCTCTGTGTATTCTTTTATCTTACCATAATCCAACTCATCAGATTCATTACAACTCAACCCGAATCTCAGAACCAAGGTTTGGACCCATTTCGCAAAGTCTTGCAAGTGGGCTGTGTGCCTCTTGTAGGTCTCATCAGAGGAGAGGAGTTCGTTCGTAACTCGGGTCACTTCTTGGCGCAGAAAAGAGATTTCTGAGTCACGACCTTCAAGTTGCAATTGCAGGTTTTCGACTTCTACAATTAAATTTTCTGAGAGGTGGTGCAACTCATCGAACTTGGCTGTGGTAGTGGAGAGCTTCTTCAAGACCTTGGAGTTAGATGCTTCTAGGCTTTTAAGAGAAATTTCTTTCTCTTGAATTAGACTCTGCAGTTGTTGGTTCTTTCTCTCCATTTCCTCCATCTCCTTTTCCTCCTCATCAAGTGCTTGCATTAGGGACTCAATTTCTACAGAAGTAAAATCAAGAAAAGATTAAGGGTCATTTGGTAAATTTCTACAATCATTAAAACTTAAAAAGCACAAAATGCTTATGCTGTTTCAACTCAGTCCGATAAGAACTTGTTGATTCTTTATTTTTAAGGAAAATTTTGTTCCTTTAATCTCAATAACCAATGGAGGCATCCAGTTAAGTACTATCAGAGGCAAAAAAAAAATATATATGTTTAGTCCAAGTACCTTGTTCCTTCTTAGCTAGCATATCAGTATAATAACCGACCCTCTCATGCAACTGATTTGACGAGAACTCAACGTCTTGCAACTGGCTCACACGCAACTGAAGTGTTGCCTTCTCATTTCCTAGTGCTTTCACATGCTTCTCCAGTTCACGAATTTTCTCCTCACCATCCCTGATCTGAGAAGAGAGCTCGGAGCTTATCTGACTTACTCGCAAGTCCTTTTCTTGAACCTCCCTTTGCAACTCCATAATAGTTGATTTGAGTTCCGTCATTCTTCCTTCACTCCGTATTACACCAACAAGCCTCTCCGCTAATGATCGGATACAAGCTTCATTTATAAGGGGAGTTGCATGCAAATCACGGTCATACCTGTTAGTGTAATCTGCTTCTGCCTCGTCAATTGAACTGGAACAGGATTCATACAGCAAAGACAGGTTATGGCTTAGCAATGAATTCTCTTCTTCCTTCTCTCCCATTTCTTTGCGCAATTTGTTTACATCTGATTTTAAAGAGTCAAGCTCCTTTCGAGCAAAGCTTAAGGATCTTAGCACATGTGTCCCTTTTTGGTCAACTAAAGATGCTTCCTTGTCTACGCTTCTCTTCAAATCACAGAGCTCTTGTACACAGGCATGTATATAAGCAATTATATTTTCATCCCATTCATCTGGCTTCGGTCCAAAAATATAGTGATTGGCATGGTTTCTCTGTAGCAATAATAATCCATAAATTGACAGATTATTATTTCACGGAAACAGAATCATATGAAACAACATAAAAATGCATTTCCCATGAATATCTTAGGACTAGCATGTTGGTCTCTGATACGCTACCGGACTCCAGCACTATAAAGGTACTGTATACTAGACATACAGCGACTGATCTCTCTGTCAGTACTAAGCTTAATGTGATGTTAAACATTAGTAAGACCACATAATCACTCTTTGTATGGTACTAAGTGGTATCGTAACAGGAAAGTTCACCTAATTATAACCAAGATACAATATTATAACAAATAAAGCACCTCGGAAAAACAAAAATGGCAACTGAAATACCTTTCTGACTGAGATATCCTCCTCTAATAAGCTCACAGATGAGGTATAGCCTGAAGAATCACCTAGACTGGGGATCCCACTGTCCATCAAACTCACAAACTCCTCCATGTATGACATAGTTCCCACATCTTTATGCAATTTACCCACTATACTTTCCAAAATCTCGAAAGAGATATCTCTCAGTTTTCCAACCACCAGGCTCATCTCCCTCAACCCCTCCATTTGCTTCTTCCTCATCCTCTCCAGTTCATCCTGTAACATGTCATTTCTCTCTTGCGACTCATTCAGCTCTTCCAGGAGAAGCTCAGTGGCACGCCTCGACTTGTTTGCCTCAGCTTCCGCACTGACCACTGCCACTTCCAAATCGGCATTCAATTTTAAAATTCCTTCTACCTTTTGAATTGGATCAACTGAGCCAGCATCCACAGTCTGTAATACAGCCAAAATTCCATTTAGCAACTGGATGTTCTCCTCCATCTGAGTCAGTAGAGAAGACTTCTCTGCTTCTAGAGTTTCAATCTGTTGCTTCAGGCCATCCCTTTGTTGCACCAGCCCCTTCCCTTTACGAACAGCCATGTTTAATTTCTCTCTCACTTGGTTTAACTGCTCTTGCAGAACATTTCTCTCTTTTGCTATACTCTCGAGCTCAGAAACTAGCTGCTGGTGTTTTTCTGGCTCACGGGCCCTCTCCTCCTCCAAAAGATTTAGTTTCCCATACAGCAACTCTACTTCCTGTACATGTTTGTCCTGTAATAGCTGCAAGTCATTTAACTGTTCTTGCAAGGTATTTCTCTGTCCCCCAGTCAACTCCAGCTCACTTTCCAATAAACTTATCCTCCCATTCAATGTCTCTACCTCTTGTAACTGCTTTTCTTGCAGCTGTTGCAACTCAACTTGCAAGGTATTTCTCTCTTCCACCACAAACTCCATCTCAGCCACAAGCTCTTGATGCTTATTTGAAGAGTGGGCCCTCTCCTCCTCCAACAGACTTATCCTTCTGTTTAACTCATCCAATCCTTGCAACTGCTGCAAAAGGGAATCTCTCTGCTTCACTGCTGACTCATTCGCACCTACCAACTCTTGATATTTTTCTGATATGTGGGTCATGTCCCCTTTTAACTTCTGAACCTCCTCAATCAGAGATTTGTTCTTTTCTGAAGCCTCCAAATCAACAATATCCCTTGACGTAGAACTTCCAACATTTCTTTCTTCCAGGAGATTGTTTACCAACTTTTCCAAAATCTGGACAGAACCACCCCCCGATAATTCCTCGCAGCTGTCACCGTCAGGAAGGGCTTTTCGGACTAAATCAACTAGCCTGAAAATTTCATTTTCAACAGAAATCTTCTCCGAAATCTTCTCCTGCAAGCCAGAGAGTTGTTTCCTCATGTTTTCTCTCTCCACCTCATAATCAAACCGAAGCTTATCAAGGCTGTCAACAAAGAATTCCTTCTCTGATCTGACAGCCGCCAGCTCAGCATTCAGTTCAGAGATCCGCTTGCGGGATCCCTCCAGGTCAACTATCAACATCTCTGATGACTCTTCCAGGGACTCAATTTTTAACTGGAGAGTATCTCTCTCCCTATGTGTATCAAAAAGCGTGTTTACTATCCAGTCGATCCTCTCCTCAGGATCTGAATCTCTGATCTGAGGTGGAATTATGCTGATATGTCCAAGAACTTCTTCCCATTTTTGAATAATGCTATTTCTCTCCAGTAGAGACTGTTCCAGCATGTTGTTGTGCTCCGCTAGCTCATAAAATTTCCTCTCCATTGAAGCATACCTGAAGAATGAGTGTGACATTACATATTTTAAAAAATGCATGGCTGTATGTTTCATAATGCATAAGTGGCAATACAAATCACCACCAGTTCATGGCCCCATAGCAACCTGCAATCTGTTTTTACTTGTTGTTTACATCTACTAAGTGTTCTTAAACTTAGCATGGCCTTTAAGGCTTTAATCAATTGTATTATTACATGAAATCATGTGCTTCTTGCTTAAAATGCTAAACATTTGTGTCCTTACCTGTACCAGTCAGAGACCTATTCAGTAAAAAGAAAGGGCCAAAGATTTATACCCCATAGCAACCTGCAATCTGTTTATACTTGTTGTTTACATCAGTGTTCTTAAACTTAGCATGGCCATTAAGGCATTAATCAATTGTATTATACATGAAATCATGTGCTTCTTGCTTAAAATGTTAAACATTTGTGTCCTTACATGTACCAGTCAGAGACCTATTCACTACAAAAGAAAAGGCCAAAGAAACACATATCAAACAGACCAATAAGAAGATTTATACCACATCTGAAATTAACACATGATACGCTTTACAGTACCAGATATGGCCCGAATTTTCGAGGTTCTGAAATCTTAGTACATTATCAAAAAATGCAGTACCTGTTCTTCATCTCATCACTTCCAGCATCTAAATAATCCTGTGGCAGCTCAACTTGCAAAGAATTCTCAACCTGCATGGAACTTGAGTTCCCACTCTGCATAGCCATTCTAGATAGAACCTCCACCTTCTCTGCAATATCTCTTGCATGGAATTCCTCAGGAAAATCCAAATCCTCCAGCACCTCCTCGATTCTCTGAATCACTGAATCCTTTATAAGAAAAGAATCTCTCAGTACATTATATGAGTTCCTTATATATGAAAGCTCTGATTCCAAGGCTTCAATTCGGTCGGCCTCCGCATACGATTTGAGCTTATCATCAGCTTCCGTGAGCTGTTGCATGCACCTTTCCAGTTCACTGGATTTCTCCTGTAAAGACTGCTTGAGGCTGTCCCTTTGAACTATTAGCCCTTTTCCTTTTGAGACAGCAATGCTAAGTTTTTCCTTCACTGAAGAGAGCCTCTGCTCTGACTGTTCTAGTTCGGTTGTTTTCTGGTTCAGCTCCAGTTGAGATTCCCGAATGGACACCTCCATGTCCTTCAACGAGTTTCTGAGCACTTCAATTTCAGTTTGCAGTTCAATATTAGAGCCACTCAAGAGGTCCATCCTTTCTCTCACCTCGCTTAATTTGGGTAACAGGTGACTGCTGAGTAACAAATGTAAAGGTAGGTCCCACTTGTCTGGGGAGATGTCAGGCATAGCATTAGCTTCGTACAAGTACTTCTTCGATAAATCAATCTGGGCAAGTTCTTGGTCATGTCTCTCAAGATGTAAAGCAACTGATGACTCCAGCTGTGGTAAAATGGAAATGAGCAACTCATTTTCTCTATCTCCTGATGCTACATCAACAAGCTCACTTTCCCCCATTTTATTTGCCAGAGCAAGGCATCTCACATACAACTCCTCCAAGACCAAATTTTTGCCCATCAAAATCGATTCAAGATCTCCCTTGATCAAACAGAAATCATTCAAATTCTCAGACAGCGATTTACATTTTACTGAGAACTCCTCCGCTTGTTTAGATTTATGTGTCAGTGCCAACTCCAGTTCCATTTTCTTAGTCAAAAGGCCAGCACCCTCTTCCACCAACTTCTGTACATGTTCCAGTAGCCTGTCATAGCCATTGGAAATCAGCTCTGGCTCCTCATCACTAAAGATTATTTCTCCTGCAGCATGTTCTGAGTAATTAATGACATTTTTAAGCTTATCATGCATTTTCCAAATAAGCCCACAAGAGATCTCATTCCTATTTTGGAGCATGCTATTCTCCACTCGAAGGCTCTCAATAGATTGAACAGCAAAATCAACCAGAGTCAAGAGGTTAGGACTCACATCACTGCCGTCAGGGGGCAACACATCTGGGACTGAGAGCCCCGTAGAGGAGTTGAATCTCAGAATCGCCTCAGAAACCGCACTAACCATGCCATCTCTTTCTTCCCAAAGCTTCTGAAGCCTTTCATTTGTTTCTTTTTGCAAATTTTCCAGCTGGCCTAAGAATCCCACTGCCTCATCATCAGCATATTTTTGTACACATGCAAGCTGCGCCTGTAAATTGTCAATTTTATCCTGATAAGTGTTAAAAATTACAGAGAGGCCATCAATTTTCTCCTTAATTGCAGCATAGTCCTCCTTTGGGTTTTCTCCCACTTGTTCACCCTCACATTGGTCATTTGCAATCATCAGATCTAGCTTCATCTGATTCAAGGCTTTTTCAAGACTTCCCACAAACTCCACAGTAATGACATAAGGATCTTCAGCAATTTCAGCCGATACCACTTCATTAGACACAACAGTCTCAGCCTGAGTCGCTTGTGATTCATATGCCTTGATCAGATTTGATATACCACCTCTCTTGTTAAAGGGAACAGATTTATCCCGCATACTCTCAATTGAACTTCTCAAGTTTCCCAAAATATCCTTCGACTCCTCAATGCGCACATTCAATGAGCTGTAATTTCGAGAAGTTAAAGGAAAATTTAGTGAAGTTGTCGAACTCTCGTCGGCCTCGATAAGGATGGATCTGTTCAAGTTGAAGCTAGATGATAAAAATATGTTTTCTTCAACAAGCCGCTCTACACAGGTCCCTGCTTCCTTTATACTTGACTCAAGTCGTACCAATCTCTCCTTTTGTGCCAACAACTCAGTAGAAAGTTCATTATTCTCCCTGGAGAGGATCGCCCTCTCACTCCCCAGTTTCTCGCTTTCCTGTTTGATAGAAGCATTCTCACTCTCTAAAGCCCCCAATTGGGACACAGCAATTTCCAGCTTATCTTTTGACAACTCCAATTCAGTTTCCAACTTCTTGCATCTCGTGTTGCACAAATCAATACCCTCCATTGCACGAGCTAGTTGTAGGTCTACTTTCTCCTTTGCACTGATGACATCTTGCAATTCAGACTTGCAATGCATCAGTTCTGATGATATTTCTGTGCTCGAGGCTGTTTCTTCATCCAGTTTGGTCTGGAGAAGATCCCTTGAGAGCCCCATGAGGTAAAGTTCTCTTTTAATACTCTCCAATGACTCCTCAACATGTTTACTTTTTGCTAAGATTTCAGTTTCAGGGTTGGTACAAACACCAGACTCCTCTTTGAGAGAGGTTGGATCTTCTGTGTAAATTTCGGAAGTCACATTATCAGGATTCAGGTCATGTTGCAGTATTTCTGTAGCATTTGTTTCATTCTCTGAGCAATCTTCCCCTGTTCTCTCTCCATCTGCATCTTTTTTATCTTCAGCAGGTGCAGTAAACCGGCTTTCTCTCTCCTCTTCATGGATTGGGTTTTCAGGACCAGAATATGATATTTCCTGCATTGATTCCTCAACATGTTTACTTTTCGCTAAGATTTCAGTTTCAGGGTTGGTACAAACACCAGACTCCTCTTTGAGAGAGGTTGGATCTTCTGTGTAAATTACGGAAGTCACATTATCAGGATTCAGGTCATGTTGCAGTATTTCTGTAGCATTTGTTTCATTCTCTGAGCAATCTTCCCCTGTTCTCTCTCCATCTGCATCTTCTTTATCTTCAGCAGGTGCAGTAAACCGGCTTTCTCTCTCCTCTTCATGGATTGGGTTTTCAGGACCGGAATATGATATTTCCTGCATTGTCCCTACCAAGATATATATGAGAAATACAAAATGAAATTGCCAATTGAATTACAATTATAAATGCACATCAGGGGAGTTCTACAACTCTTGATGCCAAACAAAACAATATGAGAATGTCCTAATTTCTTATGTGTGAATAGAAAAGTGATATAGATCGCATCTAATGGATTTATTGTTGAGATTTCAGTTATTAAAGTTTCAATAATGAAGATATGGTGGAGGCATTTTTGGAACCCTCTTCAACATATATTGATTGTTTAAGCAAGTACATCGAGATATGGTATATAAATTCAAGCATAGAAGATTTATCCGCAATTAAGGTACTAATCTGCAAGTATGGTAAATCCCAATTGCACCTGCTGATTGGTAGCATGGTTCACTGATACCTCTTCTGGATCTTCCCTCAAATCTTCACCAACTTCATTATTAGATGCCAAATTGGCATCTAATTGGTCTGAATTTGCAGTAGATGCTGCCTCAAGTGCAGTGCTCTTGCCAGATGATTTTCCTTTACTGTTGCCACTGTTACTATTGCTTCCTTTGTTATCCTTCTTCTTTCTGTATTGCTGAAGCTGATGTATGACAACCAGACAATGCAAAATGAATCAGAATTGAGCAGAAAGAATTATCCAACATAAAATAGATTTAAAGATAAGAAGAAAAACCTTTTTGCGGCCAGCAGCCAAGAGATCACTGCGGTTCTTGCCTTTATCCATATTAGGCTCGGATCCAATTATCCCTAATTCGAAGACGGGGCGAGGGGGTGACCAGCGGGGGCCCAGGCCCCCACTCTAGATTGTTTGTGAAGTACCTTACCTTAAAAATCAGGACCTTCTACCATAGTAAGCAATAGTTCATTGTTACTACCATGGTTTGGAAGATCTCTCGGTTTATATTGGGCGATTTTCCAAACCGACTGGCGCGTTATTGGCGAAAAAAACGCTTGAATCGGGGCAGGGGTGAACCACCGGCTGGCTGATTCCTCCGACTCACCGTCCGAGTTGCGGCGAATCTTTCTTTTAGTTTGCTTCTGAGTGCCAAATTCTTCAGATTTGATTTGATTCTTTTTTTTTTTTTTTTAACCAATTCTTCAAAAGGCAACGGGGGATGGGATTGATGATCGGAAGATGGATTTGGGGGTAGCGTTAAGTATTCGTTAGTCAAGAGAAAGAGAAATGGGTCTGCCGGGTGGGGCCCGATAGTCAATAAGTAGGCAGCTGAAGAACCACAATTTTCCTAAGGCGTATTCTCTGCATTAACTCAAATCTCTCAACCCTCCGATTTTAAAAGGAGCTAATCCGATGCCTGTCTATAACATAGGAGGCCCTTTAATATTAGTGCAGATCTAGTTTGTACGACTTTTAAAACAGATCAAATGGTCGAGATGTATAAACTCAGAAGATTCTCTTTTGAGTTAATACAGAGGATACGAATTCCAATTTTCTGGGCATCAAATTTGAATTTTCGTACTACCAGCTATTACTTCTTTATTTTTTATATTTATTTATTGGGCTATGAGATAACGAATTAACTGGTGTTAGTTTATATGGGTGTGTTTTTAAGAGTAGATACAAGTGTATAATATTTCTTTTTCTCTTTTATTTAGTTTTAATATTTTTGAACTTGTTGCTTATTTTACTCTATTCTTTTTGTTAATTATTTACAAAAAAAAATTAAAAACATAAAGTAATTGAGACAAAATACCAGATTCTTGCAAGATTTGACAGGAAAAAAATTCAACCATGCACCATGTTTGATGTTGCACGAACGAATTGCTTTAATGCATAACGAACATGGCCAAATTTCCGCTATTCATCAGGGTTTGGTACTTCGATTTTTTTTTTTTTTTTAATCTACATTGGTGTGACCCTAAATATAAAAATATATGCTACGGCTTGCTATATTATGATCTAGTTTATGATAAAAGTATATCATGGGTACTCTAGAAGTCTAGATCAAAATTAAAAAAATATATATTCAATGTTTTATTTTAATTTGTCTTTGAAATTTACGGCCATTCTATAAAAAAAAATACTTTTTTTTTGCTTGCATTTTTTTTTATTAAACTAGCCCTTTCTAGAATGAAATGTTTTGTCTGGACATAATTTTCAAAAACTTATATTCTGTATATTTTTCTTTTTAAGCACGAAAGTAAAGTATTTTGAAAAAAAAAATTATCCAATACGATGGGTTTTGAGCATATGATTTTGATGACAAGATGTAGCATATATGTGCACTTATAATTTAAGCCAAGAAATAGTGAACGACTCCTTTTTTGAAAATTAATATCCATTGAAGTTTTGCATGTAAGATGTATGGAACGGAGAGAGAGGAAAAGAAGTTTTGTATCATTTATCATTTGAAATTACTCAATTTTTGTTTAAGGTATCTAAAAATTATGTTAAATTATGGTAAATATTTGTTATATGTCGGAAAACAGTAAAAAATATTATAAGTATATTATATTCTAGTATAATTTTTCAATAAAAGTTCGTGTCTAAGAACTACATTTATAATTTTGCACATAAATCTGATTTTAAATGAGAAACTAGAATAAATCAACAGATATTATATATTATTAAAGGGCAATGGGGGTTACTGTAGCGAGCAACAGTGCCACCCCGTCTCCATTCCATCCGATTCTTATCCTATGGTTTACAATTGTATCGCTGATGTCACCTACCGTCACCATAAGAAATCCCTCAATCTGCTCGGATCTCAATTTCCATCCCATCGTCGATTCCCGACCTTAACTTCCTTACTCACCTCTTCGGCGCGTGTCCCTCAGCTTGATGCCGCGTGTCTCCCTCCCATTTGAGTACCGCCTGTCACCGCTATGCGAACCCCTTCCATTGCCGCAATCCAACACAGCAGCCTCCCTAATCCCAACACCTCCGACTGGTTTCCTTTTCTCCATTCAGTCCTCCGCCGTCGGCAATCTTCTACCTGACTGCTACGCTCGCTCTCAATCTCCTTCCCTCGTCGTTCCCTCTCTTCTTCAATGAGTAAGTTATTCTCTACTATATCGATGCACAGTTTATGACTTAGTCTCAAAGGGAAGTTATCATATTCTTCTGTTTTTCCCCCTTTGAATTTATACTCCACCTTTTAGGTTTACATTGATTTCAATGTGCACAGAGTTGGGATTTTGATTTCAATCTATCTGATAAATTAATTTCATACATTATTTTCGTCATTTATTGGAGCTTGATTTCAATTGTTGAAGTATGGTTTACAAAAATAAACGCCCGGTTTGTCATGTGCAATCATTTTTTTAATTTGGGGGTTTGACATCCTTCAGTTCAGATCCAGTGCAATATTTGATTATTTAGTATGACATCTAAATCATCCATTTCTATCTGCCCTTAATTTAAAAACGGACCCCCCCCCCCCCCCCAAATTTCAAATAGACTTCAAAGTGATTTCTGCTCGGATGGGAGTACATCTGGAATTCACATCCCCTGAGATAGCTCAAATTCTGAGTTGATACGTGAAATGGAATATGATTGCATTTGTCCTGGTGGAATGCAAATATTACTCAAATACAAAATTTGTTCTCCTACCATATGATAATATGTCATGATTTTGTCAGTTAACTATGTTTCATTAAACTGTAAAATCACTCCGCATGCACCCTAGCTTGTAATAAGATATTTATACTTTCAAGAATAATCAAAATTTCCTCCCATCAGTGATTATATTTTACAACTAACAGTGTACTTCCAACTTCGGCAATCTTCTACCTGACTGTTTCGCTTGCTGTCGTTCTTCCTGCCTTGTCAGTCTTCCTCTTCATTAATAAGTAAGTTACTCTTCACTATACTGATGCAGAGGTTCGATTGGAAAGAAATTCATATCAGTATTCCATATGTGGCATACCAGTTCTCTAGATGTGCCCCTAAGTTTAGAGGTAATTACATGTATAAACCTCATAAATCAATCATATCAATGGGTTAAATATACTGACAGAGTAGTCTTGGGTTGCACAGTATTCATGTACAATGCCACCCTCATGGTAAGAATATGAAGTTGCGATTGACAAAACTTTTTCACGTGACAA
This sequence comes from Carex rostrata, assembly GCF_964058835.1. Lineage (NCBI taxonomy): Eukaryota > Viridiplantae > Streptophyta > Magnoliopsida > Poales > Cyperaceae > Carex > Carex rostrata. Next base: position 3,316,750 of record NC_135935.1, read on the forward strand.
GTCATTCGTACATTTTAAACTCTCAAAGGGAAGTTCTCCTATTGTTTTGTTTTTTTCCCTTTGAATTTATACTCCATTTTTTAGGTCTAAATTGATGGAGGTGTACTCCATGTGCTCAAAGTTGGGATTTTGATTTCAATCTATATGATAAATTTCATACATTGTTTTCGTCATTTACTAGAGCTTGATTTCAATTGTTGAAGTATGGTTTATAAAAATATATCTACGGTTTGTCATGTGCAACCATTTTTTTAATTTGGGGGTTTCACATCCTTCAATTCAGATCCAGTGCAATATTTGATTATTTCGTATGACATCTAAATCATCCATTTCTATCTGCCATTAATGTCAAAGTGGACCCCCCCCCCCCAAACAAACAAAATTTCAAATAGACTGCAAAGTGGTTTATGCTCGGATGGGAGTACAGATGGAACTCACATTCTCTCCCATTAACTACAGCGCTCCCAATTGCAAAATCTCAAAGTTCTTCACTCTGTATCTCATAGATTTGTTCCACAATGACAAATGCTCTACTAATTTCTATTATATGCCATGAATTTTTACTTCAATTGCCATCTCAATTTCAACAGCTCGGCAACAATTTTGCTAATTATGTTATTAATTATAACTATTTTTTCCTGGGTTAAAACTGTTGCATTCTTCCTTCATGTAGGTGTTATTATTTTACAATTAATCGGTGTGCAATTACTGACCTTTTTTTTATTATTTACTTCCATTGTTGAAGGACTCACTGGATATCTTTCTTACCAGCATCTCGCCACAATCAAAGCAAGTGAGGTTGTGCTCATTTCAGTCAAGTTATACTTTCTACATAAGGCCTTCTGCCAATTTTTGCATTTACCCTGAGTATATCATACACCATTTTTATATTTTTACATTTGAAATTACCTTTACTGTTCAATACTTAACAATACAAATGTCTTCAAGTGATATGAGTTACGCGCAGTACCATCAGCCTGTATATCTTCGAGAGACAGAGAATTACTGTCACTAACCAAAAAAATTTGTTCACGAATGGTCATATTCAAACTTTAGTCCCCAACCAAATATGGCTTCACCAACACCCTCTTTTAATTTTGGAGATTTGCTCTATAAAGTAGTTGTCTTATGACTACTTTAACAACAACAACAACCAAGCCTCTAGTCCCAAACAAGTTGGGGTAGTTGTCTTATGACTATAGTTCAATTCTTTTTCATAAGCACAAAATCAAGGACTTTTACTTCCTTCCTTATTCAATGAGTATTTTACACGGAGTTTGAATTCTTTTAAGAACGAATTAATGTGTCATGAAATGATTAAAACAATCCAGCCACATGGTGAGTCGGAGATTTAATCATTCGTGATGTCATAGCACTCGTCAAGTCTAATGAGTGTCATTTGTTGGTATCATACCAATATTAAAACTGCATCAAATTCATTTCGCATTTCATTTCATTGACTTCAATTTACATAGTTATGTTTCATAATGTTTCTATTCCTACAAGAAAAATAAAATTGCTCAACAGAAGTAACAATATGGGAGAGGTTTTCTCAGCAAATTTTCAATTTTTTCCCATATTTTTCATAATTCGTACCAACAGTTTGCTCAGCAAATTGAAAATTAATTGGAATATACACATCTTGACGTCTGAACTAACTTCCACATATAGTATGTTATAATTGGATTTTTTCCGTCTAGTATGTTATACAATGTTGTTTCTTAATTTTTCCACATGTTCTCACACATAGCACTGCTAAGATACAAGTTGTCATGAGTATATTTACTAATTATCTTTTAATTCTACGGTTACTTTACTGTCAGGGAAGCCAGATTGTATGACTACTCCTTCCTCCTCTTTCTTCCAGCTTCCCACCGAAGAAGGCATTACTGGTCACTCTTATTGAGGTACTTCATTTCCGTTGCACCATGTATTAAGCCATATAAATTAGCAATCCACATCTAACATTTAAGAAAATTAATATTACAATCATGGATCACAAGCTCAAATCTTAGTTTCAATTTGAATTTCTTCACAATTTGGAAATTATAGGCTTTCACCTCGGTAGTGTACTCCTTGATACTATGGTAATGTTAATATTAGAAAAATTATTTGGTACTGATACCAACAATGCACATATAGAAATTAGAACGACCAACCTAAGAAGCGTAAGAAGCCTATAAAACACATGCTTTCTATACAAAAAACATAAAAGGGGAGGGGTATGCCTGCTAAGTAAAGGAATGAATAGGAACCAGGGACCTTATTGCATAAATACACAACCAATGAATGCAAGGAAGGCCACTGGTTCATGCTTAATGCTTTACTAGTAAGGGTAACTAGGGACTCATTGGGGTTTGCACCAGTTTCGGTGCTTCCATATAACCTAGACACTGTTCAGACAGTGTCTGGATATGAAATAAACGAGGCAAGTGCTGGTGACCAGTGCAAAACTCAACTGCTACCTCTGCTGTTCTAAAAAATGCCAGAAATGCCCTCTCCGAGAAAACAGACAAATAAGAGGGCATAGGCCATGTTTCTGTCAAATCCAAGTTTACAGATAAAGAAGTTTCCCAAGTAGTTTAGACCAAAATTTTGTATTATTTAGGTTTTTTATACTATTTTCTATGAATTTCTGATTCTCAACTTTTCAATTTGCTTGATATTCTTCTTTTTCTTTCTTCTTTTGCTGCTGCTGGCACATATCATATGGTTTTAATCCTTCTAACAGACCTCTGTAGAAAATTTCTAAAATCATGAGATAAATCACACATGTAATATAGGCTCAAATAAACATTTCTATATAAAGAAATTAAATTTCCATGTAGCCTATTCACAAGAAAGTTGTGCAGCTCATCACGAGTCAGCTTCGCATATTCCAATTACACCACTCTTCCGTATATTTAGGTATATATTTCTCTTGCTATATTTAATATTTTTTACTGTGCTTCCCAATTGTTAGTTGCAAGTGAAAAATTTCTTGCACCAGCAAATTCATAAACCATAACTGAGAAAATATTACCTGCATTCAATTGAATATAGTTAGGGGAAACAAATTGCATTTTATTTCACTCTTTCCTGGGAAGTTCCCTTTTATCAAGTCTACAGGGAATTGTATCACCAGCTTTTAACCCATGTAGTTGACTCTCAGGTTTTACTTACAGTTAGGAATGAATGCGTGTAATTTCTTAATAAACATTGTCTAATCCAAGTGGTCTAATTATTTTTCCATCTAATAATTAATATTCACGTAGTTATTGCGGGTATATGACATTAGTAAGAATTTTTCCATCTAGTATGTTCTACAATGATGTCTCTTATATTCCCACATGTTAACACACATAGCACTGCTAACATACAGGTTGTCATACTACGTATATTTACTAATTATCTTAGAATTCTATTGTTATTTTACTGGCTGTTATTGAACAGAAGGAAGAAAAACAAAGTTGTGTAGCTCACCACGAGTCAGCTTCGCATATTCCAATTACACCACTCTTCCGTATATATTCAGGTTTATATTGCTCTTGCTATATTTAATATTTTCCAGTGTGCTTCCCAATTGTTAGTTCCAAGTGAAAAATTGCTTGTATCAGCAAATTCGTAAACCATTACTAGGAAAATATTACTGTCATTGAATTGAGTATAGTTAGGGGAAACAAATTGCATTTGATTTCACTCTTTACTGGGAAGTTTGTTGTTATCAAGTCTTCATGGAGTTCTATGACTAGCTTTTAACCCGCGTAGTTGACTCTCTGGTTTTACAAACAGTTAGGAATGAATGCGCGTAATTTCTTAATAAACATTGTCTAAGCCAAGTGGTTTACTTATTTTCCCATCTAATAGTTAATATTCACGTAGTTACTGCGGGCATGACATTAGTACGTAGTTAAAACAAGTTCTATCTAGCCAGAGGGTTACTCAGAACCTAGAACAAAAGAGTCTTTCCAAATTGTCTGCTCATGATTATGAAATACAATACAAATAGGCGAAAGGAAAACAAATCGTACATTTTAAACGGGCTCTTACAGAGGACACAGTATCCCAAAAAATACAAATTGTTAGCATTCTTATCCTTTTACTTCAGTCCAACAAATCATTTTTAAAAAAAAATCCCCTCCAATTACCACCATCATCAGCATGTAGTACCAGTGATTCCATAATTGCACAGTCAACATGGTTCTATACCATTGAAATTAATTCTGGCGGCCTTGGCTTTCCCAGAAATATGGTGTTATGTGTTTAATTTCCTTCCGTGGTTAAACAAAAAAAAGGGGGGAGAGATCATGTCAGCTTCGTTCTCAACTGTCTAATTTAACTTAGCATTTAGCTGAAAGTGAGTTCCATACAATACCAGCAAGTATCTGTACAATACCACATCTGCTGAAACTTTGTTCAATTATTTATTAAAGCACATTCAACCATGATGTATGATGCTTCAATTTTTTCAGTGAACGCAAAAAAGATAAAATTCCCGGTGGACCTGTGAGGAAACTCCCTGCTCACATAAGTTTTTAGGTTGCCATTGGCCTTCACAGAAAATTTAAATTGTCAGTGAAACATCTGATTGTTGCAAAATGGATGGATTATGTATCCGTCCAGGTTATATTGCTAAATGCAGAATGAACTGTAATGAAGCTAAACAGATTTACATTTTCAGTTCAACCATTGTATAAACTCTATGTTGTTAACACACAAATACAGTGCCATTTTTTTACTTATATTTTAATAGCACTGTAGTTGTCCCGCCCGTTGTGATTTGAAGCAACCCAGGAAATTATTTTGCCTGTTCCAAATATAAAGAATTGATTTCTGGTTGCAAATATTGTACAGTATTTCAGATGTACTTCAGATCTAAGGTTGTTTTGGAAAGTCCATTTTATTTGTCATGACGGTGTACACTTCCCTCATTAGCTGATGAATACAATTTTTCTTTTTTCCATCATATCTAGGCAGCACGAGATTTTTAGTAACTAAATCCAACTTCCATCGCAAGCTGTTCATTCCTTCACTGACTATGCTGTACTGGTAAAACACTTTAGCAAGCAAATTTAACTTCTTCCATCTCAAACTGGTCACACTTTATCTGACAATGATGTTTTGTAACAACAGAAAATCTAGAGGGCTATTGCAACCTATCTGGAAACGTTCAGAGACCAAAAGCCAAGAACCAAGAACCACAAAAATACCAACAGAGAGCACACTGGTTACACGTAGATAATTTAGTGATTGATGCAAGGGCATTATATTATTGATCTAACGATTTCATGGAATGAAATAGCATTATGTACTTATATAATAATCATTACTTATTAAAATTAGTGGTTTACAAATTGATTTCGAATAGAACTTACAACAAAATTTGCAACTTTCCAGAAAAAATAAAATAAATTTGTAAAGCAAAGAAATTTAATGTAACTCCATATTATTCAAATATAGAAAACGCCCATAAATTTAACATATTTTTTTCAGGACTTGCCAAAGTTTATTACAAGATAAATTAATAGAAGAACATGTCACATAAGTACTCAGAAAAACACTTGCACTGCTCAGAAAGAATGTCTCCCAACAAAAACATTCGAGAAAAGATATAAAAGCCCAACAAAACAGTTGCGGCAAGGCCGCAACAGAAGTCACTAGTTTATATATTACATCTTTCCAGTGCTCTCATTCTACCTCTACCGTTCACAAACATTTCTTGAAAAATAAAAAATAAAAATTCTCGTTTATAGAAAATTATAATTTTACCATAGCCACACTATGGAGATACAGACTTTTTTACTGGAGATCGCACTATGGGGATGCGACCCCAGATAGAAGTCTGCATTATCATAGTGCGGCTTCTTTACATTTTTTTTTTCAAACATTGGAATTTTGAGATTGATCTTAGAGGATCGAATTCATATGAAATGATTATGTATTATTTTATTTTTTGGTTATTTTTCATCAAAGATTCTAGAAGTTTAATCGCTGAATTAATTTTTATTACAAAGAAATACAATTAGATATATATTATTTTATGATTATTTTTACTGAGTGAGTTTTGCATTGATCTGTTCATCACAACTCTGAGATCCTAGAAGTTTAATCGCCGATATCTCTAAATTTATTTTTATTACAAAGAAATTCAATTAGATATATATTATTTTATTGTATGGTTATTTTTCACCGAAGACCTTAGAAGTTTATTCGCTAATATTCCTAAATTTATTTTTATTACAAAGAAGTACAATGACATATATATTATTTTATTTGTTTTGTGATTTTTTTCACCGAAGACCCTAGAAGTTTAATCGTTGATAGTCCTAAATGAATTTTTATTACAAATTAATTTAAAGACCCTAGAATTTTTCTCTGTAATAAAAATAAATTTAAAGATATTGACGAATAAACTTTTAAGGTCTTCGGTGAAAAATTACCATAAAATAAAATAATATATATCTAATTAGATTTCTTTGTAATAAAAAATAATTTAGGGCTATCGGCGATTAAATTTTTAGAGTCTTCGGTGATGAAAAATAACCAAAAAATCAAATAATATATAATCTCAAAATTTCAAAGATTAAAAAAAAAATGTAAAGGGGCCGCACTATGATAATGCGGACTCTATCTGGGGCCACATCCTCAAAGTGTAGTCCTCAGTAAAAGAGTTCGCATTCCCAGTGCGCCCGTGATAAGTTTGGAATTTTTCAAAAATGAGAAATTTTTTTTTTGAACAAATGATATATTTAAAAATTTTGGCCATTTGTATTTGACCAATTATTAATTCTTTGCAAACGAAGGGAATTAAAAGGGAAATTTTACAAACTACTATTTTTTTCAAAACTATAAAAAATTACCTCTCTTTTAAATTTTTTGAGAAAATATCCTTGTAAGATCCACTTTCTCCTCTCCTCTTTTCCTCTCAGTTATTCCCTTTCCTCTCTTTCTCATTTTTCCTTTCTCTTTATCTTTCATATAAAAAGCCTATGCTTTTTTTTAGTTTTATAAAAGATACTCTAAGTATAATAATAAAATATCATTTCTACTGTAATAAAAAACAGTCTGATGTACACGCTGTAAGAAAGAAAAATATTACCGGATAGTTCAAATATTATTTTCATGTACATAAAATTTTATATAAATTCATAAATACTACGTTATCTTAAAATTTAAACTATTACTGAAACTTTTCAAAATATGCAAACTAACACACGTTGACAGCAACTGATATCTCCACATTATTTTTTAAAATTATGAAAAATACTATGTTATGTGTAATTTGTGTCATGTTTCATCAAATAAATGGAGAAAATTAACATGTCCACGCAATTTTTTTTTGAAGTCCTACTAATTTACTCATTTGATTTCACCCAAATGCCTTTAACAAAATAATAGTTGGATTGTATTTTGAATTAATGTTCCGAAGGTCAGAAATGATTTAAGTCAAATAATGTACTTTCATTCTTTCAAGTCCTTATTGTAATATTTTATTATTTTGACAATTATTTCTTTACAACAACTTATTTAAAGAAGAATCTGATGTGAATAATATGCAGCACATTCTTTACGCGATTGCGCTCATAAACTATTTGCAATCGTTCAGTTCATAAAAATCATATTATTTTTTAATTTATGTTTTAATTCATTTTTTTCACAACTCATGAAGTCTAAGGTACAAATAATGAGACGAGTGCCAAAGAACCATCTAGAGTTTAGTCATTTTGTAGTGGAGCTTTACCATGTAATGGTATAAAAAAAATTAAGTTGCATAATAACAACACCTATAATAGTGTCAATCTATTATGCAATGCACTGACCAAAAGAATTGCAAATATAAAATTTGTTCCGATTTGATAACACTTGCCACCTGATTTAGTTAATCATTTATCCCTTCTTATATATAATAATTATCATTAAAACCGGAACCAAAAAACATTCCACAGTTCAAAAAAATTTAAGACATAAAAAAAAATTACTATTGAACAACATAAAGTATAATTGAATAGAAAGGAGAAATGAATAATTGAGAGGGAAGAGGAAGAGAGGAGAAAATGAGATTTACAAGAGCATTTTATCAATAATTTTGAAAGAAGAGCAACTTTTTTTTTTATAGATTTGAAAAGAAGGAAGTTTGTAAAAAAATTTATATTAAAACTACAGATTGAGTTTAGAAAATCCAGCACTTGTTGTTATGAAGTGCACGAGTCGACCCACGATGAGTTGGATCGTACGGTCCATACTCTGTTCACTTCATTTCTTACCGCACGTTCTGTTTTTGGACTCAACAGGAAAAAAAATGTTAAAACATCCAGAAAATGTCCCCTTATTCGGAATGATCATCAAATATAATTGTATCTATTTGTTTAATTGCTCGAGTATTTAGCACATGTTACAGAGTTTGGGGTATTACAAATTGTTTGATTGACATTTAAATCTATTCATCATTATTTTATTTCAATAATATAACTCTTTTTGATAAATACTTCTATAAACATTAATTTTCATGAATTACTTGTAAAGTTCTGCTCAATGGCAAGTACTCTAAAATTTTTAATTCACTAAACAATACTTATTACTTTTTGACAATAAATAATCATAATATCTTAAAATTGTAGTACTATTATCCTTCAAAATTAGATGAATTTCTATTTGGAACCAACTAATTAAATGTTAATATAACGACAAAATAAGCATATCTATATTAATGCTTTACTTGAATAAATGAATTGGACTCCACTTGAATTGCACACAAATAAAATCACCTAAAAATGGATTTTGGTATGCAATTGGGGAATATTTTAGCGTACCCATAGCAAAGGCCTTCATTCATTTCCCGTCGCTCATCGGGTTGCCCATCCAGTCAGATCTGGCTGCTTAGTTCTCATCCCTTGAAAATTGAAATCTAGATCTAAATCCTAGGGTTTCTCTTTCTCCCATCTCTCACCATCCAAATCATTCCCGATCAAATCAGATCAGATCGGATCGATCCCCCTCCGGTCTCAATAACCATCCTTTTTCTACAAAAACAATGAGCGCAAATCCAAACCCTAGCCATGATGGGAAGCCCTACCAGCCGCGTCGAGCCCCGGAACCTTCGCCGCAGCAATCTCAGGATGACTCGGCGCCCGAAGCTGAGCCAATCGTCGCTGGCGTTGGTGGCGCGGTATCCATGGACGAGGAGCACGAGGGACACGACGACGTTGTGGTCGGGATGGATGCTGACGTGGCGGCGGATCCACACCTAATGGTCACGGCGGCGCAGCCGATCAGTGGGAATCAACTTACCTTGTCTTTCCAGAACGAGGTCTACGTATTTGATTCTGTTTCTCCCGAGAAGGTTCATGTTTTTCTCAATTTCTCCTCATATTCGGTTTTTTTTTCTTTATCTTTTAAATCTTTTTCTTTGCAAATGGTATTCCGTTTAGGTTGTCTTAATTTAGGGTACTCTTACAGAAACCAAAGAGAGACAGAGACAATATTGTGTTAATTATGCAATATTTACAGAAACCAAAGTTCAATATTAAATTCATTTCGGATCAGATTATTCAATCATAGATTGATAACTCTGTTTGCACGGTTCTGTCAAATCAGTATGTTTATAGTTAAGTCAGATACTTGTGCAGATGTTTGAAAGCACGCTTGTTTCTTGCATATGATCTGCATCTAGGATTATCGTTTTCGAGAACTATATGATGGTAGCTTTAGGGTAATGCCTGTTTCTAGCATATGATATGTGTCTAGGACTATCGTTTTCAAGAGCTATATGTTGGTAGCTTTAGGGTTTTCATGAATTGTTAACTATATTATCAAGTATTTCGAGCTACCTTAATGCAAATAATTTATTTCTGTTATGAAGTTTGTATATTTGCATAATACTTGTAAATTGTAATACATTTCAATATTCTTTTTTCTAAACTTGGATTGTGCACACACTAAAGTAAAGAATAAAAAAGCACTAGAGAGAGATGCAATAGTCTAGTATTTTTGTTATTTCCAGGTTCAAGCTGTTCTCTTGTTACTTGGTGGAAGGGAGATTAATACTGGGGTTGGGGCACTGCCATCATCTTCTAATCCATATAATAAGGTAATAGCTTATTATTATTATTATTATTATTATTATTATTATTACTATTATTATTATTATGATTATGATTATTTTTATTAAACTAAGGGTCATTGTAATTCATAAGCTTATTTTAATCTAACATGTAATGTAGAGATTGAATTACCCACATAGAGTTGCATCGCTGATGAGGTTTAGGGAGAAAAGGAAAGATAGAAACTTTGACAAGAAGATCAGATACACTGTTCGAAAGGAAGTAGCTCTAAGGTATTATCTATTTATAACTTCGATTTAAAGGAGATTTTGGTACGCAAAAGGTTCTGAACAAATAGCGGAGACTGGTTCTATGTTACCTAAACCTTCAAGTTGCAAACTTCATTTATGTAAATATCAAAATTTAAGCTGATGATTTGTTGGAGCCAATGCCTGAATTACATTTGGATTTTTGTATTATTTGGTCGCACTTAAGAGAAAGGTATACTTTAGTTTATAGTTCTGAGTTTTTAATATTATCATACTTATCATGTTGTCTGAGTTGTATTTTTCTCTATGTGTAGGATGCAGAGAAACAGAGGACAGTTCACTTCGTCTAAATCAAAGGGTGAAGATGCAGTTTCAGGTGTTACCTGCCCTGAAACCTCCCCTAACAACTGGGGCTCTGTGGAAGGCCGCCCTCCTTCTGCTGCCGAGTATGACTCCATCTCACTTCTGTTTTATTTGCTAATAAAAATAATTGTGTAGGTTCAATTAGCGTATAATAGTATTATCTGCGACCAGCTTAGTAGTTTTCTTTTGTTTTGTTTTCCTTTTTTTTGAGTAAATTAAAATAATGTTTGAATTCGGGTGTGATGGAAATAGTGAAACCATCCTCCCTATTATTTTTTTAGGTTTTATTATTTGTTTGTATAATTATTTTTCTTCTCAGATGCCATCATTGTGGAATAAATGCTAAGTCAACACCTATGATGAGGCGTGGGCCCGACGGACCCAGGACCCTGTGCAATGCTTGTGGATTGATGTGGGCCAATAAGGTTTCTTTTATTAGACCCTCTTTTAAATAGACCAAACTTTATTCTTGTATCTTGTTGCTGTTTATTTTGGTTCTATTTTAGAATTGGTTTGCAACTTTTTTGTGTGAATATTATGGATGTCTTGGTGAATTTCAAGTTGTGTACAATTCATCTGGTCCTAATATCTTATAGACCAAATTATTCATCCAGTTGGAGGCAAAGTAATATATAGTAATTGCTTTTTTTATTGCAGGGTACAATGAGAGACCCTCTTTTAAATAAACCAAACTTTATTCTTGTATCTTGTTGCTCTTTATTTTGGTTCTATTTTAGAATCAGTTTGCAACTTTTTTGTGTGAATATTATGGATGTCTTTTTGAATTTCAAGTTGTGTAGAATTCATCTGGTCCTAATATCATATAGACCAAATTATTCATCCAGTTGGAGGCAAAGTAATATATAGTAATTGCTTTTTTATTGCAGGGTACAATGAGGGACCTCTCAAAATCTCCATCAACAGTTATGCCTATTCAATCTGTACGACAAGCCTTGCAACCTGATCCTAAGGATTCTGTAAGCCCGCCCCTTCTATATAAATTGTCAAATCAAAGGTCACACTCTGTTTTGTTCCAAGGAGCCACAGCTAATAATTTCTTTCTATTGGATATTTCAGAATGTGACTGTTGCAGCTGTTGCAGAGCAGAACTCAACTCTGGTTACAGCGAACGGACATGATTCATCTTAATGACATTATATCATATGATTTGATGGAGAGAATTTCTATGTTATGTAATTTCTTACTAAGCAACATCTATGGGGCAGGACTTTGTTGCTGCAGAGAGTGAAACTAACTTTTACCTTTTGATGACATTTGGTTGGACAACTTGAGTACTGTTGTCAGTTATGAGTTCTTTGTATACTCGGTGTTTATATTTTCCTCGTTTGGCGTTTGATAATTAGTGGTGTTTTTGAGATTTACTTTTAATTGTTTCAGTGCAATGACTCATCCATCTCAGTAAGTAGATGTGGTACCCCTTTGGTCCCAAGACAAGATTCGACGTGAAACATGTTTCTCTGAAGCAAAATTATTATTGCTGCATAAATGTGTAGGAGCAACCATGGCCAACTCATCTTGTAAGATGAGCGACAGAGCAACTGTCGTTGCTTAAAGAAATAGTCAGATGTTTCGTTGAGTGTACGACTGACTTTTGCTTGATGGGGCGTTTTTGTCTGTCTAAATCTGCATTTTACAAAGAATAGCAACAACATTTTTGGTTACCGAGTAATATTGTATGTCCAAAATCCCAGGTGTTGTGTTAAATTTTCAAAAACATAAAATTTAACACCCGTCTCCAAAATTCCGAGCATAAGTTGACGCAATAATTCTGGATGTGTATATTTAGATTTCACGTTTGATTTTGTGATTTCTTCACTATTCATGTTCACCATGTTTGGTTGTGGCTTAGGCCTCGTTATTCCACCAAACGTGCCTTAATTGACCCGGACTAAGATGGCATAAGCCTATTTTTAGACCGGCTTAAATTAAACCACATCACATGGTGATTTAATTTTTATTCCACCTCGTGGCCTAACTTGAATGATTATAATAATATTTTATTTGTATATAATTAGTATATTATTATTAATAATTATATAATTAATATCTTATATTGTTAATATATTAAATAATTATTATAATAATATTATATAATTAATATCCTTTTATTAATAATTATTATTAATAAATAATTATAGAATTATTATGTTATATTGTTAATATAGTAAATCATTATTATAATAATATTATAATATATTATAGTTGTTATTGATATGTTAATATTATATAATTAGTATCTTATTATTATTAATTATTATTAATATATAATTAAATAATTAATATTTTATATTGTTAATATATTAAATAATTATTTTAATAAGATTATATAATTAGTATCTTTTTATTAATTATTATTAATTAATAATTATATAATTAGTATTTTATTATTAATATATAATTAATATTTTATATTATTAATATATTAAATAAATTTTATAATAACATATAATATATTACAGTTCTTATTAATATATTAATATTATATAATTATTATCTTATTATAAATAATTAATCAATTTAGACTTTCAAAACTTTAGTCCTCCACCAACTCTAACCAAATAAGGAATAGTTAAGCTATGATTTAACTTTAGGCCTTAACCAAATATAAATAATTTAGACCGGTCTAAGTTGGAATAACCAATTTAGACCTTCTTAACTTTAGACCACAAACAAACACGAGGGTTGTTCTTTGTAAACTAGGGTTAGATATTAAAAAAAATTGTACAGCCTTTCTTTGTACGCACTTTACTCGAAAAAGGAAATGGAAGAAGTTTTTGAATTTTTTTTTTCTTTTCGATTACAAATCGGTATAGCTGCTTTTTCGCCTAAAATTCAAGGCCCTCCTGTATAGTTCAATTGAATAGAATTTAATAGAGACAATTTTTTTTTGGAAGTGTGTAAAATCAAAAGAAATGATTTCACTTTAAGAGAAAATGATACTTTTATCCTCATTATTTTTTAGTAAACATATACAATAACCGTCTTTCTATGTGATTTTTCTAAATTCAAAAATCCGAAATTTTTAAATATACCGTAATCTCAAAAATAATAAACTAAAACGCCACGATTTTGTCAAAATTCAAAAATTGCCATGGCCGCTTCTAAAGAATGCGGCCACTATCGCAAATTTCCATAAAACCCATTTATGGAGAGATTCATTTCACAAGTCATTTTCACCGATCCTCTTTTTCTCAGCTAAACCTCTCTTTTTCATTTTTTTTCAGTATTTGTAATTTTAGGTTTCCTTATATACTCATACCAAAATTGTTGTTATGATATCGGTTTACACTGGTGGTGAGATTCTAACAGGCCATAATGGGGTTTATTACAGTATCGGACATGTTTCTGTGATACCGGTAATGCCGGGTACTGATTTTTTGGTTTTGAAATCGATTATTTCTCAGAACCTGGGATTGAATTAGGATCGATATGATCTTGATATTCAGGCCAAAATTAACATGCCCACTGGTTCAGGACAAACCTGGTTCCAACTATTTCCTGTTCAGAATGATGAAGTCTGGCATGTATTGTACAACCAGACCATTAGTTGTCCTGGGGGGTGGATACAAGGTAATTGAACTCTTTGTGGAGATTAACCGAGTCCAGGGTCCCAACCCCCTTGCGAAATTTATAAATGTCAGCAATGGTTTGCTCAAAGGAGGGCAAAAGTGGAATTTGAAGCAAGCCAGGGTCAATAGTTCTCATGTCGTGTGCACAAGGTATTTTATTTTCATTAAATTATTTTATTTTTTAAAATTTAAATTATTCTATTTTCATTCAATTATCATCAATTTTTCTTAGTTGATTAACAAACGGTGCGGGAGGTCACAATCTATGACAATGCTCGGTGGATTTGGCAACTAGAACGAGTTTGAGGTAACATCTACACAAGAAAAAGTTAATGCATACATGTCTGACGCTTATGACCGGTTTACCAATGCCAATTATAAATACACGGTGGTAATCACGAATGATAACACGGTTACATGCAAATGCCAGAAGCCGCAATTAAACAGAATACCGTGTTCTCATGTTCTGGCAGTGTGTCGTCTCCGAGGCATTGACCCTGGTAGGTTCGTACATTACTACTACCACATCTAGACACTGATCAACACATGGATGGGTGAATGGCATGTGTATGACAATTAGTCTGATTGGCCGGAAAACGAAGGCCCAACCCTTGTTCCAAATGACAAAAATATTACTTTGGGTCGAAAGCGAGTCAATAGGATTCCGATGTGGCTTGATTTACTGCATAATAGAAGGAGAGGACATCAGGCTGGCCGAGATACACAGGAACAACAAAATAGAGCTGCTCGAGATGCAAGAGGTAATTAACTCATATTTTTAAATTAAATTCCAACTTTAAAAAAAATTAATAATAACAATACATTTTTGTTTGTCAATTTTCAGGTTGAGAGAGAGGCAAGCAATGTATTTTTATCTAGTAGTCAATTTTATGTTATGGGTTTTTTGTTGTAATATTTTGAAGAATATTATTTAGGAGTACTTTTATTGTATTGAATATTTATTTCATGTTTGTTAGGTGTATCTTAATTTAATATTTCTAAATCAAAACAAAATCAAACTACTTCTTCGTACATATGCAGTTAACGAACGACATTGCCAACATAATATTCCTTTTGACAAGCGTAAAATATTTTTCAAATTAAATACCATACACAACTATAACTACAACTATTTTCAAAACAAAAAAATCAAAACAACAAAAATATAAAATCTGCTAACACTGAAACAAAAACAACAAAAAAAAAAAAAACAAACGGGCCGCATCCCCTAGAAGCGGCCTGCTTTGCCTAGATGTGACATTTTTTGAATTTTGACAAAACCGTGGCATTTTGGTTTATTATTTTTGAAATTATGGTATATTTAAAAATTTCGGCTCAAATATTACTGATCTATTTTTATGACAGGTTTATCATGTTTACCATTAACCCCTGCAACAAATACAATAGTTATGTGAACACACAATGAAAATTGTGTACTTTTAGAGTTGGTACATGTCCGTACAGATCGAATACAATGGAGAATTAAATCTTAGTTCTTGATTTCATGAAAATAGAATTAAGGCTATCTAAGATAACAAAAAAACCAAATGAAGTTGGTGTCAATAATACCAGCAAGCATAGCCTGACACAACATTTTGAGGAAGTAAAAATCAAATTGAGCTAGAAAAAATAGACAAAGTAAAGCCTTAAAACCTAATGATTGAAAAATAAAACTATTTCTATAAACTGCATATGTCTTCTTTGTGATGACCGTATTCAATTTTTCGAAAGTGAGCAAATAGATCACTAACTTTGTATTAAAAAATATACAAGCCTGTACAACGCCACACTGTAAGTTTTACCTTACCAGTATCAGAACTTTGAAAAAATTATGAAAATCTAACACAGTACTTATAATTGGTTAATTACAATTACAATTACAATGAAAACAACACTGCAATGAATACACTGAGGGACAAAATCCATTGTCACATGCGACCTTTGTCGTTCCCTTCACAGATGCTCCGACCATTGCCGTATCCTGATAATTGTTTCATGTATGTCTCGTCATCATACTACATCTGTGCACAACGCTGCACAGTTTCAAAAACTGGCTATGATTAATAGTTGAAACCAAGTGTTGTTTAAACCTCTATAATAATCTATATTTAAAGATTGCACCACACATAAATACTCCTAAATCTCCATCACTGTCATCATCCAAAGACGAATACAACTTAATAGAAAATTAATTTATTTTCTTGCATATTCAATTAATTAATAAATCAACCAATTCAATGAACTAAGTGGATTAACCTAATTCTTAATTTGCAACAAACACAATTAGTAAAACAGTCATTTTAACCGTCATCTTCAAGCACTAAATACAAAAATGTGAGACATAACTGGAACACAAAAATATCGCTATTTTCAAAATATCGATCTTCAAAACAGTCATCTGATCAAACTTTATTAAAATGCAATTCATCATTTCTTAATTTGCATATTAAAAATTAATATGCAAATTAATATGCAATTCATCATTTCTTAATTGGCATATTAAAATGTGCATGAAGATCAAACTTTATATATTTTTTAAGAAATTTACTATTTTTTTTAGATAGGTACAAAGTCACTTTTTTTTAATGGTTCAAAATCTTATAGAAAAACAGTTATTTTGTATATTTTATTTATCTAATAAATAAAAAATAGTAAAATATCGTAAGCCCATTTCCTTATTTTCTGATTTCAATTGTTAATACTTAATATTATGTTGGGCCTTCTGGTTGTACATCATTATTCAAGAAGCCCGGGTATCCTTTTCTTTTCCAACAAGTAAGAAACCCTGTTTTGAATAACAAATTTCTATATAAGGGTAAATTTGAAAATTTCTGAGATGTTTATTGCATTTTGTTCGCGGCGATAATCAAAGAATCGGTCGAACATTTTTCAAAACACAGAAGAGAGAGAGAAAGAGAGAGAGCGTTCAAAAAAAAAAAAGAACACAGAGAGAGAGAGAGAGAGAGAGAGAGAGTGAGTTGTGAGATGGAGATGAACGAAGGGGTAACTGCGATAAACGATCAAGAAATGGAATCTCTACTCAGGAACTTCGATCAGATCTATCAAGTTTGTGTTTCTTTTCAAGTGTGCTCTGTGTATGCGTGTGCGTGTTCTGGTGCGCGAGGATATGTGAACTTTTTTTTTTTTTTAGTTTCGAGTTAAACAGCTGAGTCATTGCTTTCTAATTAGAGAGAGTTATGGCTTATTATTTTAAAAGACCTTTTATATTTCGTAATTTTCCAGTTGGGAAAGGATGATAGCTTTCGGAGGATATTTTGTAATCAGATCTAGATTATTTTTTTTAAAAAGAGAGAGAAAAAAGGAGTAAACTACCAACATCATTAGTATAATGCTTCTCTTAAGCCGAGCTCCTTCCGATAATTTTTTTCCATAACATATCATGGAAGCCTAATTATCTCTGTATGACAAATGATGAATTGCGAAGCATTTGTTTCAAATATTCTAACTAGAGTTACCATGCTGTATCAGGGATACAAAGATGCACTTGTAGAAATACAAACATTAAAGTTGAAGTGTAGTTCTGAAAGGATGAGATCAGAGGCACTCAATACCGCCTGTAATGACCTTAAACTAGGTAGCAAAATGTAATATTTACAAAATTAAATGATTAGAGTTTTTTCAATTGGTTTCAATATTGTAAACAGCAAGTTGGGGTTAACTATATATTTTATTTTGCAGAAAATGACCGATTGAAAAGGGCATACACTGAGACCTTGTTTAAATTTACTAATCAGGTAACTATTTTAGCTCATTCATAGAAAAATTTATCCAAATTATGTGAATTTTGAGCTATGGTAAGCTTAATATTCGAAACATGTAAATATTATTTCTGAATTTGCAGATGAAATATTATACTGAGTACCGTAGGATGAAGGAAGAACTGGAGAAGGCAAATAACAACTTTCTTGCCTTAGAAGAGGTGAAATTTCTTCATTGAAATATCTGACATATAAAAAACAAATCATAGCTGATTACATTATTTGTATAGAGCAGGAGCACAAAAGAAAAATAGAGGCGCTACAACAAGAGAATGATTCTAAGCTAGTTGAATTAGACAAGCAACTAAGGTAACTGTATCTACTTTACAGAGTTTACAACTGATGACCTGGAGTAACTTGACAAATGATCGTTTTATGTCCAAATGGAGAAATATCTTATGTTTCTGTTTAAATCATGGTAATATTACGGCCGTCCATCCTCCCCTGATTTTTCAAAAGCCAACCAAATTATCGATTAAAGGGTTCTACTGAACACTTTTGTCTTTGTACATATACCTGTACATTTCATTTGTTGTAGAAGTATGCTGTATGCAGTATGCAGTATGCAGGGTGTTTATTCTACGCTTGTAGGTATACATTAAATTTTGTAGGGACAGACTTTATTGTTATCTTGAACATCATTGTTATAATTTCTTGTTTTCAATTTCTTTTATGGGACAAGTTCCTTCCATTGTGAAAGAGCTTCGAATGAAGGTATTATAAAGCAACTTCAGCTGGAATTGGTCTCCCATGGGGCTCATATCGGGATCCTAAATAGCAAGTTGGTTCAGGTCACTGCTGAGGTGGATGCACAATGTAAGCTTCTCATGTCCACTTTAACAAAATTTTATGGTTTATTTTTCAGAATTCAGATGGTAATATAGTAAGGGGTACCAAGTATGGTCGTTTGGCACTGTGCCAGCACTGCAATTTGCAAATGCTGTAAAGCTTCAATTAATCCTTATTGTCCTCCAGTTTAATCCAATTTAGTCCCAGTTTCGCAATTTAAGCACCCTAAAATAAAAGCTATGGAGATTAAATAAAACCTAAAAGAATTTACTTTGGTCAGATTGCTGATGTGAACCCAACCACAAGAGATAGTATACTTACTACAGTTCGATCTATTTCTTATTAATTATTTTATCCTGTGTTGTAATATTCATCAGATCAAAACCAGATGGAAGAGCTAAGGGGTTTGGTTATGATTGAGCAGGAAGAAAAAAAGGATCTCGAAAAGAAGCTCCAAAGTGCAGAAAATGAGCGTGAGTTTTTGGTGGCTACTGTTTTTATATGCACCTCCAATTATCTTAATATTATTCTATTTTTTTGTTGTAAAGATTCATATATCATCTTCCAAAAGCCAAAATTGAACCTCTAATCACAGAATACTTGCCATGATATGCTCAAACATTGTTATGCTGCCAGTCATAACTCTGCATCAACAGCTCACACTTTTTTTTTTTTGAATATTCTTAACATCCTATCAAGACTTGTATATTATTATGTACATTACCGGAGAAATTATAAAGCTTTTTATATCCCTGTGCAGTGAAAATCATGAGAAACAAACAAGCAGAGCTACAGAGGGAATCACTTTCCTTACATCATGTGGATGCATTGAAGCAAAAGGTAATGAAATTGAGGAAGGAGAACGAGTCCCTCAAGAGGAAGTTACTTGTTTCTGAATTCGACAGTGCTTGAAGGAGAGCAACAAAAAGAAAACATTTTCTAGATGAGTTTTTCTGAATTAGTTTTCAGTTTCAGTACGATATTAATTCTGTGAAGCGAGAGGAAAAGTGCATTCCGTGTACTACTAAACCACGGTCTAAGTACTACTATTACGGTTTACTTTGGCAGTTGAGCTTGACAAAAGCTGATAGTAATGCATAATGTTTTGACACAATAGGCTAGATTGCCACCATCGCATTTGCTGAATTTCTGGTGTGGCAACCATAATGCATGCTGGGTTTAAAATAAGAGTGTTTCGGGAGGTTAAATACTTAAATTTGATTGTTTTATAACTCAAGTTAATTATTAAACACTACAACGTCCACTTCATTTTTTAAATATTATTATGAAAAATTATTACAGTTTACTTATAAGGAAAAAAAATGCTAATTGCAAACTTAACCAAAAGCACCATGATTCAGAAAGCTAACAGTCTCAAGCATTTAAAACTGAGACCACAGCAAGGCCGAAGTGATAGACCAACGATTTTTCAATTTTATGCACTCCAAAATGTTCAAACATATTAAAATTTTGAGTACCGGTCAGGAATTCGGAGGGGGGCAAAATTTTAAGCAAACATTTTTAAATTTTTTTTTTTTTTTTCTGAAGAAGTATAATAACGGAGGCAGATCTCTGATTTTTTTTTTGAATAATTATTTCAATCCCCACACTCCAGTACCCCCATTGTACCCCCATCTCTTAAACAGATTTTAACTTCCCATAAACTAACTTAACTAACTAATTTATTCAAAACACTAGTATAAATACTTGGAAGATAATAAATTAATACTTGCAAATTAAGATATTAATACTTGCATGTCTAACTTGATATAACTATATGGAGGGACCACTCAAACTACATGGGGAGAAGAATCATACACATTTTTAGAGGTGAGTTTTTTTTTTCTTTTTTTCAATATCTTCCACATTTCTCACGTTCTATGAGGAATTTTGCGAATCTAAAACCACGAATATATTCTACGCAATTTTATCTTTCAAATGAGATCCATGATGACGTACTTTCGGATTCATCGTCACACAAGTATTTATACCTCACTGTGCAAGTATTTATACTGCATCATACAAGTATTTATACCTATACTTGTAAGTATTTATCCCCAATCGTGGGCCCCGCATCTCCGCATCACATTTCCCTAATCGTCCCTGCATTAACTTTTCTCTAACAAAAATAGTTGACCACATAGGTATAAATACTTCAGTGCATAGATATAAATACTTGTAATACTTGATATTAATACTTTTAAATGTCAGCAGTGTCATATGTGAAAAATACTAGGTATAAATACTTAAATGACGAGGTATAAATACTTGTATGATGACGAATCCGAAAGTATGTCATCATGGATCTCATTTGAAAGATAAAATTGTGTAGAAAACGTTCGTGGTTTTAGATTCGCAAAATCTCTTATAGATCATGAGAAATGTGGACAAGATTGAACAAATAAAATTGGGGGTACAATGAGGGAATGAGAGTGCGGGTACTCATATCATCTCCCTTTTTTTTTTGAGCCAGGAGAAGCCTAGGGCATTGCCCTCAGCCCATGTGGTTCTGCCCACGCAGAAATATCATTTTTTTAAAGAAATGTCATTCATGAAGTTCCATAAAAAGGACCCAAGTAGGTCATAAATTTTCGCGCTGAATTAGTTATTGAAATGAACCAAATTGGCAGAAATTTTTATAAAATATCCCTCTTTCAAAAATCTTAAAACAAAATACTCTTCTAAAATTTTTAACAAAATGTTCTTAGAGCATCTACATCCCTGAAATTATTAGAGTTTCTAATATGACGTGACAGTTTCTAATACAGTTTCAGGTATGTGGGAGAGTTTCTTATTTAGAAACTATATAGGAAAGTTTCTTATTAAGAAACTGTTTATAAACTCTATGTTGGTCAAATGATTGGCTCAAATTGTTTCTCTTTTTTAATTTGTTGCTGACGTGGCTTAATAGAAACTCTAAAATGAGTTTCAGAGATGTGAGAGTTAGAAACTTTAAAGACCATACTTTCTAAAAAATAGTTAACAGTTATTTAGAAATTCTTTTGAATTTTAGGAATGTAGATGCTCTTATGGGCCCTCAAATTATTTAAAGAACCATATAAATTCATAAATATTCATTTGCAATAAAACAGTCTTAAAATAGATCTTTACTAGGTCATGACGCCTCGCATTGCTTCAACTCGTGTAATTTGTCAATATATAAGATTTTTTTATTTTTTATTAGAGAACTCACGAGTCAAAACGTATTTATAAATTTTGTTGTAAATGAAAAGGCCTACGCTGAGAAAACAATTTGCTTAAAAGAAAAGAACAAATTATGAATTACAATCTTTCACAAAGTTTATTTAATCGTTAGTTGATGGCCTTCTACCAGTTGGATATACAAAAAAGTACATAAACATTATGCTTTGGTTAACCATTGGATTAAAGAAAACGATATATAACGTTTTCATTTTTCTGTCGTAAGATTTTTAGCAAAAATTGTTCAAATTTGTTTAATCATATATTCATATGAATCGAATTAGACAGAAAATTAATATTTCTTCGATTCAAGAATTGATAAATTTATATGTTGGTTCACCTTAGAAATCATAAATCTAAGAATAAAGTCTCCCTGGCATTATCTTGTCATAAATTGATTATAATAAAATATTAATATTTGTTATATGGATAATTTAAAACAAAAGGTATATTTTTCTATGCTACAAACTTCAAACAAACAAAAAAGAAAAATAATTTTCAGCTATCTGAAAACTTCCAACGTAAATAATTTAGCATTGCCGTTATAGTAGATCTAATCAGAAAATTCGGATGGAAATCAGAGAGTGTTGGTCAGTGCTCGAACAGAATACATGGAGAATTAATCCTAAAAAAATATAAAAAAATAATTAATTTAGTTTTTTGAAATGTACTAATAGAAGAACATATTTGATGTTTTGAAAGAAGATTAAGTTATTAGATTTTTCTTTAAAGTTTACTGACTGATTTGTTACAAATAAAAGCTCAAGAACTAACTTTTTTTTTTTTTTTTTAAAGTATCATTTGATGCAAACGGAAATTCAATGACTAGTTCATTCTTTGCCCCCCTTGAGAAAGTACAAACACGTAAACTGCAAATATTCACGGAGATTTTTATTAATACCAAAAAAAAAGTTTTTACAAATCTACTATCGAATTAACTTTTTTTTTTTTCAAAATTGCCTCAACCGCCCGACCCATAGGTGGTCCACTATTCTATCTGACCGCCCTCCCCCCTCCCCCCCCCGCCCCCCCCAGTTGAGCGGTCCACTGGGGACCTGACCGCTCCCCAGTGGCGGTCCACCCCTTTAAATAATTGATTTATCAGTTTTTTAGGTTTTTCATTTAAATAATTTTGTGGAGTTTCCCCAGTGGTGGTCCACCCCTTTAAATAATTGATTTGTCAATTTTTTATATTTTTTATTTAAATAATTTTGTGGAGTTTTAGTTTTCTTGTTTATGGTGTATGCCAAAAAAAATAAGACATTTGATATATTGATGAGTGATGTCGTAACTTTTTATAACTTTGACTTGATTTGTCAGTTGGATATCACTAGTTTAAATATAACAATAATTAAGAACTTGGTCTTGATTCTTAATAATTTATTTTATTCAAATATACACAAGGAAATATGGTTAGATTGCCTCAATGATGTCAACTTCTATCTTTTTTTTAGAGAATAATTAGAGAGCGAGAGAGAATAATTGCATTATTTAATTATTGTCAACATATACCATTTGCTTGAATAAGCAAACACACACAATAAATAGTAAATGCATTGTAAAATAATTATATGGATAATTCTTGAATAATCTCTTAGGCTTTTGACTAAACAAAATAACGATCGTTGTATGTCTACTGTTGATAGAAAACATAAACTGAATTTTTGATCGTTGTATGTCATACACTTTCCATACATCATGATCGGTATTTTGTTTAAGTTTAAGCCTCCATAACTTTGGCTGTTTAAACCCTAAACCCTAAATATCTTCAATTGGAGTGCTGTATTAGGGTTCCAACTACCATCTTTCCTTGCCATTTGGAGACACTACTAGAGTGCTGCAAAAAGCTTCAATTTGAGTGTTGTATTAGGGTTGAAACTACCGTCTTCAATTGCCATTTAGAGAGACTAATAGAGTGCTGCAAAAACCTTCAACTGAAGTGTTGTATTAGGGTTGAAACTACCTTCTTATCTTGCCATACGGAGACACTACTAGAGTCCTGCAAATTACTTCAATTAGAGTTGTATTCGGGTTGCATTCACCTCTTCTCTTGTCATCTAGGAACACACTACTAGGGTACTACAAACACCTTCAATCGAAGTGTTGTATTAGGGTTAAACTACTCTTTTCTCTTGCCATATGGAGACACTACTAGAGTACTACCAATACCTTCAATTAGAGTGTTGTATGTGAGTTGCAACTACCATCTTCTCTTGTCATATGAGACACTACTAGAGTGCAGCAAAGGCCTTCAATTGGAGTATTGTATCTGGGTTGCAACTACTCTCTTCCCTTAACATTAGGAGATACTAGTTGAGTGCTGCAAAGACCTTCAATTGGAGTGTTGTATTAGGGTTGCACTTACCCTAGAATGTTGCAAATACCTTCAATTGGAGTATTGTATTAGAGTTGCAACTAACCTCTTACCTTGTCATTTGGAGACACTACTGGAGTGCTACAAACACCTTCAATTGAAGTGTTGTTTAGGGTAGCAACTACCCTCTTTTGTTGCCATCTAGAGACACTAATAGAATGCTACAAAGACCTTCAATTGTAGTGTTGTATTAGGGTTGCAACTACACTTTTCACTTGTCATATAAAGACACCATAAGAGTGACGCAAACACTTTCAAATGGAGTGTTGCATTAGGGCTTCAACCACCATCTTCTCTTGCTATATGGAGACACTACTAGAGTGCTGCAAAGATCTTCAATTAGAGTGTTATATTAGGGTTGCGACCAACCTCTTCTCTTGCTACCGGAGACACTACTGTAGTGCTGCAAAGGCCTTCAATTGGAGTGTTGTATCAGGTTTGCAACTACCCTTTTAACTTGCCATTAGGAAACACTAGTAGAGTGCTGCAAAGACCTTCAATTGGAGTGTTTTATTAGGGTTGCAACTACCATCTTCTCTTGCCATATGGAGACACTACTAGAGTGCTGCAAATACCTTCAATTGGAGTGTTGTACTACAGTTGCAACTAACCTCTTACCTTGCTATTTGGAACACACTACATGTGTGCTGCAAAGACCATCAATTGGAGTGCAGCATTAGGGTTGCAACTACCCACTTTTGTGGCCATATGGAGACACTAATAGAGTTCTACAAAGACCTTCAATTATACTGTTGTATTGGTGTTACAACTATCATCTTCACTTGCTATATAGAGACACTATAAGAGATCATCACACTTTCAATTTGAGTGTTGTATTAGGGTTGCAACCACCCTCTTATCTTACCATCTGGGAACATAGTATGCTCCAAAGACCTTAAATTGGAGTGTTGTATTAGGGCTGCAACTACCCTCTTCCCTTGCAATTTGGAGACACTACTAGAGTATTGCAAAAACATTCAATTGAAGTGTTGTACCAGGATTGCAACTACCCTCTTCATTTGTCATTTTAAGTCACTAATAGAGTGCTGCAAAGACCTTCAATTGGAGTATTATTTTAGGGTTGTAACTACCATCTTCTCTTTCCATATGGAGACACTACTAGAGTGCTGTAAGTACCTTCAATTAAAGTATAGTATTTGAGTTGCAACTACCCTCTACCCTGCCATTTAGAGACACCACTAGAGTGCAACAAACACCTTCAATTGGAGTGTTGTATTAGGGTTGTAACTACCCTTTTTGTTTCTATTTGGAGACACTACTAGAGTACTACAAAGACCTTCAGTTGGAGTGTTGTTGGGTTGCAACTACCTTCAATTGGAGTGTTGTATGAGAGTTGCAACGACCGTCTTCTCTTCTCATATGGAGACACTGCTAGAGTGTTGCAAAGACCTTTAATTAGAGTGTTGTATTAGGGTTACAACCACACTCTTCCCTTGCCATTTGGAGACACTAGTAGAGTGTTGGAAAGATTTTAAATTGGAGTGTTGTATTAGGATTGTAACTACCATCTTCTCTTTCCATATGAAGACACTACTAGAGTGCTGCAAATACCTTCAATTGTTGTATTAGGGTTGCAAATGAAAGTTTTGATGCTTAGATAGCAAGGAATAAAACAAAAATTTTATTCGACTCAAAACAAACGATCTAGTTATTGTAAGTGCAAGAAACAATCTTAATTAGCCTAATCAAGAAGGGACTAACATAATACCTTGTATTTGATCTCCAAATCAAATCAAGAAGGGTTATCTTGCTTAGCAACTTCCTATTCTCCTTCTCTTTCAACGGTGGTTGTGCTTTAGCCCTTCAAATGATGAGCCTCCTTAGGTATCCACCGAAAGATTAAATACTTGTATTGTATCTCTAAGGCTAGTAAGAGATTAACAAGTAGAACCTTAATCCTAGTTTAACCCTCTTCTTAATTTCTGAAAAACTTATTAGATAATTTCTAGATCTCAACACATGAGAGAAAATGGGAGAGAGGAGAAAAGAGCAAATTTCGACCAAGATATAATTCACAGAATTTTCTGACCTTCCGGTACTAAAACTCTTATATCTTTTCTAGGTAAGTCAAAATGATGTGAAACCTTCACCATTGGATTCTAGACTCCAAGGGCTACAGATTACTTAGGTCATACGTCCAGAATGGTTAGTATTTGCCCTTTCAAATTCCAGTTCAAAGTTACTTAAAAAAAAATATGTTTAGAAATTTCTTTCCTCTTTAATGAGATTGATTAAATTTAATGACATATTTAAATATTCCTTAAATCATGCCATCACTAATCAATTCTCCCTAGTATATATTTGGGCTTTGGGTTTAAACATATTAATCATATTAATATTTAATTAAGTCCACAATCTCATACATTAAAAGGCCAACATATAAATTAATATTCTATATTAATTTATATGCATCTCTCATGTGTCAAAAGCCATTTAAAATATGCCACATATACTTTAAATATTACTAGGATTATTTTATAACATCTCCATGTCATAAAATTATTTGTACAAATTAATTATTTTATAACATATAATTTGTACAAATTAATTATAACTTCTTATAATTAACATAGCACATATTATATACATATCACATATGCTTTATTAATATATTTTATTTTAATCTTTCATATGGTGTGACCCTATGAGATCCCATCATTATGGCAATGAAATTAAACATTTTAATTCCATAAATCAATGATACAACTAGCCATGGTATATTGATTACCCAAATGATGTGGATGAAAAAGCACAATGCAAAATCATGATCTCTGTAACATTAAAATGTTGTTGTGTCAATTCCTTGTCACATGATATCCAAATAATCGTAAAGTAGGAATGTGTCATCCTTACCAATTATTCTTTCTTGATTTCCTAAAGTTTAATTATGATATGATTATCATATAATAATATTGCATGCACATAATATAAACTTTATCAAGGGGCCCAGAGATATCATCGCTTATATTAACATATAAGGGACAATGGTTTCTTGATACGTATCATTCTTCCGCATAAGTTATATGCACTGCAGTAACTGCCTATATAACTCCTGGTTAAAGAGAGTGTTGGACAGTACCAACAATACACATCCCTTATGTAAGAAAAATAAATATCTCAACCAAAGAATTATAGACATAATGAAATATCAATGACACATAACACAATCCATATGATATTTCATTCTTGGGTCTGTCCAGTGCCATACATCTCCATATATGCACATGTGTGATTAGATCGATAACTCCTTATCGTATAACCTGTAGAACATGGCCATCATCTAATCACCACACTTATCTTATATGGCCAACCAGTGTATCTTGCTGATTGCCAAGATAATGGACATTTAAGAGTAACCAAATTTATTAATTGTGGAGTTCTACAATTTAACTCATCAACTCAAATGATCCACTAATATGAATACTCAAGGTACAAAATGATAAAATCATTCACTAATAAACTAAACATATCATAAATATGATCTGGGTCTAGGACACCAACACTAACAACAACTACCCTCTTACCTTGCCATTTGGAGACACTACTAGAGTGTTGCAAATACCTTCAATTGGAGTGCTGTATTAGGGTTGCGACCACACACTTCTCTAGCTATCGGAGACACTATAAGTGTGCTGCAAAGACCTTCAATTGGAGTGTTGTATTGAGGTTATAACGACCCTCTTTTGTTGCCATATGGAGACACTACTAGAGCACTACAAAGACCTTCAATTGGTGTGTTGTATTAGCGTCGCAACTACCCTCTTCTCTTGCCATTGAGAGACATTACTAGAGTGCTACCAAGACCTTTAATTGAAGTGTTGTATTAGGGTTGCAATGATCCTCTTTTGTTGCCATCCGGAACCAATACTAGTGTGCTACAAAGACCTTTAATTGGAGTGTTGCATTAGGGTTGCAACTACTGTCTTCTCTTGCCATATACACTACTAGAGTGATGTAAACACCTTCAATTAGAGTGTTATTTTAGGGTTGCAACCACCATCTTCTCTTGCCAACTAATAATACACTACTAATGTGCTGCAAAGACCTTCAATCAAAGTATTGTATTAGGGTTGAACAACCCTCTTCCTTTAACATCTGGAGACACTTCTAGAGTGCTACAAAAATCTTCAATTGGAGTGTTGTACCAGAGTTTCAACTACCCTCTTCCCATGCCATTTAGAGAGACTAATAGAGTGCGACAAAGACCTTCAATTGTAGTGTTGTATTAGGGTTGAAACAACCTTCTTCTCTTGCCATATGGAGACACTATTAGAGTGCTGCAAATACATTCAATTAAAGTGTTGTATTAAGGTTGCAACTACCACATTTACTTGTCATTTGGAGACACTACTAGAGTCCTGCAAACACCTTCAATTGGAGTGTTGTATCAGGGTTGCAACTACCCTTCCCTTGCTATTTGGAGACACTACTATAGTGCTACAAAGACCTTCAATTGGTGTTGTATTAGGGTTGCAACTATCTTCTTCTCTTGCTATCTAGGGACACTACTAGAGTGCTGCAAAGACATTCAATTTAAGTGTTATATAGGGTTGCAACTACCAACTTCTCTTGCCATCTAGAGACACTAGTATAGTGCTACAAAGACCTTCAATTGGAGTATTGTATTGGGTTGCAACCACCCTCTTCTCTTGCTATATAGAGACACTATTAGTGTTGTATTAGGTTTACAACTACCCCCTTCTCTTGCCATCTGGTGATACTATTAGTGTGCTACAAATGCCCTCAATTGGAGTGTTGTAATAGGGTTACAACTATCATCTTCTCTTGCCATCTGAAGACACTACTAGTGTGCTATAATGGTCATCAATTAGAGTGTTGTATAAGGGTCACAACCACCCTCTTCTTTTATTATCTGGAGACACTACTAGTGTGACGCAAAAGCCTTCACTTGAAGTATTGTATTAAGGTTGCAACCACTCTCTTCTTTTGATATCTTGAGACACGACTAGTGTGCTGCAAATACCTTCAATTGGAGTGTTGTATTAGGGTTGCAACTACCCTCTTCTCTTGCCATCTGGAGACACTACTAGAGTACTGCAAAGACCTTCACTTGGAGTGTTGTAATAGGGTTGCAACTACGCTCTTCTCTTTCCATCTGGAGACACTACTAGTGTGCTGTAAATACCTTCAATTGGAGTGCAACTAACCTCTTATGTTGCTATCTAAAGACACTTCGAGTGTGCTGCAAAGACCTTTAATTAGAGTGTTGTAATAGGGTTGCAATGACTCTCTTTGCTTGCCTTCTGGAGAGATTACTTGCGTAATGCTAAGACCTTCAATTAGAGTGTTATATTTGAGTTATATCCACCCTCTTTTCTTGCCATGTGGGGATACTTATAGTGTGATACAAAGACCTTCAATTGAAGTGTTGTAATAGGGTTGCAACTACCACCTTCTCTTGCCATTTGGAGACAAAGTAGAGTGCTGCAAAGACCTTCAATTGTAGTGTTGTATTGGAGTTGCAACCATCATCTTCTCTTACTATCTAGAGATACTATTAGTGTGCTTCAAAGACCTTCAATTGTAGTGTTGTATTAAGTTTATAACTACTCTCTTCTCTTGCCATCTAGAGACACTACTAATGTGCTGCAAAGGCCTTTAATTGGAGTGTTGTATAAGGATTGCAACCACCCTCTTCTCTTGCTACCTGGACACGCTACAAGTGTGTTGCAAAGACCTTCAATTGGAGTGTTGTATTAGGGTTGCAACCACCCTCTTCTCTTTCTAACAGGGACATTACTAAAGTGCTCCAAAGATTTGCAAAACATACATAAATTGCATTTAATAATTTCCTTGAGTTGAGATATGTGCAGGTTCACAAGATGTAGAAATGCAACAATGAAGGCTAAGACTTCAGAATCAAGATCTACTCTTCACAAGCTTTTTGAAAAGCGGTCATATGCCAAAATCAGACACTCGAGCACCAAGATAGACCTGTTTGAAGAGTGCTGAAGTTCCAGAACAGTTGATTACCATTATAACGGTCCAGGGACCGTTATAACGGTAAAAATAAAGTCTGTGATGCATCAAATTGGATTTACTGTCACAGAACGCTAATCATTCCAGAGCCTGGACCGTTGCAACTCTACCTGGACCGTTGCAACGGTTGCATTCCGCCAGCCTGCGCACCTTTCATATTTTGGCCACCGTTTGGTCATACAAACTCATATTTGAGTAAATCAATTGGAGATACTACTAGAGTGCTACAAGAGTGCTTCAAACACCTTCAATTGGAGTGTTGTATTAGGGTTGCAACTGCCCTCTTCACTTGTCAACTGGAGACATTACTATAGTGCTCCAAACACCTTCAATTGGAGTGTTGTACTAGCGTTGTAAATGTCCTATTATCTTGCCATATAGAGACACTACTAGATTGCTCCAAATATCTTCAATTGGAGTGTTGTATTAGGGTTGTAAATGCCCTATTATCTTGTCATATGGAAACACTACTTGAGTGCTCCAAACACCTTCAATTGGAGTTTTGTATTAGCGTTGTAAATGCCTTATTATCTTGCCATATAGAGACACTACTAGAGTGCTCTAAAAACCTTCAATTCGAGTGTTGTATTAGGGTTGTAAACGACCTATTATCTTGCCAACTGGAGACAGTACTAGAGTGCTCCAAACACCTTCAATTGGAGTGTTGTATTAGGATTGTAAATGAGCTATTATCTTGCTATATAAAGCCACTACTTTAGTGCTCCAAACACCTCTAATTGGAGTGTTGTATTAGGGTTGTAAATGCCCTACTATCTTGTCATATGGGGACACTACTCGAGTGCTCCAAAAATCTTCAATTTGAGTGTTGTATTAGAGTTGTATATGCCCTATTATCATAACATAAATAGACACGACCTGAGTGCTCCAAACACCTTCAATTGGAGTGTTGTATTAGTGTTGTAAATGCCCTATTAACTTGCTATATAAAGCCACTACTCGAGTTCTCCAAACACCTTCAATTGGAATGTTTATTAGAGTTGTAAATGCCCTATTATCTTGTCATATAGAGACACTACTAGAGTGCTCCAAACACCTTCCATTGGAGTGTTGTGTTAGGGTTGTAAATGCCCTATTATCTTGCCATATAGAGACACTACTAGAGTGCTTCAAGCACCTTCAATTGGAGTGTTGTATTAGGGTTGTAAATGCCCTATTATTTTGCAATAAAGAGTCACTACTAGAGTGACCATCAATTGGAGTGTTATATTAGGTTTGTAAATGACCTATTATCTTGCCATATAGAGTCAATACTAGAGTGCTCCAAACACATTCAATTTGAGTGTTGTATTAGGGTTGTAAGTGCCTGGTTATCTTGTCATATAGAGACAATACTGGATTGCTCCAAACACCGTCAATTGGAGTGTTGTATTAGGGTTGTAAATGCTCTATTATTTTGTCATTTGGACACACTACTAGAGTGCTCTAAATACCTTTAATTGGAGTGTTGTATTAGAGTTGTAAATGCCCTATTATCTTGCCATCTGGAGACACTACTAGAGTGCTCCAAACACCTTCAATTGGAGTGTTGTATTTGGGTTGTAAATGCCTTATTATCTTGCCATATAGAGACACTGCTAGAATTCTCCAAACACTTTCAGTTGGAATGTTGTATTTGGGTTGTAAATGCCCTATTATCTTACCATATAGAGACACGACTAGAGTGCTCCAAATACCTTCAATTGGAGTGTTATATTAGGTCATAAATGCCCTATTATCTTGCCATATAGAGACACTACTAGAGTACTCCAAATACCTTTAATTGGAGTGTTGTGTTAGGGTTGTAAAAGCCCTATTATCTTTCCATATTAAGATACTGCTAGAGTGCTCCAAATACCGTCAATTGGAGTGTTGTATTTGGGTTGTAAATGCCCTATTATCTTGCTATATAGAGTTACTAGAGGTGCTACTTTTAGCCGATTAATTTGGATAGGGTATGGTTTAAAAAATATAACCGGTTAAATAATGGGTACAATTACAAAATTAATAATTTAATATCCGACCCGGATCCAAACCGGAACCGATACTGTAATGGGTAGGATATGGGTATCATTTAGTTATCCGACCCATAACCGAACCCGACCCAATACCCGTATAAATACCCGATAAAATATATATTAATAAATCTGCATCAAGTTTTTGTGTTAGATAATATATTTCCGTTGTGCTATAGCTTGTTAAAACTTAACCAGGTTTATGCTGCTGTTTTACACTAGCTTTTTAATTACGATCTTAACAAGCTCGGTTCTTCTGTGCTATTTTACTAATAAAAAAATTCTGCTCATATGACTAATATAATATATGATACTTCCAATTCAATTTGTTATGTTTATACACACATGAGCTTTAGAATCTGCTTTTAGCACAGGTAACAGAGTAATTGATGACAAACGAGGAAGTTTGGAGGCATCAACAATTGAAGCTCTCATTTGTTACAGCGATTGGTAAAATAGTAATTGAGATAATGTACTTGCAAATGTCGAATCAATAGGATAGTATTTTTTTAATTTAGATAGATAACTAATAATTTAGAGTTATTATTTTTATTTTGCTATGTAGCATGATATATTTTATTATTTATGAACAAGATCAATAGTGTAATTTTTAATTTGCAGCAGTTTTTAATTTATATTGTAATGATTTATTATATGAGATGTTTAAGAAATTATAATTATATTTAAATGTAAATAATTTCTCAAATGCTTTGGAGTTGTGACCTATACCCGCTCTGGATTCAGAACCGCCCCGTATCCGAACCGGACCCAATAATCCACAAACAAGTGAAAAGTTACTACTCGTGGGCTCCAAACACCTTCAATTGGAGTGTTGTATTAGGGTTGTAAATGCCCTATTATCTTGCTAAATAGAGTCACTATTAGAGTACTCCAAACAACTCTAATTAGAGTATTGTATTAGGGTTGTAAATGCCCTATTATCTTGATATCTGGAGACACAACTAGAGTTCTCCAAACACCTTCAATTGGAGTGTTGTATTTGGGTTGTAAATGCTCTATTATATTGCTATAAAGAGACTCTATTAGAGTGCTCCAAACACCATCAATTGGAGTGTTTTATTAGGGTTGTAAATGACCTATTATCTTGCCATATAGAGTCACTACTGTAGTACTCCAAACACCTTCAATTCGAGTGTTGTATTAGGGCTGTAAATGCCTTGTTATCTTGCCATATAGAGACACTACTAGAGTGCTCCAAATACCTTCAATTGGAGTGTTGTATTAGGGTTGTAGACGCCCTATTATTTTGCCATATAGATACACTACTAGAGTAGTCCAAACACCTTCAATTAGAGTGTTGTATTAGCATTGTAAATGCCATATTAACTTGCTATATAAAGCTACTACTCGAGTGCTCCAAACACCTTCAATTCGAGTGTTGTATTAGGGTTGTAAATGCCTTGTTATCTTGCCATATAGAGACACGACTAGAGTTCTCCAAACACCTTCAATTGGAGCACTCTATGCCCTATTATCTTGCCATCTGGTGACACTACTAGAGTGCTCCAAACACCATCAATTAGAGCGTTGTATGAGGGTTGTTAATGCCCTATTATCTTGCCATCTGGAGACACTACTAGAGTGCACCAAACACATTCCATTGGAGTATTGTATTAGGGTTGTAAATGCCTTATTATCTTGCCATATGGAGACACTACTAGAGTGCTCCAAATACCTTTAATTGGAGTGTTGTATTAGGGTAGTAAATGTCCTATTATCTTGCCATATCGAGACACTACTAGAGTTCTCAAAACACATTGAATTGGATTGTTGTATTGGGGTTGTAAATGCCCTATTATCTTGCTATATAGAGTCACTAAGAGTACTACAAACAACTCTAATTAGAGTGTTGTATTAGGGTTGTAAATGCCATATTATCTTGCCAACTAGAGACACTACTAGAGTGCTCCAAACACCTTCAATTGGAGTGTTGTATTTGGCTTGTAAATGCCATATTATCTTGCCATATAGAGACACTTCTAGACTGCTTGAAACACCTTCAATTGGAGTGTTGTATTAGGATTGTAAATGACCTATTATCTTGCCATAAAGAGACTCTATTAGAGTGATCCAAACACCATCAATTGGAGTTTTTTATTAGGGTTGTAAATGATCTATTATCTTGTCATATAGAGTCACTACTAGAGTGCTCCAAACACCTTCAATTTGAATGCGGTATTAGGGTTGTAAATGTCTTGTTATCTTGCCATATAGAGACACTAGTAGAGTGTTCCAAATACATTCAATTGGAGTGTTGTATTAGGGTTGTAAACGCAGTATTATCTTGCCATATAGAGACACTACTAGAGTGCTCCAAACACCTTCAATTGAAGTGTTGTATTAGCGTTGTAAATGTCCTATTAACTTGCTATATAAAGCCACTGCTCGAGTGCTCCAAACACCTTCAAGTCGAATATTGTATTAGGGTAGTAAATATCATATGATCTTGTCATATGGAGACACTACTAGGGTGCTCCAAACACATTCAATAGGAGTGTTGTATTAGGGTTGTAAATGTCCTATTATCTTGCTATCTGGTGACACTACTAGAGTGCTCCAAACACCATCAATTAGAGTGTTGTATGAGGGTTGTTAATGTCCTATTATCTTGCCATCTGGAGACACTACTAGAGTGCTCCAAACACCTTCCATTGGAGTGTTGTATTAGAGTTGTAAATGTCTTATTATCTTTCCATACATAGACACTACTAGAGTGCTCCAAATACCTTCAATTTCAGTGTTGTATTAGGGTTGTAAATGCTCTATTATCTTGCCATATTGAGACACTGCTAGACTGCTCTAAATATCTTCAATTGGAGTGTTGTATTAGAGTTGTAAATGCCCTATTATCTTGCCATCCGGAGACACTAGTACAGTGCTCCAAACACCTTCAATTGGAGTGTTGTGTTAGGGATGTAAGCCCTATTATCTTGCTATCTGGAGACACAACTAGAGTTCTCCAAACACCTTCAATTGGAGTGTTGTATTTGGGTTGTAAATGCCCTATTATCTTGCTATATAGAGTCAGTCCTCGAGTGCTCCAAGCACCTTCAATTGGAGTGTTGTATTAGGGATGTAAATGCCATATTATCTTACTATATAGAATCACTACTATAGTGCTCCAAACTCTTTCAATTTTAGTTTTGTTTTAAGGTAGTAAATTCCCTATTATCTTGTGATATAGAGACACGACTAGAGTGCGCTAAACAATTTCAATTAGAGTGTTGTATTAGGGTTGTAAATGCCCTATTATCTTGCTATATAGAGTCACTATTAGAGTACTCGAAACACCTTCAATGGGAGTGTTGTATTTGGCTCGTATGTGCCATATTATCTTGCCATATAGAGACACTACTACTAGAGTGCTCCAAACACATTTAATTTGAGTGTTGTATTAGGCTTGAAATTGCCTTGTAATCTTGCCATATATAGACACTACAAGAGTGCTCCAAACACCTTCAATTGGAGTGCTGTATTAGGGTTGTAAATGCGCTATTATCTTGCAATCTGGAGACGCAACTAGAATACTCCAAACACCATCAATTGGAGTGTTGTATTTGGGTAGTAAATGTCATATTATCTTGTTATATGGAAACACTACTAGAGTGCTCCATTCACCTTCAATTGGAGTGTTGTATTAGGGTTGTAAATGCCCTATTATCTTGCCATAAGGAGACTCTATTAGATTGCTCCAAACGCCATCAATTGGAGTGTTTTATTAGGGTTGTAAATGCCATATTATCTTGCTATCTGCAGACACAACTAGGGTTCTCCAAACACCTTCAATTGGAGTGTTGTATTTGGGTTGTAAATGGCCTATTATCTTGCTATATAGAGTCGCTACTAAATTGCTTCAAACACCTTCAATTGGAGTGTTGTATTATGGTTGTAAATTCCCTATTATCTTCCTATATAGAGACTCTATTAGAGTGCTCCAAACACCATCAATTGGATTGTTTTATTAGGGTTGTAAATGACCTATTATCTTGCCATATAGAGTCACTACTTGAGTGCTCTAAACACCATCAATTCGAATGTTGTATTAGGGTTGTAAATGCCCTATTATCTTGCGATATAAAGACACGACTAGAGTGCACCAAACACCTTCAACTTGAGTGTTGTATTAGAGTTGTAAATGCCCTATTATGTTGCTATATAGAGAGTCACTATTAGAGTACTCCAAACAACTCTAATTGGAGTGTTGTATTAGGGTTGTAAATGCTCTATTATCTTGCTATATAGAGTCACTATTAGAGTACTCCAAACAACTCCAATTGGAGTGTTGTATTAGGGTTGTAAATGCCCTATTATCTTGCCAACTGGAGACACTACTAGAGTGCTCCAAACACCTTCAATTGGAGTGTTGTATTTGGGTTGTAAATGCCCTATTATCTTGCTATATAGAGTCATTCCTCGAGTGCTCCAAGCACCTTCAATTGGAGTGTTGTATTAGGGTTGTAAATGCCCTATTATCTTACTATATAGAATCACTACTATAGTGCTCCAAACTCTTTCAATTTTAGTTTTGTTTTAAGGTAGTAAATTCCCTATTATCTTGTGATATAGAGACATGACTAGAGTGCGCCAAACAATTTCAATTGGAGTGTTGTATTAGGGTTGTAAATGCCCTATTATCTTGCTATATAGAGTCACTATTAGAGTACTCGAAACACCTTCAATGGGAGTGTTGTATTTGGCTCGTAAGTGCCATATTATCTTGCCATATAGAGACACTACTACTAGAGTTCTCCAAACACATTTAATTTGAGTGTTGTATTAGGCTTGAAATTGCCTTGTTGTCTTGCCATATATAGACACTACAAGAGTGCTCCAAACACCTTCAATTAGAGTGCTGTATTAGGGTTGTAAATGCGCTATTATCTTGCAATCTGGAGACAAAACTAGAATACTCCAAACACCATCAATTGGAGTGTTGTATTTGGGTTGTAAACGCCCTATTATCTTGACATATAGAGACACTACTAGAGTGCTCCAAACACCTTTAATTGGAGTGTTGTATTAGCGTTGTAAATGCCCTATTAACTTTCTATATAACGCCACTACTCGAGTGCTCCAAACATCTTCAATTCTAATATTGTATTAGGGTAGTAAATGCCATATTATCTTGTCATATGGAGACACTACTAGAGTGCTCCAAACACCTTCAATTGGAGTGTTGTATTAGGATGTGAATGCCCTATTATCTTGCCATATAAAAACACAACTAGAGTGCTCCACACACCTTCAATTTGAATGTTGTATTAGGGTTGTAAATGCCCTATTATCTTGCCATATTGAGACACTGCTAGAGTGCTCCAAATAACTTCAATTGGAGTGTTGTATTAGCGTTGTAAATGCCCTATTAACTTTCTATATAACGCCACTACTCGAGTGCTCCAAACATCTTCAATTCTAATATTGTATTAGGGTAGTAAATGCCATATTATCTTGACATATGGAGACACTACTAGAGTGCTCCAAACACCTTCAATTGGACTGTTGTATTAGGATGTGAATGCCCTATTATCTTGCCATATAAAGACACTACTAGAGTGTTCCAAATACCTTCAATTGGAGTGTTGTATTAGGGTTGTAAATGCTCTATTATCTTGCCATATTGAGACACTGCTAGAGTGCTCCAAATAACTTCAATTGGAGTGTTGTATTAGGGTTGTAAATGCCCTTCTTGCTATATAGAGTCAATATTAGAGTACTTCAAACACCTTCAATTGGAGTGTTGTATTAGGGTTGTAAATTCCCTATTATCTTCCTATATAGAGACTCTATTAGAATGCTCCTAACACCATCAATTGGAGTGTTTTATTAGGGTTGTAAATGGACCTATTATCTTGCCATATAGTCACTACTAGAGTGCACCAAACTCCTACAAACGGAGGGTTGTATTAAGGTAGTAAATGCCCTAATATATTTCCATATAAAGACACGATTCGAGTGCTCAAAACACCTTCAATTGGAGTGTTGAATTAGGGTTGTAAATGCCCTATTATCTTGCACTATTAGAGTACTCCAAACAATGCTAATTGGAGTGTTGTATTAGGGTTGTAAATGCCCTATTAGCTTGCCAACTGGAGACATTACTAGAATGCTCCAAACCCCTTAAATTGGAGTGTTGTATTTGGCTTGTAAATGTCCTATTATCTTGCCATATAGAGACACTAGTAGATTGCTTCAAACACCTTCAATTGGAGTGTTGTATTCGGGTTGTAAATGCCCTATTATCTTGCCATAAAGGGACTCTATTAGAGTTCTCCAAACACCATCAATTGGAGTGTTTTATTAGGGTTGTAAATGACCTATTATCTTGCGATATCGAGTCACTACAAGAGTGCACCAAACACCTTCAATTTGAGTGTTGTATTAGGGTTGTAAATGCCTTGTTATCTTGCCATATAGAGACACTACTAGAGTGCTCCAATTATCTTCAATTGGAGTGTTGTATTAGGGTTGTAAACGCCCTATTATGTTGCTATATAGAGTCACTATTAGAGTACTCCAAACAACTCTAATTGGAGTGTTGTATTAGGGTTGTAAATGCTCTATTATCTTGCTATATAGAGTCACTATTAGAGTACTCCAAACAACTCCAATTGGAGTGTTGTATTAGGGTTGTAAATGCCCTATTATCTTGCCAACTGGAGACACTACTAGAGTGCTCCAAACACCTTCAATTGGAGTGTTGTATTTGGGTTGTAAATGCCCTATTATCTTGCTATATAGAGTCATTCCTCGAGTGCTCCAAGCACCTTCAATTGGAGTGTTGTATTAGGGTTGTAAATGCCCTATTATCTTACTATATAGAATCACTACTATAGTGCTCCAAACTCTTTCAATTTTAGTTTTGTTTTAAGGTAGTAAATTCCCTATTATCTTGTGATATAGAGACATGACTAGAGTGCGCCAAACAATTTCAATTGGAGTGTTGTATTAGGGTTGTAAATGCCCTATTATCTTGCTATATAGAGTCACTATTAGAGTACTCGAAACACCTTCAATGGGAGTGTTGTATTTGGCTCGTAAGTGCCATATTATCTTGCCATATAGAGACACTACTACTAGAGTGCTCCAAACACATTTAATTTGAGTGTTGTATTAGGCTTGAAATTGCCTTGTTGTCTTGCCATATATAGACACTACAAGAGTGCTCCAAACACCTTCAATTGGAGTGCTGTATTAGGGTTGTAAATGCGCTATTATCTTGCAATCTGGAGACAAAACTAGAATACTCCAAACACCATCAATTGGAGTGTTGTATTTGGGTTGTAAACGCCCTATTATCTTGACATATAGAGACACTACTAGAGTGCTCCAAACACCTTTAATTGGAGTGTTGTATTAGCGTTGTAAATGCCCTATTAACTTTCTATATAACGCCACTACTCGAGTGCTCCAAACATCTTCAATTCTAATATTGTATTAGGGTAGTAAATGCCATATTATCTTGTCATATGGAGACACTACTAGAGTGCTCCAAACACCTTCAATTGGAGTGTTGTATTAGGATGTGAATGCCCTATTATCTTGCCATATAAAGACACAACTAGAGTGCTACATACACCTTCAATTTGAATGTTGTATTAGGGTTGTAAATGCCCTATTATCTTGCCATATTGAGACACTGCTAGAGTGCTCCAAATAACTTCAATTGGAGTGTTGTATTAGCGTTGTAAATGCCCTATTAACTTTCTATATAACGCCACTACTCGAGTGCTCCAAACATCTTCAATTCTAATATTGTATTAGGGTAGTAAATGCCATATTATCTTGACATATGGAGACACTACTAGAGTGCTCCAAACACCTTCAATTCGAGTGTTGTATTAGGATGTGAATGCCCTATTATCTTGCCATATAAAGACACTACTAGAGTGTTCCAAATACCTTCAATTGGAGTGTTGTATTAGGGTTGTAAATGCTCTATTATCTTGCCATATTGAGACACTGCTAGAGTGCTCCAAATAACTTCAATTGGAGTGTTGTATTAGGGTTGTAAATGCCCTTCTTGCTATATAGAGTCAATATTAGAGTACTTCAAACACCTTCAATTGGAGTGTTGTATTAGGGTTGTAAATTCCCTATTATCTTCCTATATAGAGACTCTATTAGAATGCTCCTAACACCATCAATTGGAGTGTTTTATTAGGGTTGTAAATGGACCTATTATCTTGCCATATAGTCACTACTAGAGTGCACGAAACTCCTACAAACGGAGGGTTGTATTAAGGTAGTAAATGCCCTAATATCTTTCCATATAAAGACACGATTCGAGTGCTCAAAACACCTTCAATTGGAGTGTTGAATTAGGGTTGTAAATGCCCTATTATCTTGCACTATTAGAGTACTCCAAACAATGCTAATTGGAGTGTTGTATTAGGGTTGTAAATGCCCTATTAGCTTGCCAACTGGAGACATTACTAGAATGCTCCAAACCCCTTAAATTGGAGTGTTGTATTTGGCTTGTAAATGTCCTATTATCTTGCCATATAGAGACACTAGTAGATTGCTTCAAACACCTTCAATTGGAGTGTTGTATTCGGGTTGTAAATGCCCTATTATCTTGCCATAAAGGGACTCTATTAGAGTTCTCCAAACACCATCAATTGGAGTGTTTTATTAGGGTTGTAAATGACCTATTATCTTGCGATATCGAGTCACTACAAGAGTGCACCAAACACCTTCAATTTGAGTGTTGTATTAGGGTTGTAAATGCCTTGTTATCTTGCCATATAGAGACACTACTAGAGTGCTCCAATTATCTTCAATTGGAGTGTTGTATTAGGGTTGTAAACGCCCTATTATCTTGCCATATAGAGACACTACTAGAGTGCTCGAAACACCTTCAATTTGAGTGTTGTATTGGGGTTGTAAATGCGTTTTTATCTTGACATTTAGAGACACTACTGGAGTGCTCCAAACACCTTCAATTAGAGTGTTGTATTAGGGTCGTAAATGCTCTATTATCTTGCCATAAAGAGACACTACTAACGGGCTCCAAACACCATCAATTGGAGTGTTTTATTAGGGTTGTAAATGACCTATTATCTTGCCACATAGAGTCACTACTTGAGTGCTACAAACACCTTCAATTTGAGTGTTGTATTTGGGTTGTAAATGCTTTGTTATCATACCATTTAGAGACACTACTGGAGTGCTCCAAACACCTTCAATTGGAGTGTTGTATTAGGGGTGTAAATGTTCTGTTATCTTGTCATTTTGATACACTACTAGAGTGTTGGAGTGTTGTATTAGGGTCTAAATACCTTCAATTGGAGTGTTGTATTAGGGTTGTAACTGCCCTCTTCTCTTGCCAACTGGAGACATTACTAGAGTGCTACAAACGCCTTCAATTGAAAGGTTTTATTGGCGTTGTAAATGCCATATTATCTAGTCAAATGGAGACACTACTAGCGCACTCCAAACACCATCCATTGGAGTGTTGTATTAGGGTTGTAAATACCCTATTATCTTGTCATATAGAGACACTACTAGAGTGCTCCAAACACCTTCAATTGGAGTGTTGTATTTGGGTTGTAAATGCCCTATTATCTGGCTATAGAGTACTCCAAACATGTTCAATTGGAGTGTTGTATTAGGGTTGTAAATGCACTATTATCTTGTCGTATAGAGACACTACTAGAGTGCTTCAAACACCTTCAATTGGAGTGTTGTATTAGGGTTGTAAATGCCTTGTTATCTTGCCATACCGAGATACTACTAGAGTGCTCTAAATACATTCAATTGGAGTGTCTATTAGGGTTGTAAATGACCTATTATCTTGCCATATAGAGTCACTACTATAGTGCTCCAAACACCTTCAATTTTGAGTGCTGGAGTGCTCCAAACACCTTCAGTTGGAGTGTTGTATGAGGGTTGTACATGCTCTATTATCTTGTCACTTGGAGACACAACTAGAGTGCTCTAAGTACCTTCAGTTGGAGTGTTGTAATAGGGTTGGAACTGCCATCTTCTCTTGCCAACTGGAGACATTACGAGAGTGCTCCAAACACCTTCAGTTTGAGTGTTGTATTAGGATTGTAAATGTCCTATTATCTTGCCAGTTGGAGATACTACTAGAGTGCTCCAAACACTTTTAATTGGAGTGTTGTATTTGGGTTGTAAATGCCCTATTATCTTGTCATATGTATACACTACTAGAGTGCTCCAAACACCTTCAACTGGAGTGTTGTATTAGGGTTGCAATTGCCCTCTTCTCTTGCCATCCGGAGACATTACTAGAGTGCTCCAAACACCTTCAATTGGAGTGTTGTGTTATGGTTGCAAATGCCCTATTGTCTTGCCAACTGGGGACACTACTAGAGTGCTCCAAACACCTTCAATTGGAGTTTTGTATTAGGGTTGTAAATGTCTTATTATCTTGCTATATAGAGTCACTGCTCGAGTGCGACAAACACCTTCAATTGGAGTGTTTTATTAGGGTTGTTAATGCCCAATTATATTTTTATATAGATTCACAACTTGAGTGCACCAAACTCCTTCAATCAGAGTGTTGTATTAAGGTAGTAAATGCCCTATTATCTTGTCATATAGAGACATTACTAGAGTGCTTCAAACACCTTCAATTGGAGTGTTGTATTATGGTTGTAAATGCCCTATTATGTTGCTATATAGAGTCACTATTAGAGTACTCCAAACACCTCCAATTGGAGTGTTGTATTAGGATTGTAAATGCCCTATTATCTTGTCCGTTGTAGACACTAACAAAGTGCTCCAAACACCTTCCATTGGAGTCTTGTATTAGGCTTGTAAATGCCCTATTATCTTGCCATATATAGACACTACTCAAGAGCTCCGTACACTTAATTGGAGTGTTGTATTTGGGTTGTAAATGCCCTATTATCTTGTCATATTGATACACTACTAGAGTGCTCCAAACACCGTCAACTGGAGTGTTGTATTAGGGTTGCAACTACCCTCCTCTTGTCATCTGGAGACATTACTAGAGTGCTCCAAACACCTTCTATTGGAGTGTTGTATTATGGTTGTAAATGCCCTATTATCTTGCCAAATTGGGACACTACTAGAGTGCTCCAAACACCTTCAATTGGAGTGTTGTATTAGGGTTGTAAATGCCTTATTATCTTTCCATCTCGAGACACTACTAGAGTGCTCCAAACACCTTCAATTGGAGAGTTGCATTATGGTTGTAAATGCCATATTATCTAGTCAAATGGAGACACTACTAGCGCACTCCAAACACCATCCATTGGAGTGTTGTATTAGGGTTGTAAATACCCTATTATCTTGTCATATAGAGACACTACTAGAGTGTTCCAAACACCTTCAATTAGAGTGTTGTATTAGGGTTGTAAATGCTCTATTCCCTTGCCAACATGACACACTACGAGAGTGCTCCAAACACTTTCAATTGGAAGGTTGTATTAGGGTTGTAAATGCCTATTTTCTTGCCATATAAAAACACTACTAGAGTGCTTCAAACACCTTCAATTGGAGTGTTGTATTAGGGTTGTAAATGCCCTATTATCTTTGCCATAAAGAGACACTATTAGAGTGCTCCAAACACCATCAATTGGAGTGTTTTATTAGGGTTGTAAATGACCTATTATCTTGCCATATAGAGTCACTACTAGAGTGCTCCAAGCATCATTAATTTGAGTGTTGTATTATGGTTCTAAATGCCTTGTTATCTTGCCATATAGAGACACTACTGGAGTGCTCAAACACCTTCAATTGGAGTGTTGTATTAGAGTCGTAAATGCTCTATTATCTTGCCATAAAGAGAGACTACTAGAGTGCTCCAAACACCATCAATTGGAGTGTTTAATTAGGGTTGTAAATGACCTATAATCTTGCCATATAGAGTCACTACTTGACTGCTCCAAACACCTTCAGTTTGAGTGTTTTATTAGGGTTGTAAATGCCTTGTTATCTTGCCATATAGAGACACTACTGGAGTGCTCCAAACACTTTCAGTTGGAGTGTTGAATTAGGGTTGTAAATGCTCTATTATCTCGTCATTTGGAGACACTACTAGAGTGCTCTAAATACCTTCAATTGGAGTGCTGTATTAAGGTTGCAACTGCCTTCTTTTCTTGCCAACTGGAGACATTACTAGAGTGCTCCAAGCACCTTTAATTGGAAGGTTGTAAATGCCCTATTAACTTGCCATATTGAGACACTACTAGAGTGCTCCAAATAACTTCAATTGGAGTGTTGTATTAGAGTTATAAATGCCCTATTATCTTGCCATCTCGAGACACTACTAGAGTGCTCCAAACACCTTTAATTGGAGTGTTGTATTTGGGTTGTAAATGCCCTATTATCTTGCTATCTAGAGACACTACTAGAGTTCTCAAAACACCTTCAATTGGAGT
The DNA here is from genome assembly GCF_964058835.1 of Carex rostrata. NCBI lineage: Eukaryota > Viridiplantae > Streptophyta > Magnoliopsida > Poales > Cyperaceae > Carex > Carex rostrata. The sequence goes on from NC_135935.1 coordinate 3,361,559, forward strand.
GTTGTATTTGGGTTGTACATGCCATATTATCTTGTTATATAGAGTAACTACTATAGTGCTCCAAACACCTTCAATTGGAGTGTTGTATTAGGGTTGCAAATGCCCTATTTTCTTGTCATATAGAGACACTACTAGAGTGTTTCAGACACCTTCAATTGGAGTGTTGTATTAGGGTTGTAAATACCCTATTATATTGCCATAAAGTGATACTACTAGAGTGCCCCAAACACCTTCAATTTGAGTGTTGTGTTAGAGTTGTAAATGCTTTGTTATCTTGCCATATTGAGACACTGCTGGATTGCTCCAAATACCTTCAATTGGAGTGTCGTATTAGACTTCTAAATGCCCTATTATCTTACCATCTAGAGACATTACTAGAGTGCTTCAAATACCATCAATTGGAGTGTTGTATTAGGGTTGTAAATGCTTTATTATCTTGATATCTGGAGACACTACTAGGGTTCTCCAAGCACCTTCAATTGGAGTGTTGTATTTGGGTTGTAAATGCCTTATTATCTTGCAATCTGGAGACACAACTAGAGTGCTCCAAACACCTTCAATTGGAGTGTTGTATTAGGGTTGTAAATACCCTATTATCTTGCTATCTGAAGACACTACTAGAGTTCTCAAAACACCTTCAATTGGAGTGTTGTATTTGGGTTGTAAATAACATATTATCTTGCTATATAGAGTAACTACTAGAGTGGTCCAAACAGTTTCAGTTGGAGTGTTGTATTAGGGTTGTAAATACCCTATTATCTTGCCATAACACTACTAGAGTGTTTCAAACACTTTCAATTGGAGTGTTGTATTAGAGTTGTAAATACCTTATTATCTTGCCATAAAGAGATACTTCTAGAGTGCTCCAAACACCTTCAATTTGAGTGTTGTGTTGTAAATGCTTTGTTATCTTGCCATATTGAGACACTGCTAGATTGCTCCAAATACCTTCAATTGGACTGTCGTATTAGCCCTATTATCTTACCAACTGGAGACGTTACTAGAGTGCTCCAAACACCTTCAATTGGAGTGTTGTATTTGGGTTGTAACCCTAAACCCTAAACACTACTAGAGTTCTCCAAACACCTTCAATTGGAGTGTTGTATTTGGGTTGTAAATGCCCTATTATCTTGCAATCTGGAGACACAACTAGAGTGCTCCAAACACTATCAATTGGAGTGTTGTATTACGGTTGTAAATGCCCTATTATCTTGCCATATAGAGACACTACTAGAGTGCTGCAAAAACCTTCAATTGGAGTGTTGTATTAGGGTTGCAACTACCCTCTTCCCTTGCCATTTGGAAACACTTGGAGAGTGCATCAAAGACCTTCAATTTGCGTGTTGTATTAGGGTTGCAACTACCCTCTTGACATACCATATGGGGACACTACTAGAGTGTTGCAAATACCTTCAATTGGAGTATTGTCTTAGGGTTGCAACCACCTTCTTTCTCTTGCTACTGTAGACACTACTAGTGTCCTACGAAGACCTTCAATTAGAGTGTTATATTGGGGTAGCAACCACCCTCTTCTTTTGCTATCCGAAGACACTATAATTGTGCCTCAAAGACCTTCAAATGGAGTATTGTATTAGGTTTGCAAGTACTCTCTTCTCTTATCAACTAGAGACACCACTAGTGTGCTGCAAAGACCTTCAATTGGAGTGTTGTATAAGGTTTGTAACCACCCTCTTCTTTACTTGTGTACTACTAGTGTGCTGCTAAGACCTTCCATTGGAATGTTGTATTAGGGTTGCAATCATCCTCTTCCCTTGCTTCTAGAGACACTACTAGAGTGCTGTAAAGACAATTGGAGTGTTGTAATACGGTTGCAACTACCAACTTCTCTTGCCATCACGAGACACTAGTAGAGTGCCGCAAAGGTCCTCAATTGGAGTGTTGTATTAGGGTTGCAACCACCATCTTTTCTTGCCATATGGAGACAGTACTAGAATAAAACAATGACCTTGAATTGGAATGTTGCAATAGGGTTGCAACCATCCTCTTTTCTTGACACATGGGGACACTACTAGTGTGCTGAAAAGACCTTCGATTGGAGTGTTGTATTAAGGTTACAACTACCCTCTTCTCTTGCAATCTAGAGACACAACTAGAGTGCTGCTAAGACCTTTAATTGGAGTGTTGTATTGGGGTTGCAACTATCCTCATCTCTTGTCATTTGGAGACAGTACTAGAATGCAACAATGACCTTGAATTGTAATGTTGCATTAGGCTTGCAACCATCCTCTTTTCTTGCTATATGGGGATACTATAGTGTGCTGCGAAAAATTGGAGTGTTGTATTAGGATTACAACTACCCTCTTCTGTTGCCATCTAGAGACACTATTAGATTACTACAAAGACCTTCGATTGGAATGTTGTATAAGAGTTACAACTACCCTGTTCTCTTTCCATCTGGAGACCCTACTAGAGTGCTGCAAAGACCTTCAATCGGAGTGTTGTAATAGGGTTGCAACTACCCACTTCATTTGCCATCAGGAGAAACTACTCATGTGTTGCAAATGCCTTCAATTGTAGTGTTGTATTAAGTTAACAACCACCCTCTTTTCTTGCCATATGGTGACAATATAGTGTGCTGCAAAGAACTTCAATTGGAGTGTTGTATTAGGGTTACAACTACCCTCTTATGTTGTCATCTGGAGACACTGTTAGAGTGCTGCATAGACCTTCAATTGGAGTGTTGCATTGGAGTTGTAACTACTATCTTCTCTTACCATATGGAGGCACTACTAGAGTGCTACAAAGACCTTCAATTGGACTGTTGTATTAGGGTTGCAACCACCATCTTTTCTAACTATATGATGACACTATAAGTGTGCTCCAAGGACCTTCAAATTGGGTGTTGTATTAAAGTTGCAACTACCCTCTTCTGTTGTCATCTGGAGACTCTACTAGAGTGGTGCAAAAAATTTCAATTGGAGTGTTATATTGGGATTGCAACCACCGTCTTCTCTTGTTATTTGGAGACACTAGTAGTGTGCTGCAAAGACCTTTAATTTGAGTGTTGTATTAGAGTTGCCAACACCCACTTTCCTTGCTATAAGGGGACACTACTAGTGTGCTTTAAAGACCTTCGATTGGAGTGTTGTATTAGGTTTACAACTACCCTCTTCTCTTGTCATCTGGAGACATTAATGGTGTGATGCAAAGGCCTTCAATTGGAGTGTTGTATGAAGGTTGTAACCACCCTCTTCTTTTGCTATCATGAGACACTACTAGTGCTGCAAAGACCTTCAATTAGAGTATTGTATTATGGTTGGAACAACCCTCTTCTCTTGCTACTGGAGACTATTATAGTGCTACAAAGACCTTCAATTGAAATGTTGTAATAGGATTGCAACTACGAACTTCTCTTGCCATCCAAAGACACTAGTAGAGTGCTACAATTACCTTCAATTAGAGTGTTGTATGTTGCAACCACCTTCTTTTCTTGCAATCTAGAGACTCTATTAGTGTGCTTCAAAGACCTTGAGTGTTGTATTAGGTTTACAACTACCATCTTCTTTTGCCATATGAAGACACTACTAGTGTACTGGGAAGGCCTTCAATTGGAGTGTTGTATACGAGTTTCAACCACCCTCTTCTCTTGCTATCTGGAGACGTTAGTAGTGTGCTGCAAAGACTTTCAATCCGAGTGTTGCATTATGGTTGCAACCACCCTCTTCTCTTGATATCTTGAGATACTACTTGAGTGTTACAAAGACCTTCAATTGGCGTGTTATATAAGGGTTGCAACCACCCTCTTCTCTTGCTATCTGGAGACACTACTAGTGTGCTGTAATGACCTTCAATTGGAGTGTTGTATAGGGTCACAACTACCCTCTTCTCTTTCCAACTGAAGACACTACTATTGTGCTGCAAAGAACCTTCAATTGGAGTGTTGTAATAGGGTTGTAATGACCTTATTCTCTATCCATCTGGAGACACTACTAGTGTGCTGCAAAGACCTTCAATTAGAGTGTTGTATTGGGGTTTCAACCAACCTCTTCTCTTGCTATCAGGGAACACACTACTAGTGTGCTGGAAAGACCTTCAATTTGAGTGTTGTATTATGGTTGCAACTAGCTTATTCCTTTGTCATCTGGAGATACTAGTAGAGTGCTGCAAAAACCTTCATTTGGAGTGTTGTATTAGGGTCGCAACTACCCTCTCTTCCATTGCCATTTGGAGATGTTAGTAGAATGCTTCAAAGACCTTCAATTGGAGTGTTTTATTAGGGTTGCAACTACTCTCTTCTCTTACGTATAGAGACACTACTAGAGTGCTGCAAATACCTTCAATTGGAGTGTTGTATTAGGGTTACGACCATCCTCTTCTCTTGCTACCGGAGACACTACTAGTGTGCTGCGAAGACCTTCTATTGCAGTGTTGTATTGGGGTTACAACGACCCTCTTCTATTACCATATGGAGACACTACTAAAGTACTACAAAGACCTTCAATTGGTGTGTTGTATTAGGGTTGCAACTACCCTCTTCTTTTGTCATCGAGAGACATTACTAGAGTGCTACAAAAACCTTCAATTGGAGTGTTGTATTAGGGTTGCAACTACCCTCTTTTGTTACCATCTGGAAACACTACAAAGACTTTCAATTGGAGTGTTGTATTAGGGTTGCAACCACCCTCTTCTCTTCCCAACTGGGAATACACTACCAGTGTGCTACAAAGACCTTCAATCGAAGTGTTGTATTAGGTTTGCCACTACTCTCTTCCCTAAACATCTGGAGACACTACTATAGTGCTGCAAGAACCTTCAATTGGAGTGTTATAACAGGGTTTGAAACTACCCTCTTCCATTTCCATTTAGAGAGACTAATAGAGTGCTGCAAAGTCCTTCAATTGTAGTGTTGTATTAAGGTTGTAACCACCTTTTTTTTTGCCATCTGGGGACATTGCTAGTTTGCTGCAATTATCTTCAATTGGAGTATTGTATAAGGGTTACAACTGCCTTCTTTTGTTTCCATAGGGAGACACTACTAGAGTGCTACAAAGACCTTCTATTCATGTGTAGTATTAGGGTTGCATCTACCCTCTTCTCTTGCCATCTGGAGACACTACTAGAGTGATGCAAAGGCCTTCAATTGGAGTGTTGTAATAGGGTTGCAACTAACCTCTTCTCTGGAGAGACTACTAGAGTGCTGTAAAGACCTTCAATTGGAATGTTGTATTAAGGTTGCATCTGTTAGTGTAATAATCTAGAAGTCAATAATACGATAATTTATCATAAAGCTTTGTTCATGAATTGGATGATAATATCATTTTGTTGCCTTGAGTATTATTGAATTTATGGATCATTTCGAGTTCATGACTGAAATTGTGAAACTCTATAATATAGATGATATATACTCTTAAAAAGTCACTGACCAAGGTAATTAGCAGGAACACTAATTACCGCGATAAGATTAGTATGTGGATTAAAAGATGGTTAAGTTTTACAAACCACCTGACACGAGATGTCATTTTAATCACATAGATACATGTTCTAGGAACATGGTATTTGACAGACCCCGAATGAAACATTAAATAGAACTGTGTTCGTGTCATTAATGTTTTCATTCAGTGTTAAGTTCTAAAGTATGAGGTATTCATCTTTCCTACTAAGAAATGTATATGTGTGATTGTTATCAAACATTGTCGGTAAAATGCAGTTATAACGGTAGCTCTTCGGTATACATGGCTTAGCTGAGGTAGTGATGGTTTACCAAAAGTATTATTGTCCCTCGTATTTTGTACGAGCTATAGCATCACTGGGCCCCTTGGTAGAGTTAGATTATCTGCATGTGGTATAATTACAAGAGTGATTATATTTGATAATCTGCTCAAGATCAAGAAAAGATTAAGTTAGCAAGGATGACACACACCTACCTTGAAACTGATCTGATATCTATGTGACAAAAGAACTGACACAAGTAAATTGTTTACTGGATCGTGATATTGTACTGTACAGCATCATCTGTGTAATTGGATGGTCATGATGCATTTTGCCAGATGCCTTTCATGATTATAGAAGTTAAAACAGTTTTAATTCTATTTACCAACATAACACAGATCCTATTGGGTCACACCATATAGGAGTTAATCGGAGAATCTTATTGTGATTGATTATAAATTGGTTATGATCAATAGTAAGATGGTTATAATTAATTATACGTGATATAATTAAATTATAAATGTCATATAAAAATGACAAGCAGAAACAACGGTTAATTTATAAACGTACGCGTTACGTTGTATAAAAGTTACCGAAACAATAACCGCAAGAAATATAATTGTTCAGAATAATTATACGGATATTAATTGTATTCGGGCCAAGGGCATTCGGGTCTTTTCAGATTCGTCCTTATCCGCATGACATGTCATCAATCCTATCCAGATGACACGTCATCAATCCTATCCACATAACACCTCACCCCCTAGGTGGCATGCCTTGTCATAGGGGTATTTTGGTCTTTTCACACCATTTTAGAGGTTATAAATAGAGGGGTGCATGGAGAGAATAAAATACTAATTCACTCGTATCGTTTCGTGTCGAAACGAATCAGTATTTTCTCTCTTTCTCGGTTTCTCTCCCAAATAGTGTTTCGGTTGAGAAAAGAAAGTTATACGTAGTTGACGTATAATCTTGCGGGTTCTTGTGAAGTATATTTACGGGATCGATGAATAGTGTTTTCCCAAATTTCACGGTATGTCAGTTTTGCTTATTTGTGAAACTGAGTAATCGAAAATTCGTGTTTACGGGTTTTCATATTTTTCTCCGTGAATAGTGTTTTTGCATAATTCCGAGGTTTATAGTATTTCTGGCAAAAGAAATAAACTGCTCTCTGGTTAGTCCTGGTGGATAACCTATAGAGGCACCATACGTTTGGTGCTCCGAGGAGAATCATTCCCGTGATGTAGCTCTACTCGCTCGGTCTGCATTCCAACTATGATTTGGAAACAAGGTATATATATGTTATATTAATCTATTTAATTGGTAAGTAGATTCAAGTTTTAGAAATCAATCATGGAGTAGATCTGTAAAAGGATTAAATTGGATTTTGATGCCAAAGGAATACTGAAGGTGGACCGCCTTGGAAAGTTTCCTGACATACCCCGTTTAATCCTGAGCTTAAGTTGGCCATAGATATTTTTGTTCTACGGTCATTCCGCAGCTTAAGCCTAAACGGGTTTTGGTTACCCCGAAACCCAACAGCATCCACCCTCTTCTCTTGCAATCTAGAGAACCTACTAGCGTGCTACAATGACCTTCAATTGAAGTGTTGTATTAGGGTAGTAACTACCCTCTTCTCTTGCCAAATAGAGACACTACTAGAGTGCTACAAAAACCTTTAATTGGAGTGTTGTATTGGGTTTACAATGACCATCTTCTTTTGTAATCTGGAGAAACTACAAGAGTGATGCTAAGACCTTTAATTGGAGTGTTGTATTAGGGTTGAAACTACCATATTCTCTTGCTATCTGGAGACACAACTAGTGTGCTACAAAGACCCTCAATTAGAGTGTTGTATTAGGGTTGTAACCACCCTCTTTTCTTGTCATCTGGGGACATTGCTAGTGTGTTGCAAAGACCTTCAATTAGAGTGTTGTATTAGGGTTACAACTATCATCTTTTGTTACCATATGGAGACACTACTAAAGTGCTACAAAGATCTTCAATTGGTGTGTTGTATTAAGGTTGAAACTACCCGCTTTTCTTGCCATCTGAAGACACTACTAGAGTGCTGCAAAGACCTTCAATTGGAGTGTTGTAATAGGGTAGCAACTACCAACTTCTCTTGCCATCTGGATACACTAGTAGAGTGTTGCAAAGACCTTAAATTGGAGTGTTTTATTGGGGTTGCAACCACCATCTTCTCTTGATATCTAAATATACTATTAGTTTGTTTCAAAGACCTTAAATTGGAGTGTTGTATTAGTTTTACAACTACCCTCTTCTCTTGCCATCTGGAAACACTACTAGTGTCCTGCAAAGGCCCTCAATTGGAGTGTTGTAATAGGGTTGCAACTACCATCTTCTCTTGTCATCTGGAGACACTATTAACACCAAAGGCCTTTAATTGGAGTGTTGTATAAGGGTTGCAATGATAACGCCAATTTATACAGTGAAAATCACTACTTTTAAGTACAGAAAATGACGAAAAAGCATATGCAAAGTAGTCATTTTTTTGAATTATTTACCGCAAACGTCTTTTTAGGCTATTTTGGCAGGTTTTGAAGAAAGCTGCATATTTAGGCCGAAAACGAAGCAAAAATATCATATATAGGTTATTTCTAAAGGTGGCGTCCAAATAGGGCATCACATGGATCATGCAACACCTCACATGAAGTGAACAATATGCGAAATGATGAAAAACATAGAAAATCTGCTAAGTCAGAAGCCGTGCAACATGGACCTATACCGCATGCGGCTATGCAAAGAGGTCGCACGAGCTCACGAAATCATGGACTATTTTGGTTGGATTAAATCTTAGCTGTTGACGCGAATTTCGAGCAGAATCCTTCTAGAATAACGCACTTACTTCACTTCCAAGTTTAGTGGACTATTTTTGGCATAATATTTATGGCATGGGTGGGCCCCATGCCCCCCGTGATCTCCACTAAGCTACACCCATTTAGAAATACTATATATACCCCTCTTATAATAGAATTTGGTGTGTGTGTTTAATTGTGTTAAGTCCAGAAAATATAGTAGATTAGAACATAAATTCTAGAGAAGAGAAGGACGGATCTCAAGGTCTAAGGCAGGAGAAGAATGCTTCATCTAAGGATGCAAGAGTTCTTCAATCTCCAAGGGTTGTGGTTTATGTCTTTCTTATTTTATTCCTTTTATTTTGTCATGGTTTTGAGAAGCTAATCTTCTCATCTCTAGGGTTTGGGTGTATCAAATTCTTGATTATGTTTTAGTATAATTTATGTTTTATTTATGTTGATTTGAGATTTCGTTATACTTTGAATTTCTTTTTATTGTATCTTTACATACATAGTTTTGTCTAGTATATGACAATTTCCTCCATATACCAATAGGTTTAAAGTCTTTATATCTTGGTGTGAGTGGGATTACATGTAAGAACTTCAAACACTTCGGCTAACGAGGCTTGGCAACGGTTCAAAGGCTAGGGTTAGAACCCAGTGGGTTCCCTTGGCAGGATATCGTAGATCGTATATTTAATTTATATTAGGAATAACTTAGAAATAAGTAGGGTCTTTGGGAAGTTATAATTTGTGGGGTAGGATAGGGAAGTATATATCCTTTGTGCGAGGAGGATAAGTTGCAGACCTGGAAGATCAGAAAACCTTTCAAATTGTATAAAACAGAAACCATAGGCATTTGCGGGTAGTGACAGTACAGTATGCAGATTGCCTTGTGGGACAATTTATGTTGCATGCGGCAGTGACAGGGTCGTATACGGGGTAGAGAAATGTCAAAATTATATTTTGCTTAATTTAGAAGGAGATGACCTGAACCCCAGAGGTTCTCTATATTTGTTTATTTCTGCAAATTAATCATAATTAATTCAACCGCCTCAAAACTATTATAAACCCGAGAACCTAGACTAGTGTATGTTGTTAAATATTTAATATATTATCCCTGAGGATCGACACCTAACACTACTACACTATTGGATCATGCGCTTGTGATTCGAATAAAAGTAGAACTAGCGTATAAAAGGCATATTATATATACTGAAAGTTAGTAGTACCAATTTGGTCCATCAGAGATCGCAGTTATGGCCACGGCAGATGTCGCAGTTGTTATGGATGGTCATTGCAAATCAATTCTATTGTTCCTGCTCATGGCTTGTGGAACATTGTCGAGAACGGGGTTGAAGATCACGAAGATGATAGTGAACTCACATTAGGTGAGTTAAATGCTTTAAAAAAAAGAAGAAGAATGGAGATCAAAGCGCACTAAGTATCATCTATTAAGGTTGGGATGACGACATATTCGAGAAGACTGCCAATGAGATGAGTTCTAAGGATACATGAAAAATTCTTAGAAATGCGGTGGTTGGAGTTTATTAAGTAAAGAACGCCTCCAAACTCTAAAGGGTTGAGTTTGAGTCGATTGTTGAAGGAGAGTGAGAGTCCGTTGAAGACTATTTTACTAGTGTTCGAGTGGGAGTTATGTGATGATTAGTGGGCTCATGGCCAGAGCTAGCACAGAGTAGTGACTATGAGAATGTTTGATAGGTGTTTCAAGTATGGTGTTCACAACAATAGTAAGTAGCACGGAGAAGTGACCACAAAGATACTCGATGGGAGATCAAGTATGATGAGTGGATAACTCACTTGTGTAACCCCACGACAATAATCAAGTTTGAGGAAGATGCCTCTAAAAGAAGAATTCTATTTTTTTATCATATATGGAGATGATGGAAAATTATTAAGTTTAAGGAGGATTGTTGGAAATAGTAAACTTAATTAATTGATCAATTAATCAAATATAATCAAATGATCAGGATGAATGTATTTGAATTTTCTTGATAAATTAAATATTTAGATTTTCTAGGACAATTCAGACAGCATCTGTGTCACCTTTTCAAAGGCAGAAAGTCGGGCATTTCAAATTGTTGACTGGCAATCATACTCGGAACTGGTACGTATCTCAAACCTCTTGAAGGTGCATGATTATCGCTCTACATTCCACGAGAAGAAAATTACAGGAATCATACTCGGAACTGGTACGTATCTCAAACCTCTTGAAGGTGCATGATTATCGCTCTACATCCCACGAGAAGAAAATTACAGGACCCATGCGATCGGAAACAAACCTGCTGTGATTCTCAAATCGATCGGAAACAAATCTGCTGTGATTCTTTGAGAATCACAGAGCCCTGTTATTCCACATCCATTTCTTCATATATTTTGAGATTTGTGCATAAAAAATAACTGTCTTTGAGATTGATGCATTTCAAAAAATATAGACATGGATTTGGAATAACAGAGCGCCCTATGATTCTTTGAGAATCACAGCAGATTTATTTCCCACGCAATCAGGGCAATTTTCATACAAAGGATTCACATATCCACTCTTCTCCAACTTCTGACAGCAGCCCAAGGGCCATTTCAACCAAAAAATAGGAGCCTTACTACCCGCAACTGTACTTGCTATGTTCTCACTGCTAACATTTTGAGGCCACAATATTGCAACATAAATAAGAAAGCTGGGGGAATTAAAGAGAGGACAAGTGATTCAAATGGAGTAAAGAAAAAAGACTTGAATGAGCAAAATTTAGAATACTGCCTTTCAAGATAGGGAAAAAAGAAATTACAGTATCAAGAACAAGAACATTTCCAGCACATTATACTGATAAATAAACACTTAAACCAAATAAAAAGGTGTTGCATAACAACAAAACTGACACAGCATCACCAAACACAAACATGGATAGGTACATTTGCTGCTCATGAAGGGGCAGAGGGAAGCGTGACATCAATATTGGTAGGCATTAGCACATTAAATCCATCCGCTGCTGTTGATATTATCATTCCTGGTATCTGGGGATGCCAGTGCAGTTCTTTCAAATCTTTCTGACCCTGAATACAGCAAGGAACAATAAAATCAAGAGCAGAAATTACACAGGTGCAATCAGCATTTTTCATCTAAAAGTAATGTGAGGAGATTATTGAGTGGAGCATTTTATCTTGAATACAGATTGGATTAAAAACCTTTCTCATATGTATCTTCATTGGAAGTATCAAGCTATTCAAAATGTTCAATGCTTCCATTTATTACGAAAAGAATACAAATATAAAGCAAACACCAAGCAACCAAGAAAAGCCTATGACCAGCTAGATGTTATCACCTGTAATTTAAAAAAAAAAATCCAGACCAGAGCCAACATGTGCGCATTCATTGGATTCAGTCAACAATGGCCCATCATAGAAATAAAGGCATGCTTTCAGTATAGGGCAATTCACAACATTTGGTTTACACACACACAGAGTAGGTATCAGGTTGCATTACAACTCTCCTCACATAGTATCATATCTCAACTACATTTTTGTGTGGAACTCAAACTTGGTAATTCTTCAACATTGACAAATACACGATATTAGTACCTGGTGAACAAAGAGGAGCTGGGGTGGCAAATCTTCAGGTGCATTGACATGCTCCTTTACCTTGGCTTTAAACTCTGCCTCCTCTTCTTCGTCCCTTTCTAACGACAAGTCCCATATCCTACACATATACAGATTATGAAATTGTGTGAATTGTGTGAAAATGAAAGAGACATACAAGTGACATGTTTCAAAAAAGCAATTGATAGGAGTGCTTACGTCAGTTGATGGTCAGCCGACGAAACAGCCAAGGTAGATGCTTCATGTGGGCTCCATTCCACAGATGTGATTGGCTCCTTATGATACTTAAAATGCGCCACTAGTGAATCATCCTTCAAGACCGATAAACCAATGAATAGGATGGTATCAGACAACTTGAACTAAATCAATGAACTCTGACATCAAAGATGCTTCTTAAGAATTTAACTCTTTAAGCCGACTGAATTAAATACCAATTCCATATCAGAACTTGTATGAAATACAATTAGGTCCACAGATGATTCACATATTCAACATGTCCTATCACCAATTGACCAGAAGTATACTTCCCTCACAGCTAAAAAAAGCACAGGACATTGCAGTTACCCCATTGAGTAACCCAAATCTAGGCAGAATGTAAAATGTCTAACTGTATCATAATGTACACTTAGCGAGTCTTTACTAAATCACACAACAAAGAAACAGACATAAAATTTTGTACCTTGATTTGGCGAAGATCACGGATGGAGAAAGTACCATCATCACCGCCAGAGGCAATCATACAGCTTGCCAGCCTGTGACGATGAATGCACAGTTATAAAAAATTAGATTTCAAATATGTAACATGTGCGAGAACATATTTTAGATCTCAAATGAGCAAATTAACCAACAAATAAAGAACACAAAAATGTGTAGCAGGTCACATACCTGTTCCATGATATAACATTGACATCAGCATCATGAGCCTTAAAAATAAATTTTGGCCTTTTGCCTTCCCTTGTATCCCATATTGCAACTTTTCTGTCCACAGAAGATGATGCAAAAATGTTCGCTTCTGTAGGACTCCACTGGGGAAAAAAGAATCAATTCAGCAATTCTTTCAACTATAGCCTGTTTTTTTTAGTCTAATTTCCAGCATCCTTAAAAGGCCATATGCAGCTACTTACATAGGAAACAAGGATGTAAAATAACAATGAAAATAGCTAAAAGAATACATAACGTTACCAAAAAAAGTACCTGTAAATCTTCCACACTTGCACCATGACCCATGAAAGGGGTAGAATCCACTTTCCACGAATCACCCGTGGGCTCCCACAGATATATGCATTTGTTACAATCGCCTATCAGAATGGAGAATACTGCATTAGTACTCACAACAATAACATGCAATTTTCAATGTCTGTTCTGTATTAGATTATTTCTTTTTTTTTTGGCACTATAATTTTTTTTTGGATTTATCCAACAGGAGTTTCCAAGTATCATAAAAAATTCAAGACAGTTTCACAGTTAAATAAAACTTCAAGCCACCTATAATCTTGAGTATAATAAAAATTAATAACAAATGAATGAAAAACAGTAAAAGTATAAAGCTTCTATCGGAATAACAAAATATTTTGTAAAGTATACCAGAAACAAGGCGGCCAGGAACAACAGGGCTCCAATCAATTGCATAACCTTCATCTTTATGCCCCCCAAATTTAAAGATAGGTGTCTGCTTGTGTATGGTATCATCTCTATTGATTGGTTCATCGGATTCAGCTAGGGAATTCAGATGTGCGCTAAAATCCCACACCTAATCATCAATAAAGCATATCACAAATAGAACTGTATGATTGAATCAATACATATCAAACTGTTCCTGTAGCACCTTTTTTTCCCTCTCCTCTCTGTGTGTGTGGGGTGCGAAGGGGAGGGGTTGATTCTGCATCTCTGCTAGGGTAGTGTTAGCTGTGGTCTTGTATTGTCTGATTGCATTTATTGGGCTCCAAGAACAGAACATTAAGTGTTGATTTCAGAAAAAATACAAATGTCAAGAAGACCCTTATAGATACTGTCGGTCAACCCACTACAAAAGCTACTCGGAACAGAACTATCATGTCAAAATGGGATGACCTTGATCAATTGGATATTACAGAGGGGAAAATAAAGTACCTGTACAAAGCCTGTATCGCCCCAAGTGGCGCAAATATGGGGCTTTTGAGTCATTGACCTTATGCGGTTCACACATCCTTGATGAGCTATCCTCTTGATCTAGTTTCATAATAGAATACTCATCATGAATCAAACTAGTAAATGTAAAGTTCTATGAACTTAGAATACTCATCCTAGATGCAATAAGCGAACCTTTTGAGCAATCATAAATATATATTCAATTTAAATATTCCAAGTTGTCAAAGGACAGGTGTATTGGCCAATATATATGAAAAAGGACAGGGCACCTGTAGAACAGGTGCATTGCCACCGGCTTCATCAGCTATCTCATCGTCTTCATCACTGCTACTACTATCATCATCCTCCATTTCCTCATCATTATTCTTAGAAGAAGGGAGCAAAGCACGTTTTCTCCCAGTTATCTTGGAAAGTTTGAAAATGCCAATGTAATTCGCAGATTGTTGGTCAGCCTACACAACAACAACAACAAAAAAAAAAAAAAGCAAAGTTGAAATGCTTTAAATAGATTTTAAGACAAATTGGATCTGGATTGGCTTAATGGCTTTAACTGGGATGTCTTGATTTAATATGAGGCCGAATACAGTTGAATGCTAATTAACATTTAAGTGCATCAAACAGCAGCAGGTTAAAAACAATACTGGGATTGGATTGAGTTAAATTGGAAGGAGCAAAATTAAGTTAAACTGAAGTTGAATTGTCCTTAGGAGTACTGCCACATGCTGCAACAGTCAGGCTATGAACTGGTATGTACCGGTGCTGACCACATTTTCAGTTTGCCACTGTGTAACAAACCTGACCTGTGTTCCTGCAACTCCATATAGAGTGTGGGGGAATTCAGTACGAACTAGTCCAAGAGAATCTTGCACCACATCAAAACTATCAAAAAACAAAAGAAAAAATAAACACTAAGAAAACAAACTTATCACTTCAAAGGAAACAAAAGAATTGAACTTATGCAAACCATTACGAAATTACCTTAAACAAGGCCATCCAATATTGAATCCACGCAGATAATTATATGCTGATGGATCAAATTGAAGTTCTTCTCCCTCCTCCATTTCATCTACACCAGGCTGCCATACCTAAGTTCACGATATAAATACACTGATAAGTTTTTACATATTAAGATAATTTAAAATAATAAAAAATAATAATATCACCAAAAATAACTCATTGATGTAGAACTTCTTCCCTTAGTCGTCCTGTTATAAAACTATGTGCAATTTTTTTATCAGAAAAGGAAGTAGTTAATTAAAGCTTCATCTGCTATTTCTCAAAAACCACTAACCAATGTTTCCAAAAAAGTCAATATATTATTCTCCAGTTATATTATTTTCAACTATTTCAGTACTATTTTCACCTCTAATTCCCATTTGTACTCTCCAATTGCAAAACCACATAACCAAACTATGAAGGGAAGAAATAGTTAGTTCATGGATGTAGCAATAATTATTGTAGCTTTTGGTCCACTTCAGGCAAACATTCAGTTTTTATTGGGCACTTTGGGTATAAGAATATACATCTCAATAAGGATGAAATAAGAAGTGGTACTTAACCTTGGCAGGTGCAGAGGGCACAGGGGAAGATGTTGAAGCTTCCTCTTTTTTTGAAGTCTAAAATCAAAATAATCACAGGTCAGAGTAATTAGTAAAAGAAAGCGGTTTTCCCGGGAAAACGAAACTAACAGGAAATATAGTAGAATGATAAATACCTTGTTTTTCCTCTTAAGCTTCTTAGGGTTTTTTAGGCTACGAGTCATCTTGAACTACACGGTAAAAAGATAAACAGCGGCTTACGGAAGGGTTGAGCGAGAGCCGAGAGCGTGCGAGCGAGAGAGAGGGACGAAGTTGTGGAGGCGCACCGCTCTCAAGCATAAACCCTATGAAGGTATGTATAATAAGGGTTCAATTTTGTGCGAAAGTGATTACTTGAGCGGATCCGGAAACTGCTCTTACTGTATCCACTAAACTTGTAAAAGTACTAATTTGTCCCTTGAAAGTAGAAACCAAAATATAAATATAAATATTATTTTTCTTATCCAAAGTTAGACATAAATGGTCCGATTCGTATCAAAATTCGGTTTAAATTTACATTATCGATTAAATTTATTAAGTTTTATATATGCTTGTAAGAATTTTAATACATATTAGATAAGTTAAACTCGATTTTAAATAAAATATGTCCAAGTCAATTTGAACATAATCTAATTCCTTAAATTATTACTAGTTTATTACTAAAAAAATAAATTGCCGATTGATTCTTCAGAATGATGAATTTAACACATTATTTTTTTATTTGGACACAACAACTTTGAAATGTTTAATTTATAGATATTTTTGTCCCTCCATGTGTGTATCTGTCAACTATCGTTTTTGTCCCAGAGTAGTGGATTAAAGTCGGATAGGGCACGGGCAGGCCGGGTATATCCGGGCAGGAGCAAGGGTATTGGTCGGACACGGGTATCTCGGGTATTTTTTTAAATCGTGCCCTGCCCGTGCCCTGCCCGTGCCCTGCCCGTCCTATACCCGTGCCCTGCCCGTCCTATACCCGTGTCCATTGTACCCTTGAGGGGCAGGGCGGTTCGGGTTTTTTTTTCTGTTTTCTTTTTCTTTTCTTTTTTTCTGTTTTTTTTTCTTTTTTTTCTGTTTTTTTTTTTCTTTCTTTTTTCTTTTTTTTTCTGTTTTTTCTTTTTTCTTTTTTCTTTTTTTCTTCTTTTTTTTCTTTTTTTTTGAACCGGGTGGGGAGAAATCAAATTTTGGGTTTGAATTTGAATTAAAGTGGGTCGGGTATAAGGGTACGAGTAAGGGTAGACGGGTACCCGGGTAGGGTAAAGTCGGGTACGGGTATAGACGGTCCGGGTAGGGTCGGGTATTTGCCAAAAAAACAGGGTCCGGTCCGGTTTTTGTCCCTACTCGCATACCTGTTTACCCGACCCATACCCGGGCAGCGGGCACGGACGGGCAGGGTAGGGTATACCCGACTCGGATATAATTAATACTCTATCCCAGAGATTATGAAATCTTCTGACACAAAGATCATTTATTACTTATTATTATTATATTCCTCATTGTTATTTTAATTTTTTTATTTGAAAGAACAACAACAAAAGAAAAAATAACCCATATACCTTTGTATGCACGTACACAGATATATCAACGATTTTATTTTGAGTTAAATATATATTTTGGTCTTCTTTTGTTTGAATATATTTAGTTATATTTAGTTAGTATAAGAAGTATAAAACTACATTTTACTATATTACCATTTTGTTTAACAAATTCAAAATAATACCAATTGAGAAAAAAAAATATATAACAAAATCATACGTTTACTATTGCAATAATTTTTTTTATATAAATAATATCTAGAGAAGTGGTGGGATGAACTCTTTTATTTATAACTTATGTTGAAAAGAAAGATTAATTATATCTAGCATGTTAATTCGATGTAATTTTTTAATTACCTTGTAGTATTTATGTTTAGATTATATTTTAAAAACTATCCTTTTTTATATATATACGGTCATATATTATATTAAAAGCTAAGGTGTGATGTGCTCACCAAGAAAGTTTGGTGAGCACAACTCCAAAAGTTTATCGAATCGGCTTCAAACGTCGAATCTAAACCGTTGAAACCCATGTATTTCATGAGTGATGCATGTACATGTAAAATTTTGAAAGTTTTGAGTTTATTTGCTACAAAGTCAAGCGGTCAAAGAAATAAACATTTTCTAAGTTAATATATAAGTTTTATATATTCAATTTTTATCGTTTCTTTGACCGCTTGACCTTGTAGTAAATAAACTCGGAACTTTTAAAATTTTGCATGTACATGCATCACTCATGAAGTACATGGATTTCAACGGTTTGAATTCAGTGTTTGAAATCAATCCAATATACTTTTGGAGTTGTGCTCATCAAATTTTTTTGGTAAACACATCACACCCTAGCTTTGCTCTTATATTATTATGTAATATAATAATATATTTTAGTCTTATTATAAAAATCAAGACAAATTATTAATTAATATCATATATATATGGTTAAAATTATTTTTAGCTCAATTAGAAATCACATGAGATACGTGTTAATTTTAATGAACAAAAGTAATGAGAAAATAAAGATAAATAATTATGGATGAAAGAATTGTCAGGAGAAAACAATTAAAGAATAGTTAAATTGTATACGGATTATTAATCAATGTGATTTTACCACTATCCGATCCGTTTGCACCCGGAATCAGAATCTAGATACATAGATTTTAAAAAAATTTGAGTGCAGAGGATTGCCCCTCAAATATGGTATGTTTGGTTGGTTGAGAATATAATATTTTGGAGTTAGGATATTCGGAATAGTCTATTCGATATTTAGTTGGATTAGAATAGCTAAAATAGGGAATACAATTTTTTTGTCTTATTAAATATATTATTCCTAAAAGTTTTGAGATTTGGTTATTTTAATAAGACAAATATATTCTTAATTTAACTATTCTAGTTATTATTGTTTTGCAACTAAACATGCCCCTAAAGAGTGCTAATTTTAACACAACAATTTAAAAAAAAAAAATGTTCAGAAAACTTTGTTCCTCCTTTATTTTTGTTATAGTTTGTCTTATTTGATTATGTAATCACCACTTTCTTTTTAGTGATTATAATTCACTTTATTTTCAAAATCAAAACATCTCCCTCTAGATGCACTTATTTATTAAAGTACGGAAGACAATAATTAAAATATAAAACTCATAATTAATGAGCTGAAAAAATAATTTATTATTTAACAAAAAGAATACTTAAGAGCTGAAAAACAATTTCCTACGTCTTCTTGATCTGTATCTTTATTTTTCACAAAAAAAAAAAACACAACTTAAGAGCTAATTATGCTTTATAGTCGATCAATGGATAAGAATTTCTCAACAGAGCACACACTCTACATCTAGTTCACTAGCTTCGCTTGCCAACAAGGTAGATTTAGGAGCGGAACTAGAAAATTTAAATAGAAAGAACAAAACTATAAAATACATAATATGTGAAAAGGCAAAAAAAATTATGAACACTATAAATTTAACTCAAGACCTCACAAACACTAGATATAACTCTAACCACTAAGTTACAGGTAAACATTTGTTATTTTATGAACAAGATTAAACTATGTACAAGTTTTAATCAAACGAAAATTTAATTAAATTTCATTATACATAACTAAAATTTTAAAATTATAAGGATGACTCAGTCATCTTTAGCTAAGTCTTAGATATACTCCTAAATAGATTTGAAACTAGAATAAAGAAAATTCATCAAGTAAAACTTGATAACTAAGAGGATATCCACAAAATAACTATTCTCTTAATTTGAATTAAAATGTCGCAAAAAAGTTCCTATTGCTGATGCGATATATATAAATCATCGGTTCGAATCAAAATCAGGACAAAAAATGAATATGTATCATGTATGTATTTTTAGTTTTTCGGCAGGTTCGAAGAAGTTTGAAAAAGGATTAATTAAGCAACGAGTTAATTAAACGGTGACTTCAATTTATTAGGATTGGACATGGCTGAGAAAAAAAAATGAGAGATTCTCACTAATTTTGTCGACTCTTCCTTCTACGAGGAAGCAATAGAGTGGACAAAGAAGAAGGCCTTGTAAATCTTTTCTTTTGGAGCCCTTTGAATCCTTCTTTGATGAAGCAAGACATGATACGGAGAGGAACGAAGTACAAACTCTTTAGACTTACTCAGAAAAATAATGATACCGAATAATAACGATAAAACAATACATTAAAATAATTAGAATTGTACAATTAATAATAACCATAATAATCATCATGAAATAATAATGATAATAATAACCACAACAACGATAATAATAATTGGCCATGGTGATAATACTAATAATAATCGAATAATAACAACATAATTCAACTTTAATATCAAATATTAATTATCAACATGATTACAAACTTATGATATTATAATTATGATCATGACAATTATAATGAAAATAACATGATAACAACAAAAATACATATAATAATAACAATATTTTTTTTTACTATTTTTTATGATTTATGAAGATGACACAAAATCGGCCTAATTTAGCGTATTTTAATATAATTATATTAATTACATCAAAAGAAGTAATTTAAAAAATATTTAAAAAAAAAATTCCTAATGGTAAAAAAAAATGGCCCATTTGGACAATTTAAAATTATCCGGAAAATCTGAACAATTATGTTTTTTTTTCTATTTAATGTTGAGTATGAATAAAAATGGCGGTAAATTATATGATCAAATCACGAACATGTTTGGTTTTATGACAACTGAAACCTGTTTTACTTTTTAACACGTCGAACTATCTGAGAAAGATTGAAAGTTACCATATCATCGTATCATCGTCCAAATAAATATATTGACATGTTTAAGAGAAATTATTTCTTTTCTTGACAAAAGTTCTGACATTGTAATAAAATCTATTGTCATCTATAAAAAATATCCGTAGTCAATATTGATAAAATCACTGCAATTCATTTTTTTTTAATTCGAGTGATTTAGAATTTATATTTAAAATTTTTGAAGATTACAATATTATATGTTAATTTTCCTATTAACATATCTCATAATTGGAAAAAAAACTATCTTACTTTTTTTTTTCCTTCTAATTATATCTCTCTCAAGCTTGCATATCAAACAATGAAAGAGAATTACTCTTCTTTTAAAACTTTTTCTTCTTCACCACTACAAAATCAACAACGAAAATCGCGTGTGAAAGACCCAAATTTGACGAAAAAAATGAGGATTTAGGAGACGATTATGTGTTCATCGAGTGTCCTTTCATATCTACATATAAAACAAAAGAGGTACTGTTGGAAACGTTACGCGGAAGCGGTCAAGAAGTGATTTCGTCGAACACTTTGCGGGCATACACCAATACCTGATTAAATGAAGAAATATGAAAGTTAAACAAGAAACCAACACAAAAAAACAATCAAGCACAAGAAAATAAAATGAGACACAAGATTTACGTGAAAACCCTTTCGGAAAAAAATCACAGAAGCACACAGCACAATTTTACTAGATCAAAAGAGTTTTTATAAATACAAGGAAATTAACAAGCTAATAACACTCTCTCACAATCTCACACACTAATCTATAAAATTCTCAAATATATAAGTGAATTAATACAAAAAAAGCAAATCTTAAAACAAAACTTAGTTCAACAGAGAAGAGAGCAGCTCACAAATTGACTCTCGATATTCACTTACTTGAAAAAGCTACGGCTCAAGCCTTTTAATAAAAAAAAGTTAACAATGCCAACGGTTTTATTTCAAGCCGATTGGAACAGCCAACATTACCATCGGTTTCAACCTTTGACCGATGACAAAGGTTCAATCGGCAGCGGCCCATTATTTGTATTCACACTATAACAGGTACGCGCGCAACTCGATCGACAATTCGTGATTGAGCTTTCATGATAAAGTTTTTAGCGCTCTTCAAAAAAATTCTTCTTATGTGTTTTTTCTTTTCTTATTCGAATCATTATTCTCTTGCTTCTGTGAGAGTCTAATTTCTAGAGTTTCTAATAACAACTGTGATGAATTAGTAAAAATTTGTAGATGTTTTTATTTTGTTTTTCTCTAAAATAATTAGTCCAAATTGAAATTTTTAAATCTAAATCCTCTTTGTCATTTTACTTCATTAATTAAATATATTTTATAACATTTAATTTTGATTGAACTAGAAGTACTTAACATAGTTTGCTTGTCAACTTACAGAGAGAGAAAAGAATAGAGACAGAGGCAATCAATTTTACGTAATGCATGATTACTCGTACTTTATTATTTGTTTTGTAATCTCGAATTTTAAATGAAAAAAAAGAGAAGTGTCAAATGATGTTATATTCAGATAATTGACATTTGCAGATATATATATTAAAAATGGTTTTTTTTTATATTTTTTATGAGTGCTATATTAAGCGCATCTAATGTAATTAGAAGAGCTAAGAGAGAATCTTTTAATTTCAATAGCCAATTTACTCTTATTCCTTAAATCTTTAATACTCTCATCTCTTTTTCTATATATACCTATAATCACTAATACCTGCATACCTCAAATCTTAGACGCTGATATTTCTCGGCTGAAATTTTTGTAATATCTTAATCATATTATATGATTATTATATTATTTAACGGACATTTTTTTTTTGTCCTCCATTGAAGATGTTATACAGGTTGCATGCACTTTATCTAGAATTGATAGAATAGCCTTTCTTATTATTGTTTGTGCTGTTATTTGGAGTATATAGAAACATCAAAATGACTTGTGCTTTAATAATGTTAGAATTTACACTGCTCGTATCCTTATCTTACAAATTTTGTCTTTGATTACTTATTGGTCAGGTACTATTCAAGAGGACATCCAACAGGCAATTGGAACTTGGACTCCAGGTGATTTAAGATGCTATTCCCTTGCAAGTGGTGGATCCGGCTGATGATATGATGTTGGACTGGGTCATTGGCAAAGAAGATGAAGAATGATGCTGCTTTCTTTTATTATCACATTCATTTTGTTGTACTCAATCTCTTGAGTTTATCTTCAAGAGATGGGTGTAGAATGTGGTATATATATTCCCCTATATATATTTTGGATGCCTGTGTGCATCAATAAGCACTTGGACTTTGTTCCTTCTTTAGTCTCTATGGATGCTAGTAGGTACCTATTAGGAATGTTGTTTGACTCTATGGACTGAACTCTAGTCATATCGTATAGGAAGACTTTGTAAGTTACCGGTTTCAAATATATGGAATGGGCTTTTGCCTTTTTAAAAAAAAAAAAATTAAAGGACATTTTTGTAACATCTTAGACACTGATATTTGATCATATATTATATGATTATATGATTTAAAGGAGGTCAGCGGCAGCAGAAATATTTGTAAACACTAATATTTCTTTCTATGTTGCACGATAATACTTATTTACACTATATATAACATACTTAGGATTCTAAGGCAGTTAGACCCTGAAATTTCACCACTATACTTTACATCACTACTTTTAACCGCTAATATTTCATCAAATGCAACACTATACTTAGACTGCTGAAATTGTTAAGATGAACAACAACATAAATAATTATATAATAATCTGAATATCTCTTACGGAATTTATAATCACAGATAACAAAATTAGCATAAATATCAGTTACAAATTAAAGCCAAGTGACAAAATTTATGATAACAATTCAGGTTAAAAAAATTAAGAAAATGCTATTTTGAGCGCATGATTATACTTTTGAGTGCTAATTTTTTTTTCTTTTTAATCCAGTTTTGCCCCTTACTAGTTACCTTCTTATTTTGCTCCTAACTAATTCAGGAATAGCTTAGGGGGGCAGTATTATTTGAGCTTTGAGATTCGTGCAGAAGTATTTGAACGGTTGAGATTTTCCAAAATGTCACGCAAAATTTGAGATATCTCAGAGGATGCGAATTCCATTTGTTGGATCTCTAATTAATATTAACACCATCGGTGTTACCAATTTGATGCAGACATCAATGTGGTTATTTAAAGACGACATAGATACGTGCACACAAGTAGGGGCGGAACCAGGATTTGAATTTGGGGGGCCGAAATTTTTTGGGGGGTTTTTGAGAGTGCTAATGAGTATGCATCTGTAAATAACTGTGTATAAATGGTTGATGCATATATATATGGTTTCAACATTCATAGTTTGATGGGGGGTGCCTGGCCTCCCCTTGCAGCCCCAGTTCCGCCCTGCACATAAGAAGCAGATAACAAACAATAATCAAATTTTTAGTTCCAAATGAATTGGAATAGACTATAAATGAAATCGAATCCAAGCCACAATGTGAAATAGAAGAAAATTGAATTCCGCAAAAGTGCATCTTAAAACTGTAGATTCTTATTGCTCATTATCAATATTGATTTCTGATCGATAAAAAAAATCATGAAGAGAGATTAACAATTGACAACAAATTGGACCTGAAGTTTCGCATTGTTTTGATTCCAATAAAATATATCGTGTTTTATAACGGAGGATCAAATCAGTTTTTAATCTGTATGTGAATTAGCTAGACTATTTTTTTTATTAAAAGTTCAAAAGTACGTAAATAGTTCTATTTTTTTTATGCTGACATTAAACCACAGAAAAAAAAAAATTGTCAAACAATGTACTAAATATTAAATAAGTTTGTATAATTCTTTTCTGAGTAATGATCAAAACCCAGAAAAGAGGACGATTCGGTTTTGAGAGCAAATAATAGCAGTTCTAGACTCTAAATAACGGAATACGGCCGGTCTACACAAATCCAAAACCTATAAAAAAAATCAATTACCATATTGTTTTTATGTGGATTAAATTGTTAATTAATCAACTCAAGATTCGGTAATCTTCAAATTAAAAAGTTCGTTATGAATTTGTAAAATACGCTGTCCAAAGCACTGCCAAATGATTTTTTTGTTTTTATTCTTAGGAGAGTGCTATACTGAGGGCATTTATTCTAATTTTGAGGGCTAAGGGAAACTTTTTTCTTTAAACACCGATTTTGCCCTTCCACATTCTCTCTCTCTCACTCATTTAATAAATGAACTAATAAAGGAAATAATTTAATGGAAACTTTAAAGTTCCTTCCATCTCTGAGAAAAAAGAAAAGGCCTAAATTTTTTTTTCTTTCGTGATTAATCTCCAAATCATAGGAAGCACCTCCAATCCCTGTGTGCCAGCCAGCTGCCTCCTCCTTCTCCGTGATTAAAAAACACAAATAAAAGAAGAAAAAACAATAATATACAAATTGGTCACATAAAACAAGGGATGGTTAGTTGATAGAATTATCGTGCACCAATGAAACAGAAAAGAAAAAAATATCACACTTATGCAAAGTTTTCATGGATTCAGTTGTCAGTATATTGTTCCTGGAAGTAGATTTGTTTCTATTTTTGGCTCGTAATTTCAGATCTACTCTGTACCTAACTATAGTATATGTACTCAATATAATTAATACTTTATTCATGAACTGCTTAACTATATTGTACAGTGTTACTTTAATTTTTTTTGCTGAATGCTTACATACCATATACTGGCACAGTTCACAGGGTGTAATACTGCCGTGTACAATTCAATTACATACCATATACTAGTACAGAGTGGTACATCAGGTATGCAGTTACCCTGTCGAAAGATTCACAACCAACAAATTATTGCACCAGTAGGTCCATCTCTTTACCATAAAATAAATAGATCTAGTACTGAACCAGTATATTTCAAAAAGAATAAAATGCTTAAAAGCATAATAAGATATATAATTCATGGTGATGGTGCCCTTTAGCAGAATCAGAAGAAAGAATAATTCTAGTAAGGAAGAAGTTCCCCCAATTACAATTCTTAACAAGTACATTTTATTTTACCACTTAAATTTAAACAACAGGTTTAAATAGTACATCTATGCAAGATACCGTACTCATTGCATACTTGTTTTAGAAAAAAAAAAACATGAAACTCTGCCGTGTACAATGCAATCCAACTGTGCCACATGAAAATTATACAAAAATAAAACTTTTTTGTTCTAATCAAAATCTGTTTATGTACGTTGTTTCGAGTTTCTCTCCGATTTGGACAGAGAGATTTGAAATCAAAGATTTCCATTTTTCTGTACTGGAGGAAGAGCAACTTAGCATACAGACATGAGAAGATTTGCAACTGATTCATTTCCATTTTCTCCTCCTTTATTAGCTCCCTTCTTAATTACTTTAGAAAGAAAGAGTAAGGCCAAAATCGGAATTTAAGATAAAAAATTCTCTCTGCCCTGAAAATCTCAATTTATGCCCTCAGAATAGCACTCCTCTTATTCTTATTAAGCGGTCATCTAGTGTCCACAAATTTTTTTATGAACATGCATATATATTGTAAACAAATGATTGAACTGAACTCTAAAATGCACAAGGAAATATATGATCAGAATTACATGATGTATGCCTTTTGATCTTTTTTTCCTTCTCCCTATTTGAATAGTTAGACTGCTGAGTGTAGACTTTTGCTACGGAGTTCTCTTCTTTGCTAATTAACAGGTTCCCATTAGCCAATATTTTGACCAGAACCTATTACAGAAGCCTTAAGAAACAATGGTGAATTCAGCCAGCCAGAAAGCTGCAGAGGGCCATCACTTGCACAGACTAAACCAAAGATATTTGAATGAGAAATGGTATTTTTGCACCAGCAACTGGTGTGTATTGGTGCCAAACTACCAAATATTTATAGTCTACCTTTGCTAGTACTACGACAGTGTTCCTCAATTCAATGGTGTACTGACTACTGAGATCTTAAGATTAATGTCATTATTTGTTTGATGCAGTGACCCCAACGCACCAGGTGGAACACCTGTTATGCAGCAACCTGCCCCGGTATGTTATTGTTATTCCTTTATCAATCTTACATAATTTGCATTAATTTCAGACCTCTTGCAAATAATAATGTGTTGCGGAAAAAATTTGAATTCACATTGCTATTTTGATCTGACTTGTTTAAACTTTTCATATGAATTCGGGTGCCGACCTTCTTGCGGGTAACATTGTATGACACTACAGTATCACATTAAGGTTTTCTGGTGCTGCCTATTTTGTTCTATACTGGGTTTCTTGTACAAGCAATGCTGCTGTCAACTGTATGGTGCTTCATTAGAGTTGCTAATCTCTAGTGCTGAGCTAAACAAAGGCATGGAACCTCAATTAAACTCCAATGGTAGAGCTATTATCCACAAGATGGAAAACAACACCCCAAAAATGACCCTGCAGTCCTAGATTTTTTTTTAAGGGTTTAATCTTAAAAAGGTCCTAATTTGTCAATGCATACTTGTTGTAACCGAAGAGGCGACCTCTAGAGAACCGACTAAGGGACGAGTGTGGGGGCCCACACATGGATGAAGATAGAGGTAACAAATGGAGAGCTGAGGGTTCTCCTACTTGTGAAGGAGATAAATCTGAGGCAAAGAACGGTGGCGCTTTTGGTGGTCGGGCCCACACTTGGTTTCTATATAGACGATCTAGTACAAAATAGACAATTATCTTGGTCGAAATTTGAACATCTTTTTATTTATTTTATAATTTAAAGTAAAAAATATATATATAAGTTTTGATTCACAAAAACAAGCAAAATAAATAGAGTAAAATAAAGAACGCAAATTTAATTCAACTAGCAATGTCCAGTGTCGATTTAGCTAGATTTCTACGTCTTCAGAGTTTGTAACCACTTGATCTGTATTTTTTTTTTTTTAAATCATAACATAAAAGCTGATTATGCATTATAATTGATCAATGAACGGCAATTAATCTTATGAGAATTTCTTAATAGACCCTATACAACATGTAAGTAACACTCTATAGTTCACTTGCCGGTAAGATAGATTTCAGGCTAGAGTGAAGAATTTGATTAAGTAAAACTTGACGACTAAGAGGGCATCTTCACAATAAAACCTATTGAATTAAAATATCTCCAAAATAAATCTTATTGATGGTATGATACATATGTATCGTCGGTTCGAATCAAAATCAGGACCAGTTTTTTGGCAGGTTCGAAAAAGTTTGAAACAGAATAAATTGAGCAATGAGTTAATTGAATAGCGACTTCAATTTAATAGGACTGAACATGGCTGAAAAAAAATCAAATGAAACGACATTCTCAGTAATTGTCGATTCTTCCTTCTATGAGGAAGCAATAAGTGGACAAAGAGGGCCTGCTAAAGTTTTTTTTTTTTTTTTTTGAGCTCTTTGATGAAGACAAGATAATGAGAGGATTCAAGTACGATCTTTACAACAAAAAACAGCAACAATAGTACTAATATGATAATAACTAGGGTCGGACCTAGTAAGAGGGAGGGGTGGGGCCGTGGGGGCAACTTTCTGTCTAGATTTTGAATTTTTATGGAAATTTATAGGTTAAAAAAAAAATACGAATAAAAATAGCAACAACAATAAAAAAAAAAAAAACTAATTACTACTACTACTAATAATAATAATAAAAATAATAATAATAATAATAATGATAATAATAATGATGATAATAATGATGATGATGATAATAATAATAATAATAATAATAATAATAATAATAATAAGAGGAGGAGGGATCGGATGACACCCTTTTTTGGTGA
This sequence comes from Carex rostrata, assembly GCF_964058835.1. Classification (NCBI taxonomy): domain Eukaryota; kingdom Viridiplantae; phylum Streptophyta; class Magnoliopsida; order Poales; family Cyperaceae; genus Carex; species Carex rostrata. The sequence goes on from NC_135935.1 coordinate 3,389,940, forward strand.
CATCGAATAACATCGTGCATTTTTAAAGTTTTCAAAGTCCAAACAGTCGATCCAAACCGTTCAACATAATGGATATGTTAAAATGTGCTTGCGGATCAAATTTTACATTTTTTGGAATTTTTTTATTATTTATTAAGTATTTAACAAAATCGCTATATTCAGACCGTTGAATTTTCGTACCCATCTTAATAAATAGTAACAAAATTCAGAAAAATGTAAAATTTGATCTGCAAGCACATTTTAACATATCCATCAAGTTCAACAGTTTGGATCGACTGTTTGGACTTTAAAAATGCACGATGTCATCCGATCCCTTCTCTACTAATAATTTTGGTATGAATTATGTGATCAAAGTACGAACATGCTTCGTGTTTTACGACAATTCAGACCTGCTCTACTTTTCAACACGTCGAACTATTCCGGGAAGATTGAAAGATGCTATATAATTGTCTAAATGAATATATTAACATATTTAAGAGAAATAATTTTTTTTGACAATAATTCTGAATTTGTAATAAAAATTGTTGTCATCTATTAAAACATATTCATACTCAATATTGATAAAATCACTTGAATTTACACTTTTTTTTTGTAAATTCGAGTGATTTAGAATTTATATTTAAAATTTAAGAAGATTGCAATATAACATCATACGTCATTTTCACCATTAAAATATCTCACATTTGAAAGAAACTATCTTATTTTTTATTTTCCTTCTACTTATTTCTCTCTCAATCTAACATATCAAACAGTTAAATAAATCACTCTTTTTTGAATTTTTTTTCTCCTTTCTTCTCCACCACGCAATTAACGGAGGAAATCGCATATGAAAGACTCAAATTTGACAATAAAACTGGGGACCTAGAAAATGATTGTGCGTTCATCGAGTGCCCTTCCATATCTAAAAATGGAACAAAAGAGATGCGCAACTCGATCGACAATTAACTCTTGATTGAGCTTTCATGATATAAGTTTTTAATAATCTTATTCTCTTATTGTAATAGTCTAAATTTTAGAGTTTTCAATAACAATTGTGATGAATTAGTAAAAGTTTGTAGATACTTTTATTTTGTTTATCCAAAAAGAGAAAATTTCCAAATTGAAAGTTTTAAAATAGCTCAGCGGTTCAAACTCATTAACTAATCGGATTGGATATTTATTTTATAATGATAGTTTTATTATTCATTAGCTAGTCCATTAAAAACTTAAGAACATGTATACAACTAACAACGGGCTAGACCATTAAAATTTATAATCGGTTCAAACTCATTAACTAATCAGATTGGATATTTATTTTATAATGATAGTTTGTTATTCATTAGCCAGTCCATTAAAAGATACTTTTTGCAACGGACTACCGTTATAAATGCGTTTTTTCCTCGCAAAAAGTGTCTACTTTGTTGTAGTATACTAGAGCCAATATAACATTGTTTGGAGAATAACTGCAAATATAGAAATACCCTAGGCTGTGAGACTTAAATTGTAGGAACTTGTAAATAAAATTTTCTTATTAATAAAATTGTTGATTGAAATTATGCACCCAACTTAAAAAGAACATGGATCCCTAGGCCTAGTAATTGGCAGATTAGGTTCTGTTTGGGTCGGGGATAAATCATGTTTGGATCACTTTTGAATTTGAATTGGTATTAGAATCGAGTCGTTTTATATCGATTTATTTCAAGTTCAGTGGATTAATATCGTGTATGAATCCACACACACACACTCGGATCCCCAGATTTTGAATTTTATCCGTTTTTGGACAAAACCATATATATTGATTAATTATGGTGTCAAATTATTTCAGTTTGATTCATAATATCATGTTAGGTTTTTTTTTTTTGGTCAGGTAGATTCAAATTACATTTGAGTTGTATCAAATTAATGAGTATATTTTCACATAATTAACATTTGTTGATATAATCAAAAATTAAATATTTTGATAAGTGATATATTGAACGCACCTAATATAATAATCTTGAGTGCTAAGAGATTTTTTTATATTTCAATATCCCATTTACCCTTATTCCTTAAATCTGTAATACTCATCATCTCTTTTTATATATATACCTAAAATCATTAAAACCTGCATATTATATATGAAAGAAACAAACAATCTTTTTTACATACAAAAGAACCTGATATAAATCTTTTTTACAAACAACCTGCCTGTTCCAAAGTTATCTTAGTCGACCCTGATATTTTTCTGTTGATTTTTTTGTAATATCTTTGTCATATTATGTGATTAGATGATTATTATATTATTTAAAGGACGTTTTTGTAACATCTTAGACACTGATATTTGATCATATATTATATGATTTAAAAGAGGTCTATGGAAAAAGAAATATTTTTAAATTCACTCATATTTCTTTCTAAGTATGTACCACGATGATACTTATTTATACACTATATATATATATCTGCATAACACTATATATATTTAGGATTCTTAGGCGCTGAAATTTAACGTACTATACTTTACAATTCTTAACCGCTAATATTTCACCAAATTTACAACATTATACTTGGACTGTTGAACTTTTAAGATGAACGACAACGCAAATAAGAATATAATAATCTGATTATGTCTTATAAAATTTATAACCATAGATAACAAAATTAGCATAAACATCAGTTAAAAATAAAAGCTAAGTCATAAAATCTACGATAATAATTAACATAAGAAATTAAAGCCAACAAAATGCAACTATTACATGTTTATGTATGTTGGACCCTAAATAACATGGAGAAGATAATTCAAGAACTTGATCAATTAATTCATTACGTATGTTTATCTCGATATATAACAATATCTGCAAGAATAGGAGAGTATCCGCGAGGGATACTGTCGGTATACCCTTGCAGATGCTACCGTCGCTAATAAAAAAACACCTTCTTATCAGTATACCCTCGCAGATAGTCACTTTTTACCCTCGCGGATGTGTCACACTCCAAAATATTGCATATTTATCTTTTCACGAGCTAGAAATTGATATACGCATAACCTTTTTCTGAGAAAAAAAATGTGTGTTATCTTGATTAACTCCTTAGATTTCTCGAAACTTAACATTCTACATAAAACTGAGCAACTGTAGTATATTTCAATAAACTTTTGGTTATTTCAGTGCTCATGTATAATTTCCTATCAGATATAATATGTTCATATGTTTAAAGAGGTGTTATACTTTTTTAACCTTCGACCATTTGAATACCTAGAATTTTGTTGTACTAAAAACTACTAATAACTAAGTCATATAATACTGCAGAAAACTAATGCTAAAGTTCAGGGGCGGACCCACATTGTGCCAGAGGGGACATCCACCTCTTCTGGATTTTGAGTTTTAGTGATATCTCTCGGTTCCGATAGACTTTGCTCACTTAATCATGCACATCACTAAGAGAAAGAACAAATAATAGAAACAACTCATGCACTTAGGTTAGCAAAGTGTACACCGTAACACGTTGTTTGGATGGAGAGTAGAGGAAGGGAGGGAATGGAAAGAAAATAAAACTTTCTGTCGAATTGTGTTTGGTTGATAAAATTATGTCGGAGGTGAAGGGTACAGGAAGTGAAAGGTTTAACCTTGTATCATTGTAATTAATAGAATCGGTTTCCCTCCCAATTTGGAGTGTAATGGATGGAAAGAAATTTTGTTGCAAATATTTAAAAAAAAATATCACAAATGTCCAACTCTATATCTTACCATTATAATTCTCATACAAAGTTTTTCATCACAAACCTACAACAGCCACCAAATTTCTCGTTAACCTTCTAAATTTTAATCAACCAAACAAAAAATAAGATGGAAAGGAAAGTTAAATTTATTTTCTCTCATTAATCATTCAAACACAAAGAGGTTAAATATGTTAATCTTCCTTTCTATTCCATTCCATTCCCTTCTATTCTTCACCTCCCCTTCTTTCCTCTACCCTCCATCCAAACAGGGTGTAAGTGTCATCAGATCAGTTCAACAATTGAGGTGTTATTTTTGTATTGCAAGCAAATGCAAATAAGAGGAATATTGAGAATACATTTGCAATTAGATACAGAGGAATTTGGGACGTGCAATTTTTTCTCTCGGTAGGGATTGCTTTCCTTTATTAGCTTATTTCATTAATTAAATATTTTTATTTATTAATTTATTTCATTAATTAAATACAACAGATAGGGAAATAATAAACTAGATATTTAAAGAAAAAGATTCTCAGAGCTCTCATAATTGTATTAAGGGATTGGGTTTTAGGGTTTAGGGTTTAAGTGGGCTGAATATAGCGCTATATACCTTCAGTTAATTATGATTATGCATTATAATTGATCAATGAACGGCAATGAAACCTGTGAGAATTTCTCAATAGACATATACAACATGTAACACTCAATAGAGCACACACTCTACATATAGTACACTTGCCGGAAAGATAGATTTGAGGCTAGAGTGAAGAATTTGATCAAGTAAAAGTTGATAACTAAAAGGATATCTGCAAAATAAGTAAATAACTATGCCCTTTGAATTAAAATCATAGTGACAAATCAATTATTCGGGTTCGGTTAGGTAAGGTCAAAATTTCGTGATTCAAGAATAATTCGGATATAATTCGAGAATGATTGAAAATTATTCGGACCAGATATCTCATTCCTGCAAGAGAGAAAAAAAAAACAAAAGAAAAAAAATGTTCTGCGAAAAATTCGAGAAATTCGCAAATTATTCTGGTTTAATTCGGTTAACCGAATAATTCGGCAATCAGTTCAGTATCACACAAAAAATGAATTATTCGGGTTTAATTCGCAAATCTTGTGACTATGAATTAAAATGTCTCAGAAATAAACCTTGTTGATGATGTGATACAGATGTATCGTCGGTTCGAATCAAAATCAGGACCAAAAAAAATTGTATCCTCTAATATCTCTAGTTTTTCTCCAGGTTAGAAAAAGTTTGAAAAGGGATAAATTGAGCAATGATTTATTGAATGGTGACTTAAATTGAGCAGTGAGTTAGAAAAAGTTTGAAAAAGTTTGGAAAGAGATAAATTGAGCAATGAGTTAGAAAAAGTTTTTTGCCCTCCTCTTAAAAAAATTTATTCTTATATATATTTTTTTATTATTGCGAAAGTCTAATTTATAAAGTTTTCTTAATAAGGAAGTTTTTTTCAAAAAGGAATTATTCCAAATTGAAAGTTTTAAATTTAAATCTCCTTGTCAATTTGTTTCATTAAAATAACTATACTTTATAATATTTAATTCATCCAAACTACTTAATAGAGTTTGCTTCCAAACTTACAGAGAGAAGAGGAGAGACAAGGGTAATCAATTTGCATAATGCATGATTACTCGTTTGGTTACTTGTTTGGTAAATTCAAATTTTTAATGGAAAACAAGAGGAGGAGGAGGTAACATTTTTTTATTTTTCAACTTGTACCTCTCGATTTCAATAATAACCTCCCTTCTTGCTCCTTTCATTTTTTTCTCTCCTCCAACTGAAATTCTAACTCATGAAGCTCGTTTTTAAAGACAAATATTTTCTGAACACAAATCATGTAGGTTCAAACTAATGACTCATATCTTTATTTGCGTTAGAAATTTTTAATGCAAATCTATTATTATTTTTTGCTTAAAAAATCATATTAACACACACATTTCGAAAATTCCTCCATACCACTATCAGATTTAAAAAAAGAAAAAGAAAATTCCTCCATACAAAACTAAGGATAGAGATCCCGAATATGCCTACTAATCGGCGAATTAGGTTTTGTTTGGGTCGAGATAAATCATATTTGAATCACTTTTGAATTTAAATTGCTATTGCTTTCAAGCAGGGCTGCAAACTAATTAAATTAAGTCAAACTTATTTTAGTTTGAGTTTGAATTTGAATAAAGATTTGAACTGAACTAGTTTAATTTGTTTCATAATGAACTTCAATCCAACGAGTTAATTATTAATTTTTTTTGAATTGAAGTCAATCGAATCAAGAATTACGAGCTTTTTTTAGCAGCACTACCGTCCTTAGTTATTTTTTGAAGATTGGATATCTTAAACTAAGCATTGTATTGGATCTTATCTGACCATCTCAGGTATTTATTTGTACCTATTTAAAATGAAACCTTGATTTTGCACTGAGCCGCTGACGTTGCTCTAATTTAAACAGTACATGTTAATTTGAGATTTGAATCTAAATAGTTTGTGAACCAATTTCTAACGAACTATACTCAGTCTGAATTTGAATAAGATTTGAATTGAACTGATTTGATTTGTTTCATAACACAAATTAAACGAACTTCAATCAAGCGAGTTAATTGCAAAAGTTTTTTTTCGAATCGAAGCCAATCGAATCACGAACTACGAACTTTTTTAGCAGCCCTACTCTCAGGTCGTTTTATATCGATTTATTTGAAGCTCAGTGGATTATCGTGTCTGAATCTCCACACACAGACATTAACTCGGATCGCGAGACTTTCAATTTTATCCCTTTTTGGACCAAACTAGATATCGATTAATTGTGCTGTCAAATTATTTCAGTTCGATTTATAATATGTTAGGTTGGGTCAGGTAGATTTAAATCACATTTGAGTTGAAGAATCAAACGATTATTAACATTTATAGATTTATTGTAAAAAAAATTGATTCAATTAATTATGGTTCCAGACCAATAATCTCTTCTAATTTAGGCATAAAGAGTATCTCCAACAGTGATTGCTTATGGATTGCTTATGCTGATGTGTCAATTGTTTTTGTAATTGCTGGGTTGTATGGCTATTGCTTATTTAGCAATTGTTGGAAATAATTGCTTAATAAGAAATCATTTTCTAAATATGAGTTGGCCAAATGTTTAATTTTTATTGGTCAAATGTTTAATTCTCAATTGTTTGATTGATTGCACCAATGTAAGAGTGGATTGCTTAATTTTTAAAATTTTCATAATTGCTAATTTAGCAATTAATTTCAATTGTTGGATTGGAGATGGATAATTGTTGGGTTTTGTGGAACGGTTCAAACCCATTTAATTAGCTTAAGCTGCGGAAAGAGTAAAACAAAAATTTTTACATCTAACTTAAGCTACGGATTAAATGAATCAAGAAGATTCGTTTAATCCTATTTACAGATCTACTCCATAATTGATTTTCTAAAGCATTAAATCTATTTACAAATTAAATAGATTAATATAACAATTTATACCTTGATTCCAAATCTCAGTTGGAATGCAGACCGAGCGAGTAGAGCCTCACCAGGGATGGAATCGACTCGCAGTATCACACGTGCGATTTACTTCTTCTGCCAGAAATACCGTAAACCGCGGAATTCTGCAAAAACACTATTCACCGAAAAAATGATAAAATAAATATATTTGTGTCCCGAAGTAACTCGGTTTTGCTTAAAAGCTAAACCGCAGGATTACACAAAATATATTATTTCCTAATCTCGAAATAACCGAAATCAAGGAAGAGAGAAAAACCGATTAACGAAGTAATCAAATTAACACGTGAATTAGTGAGTCTTTCTCTCTACCCCTACCCCTCTATTTATAGACTTTTGAGGAGGTTTGCAAAAGACCAAAATACCCCTCAAAACAAATCTATTTACCAAAAGCCCTTGACACCTCATCCTTTTATCATGTGAAATGACCAAAATACCCTTGCCACCTCACATGACACGTGTCAACACATGGGAAGTCGGCACCAAGGGAAAAAGACCATTTTGCCCTTGGCCCATTAAGGCATGAATAGTGTTGGGCTTTGATTTTGGGCTTTGACTTTGGGCCTTTAATTTTAATTAAGGCTTTGATTATTTTGGGCTTTTAAATCCATAATTCAAACCCATAATTAACAATTAAAATTCCAAATCATATATATATAATTGTCATGTACAATTATATTTCTTTTCGGTTATTGTTCGGTAACTTTTATACAACGTAACGTGTACGTTTATAAATTAACCGTTGTTTCTGCTTGTCATTCTAAATGACATTTATAATTTAATTATATCACGTATAATTAATTATAACCATCTTAATATTAATTATAATCAATTTATAATTAATCAGTAAGATTCTCCGAGTAGCTCCTATATGGTGTGACCCAATAGGATCTGTGTTATGTTGGTAAACAGAGTTAAAACTGTTTTAACTTCTGTTAGTCATGGGTGGCATCTGGCAACACATCATGACCATCCAATTACACAGATGATGCTGTACTGTACAATATCACGATCCAGTAAACAATTTACTTGTGTCAGTTCTTCTGTCTCATAGCTATCAGATCAGTTTTAAGGTAGATATGTGTCATCCTTGTTAACTGTATCTTTTCTTGATCTTGAGTAGATTATCAAATATAATTACTCTTGTAATTATACTGCATGCAGATAATCTAACTCTACCAAGGGGCCCAGTGATGTTATAGCTCGTATAGAGATATGAGGGACAAGTAGTATTCTTGGTAGACTATCACTTCCTCAGCTAAGTTATACATATGGAAATGTTACCGTTATGGCTGCTTTTTACGGACAGCGTTAGATAACACTTACTCATATATATTTCTTAGTGGGAACGATAAATACCTCATACTGTAGAACTTTGACACTGAATGAAAACATAAATGACACGAACACAATTCTAATGTTTCATTCGGGGTCCGTCAAATACCATGTTCCTAGAACATGTATCCATGTGATTAAAATGACATCTCGTGTCAGGTGGTTTGTAAAACTTAACCATCTTTTAATCCACTTGCTAACCTTATCGCAGTAATTAGTGTTCCTGCTAATTACCTTGGTCAGTGACTTTTAAGAGTATATATTATCTATATTATGGAGTTTCACAATTTCAGTCATGAACTCGAAATGATCCATAATTTTAATAATACTCAAGGCAACAAAATGATATATAAATAAACATTCAATTCATGAACAAAGCTTTATGATTAATTTATCGTATTATTGACTTCTAGATTATTACAAACTAACAATAATCATCCATGGAATTTATTATTTGTCGGTCGCGTCGGACCAAAATTTGAGACAGTTATTTTTTATCGGGTTAGATTTACTCTGACTCTCCGAAATTTTTAAATATACCATTATCCTAAAAAAAATAAACTAAACCATCACTTTCTCTCAAAATTTCGAATTTTGACATGGCCGCATTCCCAAAATGCAGCCACTTTTCTGCGGGCCGCATCTAGGGGATGCGGCCACCTTTTTTTTTCTTTCTTCTTCTTCGTGTAGTTCAATCTGAATGGGAAAAAAAGGGTGGCCGCATCCGCTAGATGCGGCCCGAAAAAAGGTGGCCACATCTCCTAGATGCGGCCCGAAAAAAGGTGGCCGCACCTAGGGGATGCGGCCACGTCAAAAATCAAATTTTTCAGCAATCGTGATTGTTTGGTTTATTTTTTTTGGAAGTATGGTATATTTAAAAATTTCGGCCCGACTCTATATCAGCACTAAAATCCATTTATAGTTTTATACTATAAATAATCTAATTTTCCGGTTGAACAGTCCAGTCCGGTACGGTTCGGTTTTAATAACACTGATTTATAGTCCACCGATTTGCCTCGTCCCCAGATGGAGAAACAAATAAAATTCGACACAACACAAAACTCAATCAGTATTTCACCGTTTGCGATTATTTTCTCGTACAGAGCAAACACAAAACTCGTTTCTCTGTTTAAACTTTAAACTAAACTATAGTTTATGGGAGAGTAATCTACATCAACGGTTTAGATCCGGCTTGCTTTCTCTCATCTCTCCCCTGTCGCTTCCTTCCTTTATCCTACGCCATCTGATTTCTAGGGTTTTCTTCCTCCCATCTCTAAATCCATGGCGGAGGTTATCGACATGTCCGCCGGTAACCTAGATCGCCACCGTTCTCCCTCTGGCGGTGACGAATGTCCTTCCAATCCATTACCTCCCCCTCCACCTGGGCCACCCCCTCGCAAGCGCGACCGTGAAGAACCAAACCCTAACCCTAGATCCTCCTCTCCTTCCCTCCATCCCCCGCCTCCTCCAAATTCGAGGCCGGATCGGTTCCTACGAGACAGGGACCGAGATAGAGACAGAGAGAGGGATAGGGATCGGGACAGAGACAGAGACATCTATAGGAGGAGGAGTCCAAGCCACAGCCCCAGTCCACCGCCTTACAGCCACCGCGAGCGTCGCCGGTCTCCACCGCTCAGGCGAGCGTCTCCGACTTATAGCCCACCGCCGTACTATAATAAACGGTCGAGAAGGGATGATGGAGGTTTCGATAGGAGAAGGGGGAGCCCTAGAGAGGATAGAAGGTGAGGATGAGAGAATTTTTAGGTTTAGATAAGTTTGTTGCTATTCCATTTCCTCTCTGTTACTATTGGATATATTTTCTGTGATGTACATATTTTTGTAAACAAAGTATAATTTGAAGCATATATCACATGATGTCCTTTCCAGCCAGTGTTATGTAGACTTACCGGGTAGAAAATTGATTGGGTGTCAGGTTATCTTAGATTCTTTTTACATGCTAAAATGAAATCTGTTTCTAATATACGAGCACAAATTCCCTTTGATCATGTTAAAAGTGCAATAGTTAGGTTTTGGAACTTTTTCACATAATTTTGGATTTCATAGGCATTTTAACTGGTACCATATGCAATCCTGAGATGTTAAATTTTAATTTCTGTTCAGATTTGGTTATGAATTTGGCGGAGGCAGAGGCGGCTTTGGTGACGACAGACCTCATGGCCGTTTCAATCGTAATTCTGGTAATATATTATAGTTCTTTATGTTGCTAACTTCATCTCTTTTGAGGCTTTGTCAAAATTTGGTTTCTTTTGTCAACCTTTCGGAATGATCGAGCTAATGCAATCTTTTCTCACTAATCTTTAGACTGGTCTGATGCGGGTTTTGGTGGGTATGGTGATGCTCCAATTGCTTCTCAGAGGTTTGTTCAAATAAAGTTCTGTGTTTTCTCATAGTAATTGGTCCACTTTGACTAATCCTTTTTACTTTCTAGGATTACTAGAATAAAATTTGAGACATATTTCAAAAGCCTATCCCTTTGAATATTATTGTATACATAACACATTCCAATTAAAATTGAATTGGCTTTTAAACCATTATTTGAAGCCACTTCTAGCCATTTTGGAGATACAAGAATCAATAGAATCTACAAAATGAAGCCCTGAAAGAGATTCAAGATTAATATAATTTAAAAAATAATTTAAACTGGTTTCCTACTTGAAGTTTCTCTCTACCCTTCTCTAGTGATGTCTTTTAAAATTTCTACACCTACTATTTTCGTGTTCATTTTTAATATGTTTCTTTAGTGGAATATCTAAAACCTTTTACACTTGAATTTATTTTTTAATATTTTTCTCAGGGAAGGACTGATGACTTATAAACAGTTTATCCAAGTGCTTGAAGATGATATTCTACCAGCTGAAGCTGAGCGGCGGTATTCCTATAACTTATCATATATATACACCTTTCTCTTGCATTAAGTTAGTTTTATAATTGCATATAAATCGAATGTCAATTGGGTTTACTGGAAAGCAAACTAATTTTAAGGATTAAAGTTTCTATGAGATGATGATAAAATTATCAAAGATGCAATGCATGACACGTTTCCTGATTCCACTGGTGCAGCCATGCTATGTTTCTCATAATAGACTGGTGCAATAATTTCTACTTGGAGAGTATCTTGATTTTTGGGCATAACTGTTAAAAACTGTTATTGCAGGTATCAAGAGTATCGTAATGAGTATATTACAACTCAGAAGCGTGCTTATTTTGAACTACACAAGGAAGAAGATTGGTAGTTACCTCTTCTTGGTACTAAGAGATATGTCTATTTATTTGACTGTTAACGACTGACGAGCATGATTTATTCATCTTTTGATATTTTGTAGGCTTAAAGAGAAGTATCATCCCACCAATCTTGTGTCTGTTATTGAAAAGTAAGCTACTTGCTAACATGAGTATAAATTTTTGGTACTATCAAGTAAAATTGCATTATTCTTTGTATCCTTGCAACTTCTGTAAGGTGCCAAATAAACCTGCAAGGAAATCCTTGGATACCTGAAATAACTCCTGAAGAAATCCTCTCTACACTGTTTACAATAATAATACCATTTCACAGAAGAAGGGTAGTGTTGTGTTGAGTACCTTGAGAGGAAAATGAGGGAGACGAACATTGTACATTGAATACTTTCCAAAAAAAAAAATATTATGTGTTGTAGTGTGCACTGTATTAAGAAGGCATTGAATCTCCCATATCCTTACAATCATTTAATTAACCTGCTTACAACTTTTAATTGAAGGCGCAATGAGCAAGCAAAGTCTCTTGCAAAGGAGCTTCTTTCTGATCTCCAGAATGGCACGCTTGACATGTGAGAATTCCTATTTATTGTGCTCTCTCTTGTTCCCTTCTGTTTTGTTTATCTATTAGCCGTGACACTGTTATTTCTACTGCAGTGGTCCTGAAAAAGTTCCAACCAAACAAGCAGAAGAAAGTGATGCCAATTCAGATGAATCTGACTCAGGTGGCAAGAGAAGAAGACGCACAAAAGCCAAAGACAAGGACCTCTCTTCAGCCCCTCGTGCCCACCCAATCAGTTCAGAACAACACAGAATCCAACTTGACATTGACCGTTCTCAATCCCTGGCCCGGAAGCTGGATTCTGAGAAGGGCATTGAAGGCAACATCCTTGCAGATCTTGATAAGTCTGAGGGTGGTCCCATGGGCCCTATCATCATTATACGCGGCCCATCTACTGTTAAGGGGCTTGAGGGAATTGAACTACTGGATACCCTGCTGACTTACCTGTGGCGTGTGCATGGCATAGACTACTATGGCATGAAGGAGAGTCATGAAGCTAAAGGCCTACGCCACATCAGAGGGGATGCAAAAGCTGGCTCTGGGTCTGATGAATCTGGTTCAGATTGGGTGAAGAGGTTGGATTCATACTGGAAAGAGAGAACAAATGGCCAGGATCCACTGGTGGTGCTTTCAGCAAAGGATAAGATCGAGGCCGTGTCAGGCGAGGTTTTGGACCCACTCACTAGAAAGATAAGGGATGATAAGTATGGGTGGAAATATGGGTGTGGTGCAAAGGGGTGCACCAAGTTGTTTCATGCGCCTGAATTTGTACACAAACATCTTAAACTGAAGCATCCTGAACTAGTGGTTGAACTGACTGCTAAAATGCGCGAGGAAATATATCATCAGAATTACATGAAGTATGCCTTTTGATCATTTTAACCTTCTTCCTAGTTGAATAGTTAGGCTGCAGAGTGTAGACTTTTGCTACCAATTTTGCTACACAGTTCTCTTTTTTTGCTAATTAACAGGTTCCCATTAGTCTATGTTTTGACCAGAACATCTTTACAGAAGCCTTAAGAAACAATGGTGAATTCAGCCAGCCAGAAAGCTGCAGAGGGCCAACACTTGCACGGACTAAACCAAAGATCTTTGAATGAGAAATGGTACTTTTGCACCAGCTACTGGTGTGTACCGGTACCGAACTACCAAATATATCTAGTCCTCTACCTTTGCTAGTACTAGGGCAGTGTTCGTCATTTCTACGGTACTGACTACTGAGATCTTGAGATTAATATCATTACTTGTTTGATGCAGTGACCCTAATGCACCAGGTGGAACACCTGTTATGCAACAACCTGCCCCGGTATGCTATTGTTATTCCTTTACATTAATTTCCAACCTATTGCTAATAATAATGTGTTGCAGAGAACATTTGAATTCACTTTGTTGTTTTGGTCTGAGTTGTTTAAATATTATGAATTCGGGTGTCAACCTTCTTGCGAGTAACATAGTATCACAGCAAGATTTTCTGTGCTGCCTAGCTTGTTCTATGCGGGGCTTCTTGTACCAGCAATGCTACTGCCATTTGTATGGCGCTTCATTAGGGATGCTAACCTTTAGTGCTGAGCTAGACAAAGGCATAGAGCCTCAATTAAACTCCAATGATAGAGCTATTAGCCACACAATGGAAAACAACCCAATAATGAACCTGAAGTCCTAGATTTTTTTTAGGGGTTTAATCTTAAAAAGGTTTTGAATATCAATGTGTAATTGCTGAAGCAGGATAGAATGAGACGGAGGCCACCTCTAGCAAACCGACTAAGGGACGAGCGTGGGGGCCCACGCAGGGAAGAAGACCGAGGCAACAAAAGGAGAGCGGAGGGTTCTCCTACCCGTGAAGGAGATGAAGCTGAGGCAAAGAACGGTGATGATCCCATGTTTGATGCTTTTGGTGGGCGGGGCCCACGTGGAGGTGGTGCACCTTTCCTGGCTGAGTTCCCCCCTCCACCTATTCTCATGCCTGTCCCAGGCGCTGGGTATGCCATATAATCACCTTTTTTTATTTTTGTTTTTTTCTAGTAAAGACGAGATATCGCTTTATTAATTTTCATCTTGTATTTAAATCATGTTTGTCTACGTTAATATAGTTTAGTTTTCTTTTTCTGTTTTCTATGCCTTCCCTTTATCTGTAGTAAGTTCTTAATATTTGGAGGTATCTAGGTAGAGGACTGTAAAATAGTGAAAAATTTACATGTAGCAAGCTACTGCATTCTTCGTTTGTTTTTGCATCAGGTTCCAAATGGTTTTCTAAATGAACTGTCTTGATTATACAAAGAAGTCAAGTTAAAATTTCTGAAATCACAAAAAACCAGGCAAATATAAGAACAAAAACAGCAATCGTCATTACTCTTTTCAATAGACGTTGCTTCTATTTTGTACAACAATACTTGTTTTCTTGGTTTTTAGTTTTCATTTTGTAAATTCTTTTATTTGTGCAGGCCATTGGGGCCTTTTGTGCCAGCTCCACCAGAAGTAGCAATGCGGATGATGAGAGAGCAAGGTGGTGGCCCAGCTCCCTTTGATACTTCCAATGGGGGCCCACCTGCTATTGGTGGAGGTGGTGTTGGTGGCAGAAAGGCAGGGATGCTGGGTGTCCCACCTGGCATTGGAGGTTCTGCACCCCTTATTGCTATTCCTCCAGCATTTCAGCATGATCCCCGTCGCATCCGAAGGTCTTACACTCCCTCTCCTTCTCCACTTTACCATCCATGCAAATGCATATCTGTGTATGCATATATTAAACAAGTAGAAATTTTTGACAGGGGGACACTTAGTATATATTGCAATATGCAGTGTGGTATTATATTGTTGCTAGAAATTTATAAATTACAACACACCCTTTGTGTGGAGAACCTCCAAAAAATTGCATTAGAAGCTACAAGAACCTGGTTGCCTTTTGTATTTTCATTCTGACAAAAATTGTTCTTTGTTTTTTGGTGCAGTTACCGAGATCTTGATGCTCCTGAGGATGAAGTCACTGTCCTAGACTATAGGAGCTTGTAGGCTGTGTATTTCATGCATATGCCAGGTCCAATTGATGATAGCTGTTATGCGATGGATTAAGACCTGTTCTTGCATTCTGGAACCCTATTTTGTGTTAGCTTTGTTGTGGATCATGCTGGAGCCCAGTTCTGCTTAATTTATGTTTTGTACTATAGATAATAGTTTTGTAATGTGCGACAGTGCGAGATCATCAATTTGTTATTATTTCCCATGAGGTGTTAGTTATTTCTGCACTTATTTCTTGATTGGAATTACTAGATCTCAACTTTGGATAGGTTATGCTGTACTGTATCATTTACTGCAGCTTAGTCTTGACTTTGGGTTAGGTGTGTGATCAACTGTGATATGACAATAATGCACTATGTTCATATCTCTCTGGTATTTCATGCGTCTGTGGGAAGCAGTTTTTTCCAATTGATTGCTATGGTAGGTAGAAATTGGTCTGGAGGGGTTGCAGCCTTGCACAATCTTTCAAAATTCATGCAGTTTCTTATGGTATGTCGCACTGACGTACCACTGGCAGTGGCAGATGCATTTGGCCCCTCACAAGAACATAACCATATTTAAGAAGAAACCAAATGTGTGCGCTGAATTTTTATGTGTAGCTACCAATGTGCTAATCCGAGATAAATTCTTTCAACCTTTGGCAAATAGTTTGGCACTTGAAAGTCTCTAGTGTGACTATGCGTTACAAATTTCTCCATAGGGAGTGCTATCCTTCTTTAAGCCAATTTAGACTACAAAATAACACTGGATAGAATTTTAATTTTTTCCTATGGTTGCTTTCTCAAACAATGCTAATAAAATATAAATGCACAAGAATGCTTTCGTTTAACTAAGGAGAAATTTTAATTTATTATAATGAAATTATTTATATTTCATTTTCTTAAATTTTATTATATGTTAATTATTAGACTTCAAATTATTATAATAGATAAAAACCCTACCAATATTTATTAATCAGAAGATTAGTATTAATAATAAGTATTTCAAAAAGAAAGAATACAGTTTTTCATGAATGTCTTTATCAAATTAGAATTTTTCGTAACTGTTTTCACAATACAATCAGAAATTCATTTTATAGCATATTTCCATGACCATTTCAGGACATACTAAAAAAATATGGATTCTTTTAAATTAATCTGCAAGTATTCCAACTTTAAAAAAATTATCGTGCACAATTTTGTGACAAACAAACATTCTTAGGAAGGGAATGGTTTCACGAGGCAGGAGAGGAATCCAACGGGTAACTTTTTTTTACTAATAACTTTGAAATTCGAAGTTAAATATTATAAAGGTAACTATATAACGATTTTTTTTTAAATATCAATTGCTTAATCGTTTAACTGGATTGTAAAGATTCAGGGGCGGAGGCATATAAATGAATGAAGATTAATTGGCCCCCTACTTTTTATTTATTTATGTATGATCTTTTATATAATTTAGAGTAAAATATCATGGGTACTGTAAAATTAATTCTCATTCTCACTGTGAAAAATTCATATAATTGATCTTCATTTACATTTAATTTTTATAATTTGAAAGTATGACTACGACCCTCTACGAATTAATAAGCAAAAGCTAAGGCGCAAATGGTTCGATTTTAGAATCTCCCTAGCTTGTCTATACAAAACATGAATTCGATCAGCTGACTCAGCTGGACCTCACACCGGTGTGCTCCAATAATTCATAGATCAAAAAGGCAAAAACACAAGAATCGTTTCATGACAAATAACTCAATGAAGAAAGATATTTTTTTATTCATAGAAAATATTAAAAAAGAAGAAGAGAAATAGAAAGAGTACTATTAAATTTTCTTATAAGAATTGTATTGATTCAAAAGTTTGGATCGGTAGAATTTTTACCTATGAAAATCAGTTTTTCTCTCTCTTTTTTTAATTTCCTCTGTTAAAATATTTTATAGGTAAAGAGATGAAGCAGTATAAAGTTTAAATATACTAGGACTTAAGTTTTCTAAAAACTTTTTTTATATTTTAGTAGAGAATTATAATAAAATATACGAATAGCTGGTTCAGATTAATATTCTATCGATTTAAAATCATCTAAACTTGAATCGATAGAATTTCTACATATCTTCTATACTTACAAAAATCTGTTAACACTCTTTATGTTTCTCTCTCACTCTTTTTTAACATTTTTGTAGTCAATTTTGTATACGAAGGAAGATGGATAAAATGGTTTTATACGAAGATAGTGTTTTACTCAAATCATATCTTCATCAACTATACTTTTATTTATATATTAAAAGAGAATCTGGAGCTTAGTGTGAAGTCCCGTGCCAATTTATTTTGGAATACATACTAATGTATTCTTGGAGCCAGTTCCTCGATTCCACAAACATAAATCGACTTCCCGGTTCAGACCAAAGCATCTTTGCTGTCTTTGGTAAATTTCATATGGGAAAATAACTTGCATCGTTACCTTCTGAAATATATAAAAAGTTGATTCTACTACTCTGAAACTTCCATGGCGCTAGACTTTTCTTATGTAAATGCAAACGTACACCGATTCTTTTATCTTTCTTAGCCGCTTAATTTTGTCAAATACCGATTCCTTAGCGTGAATTAAGAAAACCTCTTTTAGCCTCTTTTTGCCTGGACCTTAAGACATCTCTATCCATTTCTTTAGCTTCTTTAGCTCTCACCCACGAATTAAGACAACCGAACATCAATTCCTTAACGCTCCTTAAGCTCTTCATCATTCATTCTTAATCCTTTATTGTTGAACAACCCCTTAAGGTTAAAGGAGTCTCTTTTAGCTTCCTTAGTTGCTTAATACTGTCAAATACCAGTTTTTTAGTGTGGATTAAGACAACATCCTTTAGTCTCATTTTGCTCGGATCTTAATCTCCTGTGTCTTCTTTAAGACATCTCCCCCCTTCTTTTAGCTTCTTTTAGCTATCTTAATTTCCTGCCTCTTTCTTTAGCTTACTGAATAACTTCTCCTTAGCACGGATTAATATTTAATCTCCCATGTGTTGTTGTATCTCATGGAGATCTGAGACAGCGGATTCAAGATTTTTGTCAGAGAAGACAAAATAATAATTATTCAAATTTAAATAGCTAAACATATAATAGATAAAAAATTAATACTTAACATATAATTTTTTAATACTCTAATGTCTAGTTCAAATTACCAACCAAAATTCAAAAAAATTATTTTAATTTTAACTTTAAATTTAACTCAAATTACAAATTAAAATTTCAGAAAATAATAAATAAAATTTTAAAAGAGGAGGAGGTAAAGTTGATCAAATTTATGGATCTCCATAAAATTTCAATGCTCTTTCTGAGTCCGCCCTCTGGGATACATTACTACAGCCATGCTTTCTGTGATTGCATGTTTTTTTCTTTTGTAGGTTTAGGCCCTCGTCTTCTTTCTTTCTACAGAAGAGAAAAGAGAAAAAGATGGTAAATAACGGGGGATAATTTCTATTTGATAATGTGAATCATAAAAAGATCAAACAATTGAGTGAATCAGATAAAACATGCTTAAAAAATAAATATAATCTGAACCGTTAAATTTTGATCGATCCGATTCAAGGTTCAAAACTGGAGACAACTATGACATCACCTTCGTAGGTCGGTTCCAAGCCGTACAAGATAGACCAGCTGGTCCAACCGGTTCATGCCGAAATATCCTAATCGACGTTGAGTAGCTTTTCACATCTCCCTCGCGCGAGCTTGTCTTCTCTGTTGGAAACTTGGAATGGCGCACAGGTTATTGAGAGACGCGCAGGCGGATGGATGGGAGAGATCGGACTTTCCTATTATTTGCGAATCATGCCTCGGCGACAACCCTTACGTTCGAATGGTTTGTTCTTAAACCCTAACCCTAGATCTTTTTTTCTCTCTTTTTTCCGCCGATAGTCATAAACTGTAATTTTTTCCGTTTAGATGTAGTATGAATAAATAAATTGTATTTTATCCTTGATTTCCCGTCTCTGGAATATCAGTTTTGTCGATTTTAAACCTCGAATTAACCCAGTATCAATTTTTCTTTCAGCTACAAGCTTGCTCAAATGAGCGATTTAATATAGGTAGGATAATTATGTTTCTCGTAAGGTCCTTTCTGTTGGATTTAATTGTATTTTTGTATTCAGAAGTCTGAACCGTTCTGATTTTGCATCCTGCTTGCTTGGGCTCTTTGATTTGACCTAATAATATGTTAGGACTAGACATAGATGCATGCATAGTTTGATTTACTGAAGCAAACATGTATCTGTTATTAGATATAGAAATTATCCTTTTCTTCATGGAACTGCAAAACATAAAGCACTTATGCTTAGTCAATGTTATTTTCTGTGCAGATAAGCTTAAAAGGTTTCATCTATAGTTGATTTTATGAATTATGATATTTTTTCATTGGCCAAGAGAAGATTTATGCTCCACAATGTTGACATATAGTAGAACCTGTGTTTTTTTTTTCCTCGTACTCATTGATAGTTCCCTGCAGTTAAGGGCAGACTATGACAAAGAATGCAAGATATGCGCACGGCCATTTACTGTATTTCGGTGGAGGCCAGGACGTGATGCAAGGTACAAAAAGACAGAGATCTGCCAGACCTGTTGCAAATTGAAAAATGTGTGCCAGGTTTGCCTCTTGGATCTAGAGTACGGTCTCCCGGTCCAGGTGCGTGATACTGCACTCGCTATCAGCTCACACGATGCTATACCCAGGAGCGACGTGAACCGGGAGTATTTTGCTGAAGAGCATGATCGTAAGGTATGTGTATCAATCTCAGATGAGCTCGGTGATTCCTAAAATCAATCAATAATGATAACCAGTAGTTGGGAAATGAAAGTTTGAAGCATAATGTTGTAATTTCTATTATATTATCAGGCTTCAAAAGATGGCGTGAAGCTGTATTTTGCCTGCTTATATATTATTGTTTTTCTTAGGAGGTATACATAAACAGATGTGGAACTAGAAATTTTGTAAGGGTATTCATTGCAAAGCCTCTCTATAATGTATATGTACTTGATGTATAATTTGAATTGGGTTTTTTCAAATTTACAAAATTGCATTTAATTTTTTTTGCTAAATACACTTATTTGCTGTTTCTCAAAACTTCGGGTATTAAATTGTATATGCAAACCTCTTACTGGATCTGTATATATCCAATTCATGAAAAAAAAAACATGTTTTTCCCATTCATTCTCCAATCAGATATTATGAATACTGATGTTATACAGCATGAAATGCCAATAAGGCATAAATTGGAGTTGGGAAAGCATTTTCATTTGCATAGTAGCACTCGTATAAGAGAGCAGTGTATGTATGATGAGGAGGGCTCAAATGCCCCATTGCTTTCATGCCCCAACCATATCCCACATCATTATCTCCGATTCCAAAGTCCAAACAAACGATCCGAACCGCTCAGCATGATATCCACATTAAAACATGCTTGGAGACCAAATGTTATATTTTTTGGGAATTTTTAATATTTTTTAATGTAGGTACAAAATCACTGTTTTTAGATGGTCCAAATATTCTTAAAAACAGTGATTTTGAACCTACCTTAAAAAATAGTAAAAAATTCCAAAAAATATAAAATTTGGACTCCAAGCACATTTTAATGTGGATATCATGCTGAGCGGTTCGGATCGTCTGTTTGGACTTTGGAATTGGAGATAATGATATGGGATATGGTTGGGGCATGAAAGCAATGGGGCATTTGAGCCCCCCTCATGTTATAATAGAACTATTAAGAATTGTTGTGATTTTGATTTTCTTTACCTTGGTAATTGTTGCATGTTTTCATTTGTTTAGTCGGCAACTGAATAAATTACGTTGTGCATTTTTTAAAATCTCAGGCCCGGGCTGGTATAGACTACGAGTCCTCACATGGGAAGGTTCGTCCTAACGATACAATATTGAAACTTCAGAGGACAGCCCCATACTATAAGAGAAACAGAGCCCATGTTTGCAGCTTCTTTGTTCGTGGTGAGTGTACACGTGGAGCTGAGTGTCCTTACCGTCATGAGATGCCTGAAACTGGTGAATTATCTCAGCAAAACATTAAGGACCGCTATTATGGGTATGTAAATTTGTTCTTTCTTTGAAATTTCTAATGATCTATAGATGGTCATTTTGCCTTTTCTTTAACTGCTCGCACATTTCATGGATTGAACTTAGTGTAGGATCATTTACATGTGTTCCGAGAAGTGTTTTACATACCTTGGCCTAAAATGTATAATAGATCCAGAATGCTAAGATGATGGAGAATGAACTCACTTGTATCTGATGTTTCTAACCAATGTGAAAAGAAAAAAAAAATAAAAAAATCGTATTTAGATTTTGTACTGAATTTGTTGATGAAAAAGAAAAATTATATTTTATCTTTCTTTATTTAATTAGCCAACTTTTCAATGCATCTCTCCTATAGAAATGGATAAAAATACATTTTGCATGCCAAGTTGGGACTAGTTTTTCATGTTGCTACTATTTCATTTGTGCAGTGTAAATGATCCAGTGGCACTAAAGTTACTCGGCAAGGCTGGAGAGATGCCATCCCTTCAGCCACCCGACGATGAGAGCATACGGACCCTCTATGTTGGTGGCCTTGATGCGCGCATCTCAGAGCAGGATCTGCGAGACCAGTTTTACGTGCATGGGGAGATTGAGTCGGTGCGCATGGTTGTGCAGCGGGCCTGTGCCTTCGTCACCTATACCACACGTGAGGCAGCTGAGAAGGCTGCTGAAGAACTTGCTAACAAGCTGGTTATCAAGGGGGTCCGCCTCAAGCTTATGTGGGGCAGGCCCCAGCAGCCTAAACCTGAAGAAGGCCAGCCTGGAGTAGTCATGCACGGTGGACTGCTTCCTCGTGCTGTTATTTCACAACAGCAAAGCAGCGACCAGCCACCAGAAGCACCACCGGCACCGCCACAACAGAGTTATAATTACTTCAACATACCGGAGCGGGTACACTACCCGTCGATGGACCCACAGAGGATGGGGGCAGTTGTGCCGTCTCAGGAAGCAGGGGAGAGCAGTAAAGGTGGGCCGAGTCAGCTTGCTCCACAGTACTACCCATCTCAGCCACGCCCATATTATCAGGGAGGACAGTATCCTCCGCAGTACTATGCACCGCCACCTCCACATTCTTATGGGCAAATGGGACCGCCAGCGCAACCTCCTATGCCATACCCACCTCAGTACTATGGTCCTCAGTATAGGCAACCCCCGCCACCCCATCAGCACCAGATGCAACCTCCTCAACAGCAGAGTGCGGGGCCATCTGCAGGACCATCCCAAAGTTGAAATGATTGATAAATCCTGGCCTGTGCTGAGAGGGATGCATGGTTCTATCCATGCTTCTAGTTGTTTGTATTAACAAGTTTGGGGATTTTTAAATACAACTGTAGTGGGCAACTGTGCTGTGACTTCTTTTAAATGTTTCTTCTACATTAAGATTTTGGCAATTTAAATTTTTATTTTTTTCTCATGATATATACTTTGATAGATTGCTAACATAGTTGTGTTTTTCGAATTGTCTGGTCAGATATATTAATGTTAGCAAAAATCCTGCATTTCGAAGCCTAGTTCTTCTTAAGCATTTGGCAGTTATGGGTGTAACTAGTAGCAAAAATAACAACAAACATGCTAATAGCAGAGCACTTCATTTAAATGCGATTATCAGGGAAGCCGAAGCATACCCTCAGATCATATCATTAAACAAATATAAAGTATGATATTTAGTCGAAAAGTTATATAGACATGAGAAGAACGGAGCACAAGCAAAAAAAAAAAACAACCAGACTAATCCTGGTTGAGATCAAAAGGAAAGATAGCATTGTCAACGTTTTGTTATGCATATATCTTATTTTTCATAAATAACAAGAGTCACAAATAAGTACAAAGTCTAAAAGCACCACTTCAATGTTATTTACTGATCACAAAACTAACACAGAAGTCACCATTTTTTCAAATTTGTTGGTGGGGTGAAGCTTATTTGACATTTACAATTGACGACAGTTTTCAATTTTGCTCACGGGATAGTGAGACTGCTATGGAGGAGGCAATGGAAGTGATGCATGGCCTTCTCAACGGATGGCGCATATCTCCCACAATGGTAAGCTGGTGATTCAAGTCCTCTCTGCACCCCTTCACACAGTTCTATGTCCTCCACCTGGTACACAATACACATACATATAATAACTGCAACATTTATACATCAAACCCAATCAGGAAATTTTGGAGAAATTGCAAGTAAAAGACTGCACCTGCACTCTCTCGCTCTCTTCTAAGCTTCTTAAGACGAAAGATTCATCCTCCTAAGAAATTTTGTATACAGCAAATATAAAATTTCATGAAGTACAATAAGTCCATGATAATTGCATTATTTGCAAATTAACAGATTCAAAATGTAGCGAATTTCCTGAGAAATTGCTGCCAAGCTCAAGTTTGGCAGGCAAGTACTCTCTACTCGGCATCTCGTCAGTACAGTGATTGACATGTTATGGCATCAGAGTCCTAATTTTACCCAATTAGGCCTCAATACAACCTCATTTTTAAACAACGATGCTCTATTTGTCCTAAATTTAACCCAATGAGCCTGACCTGTTCTAAACCAATTTATCCTCACTAAAAATAAATGAAATATAATAAGAAAAATGAGGAAGACATTTCCTACCAGCAAGAAAACTGGTTTTGGTAAAAGATGGAGAAACAAGAGTATTGAACTTGTTCACAATCCCCATTATAGAAGTAATCAAATCCCAACTACAACATAAGAGGTGGTTTGTAAGCTCACCACATGTGCAGGATCTAAGAAGTAATCAAATATGACTTGACACTTTCTTGAGCACAAAGGGATGACCAGGTTAGTGTCCATCCATGGACCGTACCTAAGCATTTTTTAGAACAATCAAAGCTAATCACAAAATCTTACAAAAAATGTAATTTGGTTTTGAGTTTTGAATTTAAATAATCTGTAAATACAGTACCATACACACCTGTTTATCATAAAGTTTGGGTAAACAAATGCATATAATGCTTTGGATCCCAGTCTATCAAAACCGTCCTCTGCTGACGTGGTTCCCCCACATCTTTGAACACTCACCTTCTCATATGTCTATGTAATCCAAATAGCCATCATTTGTTACCCAACTTTAGCTTCACATAATTGCTAAAGTGGCAGTGGGAGAATAAAATTTCGTCATAAAAAGAAATGCATACAAGGGTTTCGTAAGAGCTGAGATCAAGGCCAGATGCAAGCCCCCCATGAGCATACGGCACATGATATCCTCCATCTAGATAATTGTCACAGAACACCTGTAATTGAAAGAAAAAAGTGTACATTGACTCAAAAGTCAAAACTAACCAATATAGAGGTAAATTGATTCAACAACTAACCAAAATACAACAGTTAAAGCTTCCGCATTTTTCACAACTGGAAGTTTTGTCCTTTTAGTTTCTAAAGTCAAGGTGTATAGCTACTGACCAGTTTGGGACCAGCTGCACTTGACCGGTCAAGATTTTCCATCGCATTAGGCCAAATCTTTATGTTCAAGCACAAACTCACAAAAAAGAGAGGAAGGAGAGGAAAAAGAGGAATTGAATCAAGCAAGGAAAATTCTGTACTAGTTCAATAAAATACCAGTACTGTACCTGAGTAGTACAGTAAACAAAAGTCTAGTGTCCTGAAAAAATTGAACCTTCCAGTTGCAGTTGATAGTGTAGTCTCTCCTGCAAACATGTGTCAAAGATGTATCGATGCCATTAGTACTCAATAAATGTGAAGCAGTTCCTAGCCACTCATCTCCTACTCTCTCTTCATCCCTTCCATCACAGGATATTGCATCATTGTCCAGTCGGATCAGCACAAATGGACCCCATGTTGCTACTTCTATAGGTTTCAGACCAAACTCCTGTTCTCCACCAAAAAATGACAATAAATGATCCCTAATTTAATAGGGTTTTGGCCCTAACGAAAGAAAGTATACCAAGCATGGAATCTAAAAAAGGAGCTTACGTTGATGTTAAATTTTTTTATGCCTGTTATACGAGTAGCTTTCAGTAGCTTTCCATCTAACCCATATGTCCATCCCTGGGCAAAAATGATAACATGTATATCAAGGAGATGTAATACAAGAAAACATGCCATAATCAAACAAAAAATATGAAAAGGATTATTTGTTTACCAATTTTTTTAATTAAAGTAATAACAACTACAATGAGTAGTCAACTATTTATATGATCTTCTAACTAATTTTCTAGTAATGCAATTCAGCAATTACTGGAACACATGCTTACATGCATGTAAAAAATCAACAGGAAAAATCTATCAATCTCTAAAGGCATCAGTAAATTAAAAAAATATATATTTAAGTAGAGAACACACATGATAGGGGCATTCAAGGCAAGTCTTTTGGCCAGAGCCAAATGCAAGGAGAGAGGCATGGTGCTGGCAGACATTGTGAAAACAATGGAGGTCTCCATCTGTATCTCGACACACCACATACTCTACATTTCCTAATCTGTTTTTATTTTCATCTACATTTTATTAGATTGTTTCCATTAGAGCTTTTGCAATACTAGATTGAACTTTTTAGGATGTAGGTTGGGGGAGATGGGGGTACCTTCCGGTGAAGAAATCATGTGGATTTCTAATTTGCTCGATGTATCCTGCAAATAGACAGATTCGAGAAATAAATGGATGAAAATTTCATATTCCCCTTAATGCTGATTTTATGAGACGAAAGATATATGATTGCCACTACCAAAATTAAACTGTAATGGTTTTTGGCATATCTGAATTGTCTCTGTTATTTTATATATTATAAGTTTGGAACACTCTCTGCATCTTGAATTAAATAATGTCTTAATAAATTATAACCTGATGAATGCCACTATGGGAAGAAGGGATTGAACAAAACCACATTTGGTTGTATATTTGATTGTAAATCATAACGGGAATGATGGTTTCAATTAACTGTGAAAGTAAGAATTCAAGTCCCGTACTTGCACAATTTTACTTGTGCATATGAACAATGTGCCGATATTATAGAAGTACCAACGCCAAGTTCTCGCAAACAAAAAATGCTTCAAAAAGGTACTATGATGTCAGAAACTCACCAACAGCCTGCCATCCTCGGAAAAAAACGCGCTCGAGCTCGAGGGAAAGGAAGCTAGGCTGGGTGTACCATGAACCAGGAGGCGTCAACGCTTCCTCTAGAGGTATGGTTGGATCAAAAGCGTCCACCGTGCACCTCAGCGGCCGTGCGCCGGAGAAAGTAGCCGAGACACCGGAGATACGCAAGGAGTGACGGAGAGAGAGGAGAGGGTTGGAGGGAGAGAGACACGGTGTTCGATACAGGGTTAGGGTTTTGGAGGAGGGAAGGTATGCTATGCTTTGTGCGATCGCCATGGAAGAGAATTGGTCGATGTCGGTCTGCCAGTCTGGAGAGTGATGTAACGCCCCACTCTGGTCTTCTCAGTTCTCATCTCCTCTTCATCTGTTTCTTATTTCTTTGCAGTACTTTTCAGGAATTCGCATCCTCTGAGATATCTCATATTTTGAGTGACTTTCTGGAAAATCTAAACCGTTTAAATAAGTTCTGCACGAATCTCAAAGCTATAATAATAGGGCCCCCTGCACTATTCACGAATAGACACCGGACACGTCGGTCACACAGAATATGAGATATCTCAGAGGATACGGATTCACTTTTCAGATGCTCTCTCCAGAATTCACATCCAGACATCCAGTGCAATTAATGAATCCGGACCGTTTTTTTAACCTGACACAAATCACAAAACAAATTCCTATAATTTTCATAAAAACCGAATTGAGTTCGCGCTGTAGGTTATTCTAGGAAATAGAAGGATTCCAAGGAATGTCATTCCAGGTCCAGGGCATGCATCATTACTATATTTAATTTGTACATGACTATTGCTTCAACATTCCCTGAGATGAGTCATTCCTATATTTGATTCGCGCATAGCTATTGCAAATACCTATTGGGACATGTTTTCACTTTTTTTTAAGTTATTAATCAAATTGTCTAAAAAAAAACTTATTTAGTTGTCATAAATAATAAATATAAACCGGACATGGTCGAATTAGAAATTAAACCAAATAATATAGTTAATTCTCTTCCATTTTTTATTTTTTAATTACTTAGTCAAAGTTTTCCGCATACTAGAAAAAAAACTTAATATATCATATATCACCATATTTGTTTCGTTAATCATAAATAAAAATTAAAGATAGAGAAATTCCAAAATTGTACTGACATAGTTTACAACAAATCATTTAAAATACCAAAGCAAGCAAATAACAATAGCTTTCACAAAAATATAAAACATAAGAACATAATCTTCTAACAGAACTTCACCATAGATGACCCTCTCTGACAATGCGATCTGCCAGCAACCATGATGGAATTTCATCACCTTCGAAAAATCCTCGCATTACGTTCCTTCCAAATTTACCATGTTACACATACAAACATGGAAATCCAAGTGGATTCCTTCAGTACCAATTTGGTATTGTTTGGTAGTGTCATACTCTTTTGTCCGTGCACCAGTCCTTTATATTAGAAAGAAAATCTTAATTTGCACCAAATAATGTTGATCTCCAGAATATGTTCTTACCAGTCGGTACGCTCCTTCCTGTTGGTGTAGCAGTTTATATTTACCAGTCCGTTCAGATCCCATTCTCTAGTCCAGGTCAGAGCCCACTTCAGCTCATACCAGAGTGTACCAGTACCAGTTTGGTACAGTTCGGCACTGTCAAATCTTCTTGTCAGCATACTTGACTTAAAGCATTACAGATATGTCAGTCCAGTATATAGCTCGGATGAAACAGAAATAATCAGAATACGAGGGAGTAATTAGTATGTAGTGGAGAAATTGGTCTCAGCTTAGTGTAATACTAAGATTCTGAGGCAATTATATTCAATATTTTCATCTATGAACTGATTCAATGATGGCTTAAGAAATTCATGAGACAAATTTTTGCCCCACAATAACTAATTGTAATACCATGAAGGGAAATTAATTGCTTAGAAATGACAATTGTGCAGATTACATTTGTTGTTTAAAGAGAACATGCAGAGGACTGAGCAATTCAAATCCTAAGATTTTTTGTACATTTTTCTGTAGATAAACCCTAATCCTGAAAAGGAACTTCAGAGAAACTATCCAATATTCCTTTATTCAGACTCCTTTCATTTAATATATCACTGATTTTACTGATAGACAGAACAACCATGTGAAGGGAAGCTATTGCATTTGACTATCATTTTCATTGAAATTGAAGCAAGATTATAAAAGATCCCACCTTTAAAATTAATCAACACTGAACCCAGCTATACGACACAAATTTTGTCCAGCATTTCATTTAAAATTGCATCTGTAACCATTCTGGTAAAGTACCTATACCAAATGATGCAAGAGTTTTTAATGAGAGTGGCTAGATCTCAACTCTCACACCTCATGAATTCTCACTAAAACAAGGTACCATTCTAAACTACATTTTCATGTATGTTTTGTCAATATATGGATGCACGTATATAAATTGACTTTGTCCTTTTTGAAGGAACATAAACTGATTGCATTGACCTTGTGTTTGGGTGGTTGAGTTTGGACTCATAATACCATATATAGTACCAAGAGACATAAATCAACAACCATTGCAATTATTTCTGTTTATTGAAAACTATTGGATTTTAAGAACATTGGGGCATAATCAAACTTTACATTGCATGTTGGTTTTAACTCAAATCAGAATATTAGGTCCTGCGCAAAACCATTTGAGTGTACATTAACTAGTTAAATACTATCAGTTATTCAAATCAGAATTAAGTATATCAAGGTATAATATTACCATTGTATGTCTCCTTGATGCATGCTAAAGTAATTGACTGACTTCTGAATCTGATCTGGAAACAAAATTTAGTATTGTTATCGTCTGGGACATCGGCGAGAAAAAAAAAAGTAATAGAAAAGAGAAAACTCAGAAAGTAAAGATATTGGTTTTTTTTTTTTTTTTCTGGTCAAAGTTAGATAGCGACTCAATAACAGAGTTAGAAAAGCACGAAATTAAGGTCTACCTCCTCATTAACTAAAATTGCACACTCATTATCTACCAAAATTGCAAAATTATAATAAAATCCGACTATTATGCATCACTTGTAGAATGAGAAGGGAAAGTAAGTATAAATTGGAGAAATTGAGGCATAATTTAGACGGTGGAATTAGGAAAGGGAAGTGAGGTGAGAGAGAAAGAAAGAAAATTTGTAATCGGTGTTAAATTTACTAAATTTTTGGACGAATAGGGGAAGGGTGGTGCGGAGAGATAGAGAACGAGATAACCTGTGATCGGAGATCAGAAATTGGAGCCTCTGGAGTGATAGAGAGAAAACTTGTAATCGGAGATAAAAAAAATTGGAGACGGAGGCTGAAGAACGACGTCGGAGTTGGAGGTGGTTTTCCTTTCGCGAAATTTATCGGAGAAGAAGACGGAAAGTTTCAACCTAATAAAATAAAAATCTCGCGCGCGCCCGCTTGGTGTGATATCCGCGGAGCGGGAATGGAAAAGTTCCGCCTTTTTTTAGGCTATCACGATGACCATGAATGAGGGAATTGAGATAGCAAGAAATCATATATTATCATGTCTATTTCCATTTTAATTTTGCCAAATACGGTAATCACATTCCAGGGTATTGAGATGCCAGAGAATCAGCCTCCAATAGTACGAACCAAACGCCCCTTGAGTTTACTCAAATTTTGAGTTAAGATCTAAACCGTTTGATTTAAATCCTCATTAATATTAAAGGGTCCGTGTATTATAGACATGAACTTAATTGATCTGAATTTTGATCTCACGGTTTAAAAATTAATTCAAACGGTACGTTAATGCATAGGGTAAGGATTCTCAACAGATGCACTGTATTTTTTGTTTGAGTGGGATTACTTCATAATAATTTTAATTATAATTCTTTAATCATATTAAGAAAAAATTAAAGTATCATTTTATGAACATAAAAACTTGCATAAAATTTTATCTTTTTTCGTATATAAGTATAACCTATACAAAGTATAGATATTCATTTTATTCGTCAAATTTAAAAAATATAAATTATTATCATGGTTGTCAAGATTATCAAATTAATTCATTATCAGTGAATCCTCACAATTTTTATTTACTCGTTGAACTAAAATTATAAAGCTAACATAGTTAATTTTTTAGAGATATTTGCTTATGTTCCCATCAGAAATTCTACTTACTTTTTCGTCAAAATTTAAAAAATATATATATTTTTCCTTTAAAACTTAAAAGTCTTTTATATTTCCTCTTCCTTCATTTAATTAGAATATACTCATTTTAAATTTATTTAATATATCATTATTCTCATGATGACAACTAAAATTACTAAATTACCCTCATTTTCTAATTAGTAGGTAAATAATATACTTTACATTTGGTTTCTAAGTTCTAACACCCCTTCCATACTATTCTTCATTTAATCATGGTATAAAAAATGTCATAAATTTTAATTCGAGAGAGGAGTACAGTAATTAGTTTTGAATTGACATATGAGCAGTTTTTTTTTTAAGCAATCATAATTGAAAAGACAAATATATCCTTCTTCTTTTTCCGAAGCTCTTCTCTCTTCTCAACTTACAATCTGTGGACTGTGGCGGAGTCACATTCAATCAGAAATAGACAACATGCAATTGTCTATCTCTAGATTTTGAATATCGAGTATATGTTCATGTATAATCATATTGTTGCTTATTTCCGGACAACTCAAAATTTGAATTGATTAAATTATCTTATTTCGCAATCAACTAGTCACATCAGCAATTTTTTTGTCTACTCTAGTAAAAATTATGACCACGACCTTGTCAAGTTATGTAAGTTTTGTAAAATATGAAGAACAGTTGCATAGAAAAAAAAAAAAACCTGTTGGACGAGATGAAATGGAGCTCTCCATTTCAAATAGTAAAGGAGACTTGTTGAAGTTCGACATCGTACGGCTGAAATCAGCAATATATATATATTTTTTTTTTAAATCAAAGCTGTGCGAGTGTTAGAGGAAGCTTCCAAATTCTAAACAAAAAATAATAATAACAATTTGTTGGCGTCATTCAAACATTCAAACAAGTATGCAGAGATGGTGGATTTTATATAGAAAGTTGGAAGGTAAGCTACGTTCTCCGTAAGAATCTAGTGAAACAATTAAACAAATCTGAAATCCGAACTTTTTTTTTTGAGAAAAAGCCCTTGATAATAAGCAGAATGTCTCTTACAATAATAATAATAAAAAAAAAAATCTGACAAGGTAACCTACGGAAATAAGCAGAAACATCCCTAGAAACATTAAAATTTTAAAAATCTCTCCTACAGCCTTGTCTTTGTTGGCGCGCACTTTCCTTGTGTTGAAAAACAAAGCTAATCTTCTTTTAGCTGTGATTTGTCCTTCTCTGAAATCCAAACTTGCAATCGAAGATTATGCAATAAGCGAATGTAAAATTTGCTTGTCATAGTCCGTGATGGACCAACTAGAGAAAGTCGTGGACACAGACAAATTTTCATTATTAGTAAATACCAAATAGAATATGAATTGAGTTTAAAGAATTTGTATCCCCTCGGGTAACTTGGGAAATTGCAGGGAAAATAACTGTCTAATTAGTCTCAGCCGAATAAAAACGAAATCTGTACATTTTGTAAAAATGGAAAATATGTTTTTAAATAACAGTCTGAATTTTCTAATTGTATTTGGAGAATATGAATTTAAGTTTCAATGACTCATATTTTTCATATTTTAATCGTGCCTTATATTTTTTTTTCCTATTTTAAATTTTAAAGAGACGTTTTCAAACTGTTCAACATGATCTTTTAAAGAGTCGTTTTCATATTTTTATGTTTTTTGAATTATTTTTACTATCTTTAGGTAAGTATAAAATCACTATCCTATTATGTTTCAGAATATTATAAAAAAAAGAAGTGATTTTGTATTTATCTAAAAAATAGTAAATCTTTCCAAACAGTTTAAGTACATTAAAATACGGAGGTCGTGTTGAGATGTTTTGATTGATATTTAGACTTTAAATACAAAAAAAAAAAGATATGAACCACAATTAAAACATGCAAGAGATATTTGAACTCATAGAATAGATACTATTGCATTGTATGGAGAAAAGACTAGCAATGAAGAGAGAATCTTTTGTTTTTTATTTTCTTAATTAAAGGTAAACCAGTAATTTTCTAAATAGATAATCATAGTTAATATATTAATTTTAATGTTATGGACAAATAAGAAATATTTGCAATAGTTGAGGGGGAACTACGAAAGAATGAAAAGTAGAAGAAGAAAATACTTAATGAAGAATCAAAGGGTACAGAAGATATTAAATCAAATTTTATTTTAAATTAGTACGATGTCCGAGAGAATAAGAATCTATTTTTTTTTAATAAAAGTGGATTATATACCTATATCCATTAGTTTCATATGAAACATAATAGTTCAATTACAAAATCTGACAATAAGCATTTGTCTCATACAAATAATAAGGGAGAATTCATCACTTGCTACAGTTGTTAAGAATAGAAAGTCCAACTAACATAGAACTAGCATATCAGAATTAAGTAGAAAACTAAAGGTATTACAAAACATAGTACTATCAATATGACTACTATCTAAAGCATCATCAGAAGAAAAAGCTTAAATCAGATGAGTCAGAGATAGAGGCATAGGAAGAGGCATAAGAAAAACTGCCTTCCAGATTCAAATCTGACATTAAGACGGTCCATATGAATGATGAACGGCACTGGTACTTGTAGTGGCTCTGATAAATCTCTCATTCTGATTGTCCAAAAAAGAACAACGAATCAATCTCTAGTGTAGCTTAGTAGCTCCAATTATAGAAAGAAATTAAAGATCATTTTTGTAATTTAATTTAAAATGTATGTACCTCCTACTTCTTGAGCTCCACTTTGACAGCTTCCATATGTTTCAATTTTCCTATAATACTTCTGTAGATAAGAGAATTCAAGCTTCAATGAGTCTTTTCTTACAACAACAACAACAACAATCAAGCATTTAGTCCTAAACAAATTGGAATAGGCTAGAAATGAAACCCAATCACAATCATAAAATAAAGATAAGTAGTAATAAAGTAATAATAATAAAAATAAAATTGAAAGTGAGAGTGATAGTGATAGTAATAATACTAATACTAATATTAACTATATTATACCGAAACTATCAACCGTAGGGGTCAAAGTCCTAAGCTTACATCCTTGACTCCAAATTTCTAGTCTTATGACCTAAGACCTATAATATTACTCCTAAATAATCCCTAACTACTATTAGGTCATGCTTAACTAATTGCTTCCATCAGTCTTTTCTTAACCACAAATTATTCTTCTGTTAATATAATCTCATTAGGCCCTGTTTTGCTCCAGTTTAGAAACTAAAGCCATAAGACAATCCATTTTCTATCACCTAACCCTAATTTGTTCAAATAAACCTCTATTAAGAAAAGGAAAGGAAACAATTAGTTAAGCTACTAGTTAAACTAATAATTTTGATGAAATTATTACTCAAGCGAGGGAGCTATTCCTGTATCATGTATTTCTTCGGTCATGTTAGAACTCTGCTGGCCCTGTAAAGAAAGAGTCAGCACTTAAAAAAGAGAACAAAAGAAGGAATACACATATGATATATATATATATATATAATGAGACTGGTAATATACATAGGATCGATCCGTGCTATGTATTAATATCTTTTTTTTAAAAGTTCAAATAGTTGATCCGTACCGTTAAACATGATCTATATGAAAATATACTTGGAGAAATTTTTTCGCATTTTTAAGAATTTGTTTATTGGTTTTTTTTAAATAGATAGAAAATCACCACTTTCCGATGGCCTATAATTTTTAGATCAATAATTTTCTATGTATCTTAAAAATAGTAAACAAATTCTAAAGAATATAAAATTTGGTCTCCAAGTACATTTTAATACAGAGATCATGTTTAACAGTTTGGATTGACTATTTAAACCTTGAAAACAAAGATATGGATCCATAATACGGGTCGATCCTTTGAACAAAGATAGTATCCGATACGATACTCGTATCCGTATCCATGCAACCTAGATTATACATATATCATGGAATCGAACAAAGACTTCGTCTCTTACATGGGGTGGAACATAATCAATCTGATTTCTAAAATTTAATTTTTAATATTTATTTATGGAATGCTTTAGGCACAAGGTAAGAAAAAACAGTATATTATAATACCTGCTCCATGGAATGAGAGGTTCCAGATCCCCTGAAAAAGATTAGACGTACACGATTTGATTAAATTGACACAAATAAAGAGAATTATTCATCTCTGCTTTATTAAGTTCATTTTGATCAACAGCTGGTAGACCAAGATGTAACATGAAATGAAGAATAATATTCTAATACAATGCTAGTAAGTACCACTTGCATTGGTATTGACCAGACCTAACATGTATCAAACTAGTACTAAATTTGAGGCATTCGTTGTCAGAAAAAAAAAAAATATGAATAAAACTAAGTACCAAATATTCATGAGCTGTTGAATTTCAAGGTCGCTCATCCCTTTGAAGGCTCCTTTGAAAGCCTATTTATGTAAAGTAAGAATGTTTATATTAGATTTATATTAGTTATTGCCAAACTTATTGGAAGAAATTGCAAATAAATAAAATATTGAAATAACTAGAGTTTATTATGTCTACCTGAATGACATCCATGTTACCGCTCATATTGTTTTCATTGTCGCTTGTTCCTTTGAAAACTTCTTTCAAAGCCTATTTATGTAAAGTAAGAATATTTATATCAAATAAATATTAGTTATAGCCAAACTTATTGGAAGAAATTAAAAATAAATAAAATATTGAAATAACTAGAGTTTATTATCTACCTGAAATACTTCCAACTTCTCATATATAAGAACACGCCAACAATAGAAAAAGAGAAAAAAAAATGTAATTAGCAACGGTTGGAAAAACAGATAAATGCTGGTAAACTGATACCAGCACTTGGTAGTACTGAAGGCTCACCAGCAACTTCTTTTCATTAATTTAGATAATTAAATCTCAATTTTCCGATTATGAAAACAAAAAGGAATTCATATAATTTATAACACAGATTACTCTTTTACCAAATAATGTAAATAAGGGTTGTTAAAAAAATTGATCAAATTAGGAGAAGATTTCTTTGGCATGGGCACAAGGCGCAGTATGAAAAAAACATATACAAAATCAAAGATAACAGATAGGGAACTAGAGGTTACATATTCGGTTCAAAGACAAGATCTGCCTTCCCCTTGGTATCAGTGGCGAGTATCTCGCATAAAATGGACATTTCTTTGGCCTTTTTTGCAATGTTATATTTCTTACTTGCTTCCATCTTTTTCATACAAGAGGGCAGGTGCGCGCAACAGAGACAGAGGTGCAGGAGTGGGTGAGCGCGAGTATTCTCGCTCTTACGGCAAAGACAGCGGCGAAGAGAGCAAAAACGAGCGGGATTTCTCCCGTTTCCTTCTCCAGAAAGGAGAAAAGAGAGCAGTCAGGAGAGGTGGGGTCCGCGGGTCAGTGAGAGAAGAGAGAGGGATTTAGGGTTTCGCAAGGGAGAGGAGGAGGAGGAGGGGTCGGGGCGGTCAGTGAGAGAGAAAGAAGAAGGGAATGGAGAGGAGGGGTTTATTAAAGGGACTGCTTTGAGATTCGTGCCGGATTAAATCCAAGGGTTCAACGATTTCTGAAATTCCAATATGGTCTCAATTAATTGATCTATGGTCCGTTTTGTTTATAAAATTCGAATCGAAGTTGGAAATTTTCACGATTAAATTCGCAGGAATGGTTTGTGTTTTTATCTTTTCAAATTAGAACTCAATTTATTTATTTATTTATTAATACATATTTATTTAAAATAACTATTTTTCTGATAATCCAACGAGACTTGTAACAAATTTTTAATTTACAAACTTGTCGATTAGTTAGAATTAATTTATAAATTTTATAGTTAAATTTTAAATCTTAATTTAATATATTGTTAAATTCATAATTCGATTATATCTCGAAATTTCTGGTTTCATTTTAAATTAGTCAAATATAATCTGAACAATCGTTTAATTAAATAGAAATTTAATTTGAGCAAAATTTTTAATTTAGCAAATTAATCTAATTTAAAATTTCGAAATATAACAAAATTAATTCGAAAATTTATAAATTATGTATTTAATAGCATCGTCTGTGATGTAGAACAATTTTAACTGTTTGAATTTATCATTTAAAATTACTCCAATAAATTGCGAAGAACTAAAGAACTTGGTGAGCTTACGAATATCCTTGTTCTACTCTTATTAACATTATTCTTACACTATTATTAGAATATTTTTAAGCTTACCAAGTCAGCTTCACTCCAAAATCTATTAAATTATAGTACCAATAACTAAAACATGCAAAATCGGTTACTTGACTCGGAATCAGTCGAAACATAACATAAATTTGAATTTTTTTGACACAAGTTTGTTTTGCGTAAAAATTATATAGGAAAAAATATATTTAAAAGTTAATAAACATTTGATGTGAAGATGTAAAAGATATATTAATTATGTAGTACAATAATCTATTTGTAATTCACTTATAAAATATAATATAAATTTCAAGCATACAAACATTTATCTGAATATCTGACTTGATCACTACTATAAAAAGTATGATAAGTAACAATTAATGTAGAAATTTATGCAACATGGAAGGATACATTATATATGATACAAAAAAAATCAGAAGATGGCATACATATCTCAGAGGATGCAAATTCCTGCTTTTGTCTACTGTGAATTTTTTGGCCAAAACGAACCACGTGTCAATGCAATTTCAATGAAATGCACGGGGATAAGAGTCTCAATTTATCTTGGTCAGATAACTCGCAGAGACACACGGCACAGTCAAACGGTTTTATATACCATATAAATCTGGTCCGGTTACTAAATAACCGGACAAAGGGCTTCTTTCCGGTTATTTAGTAACTGGTAGAGGTGCAAACGGGTTGGATATTATCCGTCCGAATTCAGATCCGTATTCGAATTTTTGCAAATTCGGATATCCGGATATGGATAATTGCGGATTCGGATATGGATATTTTTTATGCGGATTCGGATACGCATACGGGTTGAGTTTCGAAATCAGATACGAATACGGATAATTATCTGTATCCGCATAAATTACTTTTTCGGATATCCGCATAATATACTCTTGTGTTACCGTGTTGGATAATAGTTTTATATGCTTTGATTCTGACAACTGAGTTTAAAATAATCCTTTTGATACATTGAATTTGAGTCATCTGACATATAAAATATAAACCAACTTCACTTAAAGACAAAATGTTTGGCATATTATATATGCATAATTCTGACAACTGAATTTATTATTAGGATAAATTATTTAAAAGTTTGGATTATTCAAAATCTAGACTAACCTTAGTTTCTTTGAACAACTCAAGTCTAGCTTTGACATTTTAATTTTTTTATTTCAGAAATTTGATTAATCTTGTTTTGAAGATGCTGACAGTGATTAATGTGTTAAGACTTGAGAAAATATATTTTGTGTCTATTTATCTTTTGTATTAGAATATCTTTAGAAAATATCTTTTATGTTGGTATTTTTAATTAAATGTATAGTTATGTTGGTGAATTTTAGTTAATCAGATATATATTTTGTAATGGTGTAACAAGTTAATTAGATATATATTTTGAATTAGAAATCCGAATTATATTCGTATATGTATTCGTATCCGAAAATATCCGATCCATATCTGTATCCGTATCCAATTACTATCCGATCCGTATCCATATCCGAAAAAAAAATACGGATACGGATATGGGTTGAGCACTATCCAATCCGTATCCGGTCCGTTTGCACCCCTAGTAACCGGACCATTTTCCTGGATTTGGTGATTAAATTACTAGAAAAGAGGAGTTTGTCCGGTTATTTAGTAACCGGAAGGGGCAATAATCGAATTCTTGTCAAAAAATGGATAGATTGAGTAATTTGATATTTTTTTTGGGTATTAATAAAAATTTCGGTATACTATTAGTCTGTATTATATCTGCATTATCTTGGAGTTTTTGCAAAAGTAAGCTGAAAATTCTTCGTTTTCTTTCTAATTTCTGAATTAATATTGCGTGTATATCTCTTAAATGCCATGAGATTGTCAGACAGATACTATTTTTATGCAAAAATGTGGTATATTGGGTATCATGCAGATATGCAATTTTGCAAGGGCGTGGAGGGATTCTGCAATTATGGGATTATGTTCTGGGTGTGTATGTAAAATCCAAAAAGGATCACCAGATTTTATACTATTATTCGATAATATATAGTGACAAGTGTTGGTCTCTCTTGCTTTGTTTATATGTTTTATTTATACGTGTTTTTGTAATTAACTAAATACATTGTTTGTGTTGAAATCATTTAGCCAGGTAAAATATTTAAATTTTTCAGTATAGTGGAAGCTGAAGCTGATAGAGGCCTCACAATTTGATTCATCTCGAAATGTAAGCTTTGATATGTCTTTCCAATAGATTTATGTTGCAAGTATTTTTAATTATACTTGACCTAGCTGTACCAGTTCAAAAAGTTTGGTAAACACAAATTGAGCCTTAATAGAACCTAATACAGCAATAAAACCTTAAAAAACAAATAATAAATCACAGTATAAAAAGAAGGTTGTCTGCATGTTGAATTTCACCAAAAATATACAAAGAATAGAACAATCTCAAGTGTGTGCCTGACTCGTGGGGTTCTGGCACAGCTAAACATAAAAATAAATTTGCCCAAAGAAATGCAGAATTACTGAAACTTTCAGAAGATAAAAGGTTTACTAATTAGAAAGTATGTTTACAAATCAGGGCTGAGGAAGAGATAATGGATCAAAAGAAGTATCTTGAAGACACGTGCAAGCCCAAGTGCGTCAGGCCTCTTCGTGTCTATCAGGTACACTTTTTACCATTTTGATCTTGAAATTTGTTAATTTTTCTATCAATTTTTCATTCGGTACGCCACGGA
This sequence comes from Carex rostrata, assembly GCF_964058835.1. Lineage (NCBI taxonomy): Eukaryota > Viridiplantae > Streptophyta > Magnoliopsida > Poales > Cyperaceae > Carex > Carex rostrata. The sequence continues at coordinate 3,429,371 of NC_135935.1, forward strand.
TGGACAAAAGTTTCCAGGTGTCAACTTGAGTTGATTAGAAATTCTACAGTATAAGGTTTTTGACCATTTATGGTGTACTAAATGAATTTTTTTTTTTTTTTGCAAATTACCAGGTTCCTTAGAATATTCGCAAATCGAACCCAGTGTTTTCCAAATATAAATAGGACCTTACATTCATTTATTATCTGCTGATTGTAAATAGAACCCTAAATCATCATTTCTAAATACAATTTGAATTTTCATCCTCTAGTTGGAAGGATGATAAAATCAATTTCATAAATGGAGCTGTTGTAGGAGTATAGAACTAGGGTGTTCTTTAACCACTAACCCTTGAAAAAAAAAAAAAAAAAAAAAAAAAACTAGGGTGTTCATAAGTTCATCAAGTCTCTTTGTGAACTTAACTCTAAAATCTATCGGATTGGTATCAAATGACGAATCCAGACCATTAAAATCCATCCACCTTACAAGTGATGCATCTACATGTGAAAATTTTAAACTTTCAAATTAATTTTATATAGAATCAAGTGGTCAAAAATTATTCACAAAATAAATGCATTAAAATGAATTTATAAAACTTCTAATTTTGACTGCTTGACTTTATACTAAATTAATTTGAAAGTTAAAAATTTTCGCATGTAAATACATCACTCGTAAAATAGATGGATTTCAATGGCTTGAATTCATCATTTAAAGTCAATCCGGTAAATTTTAGATTTAAGTTCACAAAGAGACTTGGTGAACTTAAGAACACCCTAGTTTTACTCCTGTTGTATCTTATTATGTTTATTTTATTCAAAGTTTTCTCTATAATAACAGGAATATTACTCTTGTTGTAGCTTGTTATGTTTATTTTATTCAAAGTTTTCTCTATAATAACAGGAATGTGTGGAAAGAGTTAAAGATGACGAGTCGGGTCACAAGCACTGCACTGGTCAGGGGCGGAACCAAGGCCTGGGCCAGCCTGGGCCTTGGCCCCCCTTGGTCCAGAAAAATATACAGAGATAGCTTTTAGTTTCTCACCTCTAACAAGCGCTAGCTTTTAGTTTCTACTCTCTTGGCCCCCCCTTGTTGTTACCTACCCTGATAAGGTTGGTTTCCTACTCTGTAAAAATCTCGCAGCTCGCAGCTCATATTTTGCAATTGTGTCGATCCATCGTTTCAGGGAGGAAGGAATGAAAAAGAATGATAATAGAAGGTGATTCTGACAAGTGGGGTCATTTTTACATGATTCAAGTGAATGGGCCGAATTTTATGGGCCTAAAGAATAAAATATTAAAAAAAGTATGAAGTACAGTGATTTGCAGCACCTAATTCATTAAAGAAAAATTCAAATGCACAGCTATAGTAGTTTGCAGCACTTAACCAGTCTCGATCTCAAAATAAAAAAAATATTAAACAAAGGTTATTAAAATTTAAAAGAATGTATAGTGGTTTGCTGCAAACCACTTTTATGAACCTGAATTTGATCAAAGAAATAAATAAATAAATAAATAAGAAAATATTTATTTACCAAAATAAATGTATTATCTTATATTGGTGATTTTTTGAGTTAATATAATTTTTCGACAAAATATTTGTTTTAGAATTATTTTCCTTTTTCTTTTAAGTATAAAATAAAACAAGCTTTCTTCAGAAACAAATATAAATTTTTGATTCAATTTGTCCAATTCCTACTAATTTTAATTCTGATTTTCAAAACCATGATTCTAGATTTTTTACATCAGCACCTCAACTCATGCTTAACCCTAGCGCTCTAATATAAACCCTAATTTGCAAACTTTTTTCTCACTAGCCACCATATTGTGTTCTATATATCGGAACCTCTTTTTTTTCTGTAATCAATTTCTCACCGTCTAAGAAAAAAAAACTGCTAAGAAAGAAAAACCATGAGTTGCGCTTGTAACTGTGCAGAGACGAGCTGGCGAATCTCTAGTTGTAACTTTTTTTTGCCTACCCCTAATGAAAATCCTTGCTACGCCACTAACTGTTCATCTCTACCCCATGCCAAAGCGACAGGCGTCTCCGACTCTGTCTCTCTCCGCGCCGTGGTTTTTCTAGCTAGGCCCCCCCTACCGATCATTTCTGGTTCCGCCACTGGCACTGGTCAATACTTTGACTTCTGGGCTTGTGTTGATACCTGTGTAAGTGTTTTATATCTGCCTTCTAAATTTGAAATTTACATTTTATTTGGGTAAAAAATAGTTAGTTTAGTATCCTTAATTGGAGATTAACAAAGAATGCAACAATCATTTTGTGCATAAATTTTATGTGTAACCGCGCCAAATTATGTAGCAACTTAATGAGAATATATATTTTTTTTCTTGGCCTTTATGCGAAATGTATTAGCTGGATGAGGAGAGTTCAAATGCTTCCATTTTTTGTACCTCTATCAGCCTGCTTAAGGAATGTGCATTAGTGGTTTATGTCCAATTCTCTCTGTAAAAAGGGGCCATTTAGATATTTTATCTGTGTACAGTACTTATGTTGGGTATGACGCATATGTCAACATGACTAAATATTCCTTACTAGCATCCTGGTCTATGTAGTAAGCTATAATATCCATTGGGCCCTTAATAGAGGTTATATTATATGAGCACAACTTGATTGACTAGTTGGAATCAAGTATTATAATATAATTCTCACGTGTCAAGAAAAATAATGGATGATACAGTGAGAATGACAAACATCCTGTCTCGCGTTCATCAGAGGATAATCATGAGATATTGGACACAACACGGGCAGTGTCATGCATTGTCTATATTGGATCTGCGATACTGTTTGTATAAATATCGTCTGTATTTGGATAGTCAGGGCGTGTTGCTAAACGCCAACCTTGATCAACTGGAAACCAGCTGTTCCAGATTGCCAACATAATACAGATCCAAACCGGTCATACCTATAGGGTCACTTGGTCAAGATGTCATACGAGTTTATGATACTAGTGCATAAATGTTGGAAACAACATAGCACAACAAATTTAGTAATACAAGCTATTATACAGTTCAACACTATGAGAGAAATGAGGTTATAATTAAAGTTGTTTGCAACCAGCTGTACAAATGATGTTTTAATTATAATATGAGGTGATTATCCTATTATTTTGTTTGATGTGTTGATACCATGAAATAGAAGATAATCATACAAGTGTGTGGATATATGATATGCGCAATTTGGACTCACGGTTCAGAAGTTATGATCATTTAAGTGAAGATGTAAGAAAGTTGACCAAAGTCAAAGACGGGTCAAACCTTGGTCGAACACGTTTTTGACCAAATGTGAGGTGTCATGTGTTTGATTGGTCAAACACATGAGAGGGATGACTCCTTACCTCCTCAATTTAGTTGAGATTTGGATCATTGAGAAGCGTGCGAGATTGTATTGTGAACTGGTATTCGAATTCGCAAAGGCACGAGGATACGATTGACTAGCATTGATCTCCTCCTGTTCTCGATAACACCTTGGTGTGCGAAGCTTGAGGTTTTCTACTTTGGAAACTTTATCAATGGAGACTAAGGCGCAGGCAACCGATTCACGCTCCACTAGATTGAAAAGATATGTCTTAATAACACTTTGCTAGATTATGCGTGTAGCATGATCATTAAACTGCGTGTGATTGATTGCTTGTATACAACAAGATCTGGTCTAGATTGCTATGAAAATGTTGAAATTATACCTGACAGCCTAGACTGAAATGTAACAACTATATCTTCAGTGGGTGATGTCACTTGTTCGAAATTTAAATGTATGAATGTATGTGTGTGTGTGTGTATATATATATTTTTTTTATTTAAAGTTGAGAAACATATCTCCCATCTTTCTATACAGTATTCAATTACAAGTATTCTTCATTTTGCATTAAGCTGGAGATCCAGCATTACTTCCTATGATCAGCATATGAGCATCCTCTTTGTAATATTCCAACGAAATTTAGTTATCTCCATTCTTATTGGGGCAAAATCGTGCAGAACATCCAATGGAGGTTAGGGATGGCAATGGGCCGAGCCCACGGGTATTTTGCCAAGCCCAGACCTGACCTGCTTGTTAAAAATCAATGGCCCGCCTGCCTGGCCCAAAGTGGCAGGCTTAAAAATTTAGGCCCGTCCTGCCCATGGGCCTTTCCTCCAGGCTCAGGCCTGCCCGTGCCTGCCTGTTTGTGCCCATGGACTGACCCGGCCCGGCCCTGCCATGCCCAACCAAACCAACAACTTTTTTTGTATAATCAACAGTCCAACACAAGCAAAAATTAATACTAAGCATATATAAAAAAAAAAAAAATCCAAGGTGATACGGCAGCACAGCCCTAAGCAAAACAACACTAAGCATAAATTAATACTACACAAAACAACACAGCAACAAAAATTCCAACACAGAAAAACACTTTACTATCCAATACAGCACAGCAAAACAACAACAGAACAAATTATAATTAAGCACAAGCATACCTCACCTAATTATTCTCTTGCTCCAACCTGCTAGCAATACCAATATCATGATATAATACAATATGCTAATTACTTTACAGTTTTACAAGTTAAAGTTTTAGTAGTTCATAAAAAAAGAGTTACCTCTAAATCATTAGTAATAACAAAGCACTACCCTTCTTCTTGGCTGCTTCCAAAACAAAAATAGAAATAAGAAAAGATTAATTAATTTTTGTGAAGCAATATGTACCAGTACTAAGCGGCAGAGCCTGATCGGTTGTTAAGGTACCAATTAATTTGCTATTATCCATTTCCTTTTTTTTTCTCTATAAACTTTTAAAGCTGATAAACCTACCAAGTAGAGTGTGACATCAGCAATGAATAGTGTCATCTCACTGATTTACCATCCGATCAGATATTGATGAACCAGATGAACCGAAGATCACCACATCTCCCGTCAACTATTTTCCCTACCTCCATTAGGGATGGCAAAAAAGCCCAGTTGGCCCGGAGGCCCGGTTATATCTGCCCGGCCCGCCCTTTACCCGGTCGGCCCGACGCTGTGCTGGGCCAAGTAAGGCCGGGCCTAAAGACGGGCCAGGCCAGGCCTGGGCTTGAATCGAAGCCCACAGGCAGCCCGTTGGGCTTATATATTAATGTATCAAATTCATTTGGAGTTTTATTTTATGTACAGTGATATAGCTATATCCGACCTATTGATTTGACCAATTTCAGTACCAAAACATGTATTCTGAACCATCAAATAACGTCTATTACAGTGATTACATGTAGAATTTGGTATTGTTGTGCTTTCATTCTTACTTTGCAGGAAATTGGTGAAATCGAGAGAATTTCTGAAGTCCAGAGACCTTGATGCGACCCTCATCAAGCTTGACGCGAGGCGCATCAACCACTCAGAGTCGCATCAGCAGGTCGCAGCACCATTGCATGCGAGACGCATCGATCACACTCCGATGCGGGTCGCAACAGTGGTGATGCGGGTCGCATCGCGAGCTTCCAGAGCAGACAGCAAAGGCCCAATAAGGGCCCAGAATTGAAGCATTCATTTTGAAAGGTCTATAAATAGACCACCCCTGCCACCAGAGAGGGAGTTCCGAATTTGAAGATTCAAAACCTCAAGAATTGGAGTGTTGATCAAGAAAGAAGGGGAGATCCTTGCTAGATTGCTACATTGAGTTCTATCATGATCTCTTCTCTTCTCTCTTCTTTTATGATGTCTTTTGAGTAGATCCTTATTTGTTTCTAGGGTAGATGTAGTCTAAAGCTTTGATTGTATGCATTGAATCTGAATTTGAAGTTGTTCTTGTGATCAATTGATTGAGTATTATTCTTTCATTGCTTGATTTTGATTGTTTGAATCTTGATTGTCTATTGTTGAATGTTTCTTGCATCTCTTCTAAACACTAAGCAAAAACTAAGCTTGGGGGAATTTGATAAGCCAAAATGATATATGTTGAAACCTAGGGTTTGTTGTGTAAATTAAGCCGAGTTTTGTTGAAATTAGAATTTAATTAGGTTAGAAATGTTTAAAAGTTCAAGTTACTGCCCTAGTTGTGTTTATTTTGTAGGCAATCAAGTGCTTGGAGCTCAACGGAGAAAGACGAATTTTCTGGAGCAAGACAGCACGAATTCTGGCGAATTTTCTCTTTTATTGCGGGCCGCAATTAATTTATTGCGGGCCGCAACCAACTCAGACAGAACAGCATTTTCAGAACAGATTTCTGTATTATTATTGCGGCCCGCAATGGAGGTTATTGCGGCCCGCAATAAACAGTTCCAGAACGATATTTTTGCTATTATTAGTTGTTTTTATTTCTGGAAGAAGAATAACTGTTTTTTTGGAGGACGAATTTTAGACATTAGAAAGAGAGAAAAGCAGAGGAGAATAGGGAGAGAAAGGAGAGACAAAAGGAAGGAGAAGAAGATAGCGAATTCTTCGAGCGGTTATATTGACTTCTTTCTTTTAGAACTCTCTTACTTGTTTATTCTCTTTTGTGCTTTAGCCATGATCGGCTAAGGTCATTTCTAGGGTTGATTAGGGTTATGCTTGAAACTTGTGTCATGAATTAGTTGATTTTATATTATATTTACTTGTTCCTTGGTATGATCTATTCTTTATATTATTTGATTGTGATGACTTAATCGAAATTGCATGAAACCCTGGGATTTTATATTTGCAATCGAGAGATTGAATATTTAGTCCTGACCATAAAGAATAGGGTATTTGATAGGCTAAGTACCGAGAGGTGACGCTTGTCTTATACGGGCTTCACCCGATAGGTTAGAAAATTGTACTAAGTACCGAGAGGTGATGAATAGCTTTCTACATCAATTGGGACAGTTAAGGACTTAATGACTTTGGATTAGTGTAACCAAGTACCGAGAGGTGACATTTATACTAATTTAAATATGGTATTAATATAGAGATTTGATCACCTACAAACAAACATAACTAAAAACAACAAATTCCTTTTATTTCCTGTTACTAAATTAAATTGATTAGGTAGGGTCTAATATTCCGAATTGTCCCTGTGGAGACGATCCTTAAATACTACTTGATAAGGTTGTACACTTGCAACCGGATTGAGTGCCATTTAGGATTTATTACTTGTGTAGTAAAGACCACATCAAGTTTTTGGCGCCGTTGCCGGGGACAACGGTGAATATTATTTCGGACCTAAGTAATTTAATTAGTAATTGTTTTTAATTTTCTTTTGTTTTCTTTCTCTCTCATTTTAGGTTGAAATCTGACAGAGGAGCCTCCAACTCCGGACGCCACAGATTTGGTTGAGTGGTTTTCGAGGAGAGGATCAACTCATCTTTTCTACGAGAGAAGAAACAAGCACCCAACAAGGGGACCTTTCTTACCCTTGAATCCACGCCGGTTAGACATGTCGACCGGAAATGAGGATGCTAGGTTTCAAAACCTTCAAAGAGAAAGGATCGGATGGCCAATGAACTTCAACGCTTGAGGGCAGCTAATGTGGAAAGAGAAAATCATGAAGCAGCCGATGCCAACCGCCCTTTGAGAGACTTTAGGGCACCTAGGGCTGAGGAAATCTACCTTGGGTACACGGCACCTACTATCAATGCGGAGGAATATCAAATTCCTCCTGCATGGGTTAGCATGGTGCAGCGCAATCTTTTCCATGGTTTGCCTCGTGAAGATGCTACACAACACCTAGCCAACTTTGAAGAAATCTGCAGTACAATCAAGGTACAAACTGTTTCTCCTGATGATCTTAAAGTAATGGCTTTCACTTTTTCCCTTGCAGACAAGGCTAAAGGTTGGATAAGGGGACAACGGCCCGAGAACATGAACACTTGGCCTAAGGTGGCGAATGCTTTCCTCAACAAGTTCTTTCCACCATCAAAAACAAACTCCTTGCGCCATCAAATCCACAATTTCCGACAAAAAGGAGATGAAACCATGAGCGAGGCGTGGGAAAGATTTCAAGAATTGCAGAGGTGCTGCCCTCATCATGGTATAGAAGGGTGGAATTTATTGCAAATTTTCTACAATAGCCTCATGCCACACGACAAAGGCATGCTAGATGCAGCCGCTGGAGGTAGCCTCATGAACAAGGGGGCTATTGATGGATACAAGTTGGTGGATGACATGGCTCTCAACCAAAGCCAATGGCACAACCCTAGGGAGACCCCGATCATCCTGCAACGGGGAATGAAGGAGGTGAATTCGAATTCAAACATGGCCGCAGAAATTGCCGCTTTAAATCGCAAAATTGATCAAATGAGCGTAAATTCGGTAAACTATCCCTCTTCTCTTCCTTGTTCAATTTGTGGTGGAACCGACCATTTAGCAATCAATTGTGGTATAAGTAATGAGGTTAGTCATGAGGAAGTTAATGCCATAAACCAAGGCAATTTCAAACCGAATAACAATCCTTACTCCAATACCTACAATCCCGGTTGGAGAAATCACCCAAACTTTGCGTGGAGACAAAATGACCAAAATACCCAAGGTAACTCAAACTTTAATAGACCAAATCAAGGTTATGGTAACCAAGGGTATAATTGTAACGCACAATCAAAATCCAATCTTGAATTAATGATGGAGACTTTCATGACAAGTCAAAATCAAAAATTCGATGAATTGACCAAAAAGGTAGAAATGTTGGCAACCCAAAACAAATTGCTTGAAAACCAAGTTGCACAACAAGTTACCCAATTCTCTCACCAACCGGGCTCCCTTCCACCAAAACCTGAGAGCAACCCCAGGGATGTCAAGGCGGTTAGGCACATGCTTCGCAGCGGGACGCAGTACAAGGATCCACCCATCCCAGAGGACGCCTATGTACAGCCGCGAGGTGAAGGGACACGAAGCAATGATGAGCACATCTCCACACGTGAGGATTCCGCCTCAAAGGAAGCAACACCAATTGTACCAAGTGATCATGCCAATCAAGCAAAACCGTCTCAAGATGAGCCGCTGATGTCACATTATTAGACCTATTATATTGACTTGTTTCCATACAGAAAATGATATTTTGAACCAACAAATAGCACATTTTACATTGAATATCCCTAGAATGTGGTACTGCTATGTTTTGGTTCCTACTTTGCAGGAATCAGGTGAAATCAGGCAAAAGGCAGACTTCAGGAAGCTCTGATGCGAGTCGCATTCACCTGGTGCGAGTCGCATCCAAGCCCAAAGCGACCTGCGATGCGACCCTCACTGCTCTCTCTTGAAGACCATCTGATGCGAGTCGCATCCAGTTGATGCGAGTCGCATCAACTGTTGCCGCCCAATTCAAATTCGACCTGATAAGCTCCAAGTCAGATCTAATGCCTATATAAAGAGGTCCTAAGCCAGAAATTGGGGAGCTTTTTTCCCCTCTACATTCCAGAACACAAAAAGAGCGAAGATCAAGAGAGAAGAAGGAGATTGGAGCTTGATTGAAGAAGAAGAGAAGGGAAGATTTCAAGATCCTCTCCAATCTACTTTGGATCTTCGAGCTCCATCATGATTTGCTTATTCTCTCTCTCTTTCATGTTTACTTTTGTTATGCTTGAGTAGATCTCTAGTTCTTAGGGTTAAGATGTAATCTCCAAACCTTTTCTTTGAGTTGAATGATGTTTTGATCTAATGTTGAACTTGTGTGATTGTTGTTTGAGTATTCATCGTTTGCTTGATTGTGATTTCTTGATTGATTCTTGATTGTCTACTGTTAGATGTCTATAGCATCTCTTCTAGTAATTAGGCCTTGATGTATCTTGCAATTGTAATTGAGCACTTAAAGTAGATCTAAGATCAATAGTAACCGAGAGGTGAAATTTCTATTATCGAGAGGTTATAGATACTTCTAGTTAACCAGACAATCAATTTATGATAGATACCAGTAGGCGAGAGCCACAGGTTGAAGCCTCGCACAAGAAATCAACTTAGATACGAACTCATGTCAGCTCTGCTCGAGGGCCATGCGACCCGCATCAGAGATGATGCGAGTCGCATCACACAGGTCGCATCAGAGATGATGCGAGTTGTATGATAGGTCCAGAGAAGGAAAAGTTTGAGATGAAGTCTGAAACCCTAAGAACGCCTTTTATAATTGATTCAAAACCAAATCTTTTAATCGCTTTCATTTACCTTTAATTGAATTGTCTTTTGAAATTAGGAAACATAAACAAATCAAACCCAATTCTTCAAACTTCTAGTACCTAACTTGGATTTGTGAAAGTCTAGAATTGAGTTTAACCGTCCCTGAGGATCGATACCTTATTTTACTACACGGATAGGATTGTACACTTGCAATCCTAGACGTGAGTGGATTCAAGGTTTAAAACAAGTACAATTAGTTGTATTTGGAACTTTGTAAGCACACTTTGAGAAGCGAACAAGTTTTGGCGCCGTTGCCGGGGACGGCTATCAATTCCTTTCTAGATCTTTTACTTTTCTTAGTTAATCTAGATTTTAAATTGTATCTTTTCTTTTGCTTTACCTCCTTATCACTAAAAACTGGCTTTCATCCCTCCTCCTGCAGGTAAATACAAACTGACTTATCAACTGAGGAGCAGAGGACCACTCTTCGACGACACACCTCCAGAAGACACAGTTCCTGCTCAGACATCAACTGAAGCGACTCGCATCGAGCTTGAAGCGACTCGCATCACACCTGAAGTGACTTGTATCAAGACTGAAGCGACTCGCATCATAGAAACAATGTCAGAACATCCGAGCAGGGAGGACAGGGACGCCGACAGAGAAAGAGAAAGAGAAGACTTGACCGACCAATCTGACGACGACATGGATATTTTCATGCCAAGGACCTTGAGAGAGTTTAACGTGCCAAGGGCAGGAGATGTGCGAGGTGCAATCAGACTACCAAGGATTCCCGGACAACAACCAAACTTCAATCCAGGAGTCGTCAACATGGTTCAACAAAATGTCTTCAATGGCATGGATCACGAGGATCCACATGCTCACCTCCAAACCTTCCTCAAGTGTATCACAACCATTAAGACCAATGGGGCCACAGCTGATTACACCAAACTTGCTTTATTTCCTTTTACTCTTAGGGACAAGGCAAAGAAATGGTTAGGATCATTACCGAGGGATTCCATTACCAGTTGGAGGGAATTATCTAAGTTGTTTCTCACTAGGTTTTTCCCCCACAAAAGAACTGCCAAGGTAAGGAATGAACTAACCAGTTTTAGGCAAAGGTCAAATGAACCCCTCAATGAGACATGGGAAAGATTTAGAGAGTTGCAATACTCGTGCCCCCACCATGGCATTCCTGACTGGTTGTTGATTCAAACCTTCTATGATGGTTTAACCGAAAGTACTCGTACCAATGTTGATGCAGTTGCAGGTGGAGCATTGATGTCGAGAGAACCTCTGGAGGCCATGAACCTGATTGATAACATGGCGCAGAATCAACAATGGTCCGGCCGTGACAACACCCGACCAGGAGGAGGAGGAGGAAAGTATGAAGTGGATCAAATTACTGCTCTAACCGCCAAGTTGGACGCCATGCAACGAGCAATGGATAAGTTGAGTGTGAAGGCAATGGAGCAACAACCGCAAGCATGTGTCATGTGCGGTGACGAGAGGCATGCTTACGAGCAGTGTCCATTGGTGCAAGATGAAGAGGAGGATGCGCAAGTCAACTCCATCAACAATGAACCTTCCTTCTTTCCGAAACCTCCCTTCAACCGATCTTACTCCAAGGATCCAATAGAACAACATAATTGGAATAGGAGTCAACACAACCCTGCACCTTTCAACAATGCTCCCAGACCCCCTTTCACCAACTTTACCAACAACAACAACTCCTTTGTGAATCATTCATCTGGCAACAACTGGAACAATTCCTCTGGGGGAAACAACAACAGGAACTTCTACCAAAACACCTCCTTCCCAAACCAGAACAACCGAGCTCCTCAAGCTGGCCCTTCCAGACCCTATGTGCCTCCCTATGCTACGAACTTCACACACGAGCAAGGGAAGATGAACCAAATGATGTGGGAGCAAATGCAATCGATGGCAACTCAAATGGCCACCCAAAGCAAATTGTTAGAACAACTGAGTCATATCGTCACATCTAGCCAACCTCAACCTGGCAAGCTGCCCGCGCAGCCAGAACCAAACCCCAGAGGAGAAGCTAAGGCGATCACACTGAGGAGTGGGACCCAGTACGATGAACCAGCCTTCCCAACTGATCAGATTCCAACTGATGCGACCCGCACCACAACCATGCGACCCGCATCAACCTCGGAGGAACCTGTGAATCCTGGTCGCATCGAGCCAATGCGACCAGCAACACCACCTGAAGAACCTGTGGACGCGACCCGCAATGGTACCATGCGACCCGCATCAAAAGGGTCTGACAAAGAGAAAGGAAAAGGGGTTGAGAAACCTGTACCTTACAGACCACCTGTGCCCTTTCCCCGACGATTAGCTGAGAACAAGTTGAACGCACAATTCGCTAAATTCACTGAGGTGATCAAAGGCCTGCACATCACGATTCCGTTCACCGAAGCTCTGACTCAAATGCCTACTTATGCCAAGTTCTTGAAGGACATTCTATCCAACAAGCGAAGCTTGGGGGGGCATGAGAGGGTGAAACTAACGGAGCAGTGCAGCGCCATTCTGAACAGGGAGCTACCACCCAAACTGGGAGACCCTGGTAAATTCTCAATTCCTTGCAAAATTGGGAAAGCTACCATCAAGCGAGCCCTGTGTGACCTAGGGGCCAGCGTGAGTCTCATGCCACGCACCATCTTTGAGCGCATGGGAGTAGGCGAGCTCAGACCCACGCGCATGACTCTACAGCTTGCTGATTCATCTGTCAGGGTACCACTCGGCATAGTGGAGGATGTGCCAGTTCTAGTCGGAAAGTTCTATGTCTCTGCTGATTTTGTGGTGATGGAGATGGAGGAGGACAAAGAAATTCCCATCATTCTGGGACGGCCATTCTTGAAGACGACTCGAACACTCATTGATGTGGAGAACCGAACTCTGACTCTGCGGATTGGAGATGAGAAAGTGGAGTTTAATCTCAACCGAGCTATGAAGTGCCCCTCTGAAACAGAAACATGCTGCTGGCTTGGTGTGGTCGATCAATTGGCCAAAGAACAATCTCGTAGGCAATACAGACCGGATGAATCCCACGCGGGTCGCGTGCCACAGTTCGAAGGCCTGGAAAACAGAGAACGAGGATCTGATGAAGCTGACGTGAGGTCTTCACACGATCCGAGTGAACCTGACGCGGACCGCGTCAAGGTCCACACAGAGCCGCTGACTCCTGAGCTCAAGCCTTTTCCAGCTAACCTCAGGTATGAGTTCTCCGACCCAAATAACTCTTGTCCTATGCTTTTCAATGCAGACCTCGACCCAGCTCGCATCCTCAGATTCTTGGAGGATTTGAAAGCTCAGCAAACTGTGATTGAGGACTTGATCAAGAAGGTGATAAGCACTCATCCAGCCACATGCAAGCTCAGGACTTTACCAGCAAACCAGCACACGGTCTGTACACCTCCGAAGTGGGCACTCCGCCCAGAACCGCCTGATCCACCTTCCATCAACCAGTGAGGCGCCCCCGCCTCACTCCTCACTCCATGTCTGGTTAGTTTCCATATTTTCTTCTATTTACTTTTTCTTGTGTGAATTCAAGCATTGAGGACAATGCTTCATTCAAGCTTGGGGGGGTGAATAGAAGAAAACTGTATCTGCATTTAGGTCATGTTTATTTTTCCAAAATTTGCATTTTTAGGTGATAAATTTGTGTGATTGCTTGGGTTAAGGACTTGTTTGAACAATTTTGGTTGTGATTTGGATGACTTTGAAAAATTAGAACTAACCTCATAATTGATCAAAGAACTGATTAGGAAGGGATGTTTTGAGAACTTGAAAGGATGAAAACTTGAATTGAATCAAAAATCAATTTTTTTTGAAACTGAACTGTGCCTTTTAAATAGGACAATGGGGATTTTAAATAAAGAAAAATTTGGATATTCATTGGTATGAATGAATACCAATGGATGTGTGTATTCATGGTATGTGCAAAAGCAAAAGAATAAAAAAATAATAAAAAGATGGAGAAAATAAGAGTACTGGCAATAAGTCCTATTGGGCGCCTTTGAGCTCGTCTCCTAAATTAAAAAAAGAAAAGAAAAGAAGGAAAAGATGGAGAAAATAAGAGTACTGGCAATAAGTCCTGTTGGGCGCCTTTGAGCTCGTCTCCCAAATTTAGAAAAGAAGAATAACTTTTGCATATATCAACACACGAAGTCCGCGACTTGCTAACCTAAGCTTGTTCCAAGCTTGGGGGAGAAAAAGGGAAAATCTCCACAAATGAGAGCTTGATTTTAGTAAAAGAATGATAGATTGATCAATTCGAGTATTCAGCTTTGCAAGTATTAAAACATTATAGAACTTGAAGTTTGATTAGTCAATTTGTGGGGTGAATCAAAATTGATCAAGGAAAGTCCAAATCATACCATAAAGATTCTCGAGGTTCTTGATTTAAGCAACTCATGTAAATTTTCACATTTAGGAACTTAACTTGCATTTAGAGTCCAGCCCGGTAACAAAGAACAGATCTCTGCTTGAGGACAAGCAAAGGCAAAGGTAAGTGCACAGGTACCTCTCTATATCCCTCCTCACAAATATGCACATTTTCCTGGTAGATTCAAGAATGAGAAGACCGACAAACAATTTGCCAAATTTCTTGAATTGATGAAACAATTGCATGTGAACCTACCATTGACTGAGGTAATGACCCAAATGCCAGTTTACACCAAATTTTTCAAAGACATTCTTTCAAATAGGCGTAAACTTGAGGAAGTACAAATGGTATCCTTAGACACAAACTGTAGTGCCATGGTAATGAATGAATTGCCCAAAAAGTTGGATGATCCGGGTAAATTTTCCATACCATGTTCTATCGGAAATGTCCAATTCAAACGTGCACTATGTGATCTAGGAGCTAGTGTAAGTCTCATGCCCAAGTCGGTCTATGATAGGTTAGGTGTAGGGGAACTTAAGCCAACCAGAATTTCTCTTCAATTGGCAGACCAATCAGTTAAGTTACCCCTAGGAGTAGTGGAAGATTTACCGATCCAAATTGGCAAGTTCTTTGTACCAATTGACTTTGTTGTGGTTGACATGGATGAGGACACTCACACTCCACTCTTGTTAGGTCGACCATTTCTCAATACGGCAAAAGCCGTGATTTATGTTCATGATGGAATTATAACAATGAACATTGGTGAAGAAAAATTAACATTTGACATCAAAAGATCCATGAGATATCCATCTAATGATCAAAGTGTTTTTAGTGTTGAGATTCTTGACAGGTTGATAGATGAGGAGCTGTTGAACAACTTGGAGAAGGGTTCCTTTGAGTATTGGATGGATCAGGAGTGCGAAAAAGCCAACCAAACGGGTTCTGTAGATGTTATTGCGGCCCGCAATGAAAGTTATTGCGGTCCGCAACCAATCCAGACAGAGAAGGAAGAGATTCGCACAGTTATTGCGGCCCGCAATGAAAGTTATTGCGGCCCGCAACCAATTCAGACAGAGAATCTGCAGAAATCAGAATTTATTGCGGCCCGCAATAACCCTTCCCAGATTGACAAAGAGCCTATTCTGAGCTCAATTTTTCAGGTTTCAACCGCCGAGACCCTTCCAAACTTTGCCGAAACCTCGAAGGATGCACCCAAGGTTGAACTTAAGCCATTACCTTCGACCCTTCGATATGAATACCTCGGTCCAAACCAAACCTATCCCGTTATTGTCAACGCATCCCTCAACCAAAACCAAACCTCACAACTTCTACAAATCTTGAGGATGCACCGAAAGGCCATTGGATACACCATTGATGACCTCAAAGGAATCAACCCTTCCATCTGCATGCACCGCATTCTCATGGAGGAAGGACACAAGCCAACCATTGAAGGACAGCGAAGATTGAACCCGAACCTTAGTGAGGTGGTGCAGAAGGAGATTCAGAAACTTCTTGATGCCGGCATCATCTATTCAATCTCCGATAGCAAATGGGTGAGCCCAATCCATGTGGTGCCAAAGAAGGGAGGGACAACAGTGATAAAAGGGGAGAATGGCAAACCGATTGCAACACGACTCGTGACGGGATGGCGCATGCGCATCGATTATCGAAAGCTCAATATCGGCACGCGCAAGGATCACTTCCCTCTTCCGTTCATTGATCAATTGCTTGAACGGCTAGCTAAGCACTCTTTCTTTTGTTATCTCGATGGTTATAGTGGGTTCTTTCAAGTACCAATTCACCCTGATGACCAAGAAAAAACCACTTTTACATGTCCATACGGTACCTTTGCATATCGTAGGATGCCCTTTGGTTTGTGCAATGCACCTGCAACATTTCAAAGGGCTATGATGGGTATATTTTCTGACCTAATTGAGAAATCTATGGAAGTTTTCATGGATGACTTCTCGGTTTATGGTACCACTTTTGATGAATGTTTGCTAAACCTATCCAAAGTCCTACAAAGATGTGAAGAGGTAAACCTTGTCTTGAATTGGGAAAAATGTCACTTTATGGTACAAGAGGGTGTTGTTTTAGGTCATGTTATTTCTGCTAAGGGTTTAGAGGTTGATCGTGCAAAGATTGAAGTAATTGAAAAATTGTCTCCACCAACAAATGTTAAAGGGGTTAGAAGTATTCTAGGACACGCTGGGTTTTATAGAAGGTTCATCAAGGACTTTTCTAAAATTGCCAAACCTTTGACTAACCTGTTGCTTAAAGATGCCCCTTTTGATTTTAATGAGGATTGTCTAGATGCCTTTAATAGGTTGAAGGAAGCTTTGATTTCAGCACCTATCTTGCAACCCCCAAATTGGAGTGAGCCATTTGAGATTATGTGTGACGCGAGTGATTATGCTGTTGGAGCAGTTTTGGGGCAGCGAGTCGACAAGAAGCCGTATGCAATCTACTACTCAAGTAAGGTGCTAGATGAGGCCCAAGTCAACTACACCACAACTGAAAAGGAGTTGCTTGCGGTAGTCTTCGCCATCAACAAGTTCCGCCCTTACTTGGTGGGTTCTAAGGTCATTGTCTACACTGATCATGCGGCAGTCCGTTACCTCCTTACAAAAAAAGATGCAAAACCGCGCCTCATCCGATGGATCCTCCTCCTTCAAGAGTTTGACCTTGAAATAAGAGACAAGAAGGGTACCGAAAACCTAGTAGCTGATCATCTTTCACGCATTGTGGCTGAACCTTCAAGCCAAGAAGTGCCAATAGATGACTCTTTTGCCGATGAGCAGCTCTACCAAGTGGGTAGGATCGAATACCCATGGTTCGCAGACATTGCCAATTTTCTTGCATGCGGGGCTCTACCACCAAACCTCACATACCAATCCCGAAAGAAGTTCTATGCGGATGCCAAGCATTACTATTGGGACGACCCATATCTCTTCAAGCTTGGTGTTGATGGGATTCATAGAAGATGCATTCCACATGATGAGGTTCAATCGATTCTCTACCACTGTCATTCATCACCCTATCACGGATATGCTTCAACCAACAAAACGGCCGCCAAAGTCCTGCAAGCCGATTTCTATTGGCCAACCCTTTTTAAGGACACAAGGTTGTTTGTTCTCTCTTGTGACAAATGTCAAAAGATGGGCAGCATAACCAAGCGACACGAGATGCCTCAACAAAGCATTCTGGAAGTCGAATTATTCGATGTATGGGGCATCGACTTCATGGGGCCATTTCCAAGTTCATGCAACAACAAGTACATCCTTGTAGCGGTGGACTATGTCTCCAAGTGGGTAGAAGCAATACCAAGTCCAGGAGCCGACTCAAAGACTGTCAAGCGCCTTTTCCAAAAGATAATTTTTCCAAGATTCGGTGTTCCAAGGGTAGTGATCAGTGATGGAGGTTCTCACTTCATCAACCGCTCCTTTCAAACCCTAATGGAGAAATATGGCGTAAGGCACAAAGTCGCGACTCCGTATCATCCGCAAACAAGTGGCCAAGTTGAAGTATCGAACCGAGAGATCAAGCACATCCTCCAAACCGCTGTAGGCTTGACCCGAAAAGATTGGAGTTTGAGACTGGATGACGCACTTTGGGCGTACCGCACAGCCTACAAAACCCCAATTGGCATGACTCCTTTCAAGCTTGTCTATGGCAAGCCATGTCATTTGCCCGTTGAACTGGAGCACAAGGCGTTTTGGGCTATCAAATCTCTCAACTTTGACATGCTTCAAGCGGGTAACAAGCGCGTCCTCGACTTGCATGAACTTGAGGAAATCCGCCTCAACGCATATGAGAATGCCAAAATTTACAAGGAGAAAACGAAACAATGGCATGACAAGCACATCATAAGAAGGGAGTTTAATATTGGTGATTATGTTTTATTGTTCAATTCACGTTTTAAACTCTTTGCAGGCAAACTTAAATCCAAATGGAGCGGCCCGTTTCAGGTGAAACGCGTGCATGAACATGGGGCGGTAGAAATCTGGAGCGAACGAACTGGCGTATTTAAAGT
Source organism: Carex rostrata (assembly GCF_964058835.1). Taxonomy (NCBI): domain Eukaryota; kingdom Viridiplantae; phylum Streptophyta; class Magnoliopsida; order Poales; family Cyperaceae; genus Carex; species Carex rostrata. The sequence continues at coordinate 3,447,814 of NC_135935.1, forward strand.
AAATGGCCAGAGGCTCAAGGTGTACAATCATGGAGAACCGGTTGAAGGGAAGATTAACATCTCCCTTACCGATGCACCAATGAACTAAAAGAGGAGAATGGTCAAGCTCGAGACCCTAAACGAGCGCTTCTTGGGAGGCAACCCAGGCAATTTACCTTTTTGCATTTTTAAATTTCGTATTTTAAAATTTATTTGCATTTAGATAGGTTAATTTATGTGTTTCAGAAGATTTCAGCCTTCTTTGCGGGCCGCAATTAATTTATTGCGGGCCGCAATGAAGCAAACAGAGACTTCTGAAGCTCAAGTTTTAATTTTTGAGTGAATTGCGGTCCGCAATTAATTTATTGCGGGCCGCAACCAAGCAGTCAGAGTCAGAGTCAAAAAAAAAAAAAAAATTCTCAGGTTCATTGCGGTCCGCAACCAACCTATTGCGGCCCGCAATGGAGGCCCAACAGGCGCGAATTTGTGATAAAAAGGGGACCTTTTTGCAAAATTCTCTCTCTCTCTCTGCCATTCTCTCTTCCTTTCTCCCTCTTCCCGCACCTCTCTCCATATCTCTCTCTCTATCTCTCTCTCCATCTCTCTCTCACATCTCTCAATCTCCCTCTCCACCTTTCTCTCCATCATTCTCTACAACCCTTTCTCTCCATTTCTCTCTACAAAAGCCAAACCATCTCTCTCTCCCAAAGCAGCCAGATCAGCCGCCGCCTCTCCACCGCGCGCATCGCGGCCCGCAACACCGGCTTTTGCGGCCCGCAACCAAGCAGCCAGATCAGCCACCCTTCTGACGAAGACCCATTGCGGCCCGCAATTCCATTTATTGCGGTCCGCAACAAAGAAGACATAGGCGATTTTTGAGATCTCCACGGCTATTGCGGCCCGCAACCAGGTTTATTGCGGCCCGCAATAAGTTAAACAGAAGGCATTTCCTTACTGATTTTGATGGAAATTTGGCGCATCGACTCGGCGTTTGGACTTCTCGGTTGCTCTACTCGACTCCATCACTTCACATTGGTTTGATTGCACACATTTGGTTGTATCTGAAACTCTCTTTAATTTCAATTGCTTGAATTGAATCATATTGGTAAATTGTGAATTACCCAAATTGAAGAAAATTGTGAATTGTGATTCAACCGACCAAATTGGTAATTGAATTGAGTGTGAATTGTATTTGAATTGAACCAACTGAACACCAACCATGCCACCAAAAACAAGGAACAAGGGTAAGGCGGTAGCAGAGGATGACTTCATCCCCTCAAAGCGTTCCAAACAATATAGGGGAGGAGCCAATACCACTAGTGGATCTGGTGATATCGAAATGTCTGACCAACCTGACTGGACCACTTTACCTCAAAGTCAGTGGCCTGAAAACCGTGAATCTGACTATGGTCTAAGGTTTGTGCATCCAAAAGCACGTGAAAATTTTCAGATTCTTAAGACCAAAAAGGTTGTCCAGCCCAAGTACGTTCACATACCTACCCTTCAGCAGTTGGGCATTTTAGATGAGGTTCAGTCCCTTGTGTCTTCCCTTGGTATTTGGGACTATTGTACCAGACCATTTCCTACGTACCGCACTTTAACTTATGAGTTTTTATCTACTCTTCACATGGAGGATGATACTTTACTGCAGTACTATTTGGACGGTGCGGAGTACCAGATCACACTTGAGGAACTCAGCAACCTCCTGGGGTTCCCTCACCAGCCTGAGGCAGTGACGGTGCCAAATTGGGAGCCGGATTCCAGTTTTTATGACTTCTCCTGCCAGCTGATCGGTGGTCCTCGGCGGACTTACAAGGCCAGTCAGATCAGCCACCCAGTGTTTCGCTACATCCAGCGTGCGCTCGCCTTCACTATCTTTGCACGCGGTGAGACGGTGGGTACCATGGGCGAGTGCGAGACATACTTCATCTATGCCATGATCCATGCTCTGACCAGTCCCGAGAAATTACCCCACGTTGGCAGCTTCTTCATTGACAATCTCCTGAACGTGAGGACAAATACCACTCCGGGCGGTATGATCTCATGTGGTGGCTTTGTGACTCGTCTTGCCATTTACCATGGGGTCATTCCTGCAGACGGGCCAGTTTACAAAGTCCCTGCCCATCGCCTCCAAAAGCAAACCGAGTTCATTGACATGGCATATCTTCAGTCAGCTGGCATTTTCTCTCACATTGGAAACTCCTTCTTCTTCATCTCCAGCGGTCGGCAGATTCCTATGCCTTTGCCGATACCGGTCGATAGGGCGGATCCCTCAACTTGGATTCTGCCCCTTAATGTGGCATAACCACACCATCCTGCCGCACAAGCCGCTGTTGATCCATTTGGGATCCCTCCACCTGAGCAGCCTCAGCCTCCTCCTCCATTTTGGGCTCCCGGTCCCAACCAAGTGACACCGCAACAAATGTACGAGTTGATGCAGACTATGAACACCAACATCACAAAATTGCGCGATTATGTGGATGAGCGGTTCAACTCTGTAGATCGCCAGATTGCCGACCTCCGTACTCACATAGGAGGGCAGTTTACTGAGCATCGGACCTACATGACGGGTCAGTTCGGCACTTCTCATTCCGACATGACTCAGCTCTCCGCACAGATGGGGCGTATGCATGTCCAGTACACGGACCTTGCAGGGACGGTGGATGAGATAGCTGAGCAGCAGCATGGTACTTACCATCGGACGGATCGCATCTACGGGCATATGTCTGACTCCGGCTTTGTTTCCGCTGACCCGATACCGCGGCGCCGCCGACCTACGCGTCCCTCACCACCAGCGACTGGTACATCTTCTCAGGGGACTGATCCACCACCTCCACCTGCCTGATTCTCATTGTGAGTTTCTTTCATCTCCTCTTTTTACCTTTCAATAGCTTGTTTATTGCACCAAGGCGGTGCCAATGTTTAGGCTTGGGGGGGGGTAAAAATTGGAATTGTATCTTAGGGTTAGGTTCTATGATATTTAGGGGAAAAACAATTAAATTTGAAGCCTTGAGAAAACATAAAAATCTAAGTGGGGATTTCAATGGTATAACCACATGGCGCAAGTTGGCATAATACTTGGTGAGATTATGTTTTATGACACTTTAGTACTTGTGGTCTTAAATTAGAACCCCTCTACATGTTGAAAATCAAGTCTCAGATGCGCAATGCCAAGAGTTTCAGAAAGGCTTGGTGCCCGTAGGAGACTTTGCGCGAGACTCAGAAATCCTTTTCTAATTGAACTTAATTGAACAAAGGTGTAGGCTGAAAAAAAAGTGAGCTATGTTGGATTGAAGTCCATAGGACAGATACATCCGCATAATAAAAAAAATAAAAAATAAATAATAAAAAATAAAAAAAAAATAATAAAAAAAAAATAATAATAAAAATGAGTGGAAAAATGAGTGAGCCAAAAGCAGACGGATGCACAAGTAAAAAAAGTCAAAGCATCAGGCACAGTCTACACCCCTAACAAAAACTTAATTTTTCAAAGGAGTTTCTGGAATTGGTTGTCACTTGTAGAACGGGGAGAAAAATTTAAGATTAACTAATTCTAAAAGTATCATATAGATATAAGCTTGCTTAATTAAAATCAAAACTTGCGTTTGTGAGGTGAAGAAGATCATTGAAAGAAACCCGCATAATTGTTCTACACACTCATGCTTTGGATTGAATTGTTTGGACCCTAATTTGCCTCGACCGACCAATTTTATGTTTAAGTTTTTATTATTAGGATAGTTTAGATAACTTGGTCTAAAATACATTAACCAGCCCCGGGGATTCCTGTGAGTGTTTAGACTTGCTTGGGACAAGCAAAAACTAAGCTTGGGGGAATTTGATAAGCCAAAATGATATATGTTGAAACCTAGGGTTTGTTGTGTAAATTAAGCCGAGTTTTGTTGAAATTAGAATTTAATTAGGTTAGAAATGTTTAAAAGTTCAAGTTACTGCCCTAGTTGTGTTTATTTTGTAGGCAATCAAGTGCTTGGAGCTCAACGGAGAAAGACGAATTTTCTGGAGCAAGACAGCACGAATTCTGGCGAATTTTCTCTTTTATTGCGGGCCGCAACCAACTCAGACAGAACAGCATTTTCAGAACAGATTTCTGTATTATTATTGCGGCCCGCAATGGAGGTTATTGCGGCCCGCAATAAACAGTTCCAGAACGATATTTTTGCTATTATTAGTTGTTTTTATTTCTGGAAGAAGAATAACTGTTTTTTTTGGAGGACGAATTTTAGACATTAGAAAGAGAGAAAAGCAGAGGAGAATAGGGAGAGAAAGGAGAGACAAAAGGAAGGAGAAGAAGATAGCGAATTATTCGAGCGGTTATATTGACTTCTTTCTTTTAGAACTCTCTTACTTGTTTATTCTCTTTTGTGCTTTAGCCATGATCGGCTAAGGTCATTTCTAGGGTTGATTAGGGTTATGTTTGAAACTTGTGTCATGAATTAGTTGATTTTATATTATATTTACTTGTTCCTTGGTATGATCTATTCTTTATATTATTTGATTGTGATGACTTAATCAAAATTGCATGAAACCCTAGGATTTTATATTTGCAATCGAGAGATTGAATATTTAGTCCTGACCATAAAGAATAGGGTATTTGATAGGCTAAGTACCGAGAGGCGACGCTTGTCTTATACGGGCTTCACCCGATAGGTTAGAAAATTGTACTAAGTACCGAGAGGTGATGAATAGCTTTCTACATCAATTGGGACAGTTAAGGACTTAATGACTTTGGATTAGTGTAACCAAGTACCGAGAGGTGACATTTATACTAATTTAAAGATGGTATTAATATAGAGATATCACTTTATACCTATAACACTCGACTGTGCCTTCATAATTATAAGAACAACTTTAATAAATCAATTAATCGTGACATTAGTGGATAGGAACCCTAAGAAACCCTAATTTCTCATTCTTGCTTAAAAACCACATTTCGACCTTAGAATTTAGTTAATTCAGTTTGATCACCTACAAACAAACATAACTAAAAACAACAAATTCCTTTTATTTCCTGTTACTAAATTAAATTGATTAGGTAGGGTCTAATATTCTGAATTGTCCCTGTGGAGACGATCCTTAAATACTACTTGATAAGGTTGTACACTTGCAACCGGATTGAGTGCCATTTAGGATTTATTACTTGTGTAGTAAAGACCACATCACAAGTGACACCAAGACGGAATGAAGTCACTCGGCTCTGCTCAGCTCTCACCAGTGCATGCGTATGCACGTAAAATAATAATAATATATTGTCTTCCACGAGAAGAAGACAAACTAATAACCTAATATTCTAATAATATATATAATATTATTTAATTACTCTACTCCTAAAATACAGTAAATTCGGATTTTTCAGGGTTTATGCAATTCTATCTAAAGTGCAGAAAAGGATAAATATGCTCTACAGTTTTAATGCAACTACTTAAAATAAAGTGCGGATGTCAGGTCAGATGGATCGACTGGTAAGAGTACGCCCACGAAAGAAAATAATTCATATATCCCACACTTGTATGGCTGGAGTCTCTATCGCTAATAATCAGCGTGCTCCGTGTATGCTCCGAACTACGGGTCAGTCGGATCGGTCCACGGGTCGGACTCGTACGGAGTTGACTGATCTGTGATCACGTAATTTAAACTAATTAAAATCTATGCTAATTTTATTCTAACCCTCATCCCAATTAATGTGCAAGTCAAATTCTCGATTATTTTGATTTTATAAAATTACCGGTTCAGCCAGTCTGACTGATCCGATTAGGCATTTATTAATTATTTAATTTCATGTCATTGAGCTTAGCATTAATCTTAATTTCTTTATAAGTTCGTCAGATATTGATCATTCACCTTGATCTAATTTAATCTAATTTAATCCTAATTAAATTTATATTTTTAATAATTTAATTTGATGGTATATTGCTTGTGAAAATTTAAATATCGAATTATTTCCAGACCAAAAATAATTATTCGAGAATTATGACAAATTAAATGTGTTTTACTTAATTATTTTATTCTAATTCCTTATCTACTTTAATTTATTTTAAATGATTATTTTGCCATAATTAAACCCTAAACCCTAAACCCGTACCCGTCCCCATAACCCGTACCCGACCCAGATTTTGAAATTCAAATTCTTTTGAATTTTTCCGCCGGTTCAAGAGGGGCACGGGCCGGGTCAAATCAAACCCGGCCGGACCCACCCGGGTCACCTCCACCGGTTTTTTTTATTTTTTTATTTTTTTATTTTTTATTTCAAATTTTATTCCCTCTCCATTTTTTTCTTTAAATACACCCCTCTAATCCTCTTCCTCTCCACATTCTAAATTTCTAACTCAAATAATTAGATTTATATGTGAACTTGTGAAATAATTAGATTTATTTTGAATATGTTAGATTTTATTTTTGAAATTCGGATTTATTTTTAATAGGTTAAAAAAATATGTTAGATTCATTTTTGTGAATATGTGAAATATTTTGAATATGTTAGATTTATTTTTGAAAATGATAGATTTATTTTGAATAAGTTATATTTATTTCGAATATGATAGATTTATTATTAAGATTTATTTTTTGAATATGTTAAGTAATTGTATTTATTTTTTAATATGTTAGATTTATTTTTAAATAGATTAGATTTTATTTTTGTTTTTTCAAATTCTTTTTTTTTCTGTTTTTTCCGGATTTTTTTAATTATATTTTTTTCTGTTTTTTTTAAAAAGAAGTTGTATTTGAAATTCATTATATAACTAGGTTAGATTTATTTGTTGAATATGGTAAGTAATTGTATTTATTTTTGAATATGTTAGATTTATTTTTAAATAGATTAGATTTTATTTCTGTTTTTTTTCTGTTTTTTCCGGATTTTTTTAGATTTATTTTTTTCTGTTTTTTTTTTAAATATAGTTGTATTGGAAATTCATTATATAACTAGGTTAGATTTATTTGTTGAATATGGTAAGTAATTGTATTTATTTTTGAATATAGGTTTACATTTTAAAAAAATGTCATCTCATCGTGATTCGGTGCAAGAAGATATCGCGAGAATGTCGGCCGATATTTTTGGCCCCGAAATACCAACTACAAATTATCCACAAGATTATCCACAAAATTATTTTGATAGTTCCTCTCAAATGCCGCCACCTAATTATCCACAACCTCCCCAAAATTATCAAAGAAGAGACCAAATGCTACAAACAAATTATCAACAAAACCCCCAAACGGGTGCACCGTATTATACTTCAAATGATCCAAACATATTCATTCCACAAGAATCACATCAACTACCACCACCGTATGCATATGGAGGCACTTCTTCCATTGCATCGTCGAGTCAACTCAACCTCCCTATTTCAGGTACTCCTTCGACAAGTGTCACTGAAATTCAAGAAGAAGGTCTCGCTCCTCCTCCGCCAATTGTCCCCCGCCCCCCACAACAACCAGCAGCAAAGAAGGCTAGAAGACCTCCCGAATACAACCAATATTGGTTTGAATGGTATGATGTGACCAAAGATGACGACGGTTACTTGAAAACTCTTTATTGTAAGGTAGACCATTGCAAGAAACCTTATTTTGTTTATAAACAAGCTAGTGGTATGAGTAGCTTTAAAAGACATGTTGATGTGTATATTAGAAAGGGTGAAAACTATAACCCGAATAATACCGCGCAAATTCAAACCCAAATCACCCCGGATGGTACTTTAACCAACGCAAAATTTGATGAAACAAGAATGCTTAGTGAATTGGCCCGGTACATAACCCACAAAGAACAACCAATCAGTATGGGTGGTTGCACAGCCTTTGCCCGGTTGGTCATTCGGGGGTCTGCTCAACCAATGTACAAGAGGATGCATCATAGAAAGTTGGTTGGTGAAATAAAAAAACAGTTTACAACCATAAAAGATGACCTCAAAGGTACATTTGCATATCAATCCAATAAGGTCTCAATTACCTCCGATATATGGACTGCTGGTAAACATGGCATTGGATACTCTTGTATTACTGGGCATTGGATCGATGATCAGTGGGTATTACAAAAGAGGATATTAAGTTTTCGAGTGTTAGATTCCCCGCACACCGCAAATGTAATTTTTAAATCTATTATTGAGGTTTTACAAGAGTATAACCTTAAGAGGGATATGGCTAACAAGGTTTTTTCAATATCTTTCGATAATGCTAGCAACAACATTGCTTCCATTGAAATTTTTAAACGGTCACTAAACCCGATTATGAATGGTGAAATGTTTCACCAAAAGTGTGCTTGTCATATACTTAACCTCGTCGTGAAGTCGGGACTTAAAACAGAAGCCATAAAATTATTGATAGTTAAATTTAAGGATGCCCTCAACCACATTGTTTCAAACCATGAAAGAAGACAAGAGTTTGCGAAGTTGTGTGTAACCTATCGAATAAGCAAGTTGAAAGTACCTTGGGATATAGATACCCGTTGGAACTCAACCTATAGGATGTTGAACCGATGTCTTCCTTATAAAGCTGTCATAGGGGAGTTTTTGAGGGGATTCACCCCTCAGGGAATGCAATTGGAACTCACCGTCGGGGAATGAGACCAACTATAAAGGCTTTCAACATTCATAGGAACCTTTTTTGAAGCAACCGTCAAACTATCCTGCTCGTATTCACCGACGACATTTGAGTTGTTGGGGGCAAATCTATCAAATTTCCAAGGTTTATCGTAATTTGGAACAAGCAGAAACCCACGATAAATCTCTCACACCGATTGTAGAGGCCATGAAACTAAAATTTCTAAAATATTGGGAAGATGTACCCCTCTTGGCCATTATTGCAAGCTGCCTCAACCCGGCATACAAGAAATATTACACAATCAAAATGGTTGAAGCGTACAAAGATAATCTACATTTAGTCGCAACCGGGGTCGAGGCATACGTGGATGCGAAGTTCGCTGAGATGTTTAACATATACAACTCAAGAATTAGTGGCAACCAGAACCCCTCTTCGTCCCGGGCTGGTCCTAGGTATGAATAAATATACATTATGCTTTTAATCTTTATTATTTATAATATCTACATTATTTGTCCACTAATTTTTTTTTATTTTTTAATAGTTCCACTTTCAGGAGCACTAGCAGTAGTGGATTGTTAGCAGATTTTCAATCAGATAGCGAACCGCACGCATCCACAAACGAGTTAGTGAGCTATTTGAATATGCGCAATGAAAATGAAAACGTTGACATCGTGACGTGGTGGAAGAGGAATCAAAGGTCTTATCCAACACTGGCGATGATGGCCCGCGACGTCTTTGCCGTACCCGTGTCAACCGTCCCTTCAGAAAGTTGTTTTAGTTCGGCGAACAGGATCCTCTCCGACAAACGCAGTAAATTGGGTCCACATATTTTTGAAAGACTTGTGTGCTTGAAAGATTGGATTAATGCTGACGAGCGCAACCAACATCAAGCTCAAGAATCATCTTCTGCAGCTGATACTGAAGAAAGCGTTAACGAGCCGCAGCCTCAACCTAATTCAGATTCAGACGGTGCGAAAGAAAATGAACAATGGTATATGAATCCAAACTACTAGATAGGTAGTGTCGGTATAATTTTCTAACCTCTTTTAATATTTATGGTTATTTTAAAAATTATAATTTCTAAACATTTCAAATAGTTTTTAAATTATTCATTTTAAAGAACAATTACTAACAAAAAAAAAGTTAGAACTCCGCCTATGTTATTTTACATAGCCGGTCCCAAGCCCGGAATAAAGGAGGAGGGTAACTTTTATTTTTTAATCTATTGTTTTCAAATTATTCATAATTATTTTTAATGTAATAAATTAATTTAAGATATTATTATTTATATTTTATTGTTTTAATTATAATGAGAATTTGAAAATAAAATAAAATGACTTGCTTAAAGAAATAAATAAATAGATTTGTACTTAGCCATATAAATATACAAATTTTCGTACGAATAATTTTTATATATAAGGTACAAATTTTATTCATTTATAAATTATAAAGATGTGACTTGATAATTTCATGTATATATATACTCTATTTGATATCGAACTATTCATATTATAAAAATCGAATTATAAACACGTAATAATATTTACACGACACTGTAAAAAAAAACAGAAAAAAAATATTAAACAAAACGGGAAAAAAAAACAGAAACAAAGACATAAAAAAAAAACGGAAAAACAAAACAGAAAAAAAAAACTAAAAGAAAAAAACTGAAAAAAAAAAACTGGAAAAAAACGGAAAAGAAAAACTGAAAAAAAAACTGAAAAAAAAACGGAAAGAAAAACAGAAAAAAGAAGAAGGAAAAAACAGAAAAAAAAAAAAAACGGGCGGACCGGATCCGTACCCGGATACCCGTACCCGCGGTATCCGCGGTACCCGTACCCGTCAACCCGCAACGGGTAATAAACGGACCGGACATAGGTTTTGGAAAAATTACCCGTCTACCCGTTACGGATTTTACCCGTACCCGACCTACCCCTTTACCCGTCCTACCCGTTACCCGTAACGGGTAACCCGTTAGCAAGTGTCTACATTTGCCTAGTTCACTTAATTCACTTGATTTTTGTTTATTATCGTTTTGAGATTTTGGTAATTACTCCAAATGCTTTATCGTTTTGCATTTCTTTAATCAGGTCAACAATTTGTGCCCGAACAGTTCGTGCTAGAAGAAATAATTCGTGTATAACACCTTTTGATTTTTTTTTATTTGAGCAAAACAGAAGGTAAACTCGCAGAACAAATTTGAACAAACACTTTAATAGTTCACACAACAAATTTATTGAAAAGGAAAGAATATTTTCGAAATGAGAGGATAAAGATCAAGAAGAAAAGAGATTTATTGTAATTTTCTGAAAATAATGGATCTCATCTGAAAGATAAAATTAAATACATTACTCTTCTAACTTTTAATCTGCTATTTTCGTGAAGAATCACCGGAGATGAGGTTGAAAAGAGATGGAGAAAGAACTTGTTTCTCTCCTCTGTAACTGTGCAAGAAAGAAGGATACAAATAATAAAAAATAAAAAAGAAGTTTCACGTCACCATAAATGGTAAAAGAGTTTCCTTTTATTACCTATTCCCACGGAATATTCAATTCCAGAGTTCCCTTGGAATTAAAAGGGTTGGAAGAGTATCCATTTCATAGTTTCTAATCTGATTAATATAGAATCTGTTTAGCAGGAATTGGGGCTTTATTCCACTCAAATTCTCTATTCCGGTTCAGCTGAACAGGCCCTGCACGATCCGAATGTACTCTTAAACATTTATTCCAATTTTCCACTCTAAACAGCCCAAAAAACAAGCTTCTTGCTATAAAAATGGAGCCCACCTCTGAGCTGCAATTCTTCCTTCGGCAACGATGCACCGGATACACATAAATATATAATAGATCATGGTTATATCTGTAATTATGACATTGTGGTAAGTCTAAACCAGGAGTCGGGGGTTTCAGACGAGCATGGGCTGTTGGAACCGTCAGATTTGCTTTAGAATTCGTGTGTCGGATTTTAAAGCAGACGCGAAATTGCGGGCGCGACTCCTAAAGCAGATCCGACGGTTCCAACAACCCATCGAACAGGATTTGGTCCGATGCCCATCGGACACCCTCCTTACCCGTCTAAACCTGAATTTTCGTCGAATGGAAAACAGGTAAATAACAAAGAAAGAAATCTTGTTCACTATCCTTTTCTTTCTCCGATTCTGACCTCCAAAAAAGAAAAACCATGCTGGGTGTGTTTGGATCACCCAAGAATAGAGCTATTCTTGGATTAGCTCCACTATTCTCAAATCTTGGTGATCCAAACACAGATTTGGAAATAGGATTAGCTCAAGAATAGCTCTATTCTACTAATCCAAAGAAATGGTGGGTTAGCAAGAATAGCTATAGTGGGGTTAGTGATATTAATAAAATATTTGATTCCTCTCAATTAAAATATGTTTAAATATTAAATTAGTACTAAATATAATATAATATAATATTAGATCAGTATTAAATAAAATATTTGTGTAAATATTAAATATAATATAATATCAATTTAAAATATAGATTAGTATTAAATAAATATAATATTAAATAAAATATTAGATTAAATATCATATCGTAGTCATTTAAATAATAAATATAATATAATATTAGTTTAAATATTATATTAATATTAAATAAATATAATACTATATTAGATTAGTATTAAATAAAATATTATATTAAATATAATATAATATTAGTTTAAATATTAAATGTAATACAGTATTAGTTTAAATGTTAAATGTAATATAATATTAGTTTAAATATTAAATGTAATATAATATTAATTTAAATATTAGATTCATAATTAAATAACTATAATATCAAATTAGATTAATATTAAATAAAATATTAATTTAAATATTATATTAGTATTAAATAAATATAATATAATATTTTTTTGAATATTAAATAAATATAATATAATATTTTTTGAATATTAAATGTAATATAATATTACTTTAAATATTAGATTGGTATTAAACTAAATATTAAATCAAATATTAAATTAAATATTAAATTAAAAATAAAATAATATTAGTTTAAATATTAGATTAGTATTAAATTTAATATTAAATTTAATATTAATTTAAAAATAAAATAATATTAGTTTAAATATTAATATAATTTGATATTAATTTAAATATTAGATTGAAGTATTATTGAAAAATATGATGCTATATATATATTTAACAAGTCATTATAAATATAAAAGTTAGTTGAACAAATAAAAACAAATAAATCATTATTATATTTCTTCCCTCCATTTGCTATTCCTAACATACAATCCAAACAACATTTCTACAAATTCGGAATAGCCAAAGTTAGTGCTATTCTTAAATTCCTTGGGTTAGCACTATTCTCAATCACTAACCCAAAAATCGCTATTCTTGAGCTATTCCTTGCACGATCCAAACGTACCTAAGAACAAGAGCGAAATACTACTTTAATCGTTGAAAGCTTGAGCCTTTATTATTCCACTATGGATGCTAGTCGGAAACTTCAAGGCGAGATCGAGATCGATCGAGTCCTCAAGAAGGTCCAAGAAGGAGTCGATGTCTTTGATAGTACCTGGAACAAGGTCTTATTTTATTCCACTATGTGTATCTCTCCAATCATTAGCGATTTTTATTTTTATTTTTGTTCACATTGTAAATATTCCACAAGGTCTTTGATAGTATCTCTCCAAGCTTGAGCCTTTGATAGTATATCTCAAAGCTTGAGCCTTTTAGTATCCACGAGATCGAGATTGATTGAGTCTTTGATAGTATCTCTCCAAGCTTGAGCCTTTACTATTCCACAAGGTCTTATTTTGTTCACATTGTAAGTATTTTTTTTTTTTTTTTGTGAATAGGTTTATGAAACAGAAAATGAGAACCAGAAGGAGAAATTTGAGGCTGATCTACAGAACGAAATAAAGAAGCTTCGGAGGTATAGACATCAGATCAAGACATGGATCCAATCAAGCAAGATAAAGGATAGGAAGGTCAAATAATGAAACCTCAATTTGTATTCAGGCTTTTATTCATCCTAATTCTCACTGTCATTTACTGAACATATTTAACCATGAAAAGCTTCTAAAACCATTTATAATTTGGCAAAGTACTCCTCTCCTCTCACAAAGAATAATTAAAACGTGACACCTTTATTTGATGATAATTTGATTAAGGTGCATACTGCATAATTTCTTAAATTGGGCTTGATATGATGATATATATTGCTGGTAAACGCTACTGAACATATATTTCTAAGATTTGCTGCAACCGGTGGTTGACATGGATAATGCATTTTATGAGAATAGGCTGTTAAGGATGTGTTGAGATCTATGGCACGTAAGCAGATTGAACGAGAAATGGAGAGATTTAAAGTGTGTGAAAAGGAAACCAAAACTAAAAACTTCTCCATAGAAGGCTTGGGCCAACAACCCAAAACAGTCAGAGTTTTCTTTTATCCCTTCCAACTTATCTTTTCTTTTTATCTTCAAACAATACTGTAGTCTTGTCGGAGATTATCTACTGTAATCTGTTAGGATCCTAAAGAGAAGGCAAAAGCTGAAACAAGAAATTGGTTGAATACTGTGTTATGTTAAATTTAACTTCTGCTTATTCCAATTTATTTTTACTGAATTGAGATATTTTAATTTGACTATATCCATCAACTATTTCATATTAGGTCGGAGATTTGGGGAGCCAGATTGATAACTTTGAAGCTGAGGTAGAAGGCCTCTCTATTAAGAAGGGGAAAGGGAAACTTCGGCCACCCATATTGGTAAGTTAAATAACTATGAACTATGAACTATGCTCTTATTCTTGTTACTAACTGGTTATCTTGAATATATATATTTTTAGACACATCTAGAGACGTCAATAACATGGCACAAAGCTCACATAAAGAATCTTGAGTCCATATTGAGACTACTTGAGAATGATGAATTGTGCCCTGAGCGGGTGAACAATGTAAATGATTTTCCAGAAGACTGTGTCGAACGAAACCAGGTATATTTGTTTTATCATCACTTCTTATGGCCGTCTTTTTACTCTTTTCAATTTCTTCCATATATGCTTTCCTTTTTAAGTGTACTGTAAACATCATCTCTGGCTTAGTAGTTTATCACAGTTCATCCGGTATCCCCAGATAAAAAAAATAATCTTTTGGTGGAGCCCAAGAGATAGTAACGGTTCTTTTTATTTTTCTTTAAAAAAAGACACAAAGCCCAACTCTGTTGAACTCCAAATTTTAAGACTGTCAAATCTTTCTAACTCTGTTACTCCCTGTCTGGAAGCTGCAACTCAACATTGTGACATTTTTCCTCCTTTACCTCAGTTACAAATGGTTTCTATTTCTTGTGAAGAGTTGTTTCTTTTGAATTGGTGGTTTGCCTGACTTGTTATTTTTGGAAGTGGCGGCCTTTTCTTTTTTTGAGTTGGTGGTTGACCTGACGTACTTTTTTGTGAAGCGGTGGTTTCTATAAGTACACTTATGTGGATGCTGTCGTGAAATCTGACGTAAAGTGAATGCAGATAACATGCCATATAGTACCTTTGATGAACCGAAGGTGGTTTCTTGATATTTTTCTTAGTAATGACTCGTACATATTCTATATTCCGTTTTCGCGAATATCACGTCAACAGATATGGTTGCATTGCTTTATTAGACTTTACGCTAGTTTTCCGTCCATTCTCTCCGAATGTTATATAACATAGGAGCTTTACCCATTGTTTCCTTCCAGAGCTCTCACGGTCCATTCTGTATCCAGCTACTTGTCCATTCAATTACAGTATTCAGATCAGAAAAATGTCCAAAACACCGAAGAGGGGAGCAAGAAGGGAGCAATGAGAAATGATGCCAAGGGGCATTTAGATTTTATTCTGATGCATGTGATAGAGTCATATTCTTAGTACCCACTTTCCAGCATTCACAAAGATATTTGCATGATCAACAAAATGTAAGGGTCTGATCGGAACACTGAGGGTGTTGAAGTTCAATTGATTTCAATTCAATGTAATTCAATAGAGATGATTTCTATTTGAACTTTGTTGATTGGAATAAAAATAGAGAAGAATTGAATTCTTCTCTATTATTGATTGAAATGTACATATAACAAAAGATAGATAATTTCATTTGAATAAAAATGACTTCTATACCCTTTAAATAATATACTTCAAAAGATTAAAATAACAAAAGTGATACTAAGCACCGATAAATACATCCACTAACTCAGTACTAGTAAATACAAAACAACATGACACAAGTTGTCTAGATTACATGATTTAGTAACATGAAATGAAAACTTATGAGAAAATAAATTAAAAAACAGTGCAAGGGGTATGGAAAAAAAAATGAATTAGAAAGTTAGAACATTCAATTATTGGCAGTACTTGGAGAATTTAATGCTCACTACCAGGTTCAATACCAGCGCCCACTGCTACCTGGTTAATTTGCAAACCAGCCCTCCATTTTCTTCTATAATTTCCTTTGCCATTGGTTGTGCTGATTTTTGCAAACCAGTGCCTGGAGATTTGAGTGCCGACTATCTGCTCCAATACCAGTGCCTAATGGTATCTGTGTAATTTGTAAAGTGACCCTCCAATTCTTCAATAATTTCCCTTGCTATCAGTTGGCTATCAGTTGTGCTGATTTTTGCCAAATTGAAATAAATAAAGTACATGAGCCCTTCAGGAGTACTCAATGCCAGACTGAAAATAACAAGCACTACATGTCTAAGCAATCAAAATATTTTAATTAAAAAAAGGAACTATAGTAAACGATCTATCATACACATCTGCCAGTGAAGATCCTCTTAATTACAAAACTAATCATCATTCTAAGAGAAAAGCATTAATGTTGTCCTGGTCTGAATCAAACGCAACTTCACTTGCTTCATCATCTCCAATGTAACATAAAATATGACAATTTGATTGAAATGTCGGAATGCTCGCATAGGCACATGCATTGTCCAGACACATTAAAAACTTGTAGATCTGAAATATTAAGAGTCACCAGAACAAAATTATATTTGATCAAATTTATATTAAGGTCGATCATGCCTCGCAGGAGTCATATTATTAAAGGAACAAAATGAACCTTGAATTAGTTTTCACAATGCACTAGCACTGCTTATCAATTCAGTAATAAAATCATTTCTGAAAATTTTCTGAAGCGCACGGCAAGCAAAGAATATTAAGAGTACTGTACCAAAACTTACAAGGCATTGTCAGTGTTAGGATTTGTGATTTTGACCTGAACGTAGTCAACAAAGCGACTTGCTGACTACATACGGCTGCATTCTTCTCGGCCTATCATTCTTGATATCCCTCCTCCTTCGGTTGTTAAGTTAGCGCGTATGAATGACTGTGACTGTGTTGGTGCTGCAAATATTAAGCATCGGAATCTTTTTTATTCTTATTCAAGGACTTCAAACTTGGATTTTAGTCGGTTGGGCATTGAAAGTTCTTATCATACCAGTATTCCCAATTTTATGTTTTTCAATTGCTTGCCAAGTCAATCGACAATCTCACTTTTTTAGTTTGATTTTTTGTTAACTAGAATATTACCTCAAAACTCTCTGGACATTCCCCTTGACTGCCTTACCAGCTTTCAGTTACCTAGCAATTTCACCTTCTCTTCAAGGTGAGCGGCTATGGCTGAGTGATACATGGCGTCAGGATAGGTCCGTGTTTCCGACATCTCCTTGCGATGCACTTTCGCCTTCTCTTCGGTGAACGCTGCAGACCTCCGCCTTGCCACCGGCAGATCCGTCGCTGCTGCATTCTGAGATGCGACAGAGGTGTCCACAACTGTGGTCGGGCTCCGCTGACATTCTGACGAGTGGCGCCCACCAGTTTGGGTATCGGGAAATAGTAGCGCAGTTCTCGGATCTGCCATTAGAGGCTGCTGGAGCGCTGATTCTTCGGAGAGAGGCACGAGCGCAATGATGAGGAGAAGGTAGAGACTCGATTTGAGAGAGAGAGTGGGGGTATTGCTGGAAATAAATTACCGTTAGTTTTTTTAGCAAATGAACTCTCGCCAAATCTTTACATTTTTCACGGCAATTAATGGGAGGAAAATTTTCTCGCCAAATCGCGTTAAAAGAAATCATCTCCTGTCGCTTCCGCTGATCCGATCAGAGAATTTGAGTAAACTTCAATTCCATTTCTCGTTTTGAATAGAAATTGATGGTTCCGATCAGACCCTAAAAGTGCTATTTGGAATCTTCGGAAAATAGGAAGAAGCGGCACAACGGATGTTGCCATATTTTGTCGGCATATAGATTATATTTGAGTGTGTGTGTATGTACATGGAAATTCTTCCTTCATTTATACTTTGTTGAGATCGAATGTAATCCTGGTTTCATGTTTATAATATATCACACGTCTTTTGTTTTCTAGGGTATTGCTTCTAGTTCTGCGAAGAGCTCTACAGCTAGTTCGGGGGCCCAGGTTTTTGTGATCTTCTTGTTGGGTTACTTGAAATACAATATATTTGATTATCTTTTTTATCGCTCTAACATGGCACAAGTTCACGTTCAAGTTTGATTATTCCTTTTATTGATGCTAATTAGAGTCTATATTGACCCTGGTTTAGTTGCGTCATGTAATGTTTATTTGATGCAAAAAATTGGACTGAACGGAATACCAGTTGCATAATGAAAGATTTTGGTTCATTAATTCAGATATTGGTTGGCTTAATTGTGATTTGAGTTATGTACAGCTTACCATACTTGTACTCTCCATGCAGGTCTAAAACTCCACATTTGACTTTTTGATAACCAATGGTCTTTTGTTTTTCCTATTTTACTAGGCTACCGCACCATCTGCAGCTCCACAACCCCCATATCTAGATCCGCTTGAAGAAACAGTATCTCAGGAAAGCAACTCTGACATGCTACCCCGTACTCCACCTTTGAGAACTGGATCTGTGTCCATACCCTCTCCTGCAACTACACCATTGCCAACCAATCCCTCCCCACGCCCGCTGGCAGGCGGGCCCACTGCTGCATCAGTTGTTTCTGGTCCGGCATTCTCCCGCACTGCCTCGGATTCTGGATCAGCTGCTGCTCCATCTGTCACTGCCAATGTACCTGCGGCCGTTAAAAAAAATGACCCCACAAATTTGCCAGGCCGTAGGCCATCCCCGGCTATTCCAGCCCAAAATCGTGCAGTACAGGTGTCAGTGCCACAGGTTGCAGCCCAACTTCCTGTTATGGGACTGGTAACTGGTGGAACGGTTGGTAGTGTTCCTATGAAAAGTATAGTGGCCGGTGATGACAGGGCAGTGGGGGGTAATGTCACCCAACCGCTACGGTCACCTGTGGGAAATCGTCGAATGTTGCAACAGCAATTAAGTGAGGCTGGTGGTGGTGGTAGTGTGGCTATATCGCTTGGAGCGAGGATGTTTCCATCTGCAGCAGCTGCTTCTGGCACTCTGTGGAGACCTCAGACTCCAGGTGTCACTTTCCCAACTCAGAGTGAAACGGTATTTCAACATTTCCTCTTTTATTATTATTCACGATTTGATGCAACATGGAAGCTTGCAAAGTTGGCCCGTGCTGATTAGGGGTGTTGCATGAGTTTCAGGGACAGAGGAGGCCAGAGATAGCACCAGACCATAGGGAAAAATTCTTGCTGAGACTGCAGCAGCAGCAGGTGCAACAACAGCAGTTGCAACAGCAACAGGGCGATGCTAATATGGTGACCATGCCTTCTGACCTCTCTGCTGCTAATCAGAAGCCATTTCCCTCCATTTCCCAAGACGAGCAGAACCTTCTTATGCTACAGGTCTTCTCTCTCTCTCTGTTCTTCGGCACTTATCTGTCTGTATCCGTCTGTAAGTCTATGTTTTATGAAAGCTGAGGATGCACAACCTGTTCTGTATGGTTCTTCCACTGTTATTGGAGTAATTCTGGTGATTAATTTCTAACCTCGATTTATACATAGACCCCTAACTAACCTAGTATAAAAAATGAGAATAAAAACGAAACTCGGACCGTAGAGAGGCTTTGAAATGGTGATATGCACATCGTGTTCAAGTATGAATGGTTTAGTTTCTCCATTGGCAAGATCTGAATTGTATACCATACTAGCTTGGTATTACTTCGGCAGTGTTGCTTCTATTGGAATTCTTTTCAATTTGCTCTTTAGAGACCCCTTTATATATGATCCTCAGCTAGGTACTAGTTTAGTTATGGAAACCCACATAAATGCGTAAAGGAGATCCAAGACTACGTTTCATGCCTCTGATGAACAGCAAAGTTGTTGTGCCCTCTTCTACTAACTAACCCCCTTTTTTTTTTGGTGAAATTTGAGGCTGATATGAAGGAGAAAATTGAGAAGCTTCTGAGGCCTAGAATTGAGTCGAAGACCTGGGTCCAATCATGCATGATAAAGGATGGGAAGGTAAAATAATGAAACCTCAATTTGTATTCAGGCTTTTATTCATCCTAATTCTCACTGTCATTTACTGAACATATTTAACCATGAAAAGCTTCTAAAACCATTTATAATTTGGCAAAGTACTCCTCTCCTCTCACAAGGAATAATTAAAACGTGACACCTTTATTTGATGATAATTTGATTAAGGTGCATACTGCATAATTTCTTAAATTGGGCTTGATATGATGATATATATTGCTGGTAAACGCTACTGAACATATATTTCTAAGATTTGCTGCAACCGGTGGTTGACATGGATAATGCATTTTATGAGAATAGGCTGTTAAGGATGTGTTGAGATCTATGGCACGTAAGCAGATTGAACGAGAAATGGAGAGATTTAAAGTGTGTGAAAAGGAAACCAAAACTAAAAACTTCTCCATAGAAGGCTTGGGCCAACAACCCAAAACAGTCAGAGTTTTCTTTTATCCCTTCCAACTTATCTTTTCTTTTTATCTTCAAACAATACTGTAGTCTTGTCGGAGATTATCTACTGTAATCTGTTAGGATCCTAAAGAGAAGGCAAAAGCTGAAACAAGAAATTGGTTGAATACTGTGTTATGTTAAATTTAACTTCTGCTTATTCCAATTTATTTTTACTGAATTGAGATATTTTAATTTGACTATATCCATCAACTATTTCATATTAGGTCGGAGATTTGGGGAGCCAGATTGATAACTTTGAAGCTGAGGTAGAAGGCCTCTCTATTAAGAAGGGGAAAGGGAAACTTCGGCCACCCATATTGGTAAGTTAAATAACTATGAACTATGAACTATGCTCTTATTCTTGTTACTAACTGGTTATCTTGAATATATATATTTTTAGACACATCTAGAGACGTCAATAACATGGCACAAAGCTCACATAAAGAATCTTGAGTCCATATTGAGACTACTTGAGAATGATGAATTGTGCCCTGAGCGGGTGAACAATGTAAATGATTTTCCAGAAGA
The DNA here is from genome assembly GCF_964058835.1 of Carex rostrata. NCBI lineage: Eukaryota > Viridiplantae > Streptophyta > Magnoliopsida > Poales > Cyperaceae > Carex > Carex rostrata. The sequence continues at coordinate 3,468,707 of NC_135935.1, forward strand.
CTGTGTCGAACGAAACCAGGTATATTTGTTTTATCATCACTTCTTATGGCCGTCTTTTTACTCTTTTCAATTTCTTCCATATATGCTTTCCTTTTTAAGTGTACTGTAAACATCATCTCTGGCTTAGTAGTTTATCACAGTTCATCCGGTATCCCCAGATAAAAAAACAAACAAACCTCTTACCTCTTTTTTATGCTTTGCTCAACAATAAATAGGACGACTTCGATGACTTTAGTGATGTTGAGCTCTATACAATGCTGCCTTTGGAAAAGGTTGAAGCCCTTGAAGATATGGTGTCTCTTGGTCCCTCTACTCTCGCAAAGGTATTATCGCACACTTGTAAACCCTGTTCCCCATTTCCTTCATTTCTTATTATTTCCTTTTTTTTTTAATGTACTTCCGCAAAAATATTATTGCTCTTTATAACTCTGTCCTATGAACGGTTTCCCTTGCAAATAATATTTAAATAGAACTGGGTGTGTTTCTTTCAAATAATTAACAAGCAACCTACCCTTGCATGAAGTTGGCATGATTTTCCATAAAGCGCACGCTGTTTGAAGCATGAAACAAATCAAGGTTTGCTGCTGACAAATCTTTTGGTGGAGCCCAAGAGATAGTAACGGTTCTTTTTATTTTTCTTTAAAAAAAGACACAAAGCCCAACTCTGTTGAACTCCAAATTTTAAGACTGTCAAATCTTTCTAACTCTGTTACTCCCTGGCTGGAAGCTGCAACTCAACATTGTGACATTTTTCCTCTTTTACCTCAGTTACAAATGGTTTCTATTTCTTGTGAAGAGTTGTTTCTTTTGAATTGGTGGTTTGCCTGACTTGTTATTTTTGGAAGTGGCGGCCTTTTCTTTTTTTGAGTTGGTGGTTGACCAGACGTACTTTTTTGTGAAGCGGTGGTTTCTATAAGTACACTTATGCGGATGCTGTCGTGAAATCTGACGTAAAGTGAATGCAGATAACATGCCATATAGTACCTTTGATGAACCGAAGGTGGTTTCTTGATATTTTTCTTAGTAATGACTCGTACATATTCTATATTCCGTTTTCGCGAATATCACGTCAACAGATATGGTTGCATTGCTTTATTAGACTTTACGCTAGTTTTCCGTCCATTCTCTCCGAATGTTATATAACATAGGAGCTTTACCCATTGTTTCCTTCCAGAGCTCTCACGGTCCATTCTGTATCCAGCTACTTGTCCATTCAATTACAGTATTCAGATCAGAAAAATGTCCAAAACACCAAAGAGGGGAGCAAGAAGGGAGCAATGAGAAATGATGCCAAGGGGCATTTAGATTTTATTCTGATGCATGTGATAGAGTCATATTCTTAGTACCCACTTTCCAGCATTCACAAAGATATTTGCATGATCAACAAAATGTAAGGGTCTGATCGGAACACTGAGGGTGTTGAAGTTCAATTGATTTCAATTCAATGTAATTCAATAGAGATGATTTCTATTTGAACTTTGTTGATTGGAATAAAAATAGAGAAGAATTGAATTCTTCTCTATTATTGATTGAAATGTACATATAACAAAAGATAGATGATTTCATTTGAATAAAAATGACTTCTATACCCTTTAAATAATATACTTCAAAAGATTAAAATAACAAAAGTGATACTAAGCACCGATAAATACATCCACTAACTCAGTACTAGTAAATACAAAACAACATGACACAAGTTGTCTAGATTACATGATTTAGTAACATGAAATGAAAACTTATGAGAAAATAAATTAAAAAACAGTGCCAGGGGTATGGAAAGAAAAATGAATTAGAAAGTTAGAACATTCAATTAGTGGCAGTACTTGGAGAATTTAATGCTCACTACCAGGTTCAATACCAGCGCCCACTGGTACCTGGTTAATTTGCAAACCAGCCCTCCATTTTCTTCCATAATTTCCTTTGCCATTGGTTGTGCTGATTTTTGCAAACCAGTGCCTGGAGATTTGAGTGCCGACTAACTGCTCCAATACCAGTGCCTACTGGTATCTGTATAATTTGTAAACTGACCCTCCAATTCTTCAATAATTTCCCTTGCTATCAGTTGGCTATCAGTTGTGCTGATTTTTGCCAAATTAAATAAATAAAGTACTTGAGCACTTCAGGAGTACTCAATGCCAGACTGAAAATAACAAGCACTACATGTCTAAGCAATCAAAATATTTTAATTGAAAAAAGGAACTATAGTAAACGATTTATCATACACATCTGCCAGTGAAGATCCTCTTAATTACAAAACTAATCATCATTCTAAGAGAAAAGCATTAATGTTGTCCTGGTCTGAATCAAACGCAACTTCACTTGCTTCATCATCTCCAATGTAACATAAAATATGACAATTTGATTGAAATGTCGGAATGCTCGCATAGGCACATGCATTGTCCAGACACATTAAAAACTTGTAGATCTGAAATATTAAAAGTCACCAGAACAAAATTATATTTGATCAAATTTATATTAAGGTCGATCATGCCTCGCAGGAGTCATATTATTAAAGGAACAAAATGAACCTTGAATTAGTTTTCACAATGCACTAGCACTGCTTATCAATTCAGTAATAAAATCTTTTCTGACCTGAACGTAGTCAACAAAGCGATTGTCAGTGTTAGGATTTGTGATTTTGACCTGAACGTAGTCAACAAAGCGACTTGCTGACTACATACGGCTGCATTCTTCTCGGCCTATCATTCTTGATATCCCTCCTCCTTCGGTTGTTAAGTTAGGGCGTATGAATGACTGTGACTGTGTTTGTGCTGCAAATATTAAGCATCGGAATCTTTTTTATTCTTATTCAAGGACTTCAAACTTGGATTTTAGTCGGTTGGGCATTGAAAGTTCTTATCATACCAGTAGTCCCAATTTTATGTTTTTCAATTGCTTGCCAAGTCAATCGACAATCTCACTTTTGTAGTTTGATTTTTTGTTAACTAGAATATTACCTCAAAACTCTCTGGACATTCCCCTTGACTGCCTTACCAGCTTTCAGTTACCTAGCAATTTCACCTTCTCTTCAAGGTGAGCGGCTATGGCTGAGTGATACATGGCGTCAGGATAGGTCCCTGTTTCCAACATCTCCTTGCGATGCACTTTCGCCTTCTCTTCGGTGAACGCTGTAGACCTCCGCCTTGCCACCGGCAGATCCGTCGCTGCTGCATTCTGAGATGCGACAGAGGTGTCCACAACTGTGGTCGGGCTCCGCTGACATTCTGACGAGTGGCGCCCACCAGTTTGGGTATCGGGAACTAGTAGCGCAGTTCTCGGATCCGCCATTAGAGGCTGCTGGAGCGCTGATTCTTCGGAGAGAGGCGCGAGCGCAATGATGAGGAGAAGGTAGAGACTCGATTTGAGAGAGAGAGAGTGGGGGTATTGCTGGAAATAAATTACCGTTAGTTTTTTTAGCAAATGAACTCTCGCCAAATCTTTACATTTTTCACGGGAATTAATGGGAGGAAAATTTTCTCGCCAGATCGCGTTAAAAGAAATCATCTCCTGTCGCTTCCGCTGATCCGATCAGAGAATTTGAGAAAACTTCAATTCCATTTCTCGTTTTGAATAGAAATTGATGGTTCCGATCAGACCCTAAAAGTGCTATTTGGAATCTTCGGAAAATAGGAAGAAGCGGCACAACGGATGTTGCCATATTTTGTTGGCATATAGATTATATTTGAGTATATGTGTATGTACATGGAAATTCTTCCTTCATTTATACTTTGTTGAGATCGAATGTAATCCTGGTTTCATGTTTAGAATATATCACACGTCTTTTGTATGTACATGGAAATTCTTCCTTCATTTATATTGCTTCTAGTTCTGCGAAGAGCTCTACAGCTAGTTCGGGGGCCCAGGTTTTCGTGATCTTCTTGTTGGGTTACTTGAAATACAATATATTTGATAATCTTTTTTATCGCTCTAACATGGCACAAGTTCCCGTTCAAGTTTGATTATTCCTTTTATTGATGATAATTAGAGTTTATATTGACCCTGGTTTAGTTGCGTCATGTAATGTTTATTTGATGCAAAAAATTGGACTGAACTGAATACCAGTTGCATAATGAAAGATTTTGGTTCATTAATTCAGATATTGGTTGGCTTAATTGTGATTTATGTACAGCTTACCATACTTGTACTCTCCATGCAGGTCTAAAACTCCACATTTGACTTTTTGATAACCAATGGTCTTTTGTTTTTCCTATTTTACTAGGCTACTGCACCATCTGCTGCTCCACAACCCCCATGTCTAGATCCGCTTGAAGAAACAGTATCTCAGGAAAGCAACTCTGACGTGCTACCCCGTACTCCACCTTCAAGAACTGGACCTGTGTCCATACCCTCTCCTGCAACTACACCATTGCCAACCAATCCCACCCCACGCCCGCTGGCAGGCGGGCCCACTGCTGCATCAGTTGTTTCTGGTCCGGCATTCTCCCGCACTGCCTCGGATTCTGGATCAGCTGCTGCTCCATCTGTCACTGCCAATGTACCTGCAGCCGTTAAAAAAAATGACCCCACAAATTTGCCAGGCCGTAGGCCATCCCCGGCTATTCCAGCCCAAAATCATCCAGTACAGGTGTCAGTGCCACAGGTTGCAGCCCAACTTCCTGTTATGGGACTGGTAACTAGTGGAACGGTTGGTAGTGTTCCTATGAAAAGTATAGTGGCCGGTGATGACAGGGCAGTGGGGGGTAATGCCACCCAACCTCTACGGTCACCTGTGGGAAATCGTCGAATGTTGCAACAGCAATTAAATGAGGCTGGTGGTGGTGGTAGTGAGGCTATATCTCTTGGAGCGAGGATGTTTCCATCTGCAGCAGCTGCTTCTGGCACTCAGTGGAGACCTCAGACTCCAGGTGTCACTCTCCCAACTCAGAGTGAAACGGTATTTCAACATTTCCTCTTTTATTATTATTCACGATTTGATGCAACATGGAAACTTGCAAAGTTGGCCCGTGCTGATTAGGGGTGTTGCATGAGTTTCAGGGACAGAGGAGGCCAGAGATAGCACCAGACCATAGGGAAAAATTCTTGCAGAGACTGCAACAAGTAGGGCAGCAGCAGCAGCAGGTGCAGCAACAGCAGTTGCAACAGCAACAGGACGATGCTAATATGGTGACCATGCCTTCTGACCTCTCTGCTGCTAATCAGAAGCCATTTCCCTCCATTTCCCAAGACGAGCAGAACCTTCTTATGCTACAGGTCTTCTCTCTCTCTCTCTCTCTGTTCTTCGGCACTTATCCGTCTGTATCCGTCTGTAAGTCTGTGTTTTATGAAAGCTGAGGATGCACAACCTGTTCTGTATGGTTCTTCCACTGTTATTGGAGTAATTCTGGTGATTAATTTCTAACCTCGATTTATACATAGACCCCTAACTAACCTAGTATAAAAAATGAGAATAAAAACCAAACTCTGACCGTAGAGAGGCTTTGAAATGGTGATATGCACATCGTGTTCAAGTATGAATGGTTTAGTTTCTCCATTGGCAAGATCTGAATTGTATACCATACTAGCTTGGTATTACTTCGGCAGTGTTGCTTCTATTGGAATTCTTTTCAATTTGCTCTTTAGAGACCCCTTTATATATGATCCTCAGCTAGGTACTAGTTTAGTTATGGAAGCCCACATTAATGCGTAAAGGAGATCCAAGACTACGTTTCATGCCTCTGATGAACAGCAAAGTTGTTGTGCCCTCTTCTACTAACTAACCCCCTTTTTTTTTTTGGTGAAATTTGAGGCTGATATGAAGGAGAAAATTGAGAGGCTTCTGAGGCCTAGAATTGAGTCGAAGACCTGGGTCCAATCATGCATGATAAAGGATGGGAAGGTAAAATAATGAAACCTCAATTTGTATTCAGGCTTTTATTCATGCTAATTCTCACTGTCATTTACTGAACATATTTAACCAGGAAAAGCTTCTAAAACCATTTATAATTTGGCAAAGTAATCCTCTCCTCTCACAAAGAATAATTAAAATCTGATACCTTTATTTGATGATAATTTGATTTAAGGTGCATACTGCATAATTTCTTAAATTGGGCTTGATATGATGATATATATTGCTGGTAAACGCTACTGAACATATATTTCTAAGATTTGCTGCAACCGGTGGTTGACGTGGATAATGCATTTTATGAGAATAGGCTCTTAAGGATGTGTTGAGATCTATGGCACGTAAGCAGATTGAACGAGAAATGGAGAGATTTAAAGTGTGTGAAAAGGAAACCAAAACTAAAAACTTCTCCATAGAAGGCTTGGGCCAACAACCCAAAACAGTCAGAGTTTTGTTTTATCCCTTCCAAGTTATCTTTTCTTTTTATCTTCAAACAATACTGTAGTCTTGTCGGAGATTATCTACTGTAATCTGTTAGGATCCTAAAGAGAAGGCAAAAGCTGAAACAAGAAATTGGTTGAATACTGTGTTATGTTAAATTTAACTTCTGCTTATTCCAATTTATTTTTACTGAATTGAGATATTTTAATTTGACTATATCCATCAACTATTTCATATTAGGTCGGAGATTTGGGGAGCCAGATTGATAACTTTGAAGCTGAGGTAGAAGGCCTCTCTATTAAGAAGGGGAAAGGGAAACTTCGGCCACCCCTAGTGGTAAGTTAAATAACTATGAACTATGAACTATGCTCTTATTCTTGTTACTAACTGGTTATCTTGAATATATATATTTTTAGACACATCTAGAGACGTCAATAACATGGCACAAAGCTCACATAAAGAATCTTGAGTCCATATTGAGACTACTTGACAATGATGAATTGAGCCCTGAGCGGGTGAACAATGTAAATGATTTTCCAGAAGACTGTGTCGAACGAAACCAGGTATATTTGTTTTATCATCACTTCTTATGGAAATGCATGATCTTTTGGAGTAGTCGGTGATGACCAACTTAGAATGAAATGCATTAATGCTTGAGCCTCACAATGACTTTTATACCCTTTAAATAATATACTTCAAAAGATTAAAATAACAAAAGTGATACTAAGCACCGATAAATACATCCACTAACTCAGTACTAGTAAATACAAAACAACATGACACAAGTTGTCTAGATTACATGATTTAGTAACATGAAATGAAAAATTATGAGAAAATAAATTAAAAAACAGTGCAAGGGGTATGGAAAAAAAAATGAATTAGAAAGTTAGAACATTCAATTAGTGGCAGTACTTGGAGAATTTAATGCTCACTACCAGGTTCAATACCAGCGCCCACTGGTACCTGGTTAATTTGCAAACCAGCCCTCCATTTTCTTCCATAATTTCCTTTGCCATTGGTTGTGCTGATTTTTGCAAACCAGTGCCTGGAGATTTGAGTGCCGACTATCTGCTCCAAAACCAGTGCCTACTGGTATCTGTGTCATTTGTAAACTGACCCTCCAATTCTTCAATAATTTCCCTTGCTATCAGTTGGCTATCAGTTGTGCTGATTTTTGCCAAATTGAAATAAATAAAGTACATGAGCACTTCAGGAGTACTCAATGCCAGACTGAAAATAACGAGCACTACATGTCTAAGCAATCAAAATATTTTAATTAAAAAAAGGAACTATAGTAAACGATCTATCATACACATCTGCCAGTGAAGATCCTCTTAATTACAAAACTAATCATCATTCACATCTGCCAGTGAAGATCCTCTTAATTACAAAACTAATCATCATTCTAAGAGAAAAGCATTAATGTTGTCCTGGACTGAATCAAACTCAACTTCACTTGCTTCATCATCTCCAATGTAACATGAAATATGACAATTTGATTGAAATGTCGGAATGCTCGCATAGGCACATGCATTGTCCAGACACATTAAAAACTTGTAGATCTGAAATATTAAAAGTCACCAGAACAAAATTATATTTGATCAAATTTATATTAAGGTCGATCATGCCTCGCAGGAGTCATATTATTAAAGGAACAAAATGAACCTTGAATTAGTTTTCACAATGCACTAGCACTGCTTATCAATTCAGTAATAAAATCATTTCTGAAAATTTTCTTAAGCGCACGGCAAGCAAAGAATATTAAGAGTACTGTACCAAAACTTACAAGGCATTGTCAGTGTTAGGATGACCTGAACGTAGTCAACAAAGCGACTTGCTGACTACATACGGCTGCATTCTTCTCGGCCTATCATTCTTGATATCCCTCCTCCTTCGGTTGTTAAGTTAGTGCGTATGAATGACTGTGACTGTGTTGGTGCTGCAAATATTAAGCATCGGAATCTTTTTTATTCTTATTCAAGGACTTTAAACTTGGATTTTAGTCGGTTGGGCATTGAAAGTTCTTATCATACCAGTAGTCCCAATTTTATGTTTTTCAATTGCTTGCCAAGTCAATCGACAATCTCACTTTTTTAGTTTGATTTTTTGTTAACTAGAATATTACCTCAAAACTCTCTGGACATTCCCCTTGACTGCCTTACCAGCTTTCAGTTACCTAGCAATTTCACCTTCTCTTCAAGGTGAGCGGCTATGGCTGAGTGATACATGGCGTCAGGATAGGTCCCTGTTTCCAACATCTCCTTGCGATGCACTTTCGCCTTCTCTTCGGTGAACGCTGGAGACCTCCGCCTTGCCACCGGCAGATCCGTCGCTGCTGCATTCTGAGATGCGACAGAGGTGTCCACAACTGTGGTCGGGCTCCGCTGACATTCTGACGAGTGGCGCCCACCAGTTTGGGTATCGGGAACTAGTAGCGCAGTTCTCGGATCCGCCATTAGAGGCTGCTGGAGCGCTGATTCTTCGGAGAGAGGCGCGAGCGCAATGATGAGGAGAAGGTAGAGACTCGATTTGAGAGAGAGAGAGTGGGGGTATTGCTGGAAATAAATTACCGTTAGTTTTTTTAGCAAATGAACTCTCGCCAAATCTTTACATTTTTCAAGGGAATTAATGGGAGGAAAATTTTCTCGCCAGATCGCGTTAAAAGAAATCATCTCCTGTCGCTTCCGCTGATCCGATCAGAGAATTTGAGAAAACTTCAATTCCATTTCTCGTTTTGAATAGAAATTGATGGTTCCGATCAGACCCTAAAAGTGCTATTTGGAATCTTCGGAAAATAGGAAGCGGCACAACGGATGTTGCCATATTTTGTTGGCATATAGATTATATTTGAGTATATGTGTATGTACATGGAAATTCTTCCTTCATTTATACTTTGTTGAGATCGAATGTAATCCTGGTTTCATGTTTAGAATATATCACACGTCTTTTTTTTTCTATGGTATTGCTTCTAGTTCTGCGAAGAGCTCTACAGCTAGTTCGGGTGCCCAGGTTTTTGTGATCTTCTTGTTGGGTTACTTGAAATACAATATATTTGATAATCTTTTTTATCGCTCTAACATGGCACAAGTTCCCGTTCAAGTTTGATTATTCCTTTTATTGATGCTAATTAGAGTCTATATTGACCCTGGTTTAGTTGCGTCATGTAATGTTTATTTGATGCAAAAAATTGGACTGAACGGAATACCAGTTGCATAATGAAAGATTTTGGTTCATTAATTCAGATATTGGTTGGCTTAATTGTGATTTGAGTTATGTACAGCTTATCATACTTGTACTCTCCATGCAGGTCTAAAACTCCACATTTGACTTTTTGATAACCAATGGTCTTTTGTTTTTCCTATTATACTAGGCTACTGCACCATCTGCTGCTCCACAGCCCCCATGTCTAGATCCGCTTGAAGAAACAGTATCTCAGGAAAGCAACTCTGACGTGCTACCCCATACTCCACCTTCAAAAACTGGACCTGTGTCCATACCCTCTCCTGCAACTACACCATTGCCAACCAATCCCACCCGACGCCCGCTGGCAAGATCCGAATAGTATACCATACTAGCTTGGTATTACTTCGGCAGTGTTGCTTCTATTGGAATTCTTTTCAATTTGCTCTTTAGATCCCTTTATATATGATCCTCAGCTTGGTACTAGTTTAGTTATGGAAGAAGCCCACATAAATGCGTAAAGGAGATTCAAGACTACATTTCATGCCTCTGCTGCACAGCAAAGTTGTGCCCTCTTCTACTAAGTAACCTTTTTTTATTATTTTGGTGAAATTTGGGGCTGATCTGAAGGAGGAATTTCGGAAGCTTCGGAGGTCTAGAAATCAGTTGAACATATTTGAGGTTGATCTGAAGGAGGAATTTTGGAAATTTTCGGAACCTGGGTCCAATCATTCAAGATAAAGGATGGGAAGGTAAAATAATGAAACCTCAATTTGTATTCAGGCTAATTCTGACTGTCATTTAATGAACATATTTATCCTTGAAATTAATCACAATTTTTTAAAATAATGGAATCTATCTCATTTTTTTTAATTTATATCTTGCAGTTTGTTATCGCCCCTGGTCCTTCACGGATGAATGAACCGGAAACTTAGGTATTCACGGAGAAATAGAATGTTTGTTGCGCCTTACTAGAATCGCATGGAATCTGTATATTTAATATTTTACATTATATATATATATTTTGTTTTAAATAAAGATGGAGATTAAACTATTAAACTATTTAATGTCTTGTTATTACGACAAAGGATATTTCTCATATGATTTTGAACCTATGACCTTTTACATAAAAATTATATTATATGTATTTGTTACAAAATGAAAGACTAATTTTTCATTATGCGCTTTTCTTTAAAATTTACTGTTTAAATAAATATTCATTTCGCCATGCCCTTTTTAAAACTGTGTGAACTTTTTTTAATTGTTTAATAGAACGACGACCGCAGCTCACGAGAAACAATGAGCTCCTCCAGTTGCACAATTAATAAACCAAATCAATGAGCGAGCGGTGGGTAGAATATTTTTAAGGTATATCATTGATCATGATTGATATGGTCTGAAAGAAATAAAACTTATCTATTTATTTCATGCATCGATAATCCGTATAAGAATTCTAACTCCAACTTGATCGTCTAAAACAAGGTAACTACTTCAACTTTTTCAACAAAATAACTCGTACTAAAGTTGACGTTGATATTGTAACTAGTTATCAAAGTAGTAACCGAGTTTGAGAATCTGTATTTTGTTACTGACACATTTTGGAATATTTATTTTTAATCTTTTATATTGGATATAAAAGATAACGGTTTTAAGGAAACAAGGAGAGATTGCTAAGTTAATCCTTGATTAATTATAGTTTTAAGAAAATTTAACATAATTAATCTGAGTTATTGATATATTTGATAGATACTAAAGTTATATTGGATAAATATGTGAGTTCTTAAATTTTCAGATTGTAAATATGTAATTATAAAATTTGGATGATAAATATGTAATTTTACAGTTTTTGAGTGGTATATATGAAATTCTCCTAATTGTACGGATCTGATCAAACCATTCTATTGTCTAAACATACTTTATTGTTATTATTATTATTATTATTATTAAACTGAACTGATTTGTAAAATTTAAATAACTGAATCATATTTATAAATTGAATAATAAGTCAATAACAGAATAACTAGTAATCGTGGCCGTGCACAGCAACGGGAGCAAATTATGTAGTAGAAAACATTAAGCTCCTTAATAAGAAGGAGAGATAATTTAAATCAAATTTGTAGAGAAAAATAGTTAAATACTATATTTATTTACAAGATAACACATGTGAACTCTAGTGTAGTGGTAAGAATTTTGGCACCAACAGAACCCAACTGGGTTCAAATCCCGCCTTCAGCAGAAAAAAGAAAAGAAAAAGGGTGCGCGGTGCACAGGATCGGTCCGCAGGTGCCGTGCGTGGTTCAGAGGCGCGGTCCACGGGTGCGGCGCACAGTCTACAGGAACTGGGATCATATGCGGCGCAGCACTAGGATCATATGCGGCGCGACCAATGCATACTTAAGTGTTGAAGCTCATAATTTGGAAAATTCATCCATGTGCGATCTGAAAATTCAACGGCTGAGCATTATTCCGAAAAAAAAGTAAATCAGAACCCTTGCAGGATCTAGACATTAAGCTCCTTAATAAGGAGGAGAGATAAAGTATGTTTGTTGTTTGATTTGGTCAAAATCAATTCAAAGTTCTCTTGTTATTAATTTTATTATTTCTGACTCCTTCATTATTGATGTTTTTGGTTCAGCATTTGGTGAAATCTTTTAAATAAAACATATAAACTGAATAATAACATAGTAGCAATGATGATAAAACATATAAACTATCTTGTATGTAAAGATGGATTGTTCATTTTTTTAGATAAGGGGGTTTTACTTCTTGTACCCCCCAGATATATTTACAATTCAAAAAATGCATATAGTTAATTATGAAAGTGTTCATACTTTAGTTTGATTGGAATAAAAAGTCAAGTTATACTTTTACTTAACAAAGTAGTTAACTTTTAAATTATTAAAAAGAAAAAAATAATGAACACTTTTTATGCTAGATAGACATACTTGTGAATTCAAAATGAACAAATTATGTGCTGCATTAGTGCATATAAAGAATGCGACAACATCGGCTGTAAGAATATTTTATTAGTTATTGTTATTAATATTATTAATATGAGTCATGTTCTGACATCTAAGTTTTTTAATGGACTTAATTTAAAAATATATTAGATTGATTTTAAATGATAAATCTATACCGTTAGAACATGTCGTAATGTGTAATTCAAAAGAGATTACGTACAAAATTTACAAATTTTCCGATTAATATATAAAGTCAACAGATCGCAACGAAAAACAGCAGGGTGCAGGGCCATCTGCAGGACCATCCCAAAGTTGAAATGATTGATAAATCCTTGCCTGTGCTGAAAGGGATGCATGGTTCTATCTATGCTTCTAGTTGTTTGTATTAACAAGTTTCGGGAATTTTAAATACAACTGTAGTGCGCAAATGTGCTGTGATTGCTTTTAAATGTTTCTTCTACATTAAGATTTTTGCAATTTAAATTTTTATTTTTTTTTCTCATGATATATGCTTTGATAGATTGCTAACATAGTGGTGTTTTTCGAATTGTCTGGTCAGATATATTAATGTTAGCAAAAATCCTGCATTTCGAAGCCTAGTTCTTCTTAAGCATTTGGCAGTTATGGGTGTAACCAGTAGCAAAAATAACAACAAACATGCTAATAGCAGAGCACTTCATTTAAATGCGATTATCAGGGAGAAGGGGGCAATTAAAGCTGAAGCATACCCTCAGATCATGCCATCAAACAAATATAAAGTATGATATTTAGTCGAAAAGTTATATAGACATGAGAAGAACGGAGCACAAGCAAAAAAAAAAAACCAGACTAATCCTGGTTGAGATCAAAAGGAAAGATAGCATTGTCAACGTTTTGTTATGCATATATCTTATTTTTCATAAATAACAAGTAGTCACAAATAAGTACAAAGTCTAAAAGCACCACTTCAATGTTATTTACTGATCACAAAACTAACACAGATGTCACCATTTTTCCAAATTTGTTGGTGGGGTGAAGCTTATTTGACATGTACAATTGACAACAGTTTTCAATTTTGCTCACGGGATAGTGAGACTGCTATGGAGGCGGCAATGGAAGTGGTACATGGCCTTCTCAACGGATGGCGCATATCTCCCACAATTGTAAGCTGGTGATTCAAGTCCTCTCTGCACCCCTTCACACAGTTCTCTGTCCTCCACCTGGTACACAATACACATACATATAATAACTGCAACATTTATACATCAAACCCAATCAGGAAATTTTGGAGAAATTGCAAGTAAAAGACTGCACCTGCACTCTCTCGCTCTCTTCTAGGCTTCTTAAGACGAAAGATTCATCCTCCTAAGAAATTTTGTATACAGCAAATATAAAATTTCATGAAGTACAATAAGTCCATGATAATTGCATTATTTGCAAATTAACAGATTCAAAATGTAGCGAATTCCTGAGAAATTGCTGCCAAGCTCAAGTTTGGCAGGCAAGTACTCTCTACTCTGCATCTCGTCAGTACAGTGATTGGCATGTCATGGCATCAGAGTCCTAATTTTACCCAATTAGGCCTCAATACAACCTCATTTCAACACAATGATGCTCTATTTGTCCTAAATTTAACCCAATGAGCCTGACCTGTTCTAAACCAATTTATCCTCACTAAAAATAAATGAAATATAATAAGAAAAATGAGGAAGACATTGCCTACCAGCAAGAAAACTGGTTTTGGTAAAAGATGGAGAAACAAGAGTATTGAACTTATTCACAATCCCCATTATAGAAGTAATCAAATCCCAACTACAACATAAGAGGTGGTTTGTAAGCTCACCACATGTGCAGGATCTAAGAAGTAATCAAATATGACTTGACACTTTCTTGAGCACAAAGGGATGACCAGGTTAGTGTCCATCCATGGACCGTACCTAAGAATTTTTTAGAACAATCAAAGCTAATCACAAAATCTTACAAAAAATGTAATTTGGTTTTGAGTTTTGAATTTAAATAATCTGTAAATACAGTACCATACACACCTGTTTATCATAAAGTTTGGGTAAACAAATGCATATAATGCTTTGGATCCCAGTCTATCAAAACCGTCCTCTGCTGACGTGGTTCCCCCACATCTTTGAACACTCACCTTCTCATATGTCTATGTAATCCAAATAGCCATCATTTGTTACCCAACTTTATCTTCACATAATTGCTAAAGTGGTAGCGGGAGAATAAAATTTCGTCATAAAAAGAAATGCATACAAGGGTTTCGTAAGAGCTGAGATCAAGGCCAGATGAAAGCCCCCCATGAGCATACAGCACATGATATCCTCCATCTAGATAATTGTCACAGAACACCTGTAGTTGAAAGAAAAAAGTGTACATTGACTCAAAACTAACCAATATACAGGTAAATTGATTCAACAACTAACCAAAATACAACAGTTAAAGCTTCCGCATTTTTCACAACTGGAAGTTTTTTCCTTTTAGTTTCTAAAGTCGAGGTGTATAGCTACTGACCAGTCTGGGACCAGCTGCACTTGACCCGGTCAAGATTTTCCATAGCATTAGGCCAAATCTTTATGTTCAAGCACAGACTCACAAAAAAGAGAGGAAGGAGAGGAAAAAGAGGAATTGAATCAAGCAAGGAAAATTCTGTACTAGTTCAATAAAATACCAGAACTGTACCTGAGTAGTACAGTAAACAAAAGTCTAGTGTCCTGAAAACATTGAACCTTCCAGTTGCAGTTGATAGTGTAGTCTCTCCTGCAAACATGTGTCGAAGATGTATCGATGCCATTAGTACTCAATAAATGTGAAGCAGTTCCTAGCCACTCATCTCCTACTCTCTCTTCATCCCTTCCATCACAGGATATTGCATCATTGTCCAGTCGGATCAGCACAAATGGACCCCATGTCGCTACTTCTATAGGTTTCAGACCAAACTCCTGTTCTCCACCAAAAAATGACAATAAATGATCCCTAATTTAATAGGGTTCTGGCCCTAACGAAAGAAAGTATACCAAGCATGGAATCTAAAAAAGGAGCTTACGTTGATGTTAAAAAACTTTATGCCTGTTATACGAGTAGCTTTCAGTAGCTTTCCATTTAACCCATATGTCCATCCCTGGGCAAAAATGATAACATATGTAAATCAAGGAGATGTAATACAAGAAAACATGCCATAATCAAACAAAAAAATTTGAGAAGGATTATTTGTTTACCATTTTTAATGAAAGTATAACAACTACAATGAGTACTCAACTATTTATATGATCCTCTAACTAATTTTCTAGTAATGCAATTCAGCAATTACTCGAACACATGCTTACATGCATGTAAAAAATCAACAGGAAAAACCTATCAATCTCTAAAGGCATCAGTAAATTAAAAAATATATATATTTAAGTAGAGAACACACATGATAGGGGCATTCAAGGCAAGTCTTTTGGCCAGAGCCAAATGCAAGGAGAGAGGCATGGTGCTGGCAGACATTGTGAAAACAATGGAGGCCTCCATCTGTATCTCGACACACCACATACTCCACATTTCCTAATCTGTTTTTATTTTCATCTACATTTTATTAGATTGTTTCCATTAGAGCTTTTGCAATACTAGATTGAACTTTTTAGGATGTAGGTTTGGGGAGATGGGGGTACCTTCCGGTGAAGAAATCATGTGGATTTCTAATTTGCTCGATGTATCCTGCAAATAGACAGATTCGAGAAATAAATGGATGAAGATTTCATATTCCCCTTAATGCTGATTTTATGAGACGAAAGATATTTGATTGCCACTACCAAAATTAAACTGTAATGGTTTTTGGCATATCTGAATTGTCTCTGTTATTTTTATATATTATAAGTTTGGACTCTCCACGTCTTGAATTGCATAAGCTGATGAATGCCACTATGGAAAGAAGGGATTGCACAAAACCACATTTGGTTGTATATTTGATTGTAAATCATAACGGGAATGATGGTTTCAATTAACTGTGAAAGTAAGAATTCAAGTCCCGTACTTGCACAATTTTACTTGTGCATATGAACAATGTACAGACGCCGATATCATAGAAGTAACAACGCCAAGTTCTGGTAATTACCCCTTTTGTAATTATGTTTTCCGGTTAATGGAAAATGGGCTTTTGCCTCATTTAAAAAAAAAAAACAACGCCAAGTTCTCGCAAACAAAAAATGCTTCAAAAAGGTACTATGATGTCAGAAACTCACCAACAGCCTGCCATCCTCGGAAAAAAACGCGCTCGAGCTCGAGGGAAAGGAAGCTAGGCTGGGTGTACCATGAACCAGGAGGCGTCAACGCTTCCTCTAGAGGTATGGTTATATCGAAAGCGTCCACCGTGCACCGCAGCGGCCGTGCGCTGGAGAAAGTAGCCGAGACACCGGAGATACGCAAGGAGTGACGGAGAGAGAGGAGAGGGTTGGAGGGAGAGAGAAACGGTGTTCGATACAGGGTTAGGGTTTTGGAGGAGGGAAGGTATGCTAAGCTTTGTGCGATCGCCATGGAAGAGAATTTGTCGATGTTGGTCTGGACTCTGGAGAGTGATGTGACGTCCCACTATGGCCTTCTCTGTTCTCAGTTCTCACTTCTCAGCTCCTCTTCATCTGTTTCTTGTTTCTTTGCAGTACTTTTCAGATGCTCTTTCTCTCCAGAGTCCAGAATTCACATTAAGTGTAATACCTGAGGTGCAATTAATGAATCCGGACCGTTTTTTTAACCTGACACAAATCACAAAACAAATTTCTATAATTTTTATAGACACCGAATTAAGTTTAACCGGCTGAAATTAATCCGGACTCTCTCAGATAATTCATCCTTAAGAGTTAACTCAAATTTTGAGTTAAGATCTAAACCGTTTGATTTAAATCCTCATCAATATTAAAGGGTCCGTGTGTTATAGACATGAATTGAATTGATCTGAATTTTGATCCCACGGTTTAAAAATTAATTCAAACAGTACGTTAATGCAGAGGGCAAGGATTCTCAACAAACGCACTGTATTTTTTGTTTGGGTGGGATTACTTCAAAATAATTTTAATTATATTTCTTTAATCATATTAAGAAACAATTGAAGTATCATTTTATGAACATAAAACTCGCATAAAATTTTAATCTTTTTTCATATATAACCTATATAAAGTATAGATATGCATTTTATTCGTCAAATTTTAAAAAATATAAATTATTATCATGGTTGTCAAGATTATCAAATTAATTAATTATCAGTGAATCCGCGCAATTTTTATTCACTCGTTGAACTAAAATTATAAAGTTAACATAGTTAATTTTTTAGAGTTATTTGCTTTTGTTTCCATCAGAAATTCTACTTACTTTTTCCTCAAAAATTAAAAAAATATATTTTTTTTCCTTTAAAACTTAAAAGCCTTTTATATTTCCTCTTTCTTCATTTAATTAGAACTAGTCACCTCTGTTGCGGCTTTGCCGCAACTGCTATGTTGTGTTGTTCGATATCGTACGTAGTTTGTTTGGGTAGGTATTCTTCCTAAGCAGTATCATAATTTGAGGCACTCTTGTACACTGGCAATTTTTTAGTTAAATACGGACATATTTACATATACAGTTCTGGATATAATGCAGTAAACATGTAAATCTATTAGGAAGTGTTTCAAATTATGGTGAAATATGTAAACGTATTCAACAAATACATACAATAGAGATTGCAGAATAAATGGAGAACATAACTATCTTACATAAGAACAATATTGAAATTGAAGAGGCCAAGTGGTTGACACTATTATATAAACTAATTCAATAATGAATCAACATTAACATAGTTTACAGTTGGTGAAAAGTCCAGCTTTTTATTTGCTAGGTGCGTTATTGTTACGGCTCCGCTGCAACTTCATTTTTAGTACATATTGGTGTACACGTATTAGTATACATGGACGATATTATTTTATATTATTTTGTTTACTTACTGTAGCAGATATTTCCCTCGAAATCTGACAAAATAAAAATGTAAGCAAGTACATAGAATCACTGCGACAGTAAATCTTAAAATATCATATGGTATTATTTTCCATGATTTGCAAGTCAAACATGAACACATCAAATATATACCGAATATTCAACATTTTTTAAAAATTTTGTTACTTTGATCTATACAAGGAATTCTATATCTAAGAGATAGTAACAACTAAGTAAAATATATTTCCAACAGTACAATTAAGAAAAAAGAAGCAAACAACAATATATCCAACCCTTTAACCAAAGCTGCACTGGACCTGTATCAAAATGATCCAACTCAAGTTGATATGCAATTAGATGTGAATAGAAGCAACACAATTTGATCTTAAGAATATCGGAAGACCAAAGAAAGACTCCTGACAAGTTTTGGTAATTGGTATAGCAACAAAGAGAATTGGTACAGGAGATAATTAAGGTACGAGTTGATTCCAAGATTTCATACTATTTCATTTTAAAGGAGCTAACCATTCATAGCTTTCTGCACACATTATTCCAGTGATGTAAGGACTTGCTCCCAAGGTTTGAAAATACTCTCCACACTTCCAGGAATACTTCGAGGAATAGACTCGTTCCAGGAAGAAAAATACAAATGTTACCAATAAGCAAAAAGCATGTACAAAAAGTCACATAATATAAATTAAACGAAATAAAGTAAATTGAATTTTGCATTAAAACAGGAAGCGTGTACCGATCAGTATTTTGGGGTTTGTTGAGAATGCTTAAGGTAGTCCACGTTTGTTACATCATAATCCCTATATTTCATGTTAATGTGAAATATATATTTCTTGTTATGGATTGTCCATTTCCACCAAATTTTAGGTTATCAAGTACATAACTTGACAACAATCGTAATAAGTAGAATCAGTCATAATTAACAGTATATATTTTGTTACAAACTGATTAATCGGCGCACCTGAACACTTTCTTATCATTTGTCCTGATACATTAAGATAACCAGTCCAAATAGAATCAATAATTGATAAATGAGATGTATTTTTTTTGCTTTGCATTTTCCCTTTTACCAAAGTTGATAATCTCGCCCCTTGTGTATAATTTACTAAGACATGCATCTATTTGGTACAACTGGTTTCTAACATTAGTTATTACTGGCACACACCTCATCTCCTCTACCCAATGTTATAAATCCCGTATAGTTCCATTACTACATCAATCCAAAACTTGAAGAAATCAATTTCTTCCTTTGGAAATATCAAGCGTTACCTGTAAGTTGTGGGCACGGTTTTCTTGTTTTTCTTGATGGCACCTCTATGGCACCTCCGAGCACTTTCACAACTCCGCCGGTGTTGTAAGCCTCAATCTGCAAAACGACCAATGCTATTGTATTCACAATAAATAAACTTTAGCCCAATGCACCTTTCCAGTTACATGAGGTTGTATTCTATAACAATAAAAAATTGCATGATGAGTGTAGAAGGATTAATAAAAAATATTATATGAGATTGTAAGGCTTGATACATGCAGCAGTATGTCAGTCGCTTTTAAATTTTTTAAAAGCTATGTCAATTGCCAGGACATAAAGATAAAACCAAAAGAAAACAGAAAAGCAGTGAGCTTCTGTTCTCAGTCTCGGGTTACGTTCATTATAATCTTTACATTTGATTGTCATATCCACACACACAGTACCATGAGAAAAGTACCTTGCAAATTAAACTTAGAAGACACTATACCTTCAAGCTAACATTCGACAATGAAGTTGCTCCTACTTGGAGACTGTTTCTGCGCAAGTTGAAAATAAAAAAAAAGATAAAATTAAGGAGGAAAATAAATTGTTAATTACAGCATTGAAGGTTGTCTCATGGCTGGTAAATATTCTTAGTATTATCTGTTGCATCCAGGTACCATATTACTATATCCTTCCAATGAAGATTTTTGGTAATGTATCAACATAGTATATGTATAGGTGGAATTCTACAAATGGTACTAACACAATTTCGGAAAATTTTGACCTTGCCTGGAGGGTTTCTCCTAGAATCTTAAATGATGCTTCTTGTGCTGGCCAACATGGTCCTTGATCGCTGCATACAGTGTTTTTTTTTTCAAAAGAGTGAAATGCGTGTGTGAAATGCAATTCTAATGAAATGAAAACAGTGAGCACTACAGAAAATAACTCATATTTTACCCTCATTTGGCTCATATTTTTTCAGTCTAGACCCTATAATTTTCCATTTCTTTGAAGCAAATGCTATAATCTGAGCCAATTGTGTAAACCACTTCCTAGATCAGATGGCTTCTGTAACAATGAAAGGACGTCACAATGCGAAAACATTAATGAACAAATAGAGGGAGAAACTGATACTCAGAAACCATAAATCAAACTCGTACGAACTACAGAACCTAAATGGAATGGAGGTTTGACAAGCAGTACAGATGCTAAGTTAGTAATCAATAGGAGGAGAAATTGGGGAGGAACAAAATTTACGCACCTGAGTTTGAGTAAGATGGGAGAAGCTGAATAGATGGCAGTACCCAATCCCGGCAAAACCGAGCTTCATAGATAGTGGACGAAAACCAAGGTAGTGAGGAAAAAAAAAGGAGATAAACAGTTAAATTAGAACAGGGTGAAACTGTGCCGACTATCAATTTTACTGACTGAGTCGATTTTGTTGCCAAATAGTGAAGTAGGTGTGAAAATTACTAAGCTTTAAACAGATCATACCAGCTAGAGGAAGGATTAAAATATCAATTTACAGAATTGAATGGCAATATGGAAATTGTTGAGATTGGGACAATATGAATGATGCTATAATTGTTTGTTTGCCCATTGATCTTGTTCTATGTCAAGTGGAGTACATGTATACAAAACTATAATGGGATTTTGGAGTTATTTTTATGTAGGGTGAAAGAATTAAACTATCAATTTACATAATTGAATGCAGCTGGTTATTGATACGTGATGTTTAACCCGTCCTAAATGAACCCCACTAATTATTGGAATCAGAAAAAGTTACGCACTTGAAGTTGAGTAAGAAGGGAGATTCTGAAGCAATGGCAACGCCCAACCCTGGGAAAACCGAGCCGCATGAATAGTGGAGGAAACCCAACATGGCTGGGGAAAATGAGATAAATATTGAAATCAGAAAAGGGGAGGAATGTGCCGACTATCAATTCACTGGAGCTCGGCATCTCGGGGAAAGCTGTTGATGACGATGGATAGTGGGAAGTGGGGCGTCTCTTCATCGTGCCAATACAAAGTGAGGTGGGAAGGTATTGTACGCAAACTGGAGGAATATAATATGTGAAGGTTGAAATACGCACATGTAGAAAGTAAATAGCAAATCAAATTTACTGTTGGCAGGCAACATGGTCAAGAATCATGATGGGTGGTTGAGGAACTGTTGAGAATTATGTATGTTTATCGTATTATGAGAGTTGTAGGGTTATATAGGCAAGAAAGGTATTATAGAAGTTGTAGGGTTGTGTATGCAAAATGTACTGCCTATATAGGCCCAAAAGAACAATGGAATCAATTAGAATTCATTTTAGAACCATTTCCTCTTTGTCAATTTGGTATCAGAGCTGAAAAAAACGAAACCCTAAAATCGCTACTGTAGCGCTACAGTAACCGCGATTTCACAGATTCAAGGCAGAGCCACCTCCGCCCAGCTCCGCCCGACTGCCTGAGCTCCGCCTCTCTCCTTTCAGGTCGCCTGACCCTCCTGGTCACGGCCTGAGCTCCGTCCGGCCGCCGAGCTCCGCCCCGCCCTAGTTCTATCGCCACTGCCATGATCTAGGCTTCTCTGACCTAGATCCGCCGTCCAGCTCTAGATCCGCTGCTCCTCTCTCTCTCTCTGCTCCGCCTTCCCTTTCTCTTGGCCGAGCAGCACTGTAGCTCCGCCTAGCTCCGCCTTGACCACCAGCCATCTTTTCTTTCTCTTCTCTTTGGCTGTTTTTTCCTCTTTTCTAGGCCGTGCCACCACTTCTAGGGCCGGCCAGCCACCAAAGGTAGGTTCCGAGTGTTGATTTGGCCGGCGTGGGAGGCCTAAATCCCACGGTACCCGAGAAGCGGGTTCTTGGTTGGGTTTGATTGGGTTTAAGCTCGAGTCTTGATGCGCTAAATCAAGATCGGGACAAGAGGAAGAGAAAGAAAGGGGGAGATGATGTGGATGTGGATCTAAATCGGGTCAAGAAGTGTCAAGAACTTGATTTTGTAGAGGTGATTCGGACTTAGAATAATACGTGAGGCGTAGATCTAAGTCGGATCAATGTCAGAAGGGGAGATTGAGAACCCGTTCACGAAGGCTTGCGCGAAGCTGACTCCTGATGAGCTTGCTATCATGGTGCGAGCGTTGGCCGTGAGCCAAGCTCCTGTGGAAAGCAAGCCGAAGTCGCAGAAGTTGGAGCTTCAGTCTGTGGACATAAAACTGGATGGGCTAGCCTCGTATTTGAGCTGGTCGCGTCGAGTTAAGAGAGCTCTGGTAGGGAAGAACGTGGATGGGTATATCACGGGTGAGATGGAAGTACCAGCAAAGGATTCAGCTGAGTACAGTGTGTGGAGGTCTACCAATAGTATGCTGCACACTTGGCTCCTAAACTCGATGAATGCCTCTGTTGCCAAGACAGTTGATGCAATAGAGGACGTGAGTGAGGTTTGGGGGAAGTTGATGCGGATCTATGCGGGGATTGACAACAACATGAGGGTGTTTCAGATTGAGAGAGAGATCGAGGAGGTAGCACAGAGAGGTAGGTCGATTGGAGAGTATGCCGCAGATCTGGAGCGACTGTGGGCAGATTACGACCACTTCTCTCCTGCTGAGTGCTGTTTGGATCCAAATTGCAAGAAGGGTGTGAGAGATGTTCAGAGAAGAACTATGCACTTTCTGAGGCATTTGGACTCAGCATTCGAGCAGAGGAGCGCTATGTTGCTAGCCATGTCGAAGATCCCCTCACTGGATGAGGCGATCTCGGCAATGATACAGGAGGAGAGCCGTATGGGATTACAGGCTGGGACAGGGGGGTCTCCAGGAGTGAGGTCAGCACTAGCGATCTCCAACTCAGGTAACACTGGGTACAGAAGTGAGACTCGACAGTGCTACAACTGTGGTGAGGTAGGTCACCTGAGGCAGGCTTGCCCTAAGCCACCAAAGGAGAGAGACACAGGTGGAAGGGGGCAGTATGGGAGTCGTGGTCGCGGTCGTGGAGGCCGAAGAGGTGGAAGAGGCAACCGGGCACATCTGATGGTTGCTGAGGGGGAAGAAGAAGCTGGTGTGGGCTTGTCAGATGAGGATCAGGCACTTGTGGAGGCCTATTCTCAGGGGCTCAAGAACAGGCAGAGACCGACAGGTGATGGGAAGAGTGTGCGCGATGATGCATCCACCTCCTCCCCTTCTGATGTCAGGGGTAATTTTGCCTCTGTTGCTTACTCAACTACAGGTACTAGTGATATACTTGCTCTTTCCTCTAGATCCATCGCTAGATCATCAGATTGGATAGTCGATTCCGGTGCATCTCGCCATGTGACTGGTGCTGCTAAGGAGTTCTCTTCCTATACTCACTTAGCGGTACCAGAGAGCATCCGGACAGCCGATGGTACGGCCCAGCCGGTGGTTGGTAAGAGTACAGTGAAATGTACAAACACTTTGACTTTTTCTAATGTTTTGCATGCTCCTGCTTTTCCTGTGAATCTCCTATCTATAAGTGTCATTATCTCACAACTAAACTGTGTTGTTTTGTTTGATAATCCCAAGGTGATCTTCCGAGAGAAGGGGACGGGCAAGGAGATTGGAACTGGCACAATGCATAGAGGACTGTGGTACATGGATAAAGAGGGTATGAGCTCGGCCCTCTCATCCATTGTTGAGAGAAGTGTGGAAGACCTACTGATGCTCCATCATAGGCGATTGGGTCACTCTTCGTTTCCAGTTTTGAGTAGGATGTATCAGTCTTTATTTGAAAAGGCGAATAAAGAAAAATTGGTGTGTGATGCGTGTGAGTTGGGCAAGCACACCAGAAACTCTTATGTTAGCTCTGGGAGTAGGAAGCCTTGTAGTTTTGATTTGATTCATTCGGATGTATGGGGACCTTGTCCTACAACTACCTTGAATGGATTTAAATACTTTGTGTCTTTTATTGATTGTTTTTCTCGTGTGTCTTGGCTTTACTTGATGAAAAATAAGAGTGATGTGCTTGCTTGCTTTAAAGATTTTCACAAAATGGTTCAGACTCAATATGGTGCAGTTGTGAAAGTATTGAGGTCTGACAATGGGACAGAGTACACTAATAAGGCATTTGGGGAATACTTGTCATCTCAGGGGATACAGCATCAGAACACATGTCCATACACACCAGAGCAGAATGGGGTAGCGGAACGGAAGAACAGACATCTCCTTGAGGTAACTCGGAGTATGATGATTTCGATGAAAGTCCCAAAGCACTTGTGGGGGCAAGCAGTTCTGACAGCAGCCTATTTGATCAATAGGATACCCTCACGGGTATTGGATTGGAAGTCTCCAATTGAGATGCTGACAGGTAAGAATGGAGATATTCTTCCTCTCAAAACTTTTGGGTGTGTGTGCTTTGTACATGACAACAGACCCAATGTGGAAAAACTTGATCCAAGGGCCGTGAGGTGTATCTTTGTGGGATACTCAGCCACTCAAAAGGGGTATGCGTGCTGGAGTCCAGTTGAGAGGCGAATGTTTGTGAGTATGGATGTTACTTTTCACGAGCTTGAACCATACTACTCCTCAGAAGCAACATCACCATTTGAAAGCTTGCTCGATACAGGAGGTATGAGGCGAGAGGAGGAGAGTAGTGGTGATGGTGAGAGGAGGATGGTGAGTGTGGGTGGTATTGGTTGCCCCATGCTCAAAGAGGCTGTGATTGAGCCGGAAAAGGAGACTTCGGCTAGAGTTGAGCCAGAAGTTGAGAGGATTGAGTCCGAGGGTGGTGGAACTCAGGCTCAGGGGGAGTCGAGATATAGTGAAGTGTATGTGAGGAGAAAGAAGCAGAATGAGGGAACCGTGCCTACAGTGCCTACTATTGTGCCAAGTCTCTTGTCCCTGCCCGCTCCGACTCTTGAGACACCTTCACCATCCACCTCAGACCCAGAATACACAGGTGATATGATTCCTCTCTCTACTCCTCCCACTCCCTTATCGGTAAGGAGGACTTCTCGCGAGAATGCAGACATTCCTCCTGACCGGTATGGTTTCCCACATGACATTGCCCAGTTTGTCTCTTACTCACACATATCACCTGTACATGGAGCATTCATTGCATCATTAGACATTGTCTCTATCCCTAAGTGTTGGCAGGTTGCTAAAGAAGATCCGAAGTGGAAAGCAGCCATGTTAGAAGAGCTCGAGGCCCTTGTGAAGAACAGAACCTGGGAGCTCGTGTCACTACCACCAGGCAAGAGGGCAGTTGGATGCAAGTGGGTCTTTACAGTGAAACAGAATCCTGAGGGTCTGGTTGAATGCTACAAGGCTCGGTTGGTAGCGAAGGGGTACAGTCAGACCTATGGAATCGACTATGATGAGACCTTTGCACCTGTGGCGAAGATGAGCACAGTGAGGACACTGGTTTCCATGGTAGCGAATGGAGGATGAAAGTTACACCAACTCGACGTGAAAAATGCGTTTCTTCATGGTGACTTATTAGAGGAGGTGTATATGGAGATACCATCAGGGTTTGGCACGAACCAGACAGTGGGTAAGGTGTGCAGGCTCAAGAAGTCGCTGTATGGGTTGAAGCAATCCCCTCGGGCCTGGTTTGATAGGTTCAGGAAGACTATGGTAGGCATGGGCTACTAGCAGATCAATGCAGACCACACGGTGTTCTTTCGACAACATGGCGGTCACATTACTATGTTAGCTGTGTATGTTGATGATATGATCATTACCGGGGATGACGAGGGGGAGATTGCACAGTTGAAGGCAAGATTGGGGAAGGAATTCGAGGTGAAGGATCTGGGACTGCTTAGGTACTTCCTTGGAATTGAGGTGGCTCGTGGAGCAGAGGGAATTGTTCTATCCCAAAGGAAGTATGTCCTAGACTTGCTCACTGAAACAGGCATGTTGGGGTGCAAGCCTGTGGTTTCTCCAATCGATGTGAAGGCCAAAATAAGTGCAGAGACAGGAGAACAGGTTGATCGTGAGAGGTACCAGAGACTGGTAGGCAGATTGATCTATTTGAGCCACACTCGTCCCGATATCTCATTTGCATTGAGCGTGGTGAGCCGCTACATGCATGACCCTAGGAAGGGCCATATGGACGCAGTGTATCACATTCTGAGGTACCTGAAGAGTGCACCAGGAAAGGGCTTGATTTTCAGGCAGAATGGGCACATGAACATTGAGGGCTATTGTGACTCGGATTGGGCTAGTTCTCTTGATGACAGGAGGTCCACAGCTGGCTACTGCATGTTTGTAGGGGGCAACTTGGTCTCTTGGAAGAGCAAGAAGCAGCCAGTTGTTGCGAGATCGACAGCAGAAGCCGAGTACAGGGCTATGGCATTGGCAGTTGCTGAGATGGTGTGGCTGAAGAGGTTGTTGGAAGAACTCAAGGTGGATAACGGAGCTAAGATGAAATTGTGGTGCGATAGCAAGTCCGCGATTAGCATTGCCAACAACCCTGTGCAGCATGACAGAACCAAGCATGTGGAGATCGATAGGTTCTTCATAAAGGAAAAGCTAGAGGGTGGACTATTGGAGCTGAGTCATGTAGCTACTAGAGATCAAGTAGCTGACTGCCTCACCAAAGGACTTAGCTCGATAGATCTAGATAGGTTTTGTGACAAGATGGGCTTGAAGGATATCTTTTGCCCATCTTGAGGGGGAGTGTTGAGAATTATGTATGTTTATCGTATTATGAGAGTTGTAAGGTTATATAGGCAAGAAAGGTATTATAGAAGTTGTAGGGTTGTGTATGCAAAATGTACCGCCTATATAGGCCCAAAGGAACAATGGAATCAATTAGAATTCATTTTAGAACCATTTCCTCTTTGTCAATTGAAACAATATGTAGGACGCGTAAAATGAGAGAGAGAACTCACTTTTAATGGATATACAGTACGAAGAGCGGTGTAGTCCTTAATGATGGATGACCTGCAATGAACATGATAATATAATGAGGGATGGGTTAGTAAGGAATTTGGCAATCGAACCAAGGATAGTTAGACGGTGAAAATGTTGTACACATTTCAATAGATAAGAAAATAAATGGAAGGTAAGGGTGATGTAAACTACTAAATGGGAAGTTGCATCCAGTGTTAGTCATATTCATAGGGCGGAGATATTACATTGGAGGTCAACTTTCACTTGCATTGAAAATAGAAATAAAACATAAAATGACAAAGGAAGAGAAAGAGGGAGAGTGAAAACCTCGTAGATGGAACAGTGATAGGTAGGCATACCGATCCGTCTATTCGCGCAGTATAGGAATGCCAATATTGGAGATTTGCGATTATGCATTTTTTTGGAGGAAAAACATATTTTTATACCAAAGAGATGATATCTGAAACAATGAGGTATGTAATGGAGATTGGAATTTAATTTGGAAATGCATCGAATTGAGTAAGCATATACGACCTGACTATTTTCATTGCAGCAGACGAAGGGGTGAAATGGAAAAAATAGAAGAAATTACACATATACGAGTAGGAATCAGTGGGACATAATTTAAAATTGAAGGGTTAATGTCAATTAAGTAAACAAAATAACACGAATACATCTGAGATTTGTCTTCATTGGGTGGACTTAGTAAATGATAGCAAAAATTTGTGATTTTTTGAAATTTTTAAATGACAAACGTCTTCACAATGGTGAATTGGAACCGGTCAAAAAATGGCCGGTTGAGATCAAATATATATATTTGTTTTAGAAAATATTATGATTTTTTGTATTAAAATATTAGAAATATTTTATATATTTCTTTCAAAATAGATGCAATACTAAATAATTTGATTTATAAGAAGGATTACAACAAATAATCCTGATCAATATTTTTTATGCCGGATTTTTTGAGGCTGTAAGAAAAATTAAAATATTTATTTCTGTGTTATTGGAAAAAAATAAAAATATTTTGAATCTGAGTTATTGACCTCGGTTCAAAAATCACTTCTAGGTAATACATAAAATATTGTGATCCTTGTAATACATTTAATTTCTAAAAAGTTGTATCTATTTTTAGAAAAAATTTAATAACATTCATTTTGTCTTGATAATTTAAAAAAAAAATCAAAATAGATAACTTTTTAGAAATTAAATATACTAGAAGGACCACAATATTTTATGTATTTATCTAGAAATGACTTTTGAACCGGAATTAATAACTCATATTAATTTTTTTTTATTTTTCAATAACACACAGAAATATTTTAATTTTTCTTACAACCTCGAAAAATCCGACTAAACAATATTGATCCGGTTTATGTGCAGTTAGGAGTGTAAATAGTCGGATACGGATCGGATGGTGATCAAACCGTATCCTTATTCATCATGATTTTTCAGATACAGATATGGATCGGGTATTAAACGCTACGGATATGGATCTGATATCGGACAGATACGGATGAAGTATGAATATAATTCATATAATTAAAGATAAATTACTAATGTATATTCTAGGAAAGAATAACATCTAAATATAATGTTTCATTTATAAATTAAATTTAATATTTTTTATAATAAGTTTGTTGGTTACACAATATATTTAATATTATTAAAATATTAGTCACTAATCATGTCATAGTGTTATATTATTCATAGAAATATATATGTATATGATGCAGTGTTTTAAATAGCGCGCTATAGCGGCGCTATAGCGTTTTCCGACCAAAAAAGCTATGGCGCTATGCCCAAATAGTGCCGCTATAGCGCGCTATTCCGCGCTATAGCGCCGCTATTTGAGCATAGCGCGATTTTTTTAACCCGTACGCTATTTCGCGATAAACGCTATTTAAACCATTGATATGATGTTAATAAATTATTGGTATAAATATGTAATTTAATAATATAAGTAATTTTTTGGATTTGGATCCAGACGACATCGGATAATATCTGATTTGTTTACACCCCTAGAAGAAAAAACTCACGAAGCCTGAATGTAACAATCAAGAACACTGATCCAATTTCATTTGAAATCCGAAAGGATGAAGGGAAGAATATGAAGGAATAAGAACGTTTACCTGATGATGCTTCCTATTTGAGATTTGGATAAAGCTTATCAGCACCAATTCAATATAGGTCAGATTTTCCCAGCTTACGTCAACCTGTGATCGGCTATAAGCAGATTGTATCAACCTGAGAAATGAAGATACTAATTTGCATTTACTAATGTAATGATCTTAAACTTGAAGGTAAAAATTTCGTTAGATTCTCATTGAGGAAATATGCCGAAGCACATCCATGACATGGTTGCCATGAAATTAAGTTAAGTTGGCCTAAATTAAAGCAAGTTGAGCTGGACGAAATTGTAACATGTAAGTACAAATATGATGATAGTGGAAACCAATAGTGCTTTGTAAATTTTGACATGTAGGTTTAAATATGGTGGTAATGGCAAAAAAAATAGTCTTTGTAAAAATATGAAAATACTAATGTTCACATAATTTAAAAGTTTGAAGTGGAAAGTTTCAGTCAAAGATAACCGGAAATGACGCAGCAGCTGCTCTCCATGACCTATTACAGTTAAACAACACATTGGAAGAAATGCAAGAAACTGAAACAAATTAGCGATTTTTTTTACTCGCACTTAATTATGGCTAACAAAATCTGATTTAACTTATGTTCCTGGATACCTGCAAGAAATAATTTTGAGCAAATAATGATTAGGAATAACACAATTCTTTTTTAGTACCAGGGAAATGTAATTTTGAGCAAATAATGATTAGGAATAACACAATTCTTTTTTAGTACCAGGGAAATGTGGTAATAAGTAGGTGAAGCAGTAAGTTAAGCAAATTAAGTGCTCCTAATCGAAGGGCCCATAGGTTGATATCAAATCCTATATAATTCCACTACATTTAGTCAAATAAAATAAGAAGAGTCATCAATAGTTACAAAATTCAAATAAATTCCACATCCAAAGCAAGCGCAAATATTATAATATTGGTTACAGAACAGTTTTGAATCCTGAACTCTTGATTCATATATGACAGATAGCATTAGGCTTACCAGTACAAAGGCTAAAAGAACAATATAAGGTAGCATTAGGCAAGTAGAACTACCAACAATTGGTACAGAAGCTATTTCACACAGAAGTATTTTCATGGTAAATGCAGAACCGGCAGATACATAATATCTGACCAGAATGAACATAATATAAACAGGAAAAGCGCAATACTGGAGACTCATGGCCGAAGTTCTGTACAACCCTGTATGTACGAATATTTCTACAAGAGGGAAATTTACCTTACCGAGGGTGTGCAAAATTTAAGAGAGAAAAGGTGTCAAGATTTAATAAACGGGAGATTTTAACTGAAAGGTGTCAAAATTTGAGAAACAAAAGGGCCTAAGTAAGCAACATATTAAATGCTATACTATTTGGAGACTATATCTTAATCTGGAAAAAAAAAATAATCTTAAGAAGAAATGCAATACAAGGTAGAAAGCAGGAGATTTTAACCGAAAGGTGTCAAAATTTGAGAAACAAAAGGGCCTGAGTAAGCAACATATTAAATGTTGTACTATTTGGAGACTACATCTTAATCTGGAGAAAGCAAAATTAATCTTAAGAAGAAATGCAATACAAGGTAGAAAGCAGCTCATCGGAAAAAATAATACGAAAGTTGAAAATCATGAAGAGAGTTACGATAAAAAGAGGAAAGAATGAGCAATTGAAGAAATTCAAAAGGAAGTTTCCAGCAGACAAACACCAACACAAATAAAACAGGTACAGACTGTGTTCTGAAGAGTAAATTGCTCTACATATAACATTAAGTACAACAGAGTAAATGAGGTTAAAATTATGTAACATTTTGAATGTGATGGCTATGTAAATTTAGGTTTCTGTAGAAGCCATCCATTCCTTCTGGGGAACATTTAATTGGTAGAAATATTGCACATCGACAAGTTGAAATTTGAAAAGTTTGATATATATGTCAACCTCAAATTTTTAGGTAGAATATGGAGGAAGCATTTCTCTGTAGCTAAACAATGTACCTGCCAGTATCTTCACAACCTTGTGGTCTTGTCGGCCTGACCTCAGTTCAATATCTTCCTCTTTTCTTGCGAGTTCAAATTTTGCTGGGTCCGAAGGTAAAAATTAAGGCATCAACATTAGATTAGTACTTCTCATAAATCATTGACGTTAACATTTCAAATGGCTATCTAGGAAGAAATATTCTTCTTGGCAAGCTTTGGGAAAAGACAGGCTTGGAATGGGTTGCCTACTAATAATATGGTTTATGGAGCAAAGCCATATTTTTTATTTTTTTAGTTATAGTACGTGTCATAAAATCTCAACCTCAAAAAAAAAAAAGGGAAAGTAACTTACAAAAGTGGGAGCATAAAATTTCATCACAACTCCATCGAGATTCTCATTTGTTTCTTTCACCTGGATAATAAAAGCATCAGCAAACATGATTCAATGTGATTTGATGAATATTTGAACGAAGTTTTGACAAATTCAATGATATCATACAATACGGGACAAGTAAGAAACAATAGAAGAAGCAACGTACCAAATTGGGTTCGGTAAGTTTCCTGAAAGCTCCATCAATAATATTAGTTGTTTCTGTCACCTGGTAAAGGAAAGCATCATGAAACATGCTTGATTGTGCTTTAATGAACAATTGAACAATGTTTCCACAAATGCAACAGTAATATAAAATGCGGGTCAGCTCTGAATGGAGTGGTCTTCAGTGAATGAACACCAAACCCAGAAGAATAAAATTAGAGGGGGGGGGGGATTTGGGAACTTTCGGTTACGAGGTGTATATTGGACATAATTTTGTAAATATGTAAGGAATGGTAAGAAGGTTTGGGGAAAATAAAAATTGGTCTTAAATTCCATTTTCGAATTAATATCGTACAATTTCTGTGGGAAGACAAGAAAATAACAATAATGAAAAATGTGTCAATATTCTTCCACTTTGTTTGAAATAAACCAAGGAGTACCAAATTGACAACACAGTTGTTGACCCACTGGTACTACCTGCTGATGGTGAGAGTACAAGTAAAAAATATATATTTGAAGCAGGTGGGAAGTGCGAAATACTGGCAGAGATAGTTGGCGTGGGAAATGTTGCTGAACAATTCTGATGTATGGAGTTGGAAGCATTAGCAATTGAAATCATTACAAAGGATGTTTGCAATTACTGACATAAGTGGGACCTGTGCACCGGTATAGTTGAGGGGAACTTACCGAATAAGGAAGAAGAATACTGAGGAGACGGAGAGAAGAACAGTGTTGATAACAGTCAGGTTAGGTTGGCGGCGGAGGAGGAAAAGAGGAGAATAACCTCGACGGGGGAGGACCGAATGAAGAAAAACAGAGGAACATAAGGGAGAAATGAAGAAATTGGAGCTCCTGTAACCTCAAATTAGGAAAAATATTAGAGTTACAAATTCATAAAAATTGACCAATTTGGGCATAGAGTACCATCTGAAATGTTGAATAGAAATGAGAGATGAAATCGGATTTGAAACGAAGGAGAATCTTACCAGATGATTGAAGCGTGGGTGAGGTGACCGGTAGGTAAATCAAGAGAGAAAATCGCAGCAGAGAAAGAAGCGGGAACGCTTCTTCGTTCCCTCTCTAGGACGGCCAAACAGAGAGAGAGGTCGGAGGTGTGGGGCTCGTTGCTCAGCGACAGAGAAGGAGACGGGAGGATGGGCTCTCTGTGAAGAAATTGGAGCTCCGAAGCAGAAAAAGAGAGCGGAGAGATGGAGCGGGAACGCTTCTTCGTTCCCTCTCTAGGACGGCCAAACAGAGAGAGAGGTCGGAGGTGGGGCTCGTTGCTCAGCGACAGAGAAGGAGACGAGAGGATGGGCTCTCTGTGAACAAATTGGAGCTCCGAAGCAGAAAAAGAGAGCGAAGAGATGGAGTGAACACGCGGCCTCAAGCTGAGAGACACGCGTGGAAGAGGTAATGGAGGGAGGTATCAGAAATCGACGGCGGGATGGAAACTGAGATCCGCGCAGATTGAGCGATTTCGTATGGTGACAGTAGATGACATCATATAAACAACTATGAAGCACAGGATATGAATCAGATGGAATGGAGACAGTGTGGCACTGTTGCTAGCTACAGTAACCCCCATTGCCCTTTAATAATATATAATATACTCAATTAAAATTTATTTAATATATCATTATTCTCATGATGATGACTAAAATTACTAAATTACCCTCATTTGGTTTCTAAGTTCTAACACCCCTTCCATACTATTCTTCATAATCATGGTATAAAAAATGTGATAAATTTTATTTCGAGAGAGGAGTACAGTAATTAGTTTTGAATTGACATATGAGAAGTTATTTTTTAAGCAATTATAATTGAAAAGACAAATATATCCTTCTTCTTTTTTCAGAGCTCTTCTCCCGATTTTTTTATTAATATCCAAAAAAATAAATAAAATTTAAAAAAATATCCAAATCCCGAACAAATTTCAAAAACTATCCAAACTGGTTATCCAATAACCGGATTTTCGACAAATTTCCGGTTAATGGTTTCCCGGACTCAAAACAGTATATCCGGTTAACCATTAACATGAAAGTTATATTTTCATTTTTTTTATAATAAAAAAATCCGGTTAATGGTTAACCGGACTTGTATTTTTTTTTTTTAAGTTGTGTTTTTTTTTAAAACAGAAATTTTTTTATTTTTTTATTTTTGTATTGAAATATTAGAAATGTTGAATATATTTCTTTAAAAATAGATGAAATACAATATAATTTGATATATTAGAAAGACTGCAACAAATAACTCGGATCAATATTTTTCAGGCCGGATTTTTCACGGCTGTAAGAAAAATTAATATATTTCTTTATGTGTTATTGGAAAAAAAATAAAAATGCTTGGATTGTGAGTTATTGATCCCGGTTCAAAAATCACTTCTAGGTAATCCAGAAAATATTGTGATATTTCTAGTACATTTAATTTATTAAAAGTTGTATCTATTTTGAGAATTATTTTTGAAAAACAATCATTAAATAAATTAAAGTTTTTATTTATTTTTTCAAAAATAGATACAACTTTTAATAAATTAAATGTACTAGAAATATCACAATATTTTCTGGATTACCTAGAAGTGACTTTTGAACCGGGATCAATAACTCACAATCCAAGCATTTTTATTTTTTTCCAATAACACATAAATAAATATATTAATTTTTCTTACAGCCGCGAAAAATCCGGCCTGAAAAATATTGATCCGGATTATTTGTTGCAGTCTTTCTAATAAATTAAATTATATTGTATACCATCTATTTTTAAAGAAATATATTCAATATTTCTAATATTTCAATACAAAAAAAAAATACAAATCAAATTTCCGGTTAATGGTTAACCGGACTATTTCAAAGGGTCCGGGAAATGGTTAACCGGAAAATTGATTTGAGTCCGGTTACTGGTTAACGGTTTGAGTAATTTTGCAATTTTAATAGCTAGTTGGTTATTTTTTGGATATATATAAAAAAATCGGGCTCTTCTCTCTTCTCAGCTTATAATCTGTGGCAGAGTCACATTCAATCAGAAATAGACAACATGCAATTGTCTATCTCTAGATTTTAAATATCGAGTATATGTTCATGTATAATCAGATTGTTGCTTATTTTCGGGCAACGCAAAATTTGAATTGATTAAATTATCCTATTTCGCAATCAACTAGTCACATCAGCAATTTTGTTTGCCTACTCTTGTAAAAATTATGACCACGACCTTGTCAAGTTTTGTAAGTTTTGTAAAATATGAAGAACAGTTGCATAGACAAAAAAAAAAAAACGTTGGACGAGCTGAAATGGAGCTCTCCATTTCAAATGGTAAAGGAGACTTGTTGAAGTTGGACATCGTATGGCTGAAATCAGCAATAGTTTTTTTTAAAAAAAAAAAAAAAATCAAAGCTGTGTGACTGTGTGAGTGTTAGAGGAAGCTTCCAAACTCTAAAAAACAAAAAAAATAACAATTTGTTGGCGTCATTCAAACAAGTATGCAGAGATGGTGGATTTTATATAGAAAGTTGGAAGGTAAGCTACGTTCTCCGTAAGAATCTAATCAAACAATTAAACAAATCTGAAATCTGAACTTTTTTTTTGAGAAAAAGTCCTTAATAATAAGCAGAATGTCTCTTACAGTAATAATAATAAAAAAAATCTGATTAGGTAACCTACGGAAATAAGCAGAAACAACCCTAGAAACATGAAAATTTAAAATACTCTCCTACAGCCTTGTTTTGCTGGCGTACACTTTCCTTGTGTTGAGAAAGAAAGCTAATCTTCTTTTAGCTGTGATTTGTTCTTGTCTGAAATCCGAACTTGCAATCGAAGATTATGCAAAAAGCGAATGGAAAATTTGCTTGTCATAGTCCGTGATGGACCAACTAGAGAAAGTCGTGGACACGACAATTTTCATTATTAGTAAATACCAAATAGAATATGAATTGAGTTTAAAGAATTTGTATCCCCTCGGGTAACTTGGGAAATTGCAGGGAAAATAGGACGCTGATAACAGTCCCCGCACCCTCCACCCCGCAAAAAACCCCGCACAAAATGACAAAAATAATGACTGGACAAGTAAATCATGCGGGTAAAATGCGAGTATTTAACATTGATATGTAAACTGTTAACACTAACACATTGAAGTATTAATCATTAAGAAGTGAACTCAATTTTTTAATACCAATTTTGTCGATCCATTATCCCCGCACAACAATCCCTTCATTTTTCGTTTTGTCCCCGCACAACTCTATGGTCCCGGAACTTCTTGGCCCAAACTTCATAAGTCGGTACTATAAAAATGTTTTCTAGATAACTCATGGCCCAAATTTGTGGGCCGATACAAATCCAACTCGAACATTCTCTAATAAATTCAAAAGTTGCCTTAACTACTCTGAGATTCGTGCTACTTCGAGATTACGAGAGATGTTACTTCTCAGAGATCGAAACGTTTTCTCGAATAACGAAAAAGTTAATCTGGACGAAAATCGATTCTAACCATCGTCGAATTATAATTGATATGCACCTCTCTGGAGGGAGACGAAGCGACGCTTCGAACTCTCTATAAATACTATCTTACAACAAGGCATAGTACAACACTATACAAAGATAAATACTACTTAACGTATGGCTGCCATCAAGGAAGAACCAGAAGTGATCAACGCCGCACCCCAACCATTCGTGCCTCTTCCCAGGGTACCACCAGGGTTTGAGAAGTATCTCAGGAGAAGCTGGCCGTGGCCACCGCGGCAAAAGCCAAGACGAAGTCCAAGGGGCCATCCTGAAGCAAAGCCCTACATCCGTAGGGCCAAGCGTCTGCCACCGCGTTCCGTTCATCCAAAAGACGAGCCATGAACTGGTCTTTAATTAGATTTTTAGTGTCAACTATGTTTTGTTTTACTTGCTATTGGTTTTTTGCAATTTTGTTTGTTTCATTTTGTGTTACCTGGAACTTTTGCTAAATGCATGTTATCATTGTTTAATATATTACGATTCTGTAATCTGTTGTGTGCTGTTTCAAATTCTCATTTATGCTTTCAAATAGTTAACTACCAAATAGTGCGTAAGGATAAATACTAAATAACGTAAAAATTGAACTTTCAATGAATAATGATAAATACTTGCTTGTCAACGTAAAAAATTAAAAACTCTGAAATTTGAAGATAAACAGTTGTGCCTTTAAAGTTAAATACTTCGATACTTAAAGATAAACACTAAGAAATTAAAAATAGTTATTGAATTGAAACTTATCATCATCAAATAGCTGTTAACGCTAACAAATAATTTTTCATAAAATTTGAAACTTATCATTATCTAGAATAAATACTAAATAACATAAAAGTACAACCTTCAATTGTAGAAGGATAAATACTATGCTGTCAACATAAACCTAACAACTCTGAAATTTAAAGGTAAACACTTGTATGTTTGAAGATAAATACTTCGATGCTTAAACATAAACACTATGAAATTGAATATAAATACTTGTCAAATTAAAGTATATACGCGGGGATGAAGATGCTTCAAATCACAAATATATGCGGGGAAACTGTTAATTGCGGGGTCCACTATATCGTTAATTAGTCAATTATTCTGCGGGGAAAAGGGGGGGACAAGGTTGAGGGGATTGTTATAATTATTCGGAAAAATAACAGTCTAATTAGTCTCAGCCGAATAAAAACGAAATCTGTACATTTTGTAAAAATGGAAAATATGTTTTTAAATAACAGTCTGAATTTTCTAATTGTATTTGGAGAATACGAATTTAAGTTTCAATGACTCATGTTTTTCATATTTTAATTGTGCCTCACATTTTTTTTTTTCTATTTTAAAGTTTAAAGAGTCGTTTCAAACTGTTCAATATGATCTTCATATCAAAATGTACTTTAAGACTAAATCTTTTTATGTTTTTTTTACCTTTTTTTAGATAAGTATAAAATCACTATCTTTTTATGTTTCAAAATTTTATAAAAAAAAAGTGATTTTGTATTTATCTAAAAAATAGTAAATCTTTCCAAAAAAAAATTAAGTACGTTAAAATATGGAGGCCGTGTTGAGATGTTTCGATTAATATTTAGACTTTAAATAAAAATAAAAAAGATATGAACCACGATTGAAACGTGCAAGAGATATGTGAACTCGTAGAATAGATACTATTGTATTGTATGGAGAAAAGACTAGCAATGAAGAGAGAATCTTTTGATTTTTCTTTTCTCAATTAAAGGTAAACCAGTAATTTTCTAAATAGATAATGATAGTTAATATATTAATATATATGTGATGGACAAATAAGAAATACTTGCAATAGTTGAGGGGAACTACGAAACAATGAAAAGTAGAAGAATAAAATACTTAATGAAAAATCAAAGGTACAGAAGATATTAAATCAAAATTTATTTTAAATTAGTATGATGTCTGAGAGAATAAGAATCTATTTTTTTTTTTTAAAAAGTGGGTTATATACCTATATCCATTAGTTTCATATGAAACATAACAGTTCAATTACAAAATTCGACAATAAGCATTTGTCTCGTACAAATAATAAAAATTAGTACGATGTCCGAGAGCATAAGAATCTTTTTTTTTTTTTTTAATAAAAGTAGGTTATATACCTATATCCATTAGTTTCATATGAAACCTAATAGTTCAATTACAAAATTCAACAATAAGGGAGAATTCATCACTGCTACAGTTAACAAAAGATTAAGGATAGAAAGTTCAATTAACATAACAACAAGCATATCAGAATTAAGTAGAAAACTAAAGGTATTACAAAACATAGTTACTCTCAATACGACTACTATCTAAAGCATCATCACAAGAAAAAAAAAGTAGCAGCTTGAATCAAAAGAGTCTAAGGGAGAAACAAAAGTTGGAGGAAGCAATCCAATAGTTCTATCAATTTCTTGGTAGGCAGCCCGGTCAGTCATATAATTCTCCAAAATATCGAAGTCTGAAATCTCTATAATAGTGTCTAATTGATTCAAAAGATCAACATCAAAAGACAATAAATAAGAATCTATTATACACATTTTATGTACGTAGTTTGCTTATATATATAATGTCTCATTGATTTTATGTAGTATGTTTTAATCCTATAAGAGACAACATCGAATTGCAACTTAATTGATTTCTACATAAAATTAATGAGACATTATATATATAAACAAACTACGTGCATAAAATGTGTATAATAGATTCTTATTTATTGTCGTTTGATGTTGATCTTTTGCATAAGTTAGACACTATCTTTCACACTACGAATGTACTTCTATGCATTAATGCATCCAACAATAAGAGCCAAATATTTCCCTAAATATCAGTATCTCGCAAGTTATAAAAAATAATTTCTTAGTACATTAAAAACTTTATGATTATCTCTTATTGCAGCAAGATATGTATTTTATGTCACGCTAAGAATTTTAACAATTATATCTTAAAAAATTTGAATTAACTACATTTTGCAATTCATTCTAGTTTCAATTTAAAAAAAAATAAAGTATCAGTATATAATTTTTTTTTCATCCTTGTAATTTATTTTTTACATTCATGTAAGACAATTTCAAGTGATGACAAATTGGTAATAAATTACACTTATTAAATTTGCAATTCTTTATCATCCTTATAATAATTAGTTCTTGCAATTGGGATGGCGATGCTCCCAGTTAATTTCATATTATCGTCATTCCTGTAAATAATTTCAATTTCAATTGTGGATTAGTAATTTACACTTTTAAGTTTTATATACCTGCAAATGACAATTATCAAAATTTGCAATATGATGCGGCAACTTATAATGGAAGGAGATATCTTTCACACTTGAAATTTTGTTTAATAGCCGCTGTCAAATTTTTTTATAAAAAAAAATTGTTTAATATTGAATCACCTTTTGGTCCAGAAAGTAGGCTGTTACTGTTGCTTGAAACTACAAATCAAACCAATAAAGATTTAGCCCGATTTTTTTATTTATATCCAAAAAATAAATAAAATTTAAAAAATATCCAAATTCCTACTAAAATTCGAAATTTACCCAAACCGGTTATCCAATAACCGAACTTAAGAAATATAACCGGTTAATCACTAACCGGAAAATTGTTGTTGTTTTTTTTAAAAAAAAAACAGAAATTTCTATTTTTTTATTTTTTGTATTAAAATATTAGAAATTTTTGATATATTTCTTTGAAAATAGATGGAATACAATATAATTTGATTTATTAGAAAGACTGTAACAAATAATCCGGATCAATATTTTTCAGGCCGGATTTTTCGCGACTGTAAAAAAAATTAATATATTTCTTTATGTGTTATTGGAAAAAAAATAAAAATGTTTAGATTCTGAGTTATTGATCCCGGTTCAAAAGTCACTTCTAGGTAATCTAGAAAATATTGTGATCCATCTAGTACATTTAATTAATAAAAAGTTGTATCTATTTTTGAAAAAGAAAACAAAAACTTTAATTTATTTAATGATTATTTTTCAAAAAGAATTCTCAAAATAGATACAACTTTTTATTAATTAAATGTACTAGATGGATCACAATATTTTCTAGATTACCTAGAAGTGACTTTTGAACCGGGATCAATAACTCAGAATCTAAGCATTTTTATTTTTTTCCAATAGCACATAAAGAAATATATTAATTTTTCTTACAGCAGCGAAAAATCTGGCATGAAAAATATTGATCCGGGTTATTTGTTGCAGTCTTTCTAATAAATCAAATTATATTGTATTCCATCTATTTTCAAAGAAATATATTCAACATTTCTAATATTTTAATACAAAAAAATAAAAAATAATTTCTGTTTAAAAAAAAAAGAAAAAAAAAGAAGCAAAATGCACAAATCCGGTTAACCAATAACCGGACTCAAATCAAATTTCCAGTTAATGGTTAACCAGACTATTTCAACGGGTTCGGGAAATGGAGGACCGGAAATTTGATTTGAGTCCGGTTTCTGGTTAACCGGTTTGGGTAGTTTTGCAATTTCAACAGCTAGTTGGTTATTTTTTAAAATTTTATTTATTTTTTTGGATATATATATAAAAAAAACGGGATTTAGCCGGCCAGTACTTTCGCACCGGGTAAAGGAAGGTTGGACTTAGATGGTAAGTAGGCATTTAAAATTATTTATTATATGGAAATTTTATAACAATATTTTAGACTTTTTGTCCATCTTTGTTGATTGATTCTAATTTTGTAATGAGGAGGGTTCAAATGCCTCCATTTTTTGTGCCTCCATCATGCCTCTATTTTTTAAAACTTTAATAACTCAAGATTTAAATCTTAAAAGTCAAAATAAAACCGTTAGATGTGATCTATGTTATTTTCTCTATGTGCTCATAAAAAATTGTCACATTTCAATTTTGTTTTTATGTGAATCAATAAGTTCAAAAATCAACGTCTAGAAATGATCCAAATTAGTGCATTTTTTACAAGCTCTTGATGACAATCAAAATAAAATTGAAATGTCATAATTTTTTACATGTGCATAGATAAAATGATGTAGATCATATCCAACGGTGTTATTTTGATTTTTAAGTTTTAAATTTTGAATTATTAAAGTTTTAAAAAATGGAGGCGTGGTGGAGGCACAAAAAATGGAGGCATTTGAACCCTCCTCTTTTGTAATTAGGATTTATCTGATTTTTTTTGTTGTCAAAATTGTCGGGAATTTAAATAGAGGCTTCAAATTTTGCTGAATTGCAAGTGTAGCAATGACAAGAAAAATGCTCTAATGATTTTAACATGTTGAGATTTTAAATGCAGGACGTGTATGTACTATGTACATTTATATATTTTCTATTTAAGGGAAAAAGAGGGTTATTTCTGCATAATAGACTAGATTAGTTCCTTAATTTGTTAAAATAAAACAAAACAAAATAATAGGTTTAAATGTTCAGAAGTATAATTCCATAATTTTACAGTCTATAATTTAAGTCAGTAATATTCTAATTATGTTTTAGTGAATATTTTATGTCATTTGGAATTACTATCAAGTTTATGTTAAAAGTCAAGTTGGCTGCCGTTGCCAAGGTTTAAAAAAAAAGTTTATGTCAAGAGCATCATGCATTTCATATACAATTGTTTATTTATTAGTGGAATCGTCAATCATTGCATGGTTTAGGTTAATATATAATAGTGATCCTTAGGGCTTAGAATTGTATTTTGATTATGTTTTTTTGTTAGCGCTTAGTGTTGGATTTTGTAACAAATTTGAATATTAGTTCATATATTGTACTTGCTTATTTATATACCGTGTTGTTTTTATTAATAGTATATAATGACTAGGAAAGAGATGGCGGTAGAGATAGAAGAGTTAGGCTGGGGTGCTATGGATAGCATAGTGGCCTCTATGCTACGGCTCAATATTCGAGTTTTCAAAATCCAAACGGTCGATCCGAACCGTTCATCTTATTCTCCATATTAATATCTGCTTGGAGACCAAATTTTACATTTTTCTGAATTTTTTTACTATTTATTAAGTATTTTACAAAATTATTGATCCAACGGTGGCTGCACAAAACAGTAAAACCGTTGGATTAACGATTTTCAAAGTGGCTTAATAAATAGTAAAAAAATTCAGAAAATTATAAAATTTGGTCTCCAAGCAGATATTAATATGGAGAATAAGATGAACGGTTCGGATCGACCGTTTGGATTTTGAAAACTCGAATATTGAGCCGTAGCATAGAGGCCACTATGCTATCCATAGCACCCCAGCCTAACTCGAGATAGAACTAAGATAAGATGTCATCAAATCTAACACAATAAAACATCAAACAAGTTGATCGTGGTACAGCAGCCGAGGCCCAATTGCTCTACTTGCATGTTCGATTTTTTTTTTTAAATAGTATTCATTGAAATTATTTCAACAGAATAAGTCTTCTTTGAACGGATTTTCGAAAACTAGCCTTCACCGATCCCTAGAATCGGTGGAGCAAAAAAAACCCCATCTACACCGGTCCTAGGGACCAGTGGAGTCAGTTTTACACCAACGGATAGCCTCGCCACAAAAGATCTCTCATCTATACCTCCACTGATCCCTAGGACCGGTGAAGCCTTGATTTCAATTTTTTAACACCACAGCTTTGAGATTTCTCCTTTGGAAAGTGTGTTTTTTTTTTTTTTTTTTTTTTTTTTTTTTGAGCTGAAATCTTTGGAAAGTGTTGCTGATCATCATGCTTTATGGTCTGTGCTATTATGCTTTATGCCTAGACCTAGATCCAACCTATCAAATCTCACAAGATCCTGTTCGCCCAGAAATTTTTTAACACCATAGCATAGCTTTGAGATATCTCAAAATATAAATATTAAAAAAGAGATTCCAAAAAGTCACGCAGGGGGCAGTATTATTTAAACGGTTGAGATGTGAATTCAAGCCTACACCGGTCCTGTGGACCAGTGGAGATGATTTTTCAAGCTACACTGATCCACAGGATCGGTGTAGGTTTTGATGTGGTCTTTGGTGCAGCATATCTGTGGCGAGGTAAATGTTGACTCCACCGGTCCCTAGGAACGGTGTAGGTGGGTTTTTTTTTTTCTCCACCGATCCTAGGAATCGGTGGAGGCTAGTTTTCGAAAATCCGCCTAAACAAGGCTTGTTCCATTGAAATAATTTAAAGGAATACTATTTTAAAAAAAAAAATCTGCATGTTCGATGAGGTGTATCGCATTTAAAAATTAATTAAAAAAAGAAGAAGATAAATCTAATGTTTTTTAAAAGATAAATTATTTCTAAATGTGCATAATTTTTACCAACCTTTTGTTGTTGCTTTTTGTCACACCCCGCGGCCACGGGTCGTAACAGTCCCCCGCCGTAAGCATACAACGCCGTGTATGCTTACAAGGCTACTCACATTTCAAACCAAACAACAAGTAATTCAAACAAGTTTCTAATATATATATCAGAGTACACAGTCTGGTCAGCATATAATACAACAAAAGTATCTCATCCGGATACCAACCACGAGGCCTACCCTAAATCTATACAACAAAAGATATCTAGGGTCATATACTGGTAAGCTACTAAGGCCTACTACTCTCGTGCCTCTCCGGAATCAGTCGCACCAATACCTGTAAAATAACGGGGAAGGTGGGGGTGAGAATAAATTCTCAGTGCGAATTTGCCACATTTGAATTATTGGACTTGCAATCAAACTCTATATTCAATAATGAAACCCAAACAACAACAATGCAAACAGTTATATAAGAAAACATAAATAACAGAATGCCACTGCTCGACAACAGTTAATCAACCTGAAACACAGTTTACGGAATTTCCAAGATGAATCTCAAACACAACATATAATTTGGCTTAAC
Source organism: Carex rostrata (assembly GCF_964058835.1). Classification (NCBI taxonomy): domain Eukaryota; kingdom Viridiplantae; phylum Streptophyta; class Magnoliopsida; order Poales; family Cyperaceae; genus Carex; species Carex rostrata. The sequence goes on from NC_135935.1 coordinate 3,513,054, forward strand.
TCGATTCCTAACTCAGTTCAGTAGGGCTTGTAGCAATTACAGATGTTCTTTCGAGCTGAACCTTTATTAAACCCACATCTGTAGGGTTACTGACACCTACAGATGGCCAACCGCTGGACCCTTTATCTGACACCCATCTGCAACCGCTTGGCTTAACAGTTTATTAAGGTCTGGTTCAAATCATGTAAAGAAAATCCACTTTAGAATCGTTTCCAATATTCGTCATATTCAATCGACCGTTCAAATGCATTAACACGTAGGAAAATGCTACCGAGCCATAGACGTTACACAAGTCAACCACGATTTCCAATCACACATCTCATAACATAATCACCCTCCCTCGTCCCAACCGGTACTGGGAATATCGAGGGCCGTTCACCTAAGGCCATTTAGGATCCTGGGAATCCAAGTCAGCATACAGCCCGACTTGGCAAATTCATTGGATCCAAGTGCTTAACTTCGTAAATCCATTCACATACATTCACATACACAGTTCGTGGTGACTTTCAATCAAAATCAGATCACAATAGATCAACATAACCTATAACCATACCAGCATGCAAATCATTCAATTCAGATCAATTCGAGCTTAATTTAATTGGGCTATGCAAATGCTCTACGCAATTCAGTGATGCAATCAAGGATATTCAACATGACAAACGAATACACAGTTTAATTCCTGAAAATAAAGTATCAAACAAGTCCAAGAATCCCGCACCTGTTTGACGAGCGTACCGCTTAAGCTAAGGATCGGACGTCTCGTATGGTCTCGCAAGTTCTTGCTCGACCGAGCCTACACCTATATCATACGTATACTTGGTTTAATTCGGGTTCAGTGGTCTATACGTTTACTTAGGGTTGGTACAGTCCCAAATCAATTCTTTTCGGATCCTTCTTTATTACCAAAATCCTCTAAAACTACACAAAATCTCATCTAGGTCCTCTGGACCATACAACTCTCCATTTGGTGACCATCAATCACCGTTTCACTACTTTGGTTCTCGGTTCATTTCAATTTACCATTTGGTTAACCCTAATTTGGTCAAAACCTCAAATCAGCCGTTAAATGTTCTAGAAATTCACGATCAGGAGGCAACCCTACCGATTACAAGTCTAATTGGTCGGGTTAAGCAAATCAAATCACGATTATGCCAACTTTCAATTTTGGCACGAAACCCTAGAAATCAGATTTCATAAATCGGAAGAAATCGGGAAAAAGAATGACAAACAAACTAGTAAGAAGTGTAGAGGAACTAGTCCTCGAGCAATTCGAACACAAATCTCGGGTTTAAAACGAGAATCTGAGAAATCGAGAAAATTCGAGGTTTCGAAAGTAACAAGGAGAGAAAGAAATACCAATTAGAAGGGTTCGGAGAGATCCTCGGCTGCTTTCTCGGTTCCAGACTCGATTTCTCGCAACAATCGGGAGTCTGAACGAAACGGAAACTCACGGGATCTTTTCCTTCTCTCTTAACCGAAATTCACTTGAAAATGGGGAAAATGGTGAAGTGAGAGAGAGAGAAGGTTTAATTTGGGTTTTAGGGTTAAAATTACCCTGAATGCGGATTAGCCAATCCGCACTGCGGGTGACTTAATCCGCACTCGAGACTTAGTCGGTTGTCAGCCGAATCCAGGAAAAGTCCGAGCCTACTGCGGATGAACCTGATCCGCACTGCGGTTCACCCTCATCCGCACTCACTACTTAGCCGATTTCAGGAAAAATTCAGTGCAATACAGAAATTCATGAGTGCGGCTAAACTCATCCGCACTGCGGATCCCTCACCCGCACTCACTACTTAGTCATTTTTTTGGCAAAATTCCAGAAAAAGCCTGAGCCACTGCGGATGGCTTCCACCCGCACTGCGGTCAACCTAATCCGCACTGGGGCTATAAAATTCCGAAATCTCAAAATTTCGACGCGGTTTCAATTCACAATTAACTTACTTATTTAGGGGAACCTTAATTAAGGTTTAAACTTCCATTTTATTAACATGATTTATCGATTCTTTCTTTTAAATCATTCGAATTTAATTGTAAAAATTTCATAACGTAACACTTTTAAATCCATAAGTAGTCCAACGCATGCTTGAACAAGCACCTTGCAAAATAATCAAAATCAGACATTGACTTATATGGGGCACTGTAATTTTCTATGGTATAAAGAAAACATTAATCTAGATCCCACCAAATTTAATATCTGACTATGGTATGACGCTGACAATAATTAATGAGACTGGAGAGAAATTTCTTCTGTTGGTGTCTCTTTTTTTTCTCTTCTTGTGTTTTTTTAAATGGTATAAACAGACATGGATCTAAGACTTGGCGAAACCGTAATTTTTAAATATATCATATCTAAAAAAAATTCAAATAATTATATTTTTTGAAAAATTCGAATTTTGACACAGTCACATTCTCTAAGTGTGGCCACTTTTATGGAGGGACGCATCTCCGGAGATGCGGACAATAATTATCTCAATTCAAAGCAAAAGATAGGCGCATCTTTAATTTTTACGAGTCGCTACACAGTGATATTGGTCAACACTTGCCGCAGATGATATGGACTCTATCTGCTTCGATTATGCCCATTTGTCTGAGAATTTTTTATTCATAGTAATTATAAAAAAGAGATGTACGGAAAGAGATAGAGTACCTCGTTTTTAACTAATATAGTAAGATTATCAGCATGGATCACGATCCATATTTTATGGATCTAAGGCAATGTTCATGATCCATTTTTTTTTAAAACTTAGACTGCAGTTTTAAACCGTTTTACAAAAAAAAAAAAGATGGATCGTTGTCAATGCCCACGATCCATAAAAAGTTGAATCGTAATTCGTACTGACGATCTTACTATTATTATTGGAAAACAAGGTACTCTATCTATTTCTGTACATCTCTTTTTTATAATTACTATGAATAAAAAATTCCCCATTTGTCTACTCTAAACCATGGAAATAAATCTGCTGTGATTTCAAAGATCCGCAAGACTGCGAGTCCCTGCGATACCAAATTCCTCTCATTTTTTGAATGTATGGATCTCAAGAGCATTTATTCTTTATGTATGAATTTCAAAAAAAATGAAAAGAGAAATTTCAAATCGCAGGTCCTGAGATTTTTTGGAATCGCGCCAGTTTTATTTTCCTAAACCATACCAACCATTTGAGTTCTGAAAGTCTAACTATTTCCTGATTAGAATTTACAAAAGTAAACCCACCTCTTAGATACTCTGGAAAGTCGCTAATTTGTAATCAATTCTTTACTTAATTTGAAGAAACATGTACAATTACATTGCACTTCGCCTTTATTATTTATGGATAAAAAAAAGTCTTAGCTTCGCAATATCTTTGAAAATAAATAAAAGAAATGATTCGTTGTAGTGATCTAACTAGACCGATAAATAGAGAAAGCTTGCAAGAAAAGGCAACAATTGATGGAATAAATTATAGCAATATCTGTATCTCCGTACTCGTCAATCTTTATCAATATTTATATCTAGTCGATGACTTTAATTATCAGCTTGTGATTTTTTCCCAGCACAAGTCCGTTTCTTTTCCCAAATTTGAAATGTTCTTCCAAACTCATGCCCCGCATGGGTCTCTTTCGGGAGATGATATTCACACTACTGAATTTGTAATTAACACAACAGAACTTAAAATTTAATATTGATTGACAAGTATGCCCTTATTAGTCCAGCAGTTATGACGTTTGTCATACTAAATTAGTACATCTTTAGTTTTCTTTTTATTTATTTTTTCTTTTGCTTATGTTTCCTTTTATTTCAATCGAATAAAATAAAGAGAACTTTATACTGTTTCATAGTAATTAGATCCTTTTGATTTTTTTTATTAAATATTTTAATTTTCCTAGTTAATATGCACAGAACAAAATAACTATTAAAGTGAGAAAACAAAAATTGCATGGTAGTGAAATATCAAATTAAAAAAAAAAAGAACTAACTGATGCACAATATAATAGTTATCTAACAATGATATCAGTTGGACAAAAATCAAGTTAACTACACAATTATAATAATAAGAAAAGAGAAATATTTTTTGCAACAATTATAGTTATTTTTTCTTTAATCAATAAAATTTCCAAGCGATTCTTTTTTAAGTCGAGTAATTAATTTAATTATGTTTTGTTCTCATTTCCACAAAAAAAAAATTCAAACCTCAAATGTTAGATGGAATAGGAAAAAGGAACTTCTACAAAATATACTGATTAATTCTTTGCACAAAACATAAATTTTAATTCATTTTATATTATTTTCATTGATTATATTCAAATTCAATTCATGAATTGAACTTGATTTTGGTCCAGTTGATTTTATTATTCCATAACCATTATACTTTTCATTAACTAGTTCTTTTATTTAATTTTATATTCCACTGCGATGCAACTTTTTATTTCTCGTGTGAGTCGCGTTATTCTTTTGTTTGGTGCATATTAACTTGGAGAATTAAATGTTTAATAAAAAATAATCAAAATGAAAATAGTATCAAGAGTTCTATTTATTTTGTTAGATTGAATAAAAGGAAACTACAGCTGTGCTAATTTGGTATGAGATGGCAATAATTGCTAGATTAAGTTTTTAAGTAGGGGCATATTTGTCAATTAATTTTAAATTTTATGATGTGTTGTGTTAATAACAAATTTAGTAGTGTGAATATGAGCTCCCGTCTCTTTCATACCCCAACTATTGACCTTCTCTTCACAAGTTTTGAAATTCAAAATACAAAAATCAAACTACTGCTATTTATAAATAGTAATTTTAATGTACATTTAAATTTATGATGTATATTATATTTTAATATAAGAGGGTTCAAATGCCTTCATTTTTTGTCTCTATTATGTCTTTATTTTTAGAACGACAATTATTTAAAAGTTAGAACTTAAATGTCAAAATAAAACTATTTGATATGATCTATATTATTTTGTCTATGCACATGCGGGTTTTAGATCTAATAGACGTAACGAAATAAATCTGATAGACGTGTTTTAGATCACTTTTTTCTACACACATAAAAATTACGGTCTTTCAATCTTGTTTTAATTAAACCAATAAATTTTAAAAATAAAATATATATTAAATAAAAGAAAATAACATATAGAAATTGTCCACCGAAATTTTTATAAATATTAAAAAAAATACAAAACTTAAATAATTGAGTTTGAAATAATTCTTCAGAAAAAAGCCTGGATTCGGAGAATTATTCTTCAGGTCAGACAGATTTGGAATTATTTCGATTTTGAGTGCAAAATGTTAAATTTGTTATTTTTTTAAGAGTAAAGATGTTGTCCCCCTTGAATCTGTCCCCTATCTGTCCCCCTAACAACTTTCCTTTTTTGTTCCCTTACGTGGTCAAAACCCACCCTCTTCAATCTTCAATCTTCTCACGTGGCGAGGAGAGCGTGGTGCACCGTCGAGATCCGGCAAGGAGAGCGTGGTGCACCGTCGAGATCTGACAAGGAGAGCATGGTGCACCGTCAAGATTCGGCGGAGAGAGCGTGGTGCACCATTGGAGGGGGTCCATGCTAGCCCAGCGAAGGTTGTCATAATGCAACATATGAATACTTCATTAGTTAGATATGAATACTTCAGTTGTTAGATATGCGTACTTCATGTTACATATGAATACTTCTTGGAAGAGGTGGGATGAGAGAGATGAATCTGACTTTGAATTTTGAATTGTATAAATTATTTTGAACATGTATGAATACTTCGTAATCGTCAGTATGAATACTTCTTGGAAGAGGTGGGGTGAGAGATGAATCTGACTTTGAATTGTATAAATTATTTCAAACATGTATGAATACTTCATAATCGTCAGTATGAATACTTCATTTGTTTAGATATGAATACTTCTATATTTAGATATGAATAATATATAGTTTCGCTGTAGTGGTCCCCAATCTTGGCAAATGTCGCTTTCAGACGATTGCGGTCCCCAATCCAGGCTGTCACAAGACGTCAGCGGTCCCCCTGGTTGTTACTGGTCCCCTCCAGCTTGTGTTTACATATGACAAATGGTTCTGATAATAAGTATGAATACTATAAATTCGTAGGTATGAATACTATACGTTTTGACTATTAATAAGATAGCATTAATCTTGCTCTTTGGTGGTAGTTAGCACGTTTTAACTATTTTTTTTGTCTTTTAGTGCGGAGGACAGATAGGGGACTGTTAGTCGATCCCTTTTTTTAATATTAAGGAATTGTCCATATAAGTTAATATCTATAAATTCGTGATGCTAACAAGAGAAAATCATAATGCTGTAATTTCTTACGTATATACAAAATGCCAATAATCATATCCAACGATTTTATACTAACCTTTAGGAATTGACAGGCTTTTTTTTTTTTTTTTTCCTCTGTTGGAGCACGGTTTTCTGCTGAAATCGACGTTGTCACTGGTCTCTACTCTTCTCTCCTATCTTGGTACGAATATGTTAATGCACTGAATTAGCTGAGTCCAAAAATATTAAATGGCTGAGTGAATATGAAGGTTAATATAATTTGTTCTCCAAGCATATTATAATATGGTGATCAGTGATCATGTTGATTGTTTGGACTTTGAAAACGGAGATAAGAATGTGAGGCATGATTGGGGCACAAAAACAAGAGGGCATTTTAACCCTATTCATCTTTACGTTGCTTTGTTTCATATGAATTTTTTTGTTTTTTTTTAATTGCATGTGCACCTTCATCTGAATTATGACTTCAGAATTTGCACTTGGATCTCCTTAAAAGTATTTCCTTCTTATCTTCAATATAGTAGTGCCCATTTTCGTGAGGTTTTACTTACAGGTACTAGACTTTGGCTGGTTCCTTTTCTTTTTTTATGTTTATAGGAGAAGATGCCAGACCAGTCAGCGAAGCGATTTTCCATGATAATAAATTTAATCAAATCCCTAGATAGTTCAGTACAGGGACTACAAGATAATTCCCCCGTGCGGAAGAGGCATCCCCGCTCTGTATTAAAAAAAGTTTCCACTCTACTGGAAAAGGCGCCGTGGCAATTCATACCTGATATCGTGTCCATTGTACCAAAGCTGGTTGACCCAGCTGATCATACTACTGCTGCATCTTTGATACTTAGCCAGGTGGCCCATAAATTGGATTTGGAGCAAGTCATGAAAGAATTGCTGCAGGTGGCCCATAAAGTGGAGGATGATAATGTGAGGCTCGAGGAGGAGAAGAAAGCTGAAGTTGCCAGGTTTGAGCAGGAGAAGGAGCTCTTGAAGAAGAGGGCTGCTGATTCTGAGGCAGCCTGCAACCTCTTAAAGGTACTCTTTCCTCTCTCTAAATGTATATATAGACACACACACACACACACAAATTTGGTGCCTGGTTGTGCTAGTATCGTTCAGTGTATTTCAACACTTAAAATAATTTTTGTTTCCAGAATATAAGCCTCTATTCTTCTCTATTTTAGTCTTGACCCTCTCTAAATTTTTTTTTTCAAGGAGGAGAAGAAAGCTGAAGCTGCCAGGTTTGAGCAGGAGAAGGAGCTCTTGAAGAAGAGGGCTGCTGATTCTGAGGCAGCCTGCAACCTCTTAAAGGTACTCTTTCCTCTCTCTAAATGTATATATAGACACACACACACACACACACAAATTTGGTGCCTGGTTGTGCTAGTATCGTTCAGTGTATTTCAACACTTAAAATAATTTTTGTTTCCAGAATATAAGCCTCTATTCTTCTCTATTTTAGTCTTAACCCTCTCTAAATTTTTTTTTCAAGGAGGAGAAGAAAGCTGAAGCTGCCAGGTTTGAGCAGGAGGAGGAGCTCTTGAAGAAGAGGGCTGCTGATTCTGAGGCAGCCTGCAACCTCTTAAAGGTACTCTTTCCTCTCTCTAAATGTATATATAGACACACACACACACAAATTTGGTGCCTGGTTGTACTAGTATGAGTTCAGTGTATTTCAACACTTGACATAATTTTTTTTTCCAGAATATAAGCCTCTATTCTTCTCTATTTTAGTCTTAACCCTCTCTATTCTACTCTACACTAGAATAAGAATCTCTATTCCAGATCTACATCCTTATTATTACCCTTAATTCTCTCAAAATCTGAAAAATATTACCCTATTCTTCTATTCTTACAGATCTATTCTCTTTATTCCCTGTTGTCTCATCTCTATTCGACAGATATCAGTTAATGCAGAGTCTTGTTGCTATTATGAGTCTTGTTTTACCAGTTGTTAGTCTGCTAGGAACAGTTATGGTTTTGTTCGTATTGGACAAATTTTTTTAGTTATTTCACTATGATGTGCCAGTCTACATGATGTTGCCACCTATAGTTAAAATGACAATACTGTTAGTACTGGTTAATGAACCAACTTGGGTCTTGTAGCTCATTACTTGTAAACAAAGATAATAATTAGTTGATACTATTTTTATTTCCTAGGTTATTCTTTTATATGAAAATTTATTTTTCTTTTTCCTTTTTTCTCTGTCTGACTTGAAGGAGGAGAAGGACCAATTTGCCATTCAACAAGAGAACTTATTAAAAGAGATACACATGAAGGAGATCAAGCTTGATTTGCTAAAAACAAAGAATAATATGCTAAAAAAACCGAAGGAATGGTCTCTTTTAGATTTCCAGGCAAGTATATATTAGATTAAATATAGACTTTTGATCCTTGACGACATTTTTATGACTTTTAAGGGTCAATAAGATGGAACAGAGAAAAATAGAATTTGATCGCATGAGGGTTAATCGCAACATAAATGAAATCTTATGGGTCAAAATTGCTGTTGGCTGCAAAGTAAAGGCATTGAGGTCGGATTTGAAAATAATGGTAAAGTTGCAGGATTGAGGCCTAAATGAAGCAAAAGATATATGGGTAAACCATTTGGGTTCAATTGCAGAGTTTGGAGTTGATTCAAGGCATAACTGTACTGGATTGCATAATGTACTGTTTTTTAAGCTTCATCAGACTCTTATCTAAAACTGTGGGAATGGGTCTCAACAGAATGACGTGCTAGATAGAGTGGAAGAAAGTGACTTAGATAGAATGGATAAAATCGAGGCTACACAGGACAATGTGGTGGAGCTTCAGGAGAATATTATTCACAAAAAAGAGGCAGAGAAGAGTGAGTTACAAGAGCAGGTCACTCGGTCTGAGACCTATATCAACGACCTTAAGGGCAAGCTCAAAGTCTCGCAAGTAAGACTGCTTTTTTTATTTTTTGTTTAATAGGGACATGGTTGAATGAAGCACTGTGAATTTGATGTATTAAAATGAGGACACGATTTATAGAGTGAGTCTATGGTACTATGCATATCACGGGTTGTTATCGTGCTACGGGTCTATATTTGAGTTTTCAAATCCTAACGGTCGATTCGAACCATTCATCTTGTTCTCCATATTAATATGTGTTTGGAGACCAAATTTAAAATTTTTTGAAATTTTTTTACTATTTTTTTAGATATTTAGAAAATCACTTGATCTGAAAATTCTGGACCATCCAAAAACAGTGATTTTCAATAAATCTAAAAAAATAGTAAAAAAATTTTAAAAAATGTAAAATTTGGTCTCCAAACACATATTAATATGGAGAACAAGATGAACGGTTCGGATCGACCGTTAGGATTTGAAAACTCGAATATAGAGCCGTAGTACGGTGCCAAATCGTAATATGCATAGTACCATAGACTCACTCTGATTTATATGTAACTTTTCTCTTTTCTTGGATTGCACAAAATCGCAAGGAAGTTTTAAATTTCCTGTCCTGCTAAACAAAACCAAAATGTGAATTATCTGGGAGTAGAAACTAGGAATGTTTATGATTTTCTGTTCTGTTTTTTTCCTATCTCCCTTGCAATTACTTTGAATATTACCAAACTACCCTCTTTTTGCTCCCTAGGCAGAGAGGAAAGAGTGCTAAGTTCCACACTGTTAAAGAATACCCATAACAGTATCTAATAGCTATAGTCTGATAATATAGAAGAGTTGGTGAAACTTCAGCTACTATATGACAGTTTATTGAAATAATTTGTATGCCACAGGAAAAGGTTCATCTTCAGGGGTTATTAATTCCACAATAAACAATATTTTTGTCATGTCCACGATAAACTTTGTTTGTCTCTGCAACTTATGTATATTCACTCTGTACTTCTCGCAAACTCGAAATTTGATGGTGTTAAGAGCAATATGGTGTTATTTTCCAAAACTTAACTATTTTCATCATTTTTGTTTGACAGCAATTAGCTCAAACACTGATGAAGTCACTGCATGATGATGAGATGGAGAACCATGATCCTTTAGAAAATATGGGCCTTGAAAAGCTAAACTCAAAAGAGCTTAAAACTATGTCAAAGATACATGAGTCAGGGCTCTGTCAAATCAAGGCAATTCAACAGAAAAGAGGAGAATTATAGTCAATTTCAGTAAATGATATTTTATAACTTTTTCTTAAGCAGTACTGGCACAACACATAGCTGTATCCGTTCTAATTGCATTGACTGCTTTTTAATCTCTATTTTAGTGAATAGAAAATTAATTGGAGGATAGTTAGTCGATCCCTAATTTCAATGCATTAATCTTTAATTCATTTTTGACAGTTTGAATTTATACTAAATTAATTTTTTAATTTTGTATGTGAACAATTTACTAATAAAATATATCAGTTTCAATAATTTGAATTTGTAATTTAAAGTCAATCTAATATATTTTAAAATTAAACTTATCAAATAACTTGGTAAGCTTAAGAACAACTTTAACTCTACTATGTAATATAAGAAGAGGACTTGTTTTGAAAAATATAAAGAGGGCTCAAATGCCTTATAGTATCCGTAGTACTAACACAAGTTCTATTTTACTATTAAAACTGTTCTATTGTAAGCAATTGTGGATTTTTTTGCTCCTGTTATATTTTCATTTAGAATTAATTTTGCCCTTTATTAAAGAGTTGAAATGTCGCTATTTTTAACTCTGTTAGTAAAAATTTTAAAACTTAAAATTTAGAATTTAATGTTAAAATAAAACCATATGATTTATATTTTTTTTTTTATGTTTACATATATAAAAGATTCTGACATTTCAGTTTTGATTCAATTGTTACCAACTGCTTGCTAAAGTCGATTAATATGGATATTTTTAATCTTTGATTTTTTAATTTATTTTTTCATATAAAAATAAAATCAAAATTTGATAATTTATATATGCATGTCATGAAAACAATACATACCACATCTCACAAACTTATTTTATGATAAAATAAATTTAATTTTTTTATTATTGGAAACTTAAATTACAGTCTGGGCCAAATTTTTAATTACAGTCTGGACCAGACTAGAACTAAACTCGGTCCGTACCGGCTTGACCTAATCTAATCTAGCTGCTGATATATGGTGTGTTGCTTGTCTACGGGCCTTTGAAATTCAATAAAAATAAAAATAATATAGGGTGGCCTGCGTAAAAACGTGACCACATTGCAAATGAAACAAAAGAAATGAATGTGATATTTGCAAACGACGACTTCAATTCTTTCCAAATATCCTTTTCGGATCAAGTGACCGCTTTGTTAAATCTGATGCTGTTACGATGTCACACACACACTGACAGACTGTCACAACATTAGTACATACATACTAATGTTGGCTCAATAGGCTGTTACGATGTCACAAATACACTGGCACAAAATACATACTAATGTTGGCTCAATAGGAAAATAACATGAATTCAAATAAACCGAGTAAATAGATATCAAGAAATTGTAGACCGAATGCTCCTAAATCTCCTTAATCTTAAAAGAAAATCAATCTTTCTTTTCTTTATTTAATTTACATTTATTGTTTAAAACTCATCTCTTCCGGATATTAAACCTAAACTTAGAAATTTTAGAACAAACTCCCCCAATTTTGCTTTATTCTACTTTACTTTCCTTATTTATCTGAAATTATTTAGTAGTATATAATGACTAGGAAAACAGATAGTGGTTGAGATAGAACTAAAATAAGATGTCATTAAATCTAATTAAGGTTCTAAATAACTAGCTATAGCTACGCAATAGCTGCTTGCTGCTTTATAGTTTTTTCAGACCTCAAAAGCTATAATGCTGGAGGCCCCTGCCAAGAGGAGAAATGCTCGACAACATTAGTTTGCATAATTACCATTTTATTTGAACTAAGTTGTACTCATTTTGTAACAGGTGCATCGACTCAATAAACTCGTAGGATTTAGGGATTTCTAAGTTTAGGAATGTATCTTATTTAGATATTTTTATTGTATTCTAAGAATTTATGTTGACATCTTTATTGTATTTTTAGGAATGTATCTTATTTAGACATTTTTATTGTATTCTAATATTTTTATATGAAAAATTCTTTTAAGTCATGATATATAAGAATGTAAATTTTTTTTGTAAAACTGGGTCCAGAGCAATGTGAAATATGTGTTTTTGTACAGGGGAATTTGCTAGTAAATGGCAGCAACATTTTTCTGCACAGCTGAATTTTAAAGATTAATTCCCGCTAATTGGCTACACCAAATTTTGTGTTCTTTATATGAAAAATTTCCTTAAGTCATGATATATATGCATGTAAAACTCGGTCCAGAGCTATGTGAAATATGTGTTTTTGTACAGGAGAATCTGCTGGTAAATGACAACAATATTTTTCTGCACAGCTGAACTTTAAAGATTAATTCCTGTCAATTGGCAATACCAAATTTTGTGTTCTTTATATAAAAAAATTCCTTAAGTCATGATATATATGCATGTAAAACAGTTTTGTAAAACTCGGTCTAGAGCTATGTGAAATATATGTTTTTGTACAGGGGAATCTGCTGGTAAATGGCAGCAATATTTTTTTGCACAGCTGAACTTTAAAGATTAATTCCCGCTAATTGGCTACACCAAATTTTGTGTTCTTTATATAAAAATTTTCCTTAAGTCATGATCTATATGCATGTAAAACAGTTTTGTAAAACTCGGTCCAGAGTTATGTGAAATATGTATTTTTATACAAGGTATGTGTTAGAGTTCTTATTCATTGTAGTTTAGCAATATTGAATGTTGGACAAATATATACATGAATTTCAAATATGATTCAAATAAGCATAATTTAAACATCACATTTAGCCATGCTACAAAAATCCAAAAACGCAATAATTTAAAGGATAATTAAAGTTAGTCCAATTAAAGTTACAATAGTCCACTTAACATTATAGATAGCATACATATAATAATGGATCCAATCTAATTACTCTTCAGATACATCTGCAAAAAAAAAAAAAAAAAAGGTATCATGCATTAATCAATAAATAATGGATCCAATTAAAAAATTAAAAGGTATCATGCTTAACAGAGGCACTTACTCAGTAGAAACTTATTAACGCCTTCATCAGCGCGCATGCGGTGGTCCAAGGGCGTCAGTCTCGGGAGTAAACGGCTGAGTAGGATTCCTTCTACGAGGTCCAAGAGGCGGACCTAAAGTGGATGGAGCATAATCTGCTGTAAGATTTTCCAGATCTGCAGAGGATGGTCCCATCATACTAAAGCCTCCCGTTAGTTCATCGATCATGAACTGAGATATAGATCCATGCTCTGTGCCACTAATGAAGTTCTCCCACGTCTGAGGAGGCTCTGGAGTTGCAAGGCGACGATAATGCTGATCAGGTAATCATCATCCAAATTGACCATGTCCAAGTCCATAGGGATCCCATCACTATCGAGTATGCCTCAGAAGATGTGGATCTGATCAATATCCTCCATAATGTCACGAGCATTCTCGAGCATCATCTTGCCATATGCCACTTGTCTCGGGGTTTTCACCATGTCTATTGCCTGCATAGTGAATTGTATCTCTCGAGAAATCTGCATAACACATTTCGAACTGTGACATATTGTACATTAATATTGAAAAATCTAGTTTAATTGAAAATAAATAAATAATGTACGAACCACACGAGAATACCTATGACCATGAGGAACGTATGCCAGTGTAGCAACATCTCTTGTCCACGGGGGAGCCTGACGTCGTAGAGCTTGTGGATTGTTATCTGATAGATACACTGATCTCATACCACGCGCATTGAACCAATGCATGTACATATGATGCCTCGACATGTCATATGGTCTCCGCTCTCCAATTAATACTGCAGGCTTCTCGATAAACTCACTAAGAGTAATCGCCCAACAACTATCCCTTGTTGAATTGCCATCGTGATACCACATCTTTCGTAAATAACTGATCTCATCCCATGGTAGAGGAGGAGAAGGCGGGACCTCTTGGTACTTACTAAACTGGTGCATGACCCTATCCGCATGCTGAAACTCCACCATCCAAAAATGGATCACGTAACCGCAGTTCATCCAATACCTTTTTGGTCGTCGGACATGTCGAGGTAACTGATCATAATAATCAACATATGGTAGCCAGTTAACTGTCTCAACAGCTAGTCTATCGAAACTATCTCTATACGTGGCGGTACCACCTGTCAAAAAAATATAAATATAAATCTTAAAAAATAATTATAAATTTTATCGAAGCTATCTTGAATAATAATTGTAAATCTTTTTACCTAAGTGAGGGTTTTCTGGCCACAAATGGAAAGTGGTCCACTTCACACCGAAAGCATTCCTCGTATCCTCATCGGCACCACCGAAGGGAGGTGGCTCTGATCAGGGTATAGGCCAACCAACAGTCAATCGACTCTATGACCAAATTTGTAACAACAACATCGGACCCGCTATCGTGTCTGCCCCCGCGTGGCAAGCACGTAACAACTCTCGATAGAGATGTGCAAGTATAGCACCTCCCTAATTGTATTCTCGTGGAGTTTCTAGATCATTGATAAATTGCAAGTACATCGTAGGGACTCCAACCGCACTTGAATCTGGAAACATAATCGACCCGCACTTACATTATACTACATGAACACTTAATTACACAAATTTACACTACATATATACCAAAATTATACTAAATTAACATCAAATAAACTCTAAATTAACACTACATTACCACTAAATTACTAAATATACTCCAAATCAACACTAAATTACACCAAATATTAATTTAACACTACATTTCACAAAAACAATCTAAATATACTAAACAAACTAAATTAAATTAGTTATTCATTTTTATTTGGCTAAAATAAAAAATTATACAAAGAGATATTTACCTTATCAAAATCGTAGATCTGAGGAGTTCCTAATTCTCTTAGATGATCCAGAAATTTTGAAATAATTGGATGGAGAAATGATTGAATATATTGAGAGGATAAAAGAAAAAGAAAAAAAAATAAGGGTTCGCTTTTTGATGGAAGAAAAAAAACAATGGAGGAAAGGAAGAGACAGAGATAGAACTTGACGGGATGAAATTTTGAAACCCAGTCTACACCGGTCCTAGGGACCGGTGGAGGTGTAGAACGGATCTTCTGTGGCGAGAGAATGGCGTGGTGAAAAACAGGCTCCACCGGTCCCTATGACTGGTGTAGAATGGGTTTTTTTTGCTCCACCAATCCCTAGGATCGGTGGAGGCTAGTTTTTGAATATCCAACCAAATAAGGCTTGTTCTGTTGAATTAATTTTGAGTAATTCTATTTTTTTTTTTTAAATCGCCCATTTATCTATTCTAATTTCTAAACCATGGAAATAAATCTGCTGTGATTTCAAAGATTCACAAGACTGCGAGTCCCTGTGATACTAAATTTCTCCCTTCATTTTTTGAAATGTTCCGATCTCAAGAGCATTTATTATTTTTGTATGAATTTCGAAACAAATGAAAAGAGAAGTTTGAAATCACAGGTCCTGAGATTTTTGGAATCGTACCAGATTTATTTTCCTAAACCATACCAACCATTTGAGTTTTGGAAGTCTAACTATTTCCTGATTATAATTTACTAAAGAAAACCCCTAAATCCACCTCTTAGACACGCTGGAAAGTAGCTAATTTGTAATCAATTCTTTACTTAATTTAAAGAAGCAAGTACAATTACATTGCACTTCACCTTTATTATTTATGGATAAAAAAAAGTCTTAGCTTCGCAATATATACTGAAAATAAATAAAAGAAATTATTTGTTTTAGCGATCTAACTAGACCGATAAATAGAGAAAGCTTGCAAGAAAAGGCAACAATTGATGGAATAAATTGTAGCAATATCTGTATCTCCGTACTCGTCAATCTTTATCAATATTTATATCTAGTCGATGACTTTAATTATCAGCTTGTGATTTTTTCCCAGCACAAGTCCGTTTCTTTTCCCAAATTTGAAATGTTCTTCCAAACTCATGACCCGCATGGGTCTCTTTCATACCCCAACTATTGACCTTCTCTTCACAAGTTTTGAAATTCAAAATACAAAAATCAAACTACTGCTATTTATAAATAGTAATTTTAATGTACATTTAAATTTATGATGTATATTATATTTTAATATAAGAGGGTTCAAATGCCTTCATTTTTTTGTCTCTATTATGTCTTTATTTTTAGAACGACAATTATTTAAAATTTAGAACTTAAATGTCAAAATAAAACCATTTGATATGATCTATATTATTTTGTCTATGCACATACAAAAGATCAAGATGTTTCAATTTTTTTTTAATTAGTATCAAGAACTTGCAAAAATATATCGATGTGGATAAATTCTAGACATTGAATTTTGAACTTATTGATTCATATAAAACCAATATTGAAAAGTGATATTTTTTTTATGTGCATGTAGAGAAAATAATATAGATCATATCTAACAGTTTTATTTTGACATATTAATCTTAGAATTTTTATTATTAGAAAATTAAGAAATGAAGACATTTGATCCCTCCTCTTTTAATACTCAAGTCTAATAATCATTTTTAATATTTTTTATAAACTCACCTTCTAAACATTTTTATGAGCCTTTCACACACTTTAAAATGCAAACTTGTCTATTGTGTTGATATCAAAATTCTAAATAAAGATTATTGCATCATCGCTGAGGTTTAAAAAACGTTATAGTGCTATAGCGTCGAAAACGACTGATAGCGCTATAGCTTTTAAGGTCCAAAAACAATATAGCGCCTCACACATATCTATTTAAGTTAAGAATAATTATTGATAATTGTTAATAGTTGTCTTGGTTTTTCAGACTCCTTTTTTTCCGAACCTTTTAATACACACTTGGTTAATAGACGTACACTTGCTTATTATTATTATTCTTCTTTTTTGGATGTTGTTTAAGTTGGAGATTGTTTACAGGTGAGAAATTAGGAGCTACATAAAATATTTATTTACTATATATATCCTGTGACTAAAATTTAAATTTGAAAATCGCAGTTATTTTCTTTTTCAATTCCATCTTTTTCTATTTACTTTCAAATAAAAAAAAATAGTTTGTATATAATGTATAGCCATCGAGATTCTGAAATTTTAATACATTTTATCTTATATATATAAAAGTACTCAATTTGATTATTTTTCTGCCCTTTCAAAAATAATTGTTATTATTGTAAATGCAAGCTAAAATATGATTTACATAAAAAATTGAATGTATTTATCTTGCTCATTACAATATTTCTCTTGTAATACTAGCATTTGAGAAAGCTCCACTAAGTAATTGAAGGGAGGTTTTAATTTTATACAAAAGACTAATTTTAATATGTAATCAACTAATTTAAATTATTTATATCCGTGTGACCAAGCAAAAATCAGTTGCACAGATGGAAGAAATATATTTGTTAGGCTACAAAATCTTTCCATGAAGTGACGCAATTATAGTAAACCGGGGCCAAATGGTAGTATCGTGTCAAGTTGACCTTAATAATAAAATTATACAACGATATCTTTAATAATTGTATAATTAATTAATCTTTAGTATTAATGTTGTTGAATGAGCTATCGAATGAGTAAAAAAAGGCAAACAACATATTTTTCTTCTTTTTTTGGTGTGTCAAGAAAGTCTATGTATAGTATTTTGGGGAATTTTTTTTAAAAACCATAAATAAAAAAATAATATTTTATTAATCTAACTTGATTGCTTTGGTTTTTACAAAAATCATAAGAACCAAAATACTATTTTCACAAGTTTTACCATCATTTTATTTATCAAAATTTGTGAAAATGGCTCCGACCTAAATGACATTTCGGTTCGAAAAAAAAAATTCGGACCGAAATAGCATTTCGGTTCTTATGATTCTTGTAAAAACTAAAGCAATTAAGTTGATTTGGTAATATATTATTTTTTATTTATGGGTTTTTGAAAAAAAAAAAAACTATTTTGGGTGTACAATTACGAGCAGAGTCGCGGAGTTCCGATCCAGTGCGGTACCCTACTGTGTAAGATGATATATGTATCATCCATTTTAATCCAGCACAAATTTAAAAGTGGAAACCCTATAATACGAGGATGGTTCAAATGCCTCCATTTTTTGTGCCTCCACCATGCTACCACTTTTTAAAACTTTAATAACTCAAAATTTAAAAGTCAAAATAAAACCATTAGATGTGATATATGTTATTTTCTCTGTGTGCTCATAAAAAATCATCACATTTCAATTTTATTTTTATGTGAATCAATAAGTTCAAAAATCAACGTCTAGAAATTAGTCACATTAATGTGTTTTTTACAAGGCTCTTGATGACAATCAAAATAAAATTGAAATGCCATAATTTTTTACACGTGCATAAATAAAATGACGTAGATCATATCCATCGGTTTTATTTTGACTTTTAAGTTTTAAATTTTAAATTATTAAAGTTTTTAAAAATAAAGGCATGATAAAGACACAAAAAAATGAAGACATTTGAACCTCCTCTAATTTAAATAAGCATCCAAATTATTTTAACTCAATTGAGCCCAAACTTCAACCACTTTGTTACCGTCCTCTTTTCTCTATCATAATCTCTATCTATCGCTTCTAAACGTTCACCCCATTATTATTATTTTTTTAATCTTTAAAGCATACCGAAACCTCTAGCCAGACGATGCTTCTAAACGTTCAGACTCAAAAGTTGTCTTGGTTTAAAGCATACCGAAACCCGAATTTTTTATTAATATTCAAATTTTATATTAAATTTTAAAAAATATCCAAATCGGTTGAAATCTATCCATTCCGGAAAAAAAATTTCCGGAATTAAACTCTAAACCCGGAAAAAAAATTTCCGGAAATTTTTTTTTCCGGATTTAGGATTTCTTTTTTTTTTTTTTTTAAGAAATTTTTTTTTCCGAAATTTTTTTTTTTCAGTTTTTATTTATAATTTATTTATTTTTTGTATTGAAGTATTACAAATATTTAATATATTTTTTAAAAAATAGATGGAATACTATATAATTTGATTTATTCGAAAGACTGCTACAAATAATCCGGATCAACATTTTTCATGTCGGATTTTTTACGGCCGTAAAAAAAAATAATATAATATAATATATGTATATGTATATATATGTATATAGAGATGGGCTACGGTGAGTTGCGAAGTAAAGTGACTATTTTACTTCACGCTCATATTTTGTGATTTTTAAGTTCAAAACGTCGATCCGAAACGTTCATCTTGTTCTCCATATTGAAATGTGCTTGGAGACCAAATTTTATATTTTTTGGAATTTTTTTACTATTTATTAAGCAATTTTGAAAGTCGCTGATCTGATGGTCCAGAAAATTTTACTGTTTTTTACTGTTCACAGCAAAACAGCAATTTTCAAAAATGCTTAATAAATAGTAAAAAAATTCCAAAAAATGTAAAATTTGGTCTCCAAGCACATTTCAATATGGATTAAACATCTAACGGTTCGGATCAGTCGTTTTGACTTTCAAAATAAAAATACGGCTGAAGTAGAAACGCGTTTTACTTCGCAACTCACCGTAGCCCACCTCTATGTATATATAATATATGTAGGCTGTGGCTAATTTGCTGCCGGCGGTGCTGCCACTGTTTTTTCTATTTTTTGATGTTCAAACGACAAATCTAAACCGTTAGATGTTTAATCTATATTATAATCTACTTGGAGACCAAATTTTACATTTTTTGGAATTTTTTTACTATATATTAAGCTGGTTTGAAAACCGCTGATTTCAATGCTGCAGAAATTTACTGAAATCAGCGGTTTTCAAACCAGCTTAATATATAGTAAAAAAATTCAAAAAAATGTAAAATTTGGTCTCCAAGTAGATTATAATATAGATTAAACATCTAACAGTTTGGATTTGTTGTTTGGACATCACACGACTAAATATAGCCCCGGCAGCACCTCTGCCGAAATGCTGCCAGCAGCAATTTAGACAGACCCAATATATGTATATATAATATAATATATATGAAAATGAAGATATAAAATATGAGGTATGATGAGGTATAAAAAATATGAGGTATTGGAACCCTCGTTTAGTGCCTCAAAAATTCAGTTTAAGTTTTCGTTCAACGGTAGGCATTCAACGATCGGTATTTTCAAAGTTTTCAAAGTCCAAACAGATCGTTGAATACCCTTGTTTGATTATGTTTAATTTTCTAAAATTTATATATTTTTAAGTTTTCGTTCAACGGTAGGCATTCAACGATCTGTTTGGACTTTGAAAACTTTGAAAATACCGATCGTTGAATGCCTACCGTTGAACGAAAACTTAAACTGAATTTTTGAAGCACTAAATGAGGGTTCCAATACCTCATATTTTTTATACCTCATCATACCTCATATTTTATATCTTCATTTTCATATATATGAGGTGGGCTACGGTGAGTTGCAATTTTGCTGTGAACAGTAAAAAACAGTAAAATTTTCTGGACCATCAGATCAGCGACTTTCAAAATTGCTTAATAAATAGTAAAACAAATTCCAAAAAATATAAAATTTGGTCTGCACATTTTAATATGGAGAACAAGATGAACGGTTCGGATCGACATTTTGAACTTTAAAATCGCAAAATATGAGCGTGAAGTAAAATAGTCGCTTTACTTCGCAACTCACCGTAGCCCACCTCTATATTATATTATATATACATATATATACATATATTATATTATATATACATATACATATATTATATTACATATACATATACATATACATATATTATATTACATATACATATACATATACATATATTATATTATATTTTTTTTTATGGTCGTAAAAAATCCGGCATGAAAAATGTTTTTAGGATTATTTGTAGCAGTCTTTCGAATAAATCAAATTATATAGTATTCTATCTATTTTTTTAAAAATATATTAAATATTTGTAATACTTCAATACAAAAAATAAATAAATTATAAATAAAAACTGAAAAAAAAAATTCCTAAAAAAAAAAATCCTAAATCCGGAAAAAATTATTCCGGATTTAGCAAAAAAAAAAAAAAAAAAAAGAAATCCTAAATCCGGAAAAAAAAATTCCGGAGTTAGAACCTAGTTTCCGGAAAAAAAATTTTCCGGAAATAGAGTTTAATTCCGGAAAAAAAATTTCCGGAATGGGTAGATTTCGACAAAACCAACCGATTCGGATATTTTTTTAAATTTAATATAAAATTTGGATATTAATAAAAAATTCGGTACCGAAACTCTAGCCAGTTGTTGTCGAGATTTTCAAAAGAGAAAAAAACAAAAAAAGGCAGAGGGAGACGTTTTACTCGACAATCAAATGATTTTTCAAGTTTCTTATTACTACGTCATGCGATGAAATTGAAGAAAGAAGCTAGAAGAGAAGAGAAAAGCATCTCCCTAAATAGGGGAAAGAAAATCACATCCGACCAAAAAAAAAATTCCCATGAATTATTGAAGTGACAGAAACAAACATAAAAAAATCCAAGCTAATAGAAAAATAAAGTGGTGAACTGACTTTTGAGAGTGTTTGCCAAGCATTATCAAAATCCCATCCAATCCTGAAAAGGATGGGATGAAGATTAGGCCGATTTTTTTTATTTATATTAAAAAAATAATCACTTCGGCGTTGAAATTTAAAACCAATCCGGTTATCCAGTAACCGGATTTTTTTTTTCCGGTTATTCAATTCCCAGATTAGTGAAATGAGTTCGGTTATTGGTTAACCGGAAATGTAAAATGGGTTCGGTTATTGGTTAACCGGAAATGAGGAAAATGTTTGATATGTATATGTCCGGTTAATGGTGCACCGGTTTTGTGATTTTTTTTTTTTTAAAACAGAAATTTTTTATTTTTTTTTGTATTAAAATATTAGAAATGTTGAATATATTTCTTTGAAAATAGATGGAATACAATATAATTTGTTTTATTAGAAAGACTGCAACAAATAACCCAGATCAATATTTTTTAGATCAGATTTTTCGCGGCTGTAAGAAAAATTAATATATTTCTTTATGTGTTATTGGAAAAAAAATAAAAATGCTTAGATTCCGAGTTATTGATCCCGGTTCAAAAGTCACTTCTAAGTAATCTAAAAAATATTATGATCTTTCTAATAGATTTAATTTATTAAAAGTTGTATCTATTTTGAAAAAAAAAATAAAAACTTTAATTTATTTGATGATTGTTATTCAAAAATAATTCTCAAAATAGATACAACTTTTAATAAATTAAATGTACTAGAAAGATCATAATATTTTCTAGATTACCTAGAAGTGACTTTTGAACCGGGATCAATAACTCGGAATCTAAGCATTTTTATTTTTTTCCAATAACACATAAAGAAAATATATTAATTTTTCTTACAGCCGCGAAAAATCCGATCTGAAAAATATTGATCCGGGTTATTTGTTGCAGTCTTTCTAATAAAACAAATTATATTGTATTCCATCTATTTTCAAAGAAATGTATTCAACATTTCTAATATTTTAATACAAAAAATAAAATAAAAATTCTGTTTTAAAAAAAAAAAAAAAAAAACCATAAAACCGGTGCACCATTAACCGGACATATACATATCAAACATTTTCCTCATTTCCGGTTAACCAATAACCGGACCCATTTCACATTTCCGGTTAACCAATAACCGGACCCATTTCACTAATCCGGGAATTGGATAACCGGAAAAAAAAAATCCGGTTACTGGGTAACCGGATTGGGTAGTTTTCAAATTTCAGCACCAAAGTGGTTATTTTTTGTAATTTAATTTATTTTTTGGATATAAATAAAAAAATCGGAAGATTAGGCCCGGCAAAAGAGCTTGTAGCTCATGTATTGATCGTGATTTGCATCTGACTCGATTGCTAACAACTCGTTCGTTAGTGGACCGAACTGTTAACGAGTTATCTCATCACTAGCTCGATCCAAAATTAACAAGTTTGAGCTGGGACCTAACTTGCTCGCGAGCTGACGAGCCAGTTCGGACCAAGTATGAATTTGTGTGAATTTAGTATGCATATATTTATTTTGTGAACTATGCTTGTATGAATTTGGAGTTTTAGTACTTTAGTAAATATGAATTAAGTTATAAAACTTAATTTATGGTAGTTGACTTTATAATACATTATTTAATACATTTGGACTTTTGACCCATGAACTTTCATTAGCTGAGTCGGCTCGCTCGTTGTCAAAACAAGCAAGCCAAGAGCCACATTTTCAGCTCCGATCCGAATGTTGGCTCGCTTATGATTCGCTCGTTGCTAAATCAAGCGAGCCATGAACTTGGTCTAGCTCAAACCGAGTCGGCTCGTTGCCAGCCCTAAGCTCTATACATAGCTAGAGAAAAAAAAAATACTATCTAATCTCCTTCGGAATTTTATCCCATTAATTAACAGGAAGGGTGTTAAAAATGTTATAAGCAGGATTATTATCAAAGGCCCGTGGGAGTGTTCACGGATATAACTAGAAAATTTAAATTGAGGAGTTGAAACGTAAAATACATAGTGTGTGGTCCAGATTTGTTTTTTAATTTTCAAAGTCCAAAAATTGATCCGGACCGTTAGAAATTTCTTGTAATTTTAAATTTTGTTTTGTTTTTTTTGTTTAATTATTTTTAGTTTTGTGTTTGATAAATTATTATTATACTGTTGAAATGATATTTTAAGTTATTATTAGTCTTGTATTTCAATTTTTATATGCATGTATTTTAAACTATTTTAGCTTAATCACAATTTAATGAATTTAATAAATAGAAAAAAAAATGAAAACTTTGATTAATGAACAGTGAGAAGGGGATAGAAACAAATTATAGCTCCATTGTGTTTAATCACAAATGAGAATAAGAATTTTAATGAATTATTATTAGCAACTTTGGCTCCATTGCATTTATAATTTATTATTTCTGCGAAGAAAAAAAACAGAATTGGGAGTTCATTATTTTCCTCATGAATAATAAGGCAAGAGATAGGAACAAAAGTACAAAATTCATAAGGTATTACAAATGGAAATTAGAACTAGACCACCAAACACCTTACTAGAAAAAAATACCCTTTACCTCATTCTTTTTTCAAAATTCCTCTGCTGCCGGGTATGGGTATGGATAATGATTTTTTGTATTAGCTAAACGAATAAGAGAACTGGTAAATACTATTTCGTACATGTTATCCTATAGAGTAATTATATAAAATAAAATTATATGATAATGTTTGAGCAATAACTAGCGATGGTGAAATTTATTTGCGTGATATTTCATATGATAATGTTTGAACAAGAATTAGTGATGTACTTTTGTTATTTAGTGTGTGTGTTTTGCTATAAAAATGTTAAATATATTACTTTTATTTGTATGTATTGTTATTTAGTTAAATAATTGAATTTGTCCAAAGAGATATTTGTGTTTTAAAATTCTCTTGCTTTATCAAAAAATAAATTAGTTATAATTAATTGTATATTTGTATTTTTTTTTTATTAGTAATGTAATTGTATATGTGTGAAATGAATGAGTATTGATAGTTTGTTTGTGAAATAAAATAAAATAAAATATTATATTAATATTATTTGTTATTTACTGTTACTATTTTATTATTTGAGAATAATAATAAGTAAAAATAAAATCAAATCAAATCAATTTAATGAGTATGAGTATAAATATATTTTTACTCTACCCATATCTTACCCATTAACACCTTAGTCAATAGGATGTTATTTAACTTATTTTCAAGTAATGTTGACCAAGTCAACCAAAAAACAATTAGTAGATAGTTCAAGTCATATATTGTTTCTAAATGTATATTATTTAGATAAAATAATAACGGAGAATCAAACAATTGGACCAGAAGCAGATCCGAATCTTTCCAGAAGATATAAGCTTATTATAATAAGGAGAATTCAGATTCTTCCATTCCCTTATTGTTATCATACCGTTTTGAATACCTGTTATAAAATTATATAATACACGTAACGAAATAAATCTGATAGACGTGTTTTAGATCACTTTTTTCTACACACATAAAAATTACGGTCTTTCAATCTTGTTTTAATTAAAACCATAAATTTTAAAAATCAAATATATATTAAATAAAAGAAAATAACATATAGAAATTGTTTTATAAATATTAAAAAAATACAAAATTTCAATAATTGAGTTTGGAATAATTCTCCAGAAAAAAAGACTGGATCCGGAGAATTATTCTTCAGGTCAGACAGATTTGGAATTATTTCGATTTTGAGTGCAAAATGTTAAATTTTGTATTTTTTTTAAGAGGAGGGTTCAAATGCACCCTATCTTTCAAATCATTTTCTTCATTTTCAAAGTCCGAATAGTCAATCCGAACCGTTAGATACGATCTATATATTAAGATGTGCTTGGAGACCAAATTTTACATTTTTTGGAATTTTTTTACTATTTATTAAGCCACTTTGAAAATTGCTGATTTTGCATTTTCTGGACCATTGAATCAGCGATTTTTAAAGTGGCTTAATAAATAATAAAAAAATTTCAAAAAATATAAAATTTGGTCTCCAAGCACATCTTAATATATAGATCGCATCTAATGGTTCGGATTGATTATTCGGAATTTGAAAACAGAGAAAAAGGATAGGGTGCATTTGAGTGCATTTGAACCCTCCTCTTTTTTTAATATTAAGGAATTGTCCATATAAGTTAATATTTATAAATTCGTGATGCTAACAAGGGAAAATCATAATGCTGTAATTTCTTACGTATATACAAAATGCCAATAATCATATTCAACGATTTTATCATGGCACATTTGCGTTAAAAAGAAAATCTTAAAATTGGAACCCTCCTTAAATATTAAAAAGCCACTTGAAAAATTATACTTTTAAAGCCAAGTTAATAAATTAATACTCAAATTTTAATACTATAATAATTTAATCATATTTTGTATATGATTTTAACGTTGCTTAAAACAGTACATAATTTCCACCTTTGTATAATGATCTAATCATAATTTAACGTTGCTCAAAACAATACATATTTTGTAAGTGAAATTGGAACCCTTCTTAAAACAGCACATATGGGCAGTAGGTGCATGAACGCTGTGAAGAGAAAGGAACAGGAAATTGTTCTCAAATAAACGGAGAACAGTTCATTGCCTCATAAATGAAACCGCTTTGGAGATCGAAACTTGGAGTAGTATATATTAAGCAGAGGTTTATTTTTTTTTTCTTTTGCAATGAGAATTTATACAATATCCGCCTTTGTATAGTAGATTTCGGTGGATATAGTATTTATTCTAAAATTTTGTAACTAAACCTTTTCTTATCAATATAACTGTTTTAGGCATTTTGCCTGTAACCATCAAAAAGAAAAAAAAAAAAAAAAAAAAAAAGTACATAATTTGGTTGAATTATTATCCTCACATTAATTCGAAAGGATGGTTGTTGGAACTAAAAGTTTGAGATGATAATTCTAACAACTATAAGAAAATTAAAAACTAAATGCGTTATCATTTGGCTGGTTAATTTGTTGCCTTGCCATATTCTGATCTAGTCAATACTCTGCCTAGATATGTTTTTTTAAATTACCTAACAAGGCTGGTTGTTTAGTTGTAGGCCTTAATATTGTTTTGGTAGAAACATTAATATAACAGTAGACAGTTATTTGATTTTCAGATTAAAAGTTCAGCTAGAATTTCTGCACAAACCCCAGCATGAACAATTATATATATATATATATATATATATATATATATATATATATATATATATATATATATATATATATATATATATATATATAGAGTTAGGCTGGGGTGCTATGGATAGCATAGTGGCCTCCCGTGCTACGGCTCAATATTCAAGTTTTCAAAATTCAAACGGTCGATCCGAACCGTTCATCTTGTTCTCCATATTAATATGTGTTTGGAGACCAAATTTTACATTTTTTGAAAAATTTTTACTATTTTTTTAGCTAGGTAGAAAATCACTTGATCTAAAAAATTCTGCACCATTAAGATATTTGATTTTCTACCTATCTAAAAAAATAGTAAAAAATTTTCAAATAATGTAAAATTTGGTCTCCGAACACATATTAATATGGAGAACAAGATGAACGGTTCGGATCGACCGTTTGGATTTTGAAAACTTGAATATTGAGCCGTAGCACGGGAGGCCACTATGCTATCCATAGCACCCCAGCCTAACTATATATATATATATAGATGGGCTACGGTGAGTTGCGAAGTAAAGCAATTATTTTACTTCACGCTCATATTTTGCGACTTTAAAGTTCAAAATGTCGATCCGAACCGTTCATCTTGTTCTCCATATTGAAATGTGCTTGGAGACCAAATTTTATATTTTTTGGATTTTTTTTTACTATTTATTAAGTAATTTTGAAAGTCACTGATCTGATGGTCCAGAAAATTTAACTGTTCACAGGAAAACAGCAATTTTCAAAAATGCTTAATAAATAGTAAAAAAATTCCAAAAAATGTAAAATTTGGTCTCCAAGCACATTTCAATATGGATTAAACATCTAACGGTTCGGATTGGTCGTTTGGACTTTCAAAATAAAAATACGGCGTGAAGTAGAAACGCGTTTTACTTCGCAACTCACCGTAGCCCACCTCTATATATATATATATATATATATATATATATATATATATATAGAGAGAGAGAGAGAGAGAGAGAGAGAGAGTCCGGCTAATGTCATAACGTTATAATTTCAACCTAAGTTATAACGAGTCAGTTTTTGAGATTTCAAAGTCCAAATAGTCGATCTGAACCGTTCATCTTGTTCTCCATATTAATATGTGCTTGGAGACCAAATTTTACATTTTTTGAGATTTTTTTACTATATATTAGGCCACTTTGAAAATCGCTGATCCAACGGTGCATATATATATATATATATATATATATATATATATGGTCCGGCTAATTTGCTGCTGACAGCATTTTAGCTGGAGGTGCTGCCGTGTTTTTTTTTTTTTTGTGATGTCCAAACAACAAATCTAAACAGTTAGATGTTTAATCTATAGTATAATCTACTTGGAGACCAAATTTCACATTTTTTGAAAAATTTTTACTATTTATTAAGCTGGTTTGAAAATCGCTGATTTCAGTAAATTTCTGCAGCATTGAAATCAGTGGTTTTCAAACCAACTTAATAAATAGTAAAAAAATTCCAAAAAATGTAAAATTTGGTCTTCAAGTAGATTATAGTATAGATTAAACATCTAACGATTTAGATTTGTTGTTTGGACATCACAAAATAAAAAAAAGGCCGGCAGCAAATTAGCCACAGCCTATATATATATATATATATAGGAATATGCTAGCATGCTATGCATAGCATAGAGCCCCTCCATGCAACGCCTTGGATTTTGACTTTTCAAAATCCTAACGGTCGATCCGAACCGTTCATCTTGTTCTCCATATTAATATGTATTTGGGGACCAAATTTTACATTTTTTGGAATTTTTTTACTATTTCTTTAGATTTATTGAAAATTGTTGTTTTTTTTATGGTCCAGATTTGCTGAAAACAACGATTTTCAATAAATCTAAAGAAATAGTAAAAAAATTCCAAAAAATGTAAAATTTGGTCCCCAAGTACATATTAATATGGAGAACAAGATGAACGGTTCGGATCGACCGTTAGGATTTTGAAAAGTCGAAATCCAAGGCGTTGCATGGAGGGGCTCTATGTTATGCATAGCATGCTAGCATATTCCATATATATATATAGAGAGAGAGAGAGGGGTAGGCTAATATACAATCGATTGTTCCTGAGGTCCCGTACAACCAAGTTATTTTCCAATTTTTAAAGTCCAAATGATCGATCCAAACCGTTCATCTTGTTCTCCATATTATTATGTGCTTGGAGACCAAATTTTACATTTTTCTGAATTTTTTTACTATTTATTAAGCCACTTTGAAAATTGCTGATCCAACGGTAGCTTCCGGTTTTACTGTTTTGTTAAGCCACCGTTGGATCAGCGGTTTTCAAAGTGGCTTAATAAATAGTAAAAAAATTTAGTCTCCAAGCACATATTAATATGGAGAACAAG
The DNA here is from genome assembly GCF_964058835.1 of Carex rostrata. Taxonomy (NCBI): domain Eukaryota; kingdom Viridiplantae; phylum Streptophyta; class Magnoliopsida; order Poales; family Cyperaceae; genus Carex; species Carex rostrata. The sequence goes on from NC_135935.1 coordinate 3,542,342, forward strand.
ATGAACGGTTTGGATCGATCATTTGGACTTTAAAAATCGAAAAATGACTTGGTTGTACGGGACCTCAGGAACAATTGATTGTATATTAGCCTACCTCTATATATATATACTAGTATCATACCCGTGCGTTGCAACGGGGACATATTATAAGAAACAAATATATCAATGAAAATAATAATTATCTAAAAATTAAAACACATGTTAATAGAAAATTTATATGATTATGTATTTTTAATTAACTTTAATCGTGATCTCTGATAACAATTTGATGATGTGATGATTCTTTATTTTTAAGTACCAATGATATCAAATAATAGCTCGATTTGAATCTAATATCAAATATCATATAATAATTCAATATCGACATATAATATGTGTTACGTTATGAAATTTTTACAATTAAATTCGAATGATTTAAAAGAAAGAATCGATAAATCATGTTAATAAAATGGAAGTTTAAACCTTAATTAAGGTTCCCCTAAATAAGTAAGTTAATTGTGAATTGAAACCGCGTCGAAATTTCGAGATTTCGGAATTTTATAGCCCCAGTGCGGATTAGGTTGACCGCAGTGCGGGTGGAAGCCATCCGCAGTGGCTCAGGCTTTTTCTGGAATTTTTCCAAAAAAATGACTAAGTAGTGAGTGCGGGTGAGGGATCCGCAGTGCGGATGAGTTTAGCCGCACTCATGAATTTCTGTATTGCACTGAATTTTCCTGAAATCGGCTAAGTAGTGAGTGCGGATGAGGGTGAACCGCAGTGCGGATCAGGTTCATCCGCAGTAGGCTCGGACTTTTCCTGGATTCGGCTGACAACCGACTAAGTCTCGAGTGCGGATTAGGTAACCCGCAGTGCGGATTGGCTAATCCGCATTCAGGGTAATTTTAACCCTAAAACCCAAATTAAACCTTCTCTCTCTCTCACTTCACCATTATCCCCATTTCTAAGTAATTTTCGGTTAAGAGAGAAGGAAAAGATCCCGTGAGTTTCCGTTTCTTCCAGACTCCCGATTGTTGCGAGAAATCGAGTTTGGAACCGAGAAAGCAGCCGAGGATCTCTCAGAACCCTTCTATTTGGTATTTCTTTCTCTCCTTTTTACTTTCGAAACCTCGAATTTTCTCGATTTCTCGGATTCTCGTTTTAAACCCGAGATTTGTGCTCGAATTGCTCGAGGACTAGTTCCTCTACACTTCTTACTAGTTTGTTTGTCATTCTTTTTCTCGATTTCTTCCGATTTATGAAATCTGATTTCTAGGGTTTCGTGCCAAAATTGAAAGTTGGCATAATCGTGATTTTATTTGCCTAACCCGACCAATTAGACTTGTAATCGGTAGGGTTGCCTCCTGATCGTGAATTTTTAGAACATTTAACGACCGATTTGAGGTTTTGACCAAATTAGGGTTAACCAAACGGTGGATTGAATTGAACCGAGAACCAAAGTAGTGAAACGGTGATTAATGGTCACCAAATGGAGTTTGTATGGTCCCGAGGACCTAGATGAATTTTGTGTGGTTTTAGAGGATTTTGGTAAGAAATAATGAACCGAACGAATTGATACCAAAAACATCGAAATTGATTAGGGAAGGTATAAGCCCTAGAAGTAACTCGAGTAAACCTCTCGACCCTGAACCAATGTTAAACCTAGTATACGTATGATATAGGTGTAGGCTCGGTCGAGCAAGAACTTGCGAGACCATACGAGACGTCCGATCCTTAGCTTAAGCGGTACGCTCGTCAAAAAGGTGCGGGATTCTTGGACTTGTTTGATACTTTATTTTCAGGAATTAAACTGTTTATTCGTTTGTCATGTTGAATGATTAATTGTTGCATACTTTGGAATTCATACTGCATATTGATTCTTGCATAAATGAGAATGATTGAATTGTTTTAGTTAAGGTTGATTTGCATGTTGGTACGGTTATTAATTGTTTAGTTCTGTGAATTGTTCTTGATGTGAATGAATCTGCCAGGCCGACCTGTTTAGGTGGCTGGATAAGGTAACGGTGACCTATCCGTTGACCTGTGTTTATGAATTTGCCAGGCCGACCTGTTTAGGTGGCTGGATAAGGTGACGCTGCTGACTTATGCGTTGACCTGTGAGAATTTGCCAGACCGACCTGTTTAGGTGGCTGGATAAGGTGACGCTGCTGACTTATGCGTTGACCTGTTAGAATTTGCCAGACCGACCTGTTTAGGTGGCTGGATAAGGTGACGCTGCTGACTTATGCGTTGACCTGTTATGATTTTGCGAGACTGACCTATATGTGTGGCTTTGATAAATATATTTGTTGAGATTAAGCAAAGTTGACCTGTATAGGTAACTTTGATTCCGTGTGATTGCATTTGTGTCAAGTTGACCTGTATTGGTGACTTGTAACCGGACCTTAGGAAATGGTTAAGCCAAACAGCAATTGCAGATGGGTGTCTGATAAAAGGGTCCAGCTTGGTTGGCCATCTGTAGGCGTCTGTAACCCTACAGATGTGGGTTTGATAACGGTTCAGCTCGAGAGAACATTTGTAATTGCTACAAGCCCAATTGAACTGAGTTAGGAATCGAGTTAAGCCAAAATATATGTTGTGTTTGAAATTCATCTTGGAAATTCCGTAAACTGTGTTGCATGTTGATTTAACTGTTGTCGTGCATTGGCATTCTGTTATTTATGTTTACGAATATATATCTGTTTGAACTGTTATTGGTTTGGGTTTCATTTTTGAATATAGAGTTTGATTGCAAGTCCAATAATTCAAACTGTGGCAAATTCGCACTGAGAATTTATTCTCACCCCCACCTTCCCCGTTATTTTACAGGTATTGGTGCGACTGATTCCGGAGAGGCACGAGAGTAGTAGGCCTTAGTAGCTTACCAGTATATGACCCTAGATATCTTTTGTTGTATAGATTTAGGGTAGGCCTCGTGGTTGGTATCCGGATGAGATACTTTTGTTGTATTATATGCTGACCAGACTGTGTACTCTGATATATATATATTAGAAACTTGTTTGAATTGCTTGCTGTTTGGTTTGAAATGTGAGTAGCCTTGTAAGCATACACGGCGTTGTATGCTTACGGCGGGGGACTGTTACGACCCGTGGCCGCGGGGTGTGACAATATGATATCAAAAAACATAAATAAAAAGTGTTATCATTTGTATATATAGGATATATATATACACACACACATTATAAGAAAAATATATATTCACACACACGTTCCAATTTATATTCTTCTTTGTTTCCAATTTAGAACACACACACACACACACACACATTGATATATTATATATTGGAAATATATTCTAAATTGCCCACACCAATATGTATAGAAACAAAGAAAGAAAAATAAGGAAATTAAAAAAAAAATTTCCATTGTGATTCGTATAGAAACGAAGAAGTAAGGAAACAATAAATAAGAAAATGGAAGGTGGAGTCTTCTCAATTGAAGATGAGAAATATGGAAATAAAGGAATAAGAAAACAAATAAATATATCGCTAAATTTTAGAATTTGTTCATTTTAAATTGTAACGTATCGTGTGGCAACACATGTGGTAGGTATGTTTTTAACTAAATTTAGACTTCTATACATAAAAGAGATGCATTTAATCAAAAGAAGACAAATTATATAATTGGAGAGCTGAGATCAAATCCGAAGTTTCATCTCTCAATCATAGCCGTTGGCGGATCGGACACCCAACGTGCTTAATAATAGAATGGAGATATATATATATATATATATATATAGAGTACGGCTAACGCGCTTCCTCTAGCATATGGGATGAAATGCTTCCGGTGGAAATTTGAAATTTCAAAATCCAAAAAGTCGATCTGAACCGTTCATCTCCTTCTCCATATTAATATCTGCTTGGAGACCAAATTTTACATTTTTCTGAAATTTTTTACTATTTATTAAGCCACTTTGAAAATCGCTGATCCAATGGTTTTACTGTTTTGTTAAGCCACCGTTGGATCAGCGATTTTCAAAGTGGCTTAATAAATAGTAAAAAATTTCAGAAAAATGTAAAATTTGGTCTCCAAGCAGATATTAATATGGAGAAGGAGATGAACGGTTCAGATCGACTTTTTGGATTTTGAAATTTCAAATTTCCACCGGAAGCATTTCGGCCTATATGCTAGAGGAAGCGCGTTAGCCGTACTCTATATATATATATATATATATATATATATATATATATATTTTTTTTTTTAAGAAAGAAAATCATGCCTATATAACAGTTATTATTACGATTATTAGTCAAATATATATCATATATTAACCCACGATTTGAAATGAAGTTCTAATTTTCTTTTCTTTCTTTTATAATGGGATGCAAAAATTTGACCTTGCTTAGCAAGATTTTTTTTTTTTGTAAGATTGTGATGGAGGAAAACCAGTGGGGCCTAACAGTGACCAGCTTCGATGCTGACGGATTTAACAAATAATTTTCATAATCACATATGAATATATGATACAATAGAAAAAAAACAGCTTTGCATTGCGTAGTTTATCATGTAAATTGTTAATTATCCGATGAGTTTTTGAACTAGCAATTATAATGGGAAAAGGATAAGAATATCCCGATGAATATGTTTTAAGATAAAATTCAAGTGCGTTGAATTGAAAGATTTGCATATAATAATTGTGTTATAAAACCGGACGGAATCACTAATACTGTAATTGATTAATCAAAATCAAGCAAGGAAACGGATAAGATCTCCACGCCTTGCCAACCTGCATCATACTGCTCTTTTCTGGTCCGGTGGGCCCCGCAGTCCTCTCCCAACATCATTATCCTATTCCTCAACCCCCCTTAATTTAATTAAGAAATTGAAAGTTAATCCTAAATCCTAATGCAGAAATTAAAGACTTTAATGGTTACCTAATATTTCCCATTTTTGAAGCAATGGTGTAGTGTACTCCTTAAAGAGTTTAAGGTTGTGCTTCCCAGAGAAGGAACAGAAACGAAGGGAAAGAGGAGAGGAATGCGGTCTGTCCACGTCGTTCATCCGTTTCAGAAGAAGGTAATCGGAGAAGGAAAGAGAGGAACGCGCTACTGTGGCGAGGGAAAGACGTTATACAAAGTTCTGAAATTTATAACTCCAAATCAGGATGTAGGTTTCACTGTAGCGAGAGGAACCACGCTCGGGCTTTTCCTTCCTCTTCCTTCTTCTTTTTCTTTGGAGTCTGTGCCCCCCGTACCTTAGGTACAATTTTAAAAAATGGACGGCCCAGATTAATCCTAGCTGGGTCAAACTCAATCTGGAACCACTTGGAACTATACGTAGTCAGCTTTAAGATTCGTGCCACTGAAAAAGAATGGTCTAGATTTACAGCTTGCACCTCAATACCTGGGGTGATACGGATTCTTCTCTTTGCGTTGCGTTTGTGGAGCACAGCCTAATAGTACCTAACATGACCTGCTACACAAATAGTTGCACAATTTGAGAAAAGAGTAGGTGCAGAGTGTTAAGTTTTAGTAACTGGTACTTGTTTAGTGACCAATTCTGGCAAGTGGCGGGTTTCAAAAGTTTGATCCATAGACAAGTGGATCTTATAATATCACTCTAATAATACTAATATTCCTTTCTGTGCTCGTTTCTCCTCCTAATACTCATATTAAAAAGCACCAACATTTTCCTTTCAAACAAAATATATGATTTCGAACAAGATTGAGTTACTGGAACAGTTTCTTTAATGTCACTAATTGTGGACCCAATTTTGACCATCACGTGGCTAACAATTATCATTCAAGTGGTAATACTGAGCAACGTCACTACGTCAGCAATACCAAATGCAAAGGGTTTAATTTTTACAACAACCGTTTCGAACTTTCAATACTAGCTTATTTTAATAAAAGCTGTTGTTTACTCTGTCAAAGCATTTAATATTATTTATCTTTTGTTATGGGCATTTTTGCATGCATGTATGGTTTTTGTTTTAGTTGAATTTTTTTCTTACTTTTTGGGGCGTAGGGGTCCCGGTCACCTGGTAAAGTATGTTTTTTTTTGGGTTAATTCAAGTTTTTTTAAATTGTTGCTACTGTTATTTGAAGTCGTGTGATCTAAGTTCTGCCAAAATGTACGCGGCTTTCCCCCAAAAATAAATAAATAAATAAAATGCGTTTGTTTAAGATGTGTTTTGAAATTTCGAATAAACTACCATCAGACCTCAAAATTTTCTGAAACATCTAAATTATGATGATCCATATATTTACAACAAAAGATGCCACCACCAAACGCACACAATTTTATACACTGGTTATCTTGCCACATATTGCAACACAAAATTGTAAGTTTCAATTTTCCCTAAGAAAAAGTACCAAAAAACCTTCTGTATTTCGTCCCGTTCATTCCACCTTTTCTTCTATCCAAAGAGATGCTTCACGCACTAAACATGCCGTAGATCACAAAGAGAGAACGATCTAGGAGAAATCAAGGATCTATTCAAACCATTTTTCCCTTTAATCATCCCATTATGCGACAATTTAACCAATGCTGGTTTCGCCTCTTTTTCTTCATCGCTATCATCGCTTCTCTCTTCATCATCTTTTTCCTCAACTTCGTGCTGTGGCGACAGCAGTGGAGGCAGGGATGTAACGAATGAACTGTATGATGCTCTCCTGTTGCACGTCAACAGAATCCTCCTGCGCTTATTGAAGGGGTTCTCAGGCTTTGCCAGATCGGTCGCACTGGAGTTTATTACACTGGAGAGGGTTGCGAAAGACTTTGACTTGCCTGAGAAGAAGTTCGACAATCCCTTCCTGAAATTGTTACAAAGAAAAATATTTTCAATTCTAGTTTACTTCATTGATATTTTTTTTCATTCCGGTAACAACAAAAAAAAAAGTCTTATAAATTAAAGATATACTATTTTATATAGAGAGAACATATTCTTATGAATTTTTTGACCAAAAAGGGAATTGGACTTGGTGTCGTCTCTAAAACGGAAACTCAATCACTAATTTTTCTGTACGCCTCGAAGCGAAAAAAGGGGAAATTTCATGTAAAGAGAGCTGATACGAATAAACAAACTAACGAAAATTCAAATTCAAATTGTCATTTGAGTACTTACTTGATAGGAAGCGACTCCTCCAAAGAATCGAAAGATCCTAACCCTCCCTTAACACTCTCGTTACTATTCACCTCTTCTTCCTCTCCAAACGAAGATGTTAGAGAGGAGCTACAGTTGGAATCAACACCAATTGAAGATTGATCCGATCCGATCTCTTCTTCGTCTTCTATGTAAAACCCAGAGCGATTGTTCCTTTCCTCTCTCTCCACCTCCTTTCTCTTCCCTTGGCGCACGCCATTGTTGTACGGATCCAGTATAGGCCGATCGCACACCACCGACATGGCCATTCCTTGTCCGTGACTGGTTTACTCCAAGGTGGATCCTTAATCTAGCTAGCGCTTTATCCCGATACAGCTAACTTTACTATTTTACTCGACTAACGCCAGTTCAGCAAGCAAGGAAGGGGAAGATGACAGAGGAGAGAGAAATGGAAAGGTGAGGTGAGGGGGATATAAAGAAAGAGGGACGGGGAGGACAGATAAAGAAAGAACCCGGTCTGACACGTTCGAGGAAACGTGGCCTCATAGCTATCCTTGATTTCCTTGGACCTGTTCCATGACTACTTTTGAAAGGCTTCATCAATAATTGTTGGTTTTATTATTTGTATAAGTATTGATATTGTTTTTTTTTTTGATAAAAAATATATGCCAGTAGTTATCCATATTACAGACATCATAGTAATTCAGAAAAGTAAAAAAAACTACAAAATGAACAAATAAAAATGCAATTTCTAATTGTATGATAAATAGAGTATACATTTTTTTTGCTCACATTATATACTTAAATTTCAAATAATTTACTAGTACGTATGTCAATAAACTTGAATAGATGTATTAGTTAATAATTAATGTTATATATTATGTTTAATCGAACTGATTCAAATCTGTTACAATAAGCCTTTTTATCATAAAGTAGAAAAATATTTGAACCGAGAATAATTACCAAAAAAAGGAATTATCTCCAATTTATGTATTAACACTTTTCATGTTCAATAAAAAAATAATCGAAACATTAGAAGAGGAAGCATTTGAAAAACAATAGAAGAGAAGAAACATTGAGTTTTTTTCTATAAGGTTTGTAATCAATTGAAAATATTTAATTTGACAATCTCGACATTATTTTGCAAATTAAGTCATAAATTTCCAAAATAAAAAATTATAGACATATTGTTGGATTTACATATTGATATTGTAACAAAATCCCCTCAATATATACGTGTCATTTGATTTTTCATCAGAAGTTTTTAAAATGAGCTTTTACTGATTTCAGATAGTTTGTTGGATGAAAAAAAAATATAATCTGATTTTATCATTTTTACTGCATAACGTACATAAAGTGTGATCATGTTTCAAATATCAAACTCCAAAATTATCAAATTTGTTGACACTGTCAAAATTATTATATTAATTCATTGACAATAAATCTCCATCCATATTAAAAACAGACAATCAATATAAATAATATAGTCAACGTATAAAAAAATCAATGAAAAAAAAACCGAAATTTTTATAAATGCCCAAAAAAAATAACAAATTACAAAATCTACCCTAGTTTGGATTGGATTTCGAAATCTAGCCAATCCGGTTACCAAATAACCGAATTTGGCATTTCTTTCCGCTGACTGGGTGCCCGGAAATGGAGATGAGGTCCGGTTAATGGATAACCGGAAATAAGAAAAATGTTTGGTTATTGAATAACCGGTCATAGGTTCGGTTAATGAATTACCGGAATTTGGAGTTTTTTTTTTTTTTTGTAAAACAAAATTTTTTTAATTTTTTTTACTTTTTGTATTGAAATATTAGAAATATTGAATATATTTCTTTGAAAATTGATGGAATACAATATAATTTGATTTATTAGAAAGACTGCAACAAATAACCCGGATCAATATTTTTCAAGCCGGTTTTTTCGCGGCTGTAAGAAAAATTAATATATTTCTTTATGTGTTATTGGAAAAAAATAAAAATGCTTAGATTCTGAGTTATTGATCCCGGTTCAAAAGTCACTTCTATGTAATCTAGAAAATATTGTGATCTTTCTAGGACATTTAATTTATAAAAAGTTATATCTATTTTGATAATTTTTTTGAATAATAATTATTAAATAACTTAAAGTTTTTTTTTTTTTAAATAGATACAACTTTTCATAAATTAAATGTCCTAGAAGGATCACAATATTTTCTGAATTACCTAAAAGTGACTTTTGAACCGGGATCAATAACTCAGAATCTAAGCATTTTTATTTTTTTCCAATAACACATAAAGAAATATATTAATTTTTCTTACAGCCGCGAAAAACCCGGCCTGAAAAATATTGATCCGGGTTATTTGTTGCAGTCTTTCTAATAAATAAAATTATCTTGTATTCCATCTATTTTCAAAGAAATATATTCAATATTTCTAATATTTCAATACAAAAAGTAAAAAAAATTAAAAAAATTTTGTTTTACAAAATAAAATAAAAAAAGAAGCAAAAACTCCAAATTCCGGTAATTCATTAACCGAACCTATGACCGGTTATTCAATAACCAAACATTTTTCCTATTCCCAGTCAGCGGAAAGAAAGGCCAAATCCGGTTATTTGGTAACCGGATTGGCTAGATTTTGAAATCCAATCCAAACTAGGGTAGATTTCGTAATTTGTTATTTTTTTTGGGCATTTATAAAAATTTCGGAAAAAAAAACATCTAGCCTATTCAGATTTATCCTATTGTTTGAATAAATTAGATGGGATTTTAGCACCAATACAAAGCCCTATTCATTAGAGCTTCTACATTCGTGAAACTCTTGGAGTTTCTAAATAACTGTTAACTAATTTTTAGAAATTTTGTCTCTGAAAGTTTCTAAACCCTCACATCTTTGAAATTAAAATTAGAGTTTCTTAATTGCCACATCAACAAATAAATTACAAGAGAGAAGAATTTCAGCAAATTATTTGGCCACGTCAGAGTTTATAAACAGTTTCTTATTAAGAAACTTTGGAGCAAAGTTGCTAAATAAGAAACTCATCTGCATCCTTGAAACTGATTTAGAAACTGCCACATCAGATAAGAAACTCCAAGAGTTTCAGAGATGTAGATGCTCTTAGGTGTTATGTGTTAACCTTATCAATTTCTATTTGGTACCTCTTACCTAAGCTATCAATTTTTTTTTTTGAGAACCATCTCATCTGTAATCCTCTCAAGTATTGACAAATGAATTTTTCTTTTATGATACATAGTTATTTTTTTTAATCATTCATATGTTCAGCTTGAATTATTATATGTAAAATAATTTTTCATTAAGTACATAAATTGCAAGGTTATAGCTACTAAACAACTAGATCAATTATAGGGAATTTTTTTTTTTCAAACTCAATTGTGCAAAAATACTATGGAAAAGAACTCATGAATTAATAAAGAAAATTACTCGAAGACTTTTATTTACAAGGAAATGGAATTATTAATTAAAAAAAATAGTAAAAAGGTTATATATTAGAAATCATCCAACCATGCATTAAACTTTGATTTTTATTCTATAAAAAATTCAATGGTATGAAAACAACGATTTTGTAAAACACTTAATAAATAGTAAAAAAAAATAAAAAAAAAATGTAAAATTTGATTTGCAAGCACATTTTAATATATTCATCATGTTGAACGATTTAGATCGACTATTTGGACTTTAAAAACTTTAAAAATGTATGGTGTAATTCGTTGTCACAAAAAAATATATATAAATGGATCCCTAAAAACAACTTGCCTTGCAAAATAATAAATTTTAATAATTACTTCTATAACACAATTGAACGGTGCACTTTTATATTACATGTAAGTTCTAATACTCATAAATTTAAAATTAAATTACATAATTTTAAAACTACAAAATTTTATCTCGCTACATTCCATTTTATGGCAAATTTGAAACAAAAGTAAATAACTCGGGGTTTGTTGGCTCAAGCATTAAATGTCAGACCATATACAAGGAAAGAATTATGTTGTATCCTGAGATCATGTCACCGAGGCGAAAACCGCAGACGTGGAATGGATTAGCACCACGATGTGGCCCACCACGATATCGTTTAATACCACTTTCCCCTATTTCCCATTTTGTACAATCATTTTCATTTTGTTCATATAACAAATCAAACCTTATCCTTTTCCCCTCTCTCTCTCTCATCGAACCTTATCCTGTTCTCTCTTGCCCCCGGTCATACGTAACCCCACGGTGTCCCCAACATGTCTTTATACAGTGCATTAATTGATAACACATCGTATCCTAATCCTAACCGATGCATCAATCATCTCAATAGTGTAAAATCTTTTATTCTTAGGAGAGAATGGAACGCGTCAGCAACTCAGCATGCATTGTTAGCCATTAATCAAGGGAATTGCTGTACTGAATAGTATAACATAGAGAAACAAAACAAGATTTTAATATAGATAAAGCTTTAGATGCAAATTCTGTAATTGCCACGCTGTACACCGAATTTGACGGACTCGTTCATTTACTTGTATTATATCAAGAACGTTATTCTGATAAACAACAGGTGGCCTGGATAATATGTCTTCAAAGTTAATATATTATTTCAATTGTTTTCAAGTATTTTTTTTTATTTCTTCATCATGGTTTATTTATAAAATATGAATAATTTAATATTGAAATTCAATATGAAAATAAAACTTTCAAATATTATCTGATCATTTTTTTTATTTAACGTAAAATATTACAACATTCGCCTTTAATTTGATTAATATAAGTGCTTATAAAATATATTAATGTGGATAATTTATGAATGTAATTATTCAACCTATAGATTCATACAAAAATAAAATTAAAAAGTTATTTTTTTACGTGCATATATATAAATAAAATAAGAGTGATGCTTCTATGGACATAAGGACCTATTTGTAAAATGAACATATTTTTATTTTCAAAGTTCAAACAGTCGATCTGAACCGTTCAACTTATTCTCCATATTAATATGTGCTTGGAGACCAAATTTTATATTTTTCTGAATTTGTTTACTACTTATTAAGATGGGTACAAAAAATATCAAATTCAGACCATTGAATTTTGTACCCCTCTTAATAAATAGTAAAAAAATTCAGAAAAATGTAAAATTTGGTCTCCAAGCACATATTAATATGGAGAACAAGTTGAACGGTTCGGATCGACTGTTTGAACTTTGAAAATAAAAATATATTCATTTTACAAATAGGTCCTTTTGTCCATAGAAGCCTTTGCCATAAAATAATATAGATTGTATCTAAATCAATTATATTAACATCAGTTTTAAAATTTGTATTACTAGAAAACTAAAACTGAAAATGTGATGAAGCAAAAAATAAATACATTTGAACTTTCCTTTATTTAGGGGTGTTCAAACGGTTGTTCGGTTGAAACTGAACTAAATAATTAAATCAAATTTTATTTGGATTTCAAAAATAGAATCGAATCAAACCGATTAAATTTATAAACTGATTAAGAACTAAACCGAACAAACCGAAATTAATTTCAGTTTGTTGGTCCAAACCAAAATAAACCTATTGATGTCATTATTAACAAAAATACACATGTTCATACACAAGTTGTTTAATTATACAAAATATGTAGATGTTCTAAAATATTTAAACTAAAATGAAAGAAATAAAGCAATGATTGAACCAAATAAAATATAAACCATACTTGAACCAATAAAATTCGGTCGGTTTGATTTAGTCAGTTTTAAAAAGTCTAGACCGAACCGATCCATTTAAACCGAAAAAAATTCAAAAATTCAACCGAACCAATCCATTTAAACTCAAAAACTGAACGATTTAAACTGAAAATTTTCAGTTTGATAGAAAACCGAAGAAACCAAACCGTTTGAACACCCCTACCTCTATTCACTATTGCTTATTGTTCATTAAGTGTTGAGGAGAGTTCAGGTCTTAATTAGGTATAAATTTAGTGACCTTCGATGTTCTCATATGTTGTATGTATAAATACATAGCTACTTGGGCTCTAGCCGTGACTTGTACAAAATATGGAATTCATGTTCTCACATATTTGAATTTGCTTTACAGCTTAGGGGCAATAATTATCAACAAATAAATGGAGGAAGGAAAAGATGAGGAATATGCCTTGTTTACATGCCATTCGAAAGAAAATTGTAAAATAACAACTAAAAGGGGTTGTTGGGAAAAGATCCTTACCGACATGTGTTAGATAAGATCATAAGATGCAAATCTGATTATTGATCTATATATATCCTTTCGACAAGAAATATTTGACCAAGATATAAGTACTATAAGAATCATCTACCCTTAATAAAATTATTGTCATGTCCTTTTCATTTGTCGTAATCTCACGACTTTTCTAACAATTCATTAAACCGCCAATCAGAAATCTCCTTAAATGAGACAACAAAATATTAATTACTTTTCAACTCTACGGCGGCGACACATTTATTCAACCACAACTTAATTAACTTTTTTTTTTTTTTTACATTACATATCTTACTGGTAACTAACGAATTATGCAGATACAATTAAGCTAGCACATTAAACTAAGTATCCTTTATAAGTATCAATTTATTTTCAAATTAAACCAGTGATCATCAGATCATGTATGGAGAATATACATGTAATAATTTCATAATAGCACAAGTGTTTTGTCATTCAGGCTACGTTTGATGTTAGTGACATGTGTTAATAAGACACGAGATCAAATATTAACAAAAAATAGATGGGAATTTTAATTTGAAGGGTGTGTCAGCAGCCGAATTTTTTTAGAAAAATTATTTTTTGAGTTAATGCAGAGGATACGAATTCAACGATATAGGGGATCGAGAGGGGAAACGTATCCTCTGCAGAGCTTTTAATCCGGTCCGTTCGTTTCGGATCGGACGGATCAGATCAGATCTTGCAACTTTTGAGAATATTTTCTTTTTTTTTTCAATTCGGGCAAGATCTGATCTGATCTGATCCGTCCGATTTGAAATAAACGGATCAGATTAAAAGCTCCACACAGCTCTGCAGAAGATATGCTTCCGATGGGGTGGGGGGGGGGGGGGGGGGGGGGGGGGAGAATTTTATGTCACTCGTTGTGTAAATCTAGGTGTAAATAAGGGTGGATCAAACTTGATTCGTTCAGGTAGAGGTTCAATTGATGGCCCATTGATCAGAGTTAACTTGATGAACCAGATCCAAATTAGACCATAGAGCCTGGCATAATTTTACATCGAAAATTCAAGAGCATTTATAGAATTATTGCAAGGATGTTGCATGTAGTGCACAGTATTTTAATTTAAAAAAAAATCAGATGGTGTGTTGCCAAGGCTGTGATAAAAAAAATTTATGCATTTGTGGTGGTCGCTGATGCACATATAATTTCTAAACATTTCGTATGATCAAAATCAGATGGCACACAATTTTAATTTTTTTTTTCTGTTTATTATGTATGCTATTACCTTTCAATCTACGTATATTCAAAATTTATAATTGTCTTTTAAAATTTGAAAATTATATATGCATTTGATTTTCTAACATTTTCAATCTCAATTTTCTATTTTTTTTTTCCTTATATAATGTGTGTGAATGAGATATATGTGTTCCTACACTTGTAGTCTTGTACTAAAAAAAATATATGTATGTTTTACCTTCATCCTTTTTTTCACAGTTAATCCATCATACAGTTTCACAAATTAAGTTTCTTTTTTTACAATTCTTCACCATTTTATTATTCTTTTTAACAGCATTTTTCCTTGTCATTTAGTTTATCCCTTTATAGCAAAATTTCTCTCCACGTCTTTTATTTCTTACTTTCGTAACAGAAGTTATCATTAATTTTTTTTTTTATAATAAAAGTGTTATATACCATCGATTTCATATTAAAATCCATATCTGATTCGGTACCTAAAATAGATATCAAAATCAAACACCAGTTTAACATTTGTTCTTACAACAAAAACAACAAAATATCAACAAAACATAATAGAACACCCTCTGACAAGTCTATGAAAGAAATATGCATAAAAGACCCTGCAAAAGCACTAATCAAACTAACAAATCACTATTTTTATTCTAATTAATGTTAAAGAGATGTAGAACATAAATGGGGGGTTTCTTTTTTACTTTTCTGAATTTCCCCTTTTGCAAAAACCTTACTATTTCCAAAAAGAACTGGGCATAGGTGATATTTAATTAGTATCACTTTTTTATAAATAAATGTTTAAGAAACGAAGTATTATATAGGTTTGTGCATAATGATTATTACAAATTAGAATAAACACTGTAACATATTATCTACAAGCACATATTTATGCAAGTTTTAATACTGAGCAATTTGAGTTTAAACACCGAGTAATTCAAGTATGAAGAATTTAAACAGTGCATCGTTAAAGTCCCACACATTTCCAATTTAAAAACATGATGTATAGTTTAAGTAACATAATAAATGTAAACACCACATAATTTACATGGAAGTACACATGCATGCATGTCTAACCACCGGACAATTCAATTTTAAACAACATATAATTTAAAAGTTTGTATCCTCTGTATTAACTCAAAAAATAATCTTTTGAGTTAATGTATATTCTTAACCGTCTGATCAGCTTTGAGATTCATGCAAATTAGATTAGCACTAAAATTAAAGACCCCTACGTTATTGGGGGTTTGGGGGGGGGGGGGGGGGGGGGGGGCTCCGTTTATAATCGAACGGCTGATATCTATCTATTGAGTTAATGCAGACGATGCGGACTCATAATTTAAATATAAACACCTTGCACTGTGAAGTGTTTGTGTATGCTAATTAGTACCTTGTACCATATAAGATAATAAATACAATTAGCAAATTGTGTAGGTATAAACTGTTGGATTTATTAATAGGTACACTCATTATGGAAAACCCGAATCCAAAACCTGATCCGTTATGAAAAAGTGCTGACCCGTTATGAAAAGGTGCTGATCCATTATGAAGAGGTGCATTGGTTTTTATATAAACCCAACCCTCTCTCTCTCTCTGTTACTTAACAGAAATAATAGATCCACTAATTTCGTAATACAAGAAAAACGCCAAGAAGTACTCTGTTAATACTTGAAGATCTTAGGTCGTGGAAAACGCAGGACTTCCGGCTTCGGCTTGTGATTCCTTGCAGAACCAGTGATACTGCTGCACTCGCAACATCTGCTTCCGTACAAAGATTAACAAAGTAATTTGTAAGTTCTATCCGTTAATTAACATAAACAAATAACAATATAGATATGAACAATTAATATTGTCCGTAAGTGTAAACATCCATGCACAATTATATATTGACAAAAGCTGCACATGAACACAAGTAGAGGATGTGAAATGTGAGCATTAGACACAAGATAAGGATCCATCCTTGTTACTATAAATGATCAAATAGCTAGATAGGGGCTAGTGACACAAGATAATGATATTTTACCTACAATATGAGTTTTAAATTACACAAAAAGTTACATGTCATATCTGCTACTATAGCTCGCAATTAAGCAATTGAGCCAATCTCAATTGCTTAATTGCGATTGATAATCGATCGAGTGAATAGAGTTGATGCTGAGTTGGATTGAGCTAAGCACGTTACACCTACGGAAGAAGGGGCCAAAAATAGTTTTGCTAATGCTTTGGTTAAATGATAGGTGAGAAGATTAGGTACTTGTTTTCAAGCTGAATGGTGATACTTCAGTCTAATTGTGAGAAGAGACTTTAGACTAGATAATGTCTTGTGCCCTTTGTCCCAATAACATTTAGACAATATGTAATTACAGATTCCATCTCGTATGGCACAGTCTGCTTTCCTTGTGTTTGCCTTCTGACATCAGTTTCTATATCCTTCTTTTTAAATTAGAGGGCCGGTTTTTAGAAAGGGAAGGAATGGATAAGGACAGAAATGTCATTTCATTTTTTTCAATAGTATTAATTAATGTTTTTAATTGATTAAATGACAAAATGGGGATATAAATAAAATGAAGAATAATTATAAGGAACCCCCAACTCCCATCCCCCCATTTTCCCCGCACTCTCTCTCTTCCTTAACTGTCATATATCTCCCCACTAATTTCACTAAAAGTTTCTTTTTATCCCCGTATTAAATTAGACTGTCATTTAATACCAATCCCCGCATTAATTATGCCTTCCTCTAATAACAATTCCCGCATTAATTTTTCCTTTAAAAACAATATCCGCATTAATTATACTGTTATCTAATAACAATCCCCGTTAATAAATGCTTATCTGTTAATTGATGTTCAAAAAAATATTTATCATTATTTCTGAGAAATATTTACCCTTGTAACATAGAGTATTTATCATTATGTCTGAGAGTATTTATCATGGATGTTTTACTGTAAGTTGCAATTATGTCTGATAAGTATTTATCTATGTAATACAAAGTATTTATCCATATAACATAAAGTATTTATCATTATGCATGAGAATATTTATCATTTATGTTTTACTGAAAGTTGCAAGTATGCATGAGAAGTATTTATCCATGTAACATAAAGTATTTATTCATATAATGTAAAGTATTTACACATGTAACATAAAGTATTTATCATTATGTCTCAGAGTATTTATCATCGGGTGAGGGGATTGTTTATTTAATGGTCTCCAGTTGTGCGGGGACGATTCAAAAAAAAAAGAAATTTTGTGCGGGGACAATTAAAGGATTGATTTATTCTTTTATAAATAGAGATCATTGCATAGGGTTTAATACCTGACAAATTCAAGTTAAATATTTTGATGCTTGAAGTTAAATACTAACAGTTTTTTAAATGCTCATTAATGATTGAGCGGTCCCCCCATGTTTAATGGTCCCCAGTTGTGCGGGGACGATTAAAAAAAAAAGAAAATTTTGTGCGGGGACAATTAATGGATTGATATATTCTTTCATAAATAGATATCATTGCAGAGGGTTTAATACCTGACAAATTAAAGGTAAATACTTTGATGCTTCAAGTTAAATATCCGCAATTTTTTAAACGCTCATTAATGATTGAGCGGTCCCCCCATGTTTTTTTTGACAATATCTGCGGGGATAAATGCTAGGATAGACCTGCGGGGATTGTTATCATGATCCTAAAATGAATGGGTTTGAATGGGGATTAATTAGAAGATGAGCATTCCTAAATATTGCCATCTCTCGATATTAGTTTAATTAATGACATGTATGAAGTTTTATTTTTAGAGTCAGTGAAATGATTTAAGCCCCTTGTATTAAATATTCGGTTAAAACCATCAAATTGATTTTGGATTTGTGTATATACAGATTCCGCAAGCTTTATTTACTAAACTAAACCTGTTTTTCCCAAAATATAAATGAAGCTATTTATCTAATATCAAAATTCAAATCTCTTGTGCACTCTTCAATTGTAGCTTAATTATTAACTATGTTCTCTTTTCCACTTGTAGAAGATAATTCCTCTTAATTTTACCGAACAATTTTTATTCTTTTAGATCAGCAATATTTATATTTTTTTTTACCAACTTTTTTCTTTAACGTATTTGGTTAAAAATATTCTTTTTAAGCACGTATAACTTTCTATAACAAAAAATAGTTACTTTCGTATTGAAAATAATCAAAATTTAAAGGTCAGAATCATGGATATAGGGGTGTTCATCGATTCGGTTTGGTTGAAACCGAACCGAACTGGGCAAACCAAAGTTTTATTCCGGTTTCAAAAATAGAACCGAACTGAACCGAACCGTTTTAGTCTATTAACTGAACCAAACCGAACCGAATCGAAGTTTTACTTCAGTTTATTCGGTTTGAACCGAAATTTGACTGCACAACATATAATAACCAGAAATCCAGAAAACCAAGTATAAAAATTAACACAAAAATCAAGTATTAAAAACAGAAATCCAGAAAACCACGTAATAACAGTACTTAGCAAGAAATCCATAAAACCATCTCACTAATGACGCCATATCTTTGTTCATTTCCAGAAAACCCAGTATAAAAATTAACGGGTTCAAAGCATCATCAAAACCCATTATGAATTTTATGAGAAACTATCAGATCTATCGTTACTTAAGCCAAATCATTATTTAACAAGGTCAATGGCGCTTTTAAATTCCTCAGAATCACCCTTTTTCTTTTAACGAAAAACCTGAAATTTCATAAATTGCATGGAGGTCCTTGTCAGTCCCATCACAAAAAGACCCTCGAGCATCAAACTTCTAAAGAATCAAGCAAGAATTAGATGACCATGATGGATATAAACAAATTTGTTCCTGTCCTAGAGGATAGCCGGACCTGCTATTCTAGAGAGAGAGAGAGAGGAATTGCAGCAAATTTGAACTCTATAAACATATATTCCCATATGCCTGATTTAAGATTTATAATCAACAATGACTTATGATTGAGTTGTCTTTTTATGGTAAATTATAAATGGGAAACAGCTAACAGTCATCGACCCTCAGTTCTCCGAAAATGCCCAGACTTTTTATACTAATCCTATAAACAAGTTCATTAGATCCGGTAATACTATGAAAACAATCCTATAAACAAGTTCAATGGATGTTCTGCAGATGAAACCGCGTGGTCCCAGATGAAAACGCGTGAAAGCTGTTGAAAACGTGTGGTCAACGAACAAAGTACAATCAACAGTTAAACTGAGGACCACCTTCTATGAACATACGCATATTATCCTGTGAACATACAAATATTATCTTGTGAACATACACATATTATCCTGTGAACATACACATATTATCCTGTGAACATACAAATATTATTCTGTGAGCATACATATTGTACTTGAAATTATGGCAGTTGAAAGCGCGTCGTTGCCGGTTATGGCAGTTGAAAGCGCGTGGCAAAAAAAAATCAGATCAAAAAAGAAAAGAAGGTTCAAAAAACGATTCAATTTTTAAAAAAAAGAAAAGCGGTAAAAATAGGAAGGGCTTAAATAGGAAAAATGGCGGTTGTAGTAGTGGGGACCGCGTCGTTGCCGGTTATGGCAGTTGAAAGTGCGTCGGAACTAAGCTAAAAAGAAAATGTTTTTATACACGGAGATTTTCGAAGGACTGTAGCCTGGGAACCTTACCTTTTCTCTTATAAATGTACCTTTTATTTTTGGTAACTAAGAAAATATACAGGGAAAAGATTGTGAGATGAGATATCATGCCTCGTTTTTAGAATTAATATTGAAAGAATTGAATCATATGCCAACAGAAAGCTCTAAGTTAATAGTTCACTGTTGAACTGAATCAATTGGACTGATAGTTTTTTGAAATACTTATATATTTATGAGATATAAGTCTTATAATGAAAATTATAATATATTATATAGTGAAAATTTCCACATAATACTAAATAATGTACTTTAAAATTAAATTATAGATGATTAAAAATGCAAGAATTTTTTTCATACTAAAATATGTGGAACTTCTTACAATATGCTTTCTTTTACATCAAAGAGATTTTATAGTTTTATACTTCATTTAGAATTGAAAAATTACATAAAAATTCTTCATTTTTTTGGATCAAACAAACTTCCGACGACCCATGTTTAAATTTCAATATATATATATATATACATATTGAGGAGGGTTCCACTGCCTCAATTTTTCCTGCCTCCACCGAACCTCCAATTTTAAACCGTAGATCAACCATATTCATCAACGGACTAGATTAAAAACTCCTCAGCGAAAAAAATCCCTCCAGTTCGCTTCTAGTTTATATCCATCGCCTCCAGTTTCCTTTTCTTTCTTCGTTCCTCTCTATAACGTGAACCTCTTCGCCACCACACTTCGCACCCCTCCGCCACCACCATTCGCACCCCTCCGCGCCACCTAACCCCCTCTTTGCCACCCCTCTCTCTCACACACAGCCTCTCCTTGACCCTTCTTGCTCACCACCTGATGAAACCCTAGATTCCGAAAGGCTCATCATCAGATCGGTCGAAGAAGAAGCGATCCCTCCCCCTTGCGAACAGAAATCAGGAAGGCTTCTCTCTCTACAGACCCCTTGTTCCCTTGGATTTAGGTCTCCAGACTATACAGTACAAAGAAGGCTTATACTTGTATGATCTGTTCAACTCGATGTTTTTGCTTCAAATAGTTTAATTTGACCGGTAAAACCATACAGTACAAGTATGAGATTTTTACTGTTACACTCAATGTTCTTCAAAATTACTTTAATTTTGTGGAATTTGCTTAAAATTAGCTGAAATTTACATTTTTTTTTTCTTTAGAGAAAGCCCGTAGGCGTGCATTAATTTCATACATAGTTTCATTACATCAAGATAAAAACTGAATATAAACTCTATTCCTACTGTTACTAAGATGAAGAACAAGTTAAAAAATAAAAAGTTGATTATGTAAAGAACAAAAAAAATAAAAGTCTAGGACTATAAGTTATCCTAGGTGTGTTTTGCCTGTTCCTGTAGGAAGCTGCATGGTATTGAAGCGCAATTGCTGCATCCCATATGAAAACATTGCCTGAGTAACTCTTGACTCTATTTCCATTCTTCTGCAGAAATTCTCACTTGGGTGTCCACTGAAGGTTTGTTTCATCCTTTGAGCCCAGTTGGTTAAGTCGTGTGTTGTTTTGAGATATTCCCCTTTAGCAAAGATTATCTTAATTCTATCCCCCATCTGTTGTCACTTGCATTGTCCTTGCTATGATTTTAGCTGCTTGCCAGGAGTGTAAGTCTTCTATGCTCTTTCCTTCAAAAGCCTTTGTCAGAATATTGGAGTCTGTATAGATCCGATATTCGGTGGATCCGTCAACATCCCCTTCTCAACAATCTTCTCAACCATTGAATTAATCCCTATTGCCTCTACTTCTAGTGCATCCTTTGCCTTTAGGTAACTATACTGTATTCTCACCAAATTACCTTGTTCATCAAAAATTTCCGCTCCAACCCCCTCAATTTCTGAAATGTCCCATGACCCATCTACCTGTACTGTACCAGTCGGAACTCCGATGGGTGTAAGGTGTTGTTGGTGTTGTATTTCCTTGTTCTGCAGTCTTTCTCTTGTGAATTGAAGTGCCTTTGCTCTTGAATTATATGCATTATTACCATGATTATTGCTTTTAGTATGACAAGAAGTACACTGCTAAATTATCTAATTCCCCCTTTTCTTCTCCTTGTTTCATTATGTAGAGGCTAATATCTTGCCATTTTTTCTAATTAAATAGCTAAAAGAAGAGATGGACAGTGACATGAGCGAGACAGAGCTTGTTCAATGGAGAAATTGTACTATTATATTTTTTTGATACCAGTCAATTGGAGATACAAGAGCTTGTTCAATGGAGAAATTGAAGAATCAATAGTGGATGCTTGTTCTTCATCGTGGTCTTTGTTCAATTTTTCTTTGTTTTTTGTTTATTCTACTGATACTAGCACATATTTGTTAGGTGTCACAATCTTACTTAAGGTGTAGAGTGGTACACCTCTGCCACCCTTTAAAGAGCATATAAGGGTTGTATTGGTAGTATGTCACAAATTTGGGGATGCAAGTGAGAAGTTCATTTTTTTCTTGCTTTTTTGTTTCTATTTTGAAAAAGTGAAAACAAATGTGTATATTTGTATGATTTTGATTCTATTATTATTTAATGATTGTTGAGATGGGAATCTATAAAGCTACTTGTGTGTTTTAATTTGTAATTGTAAGATTGAGTTGTTAAGCGTGATTCAGATGACAGAAATGGATTTAAATTAAAAGGTTGCTGTAACTTTGTGATTCAGATGATAGAAATGTATATCTATGTCACTTGTGATTCTAGTTATAATTGTAAATTAAATTTCTGACTCACAATTGTGATTGAACTTGTGTATTTGAATGCTAACTTTTCTGTTTTTCTAAAGACATAAATATTGTACCAGTGTATGGCACTTGCTAAGGGCAATAATTGAGACAAATTATACAATACATGTTTGAGCATACACTGTCATGACAAAAATAATGGCATATTATGCATACCATATGCTTCCGTACCAGTTGGAATCATGGTACACAAACAAAAAAGGTGCAAAGCTTGTTCCATTAATTACTTAATTGTATACAAAGCAACAAGACCGCACAGCTAACTTAGTAATCCTACATCACAACACAAAAATTACATCTCATACATACTATCCCTATTTTTATCAGACCAGCACACAAACTCAAGTTTGACAATTCGGTTTATTAGCAATATTTTTCCGATAGTTGTGCATCCAGTTCAATTCTATCTGCTAATCGACATGGAAGCAACTTGATGAGCTCAATACGAGTATTCAAATCAGGTGTCTTCCTTTTGCATTGTCTTTTGCCCCATCTCTGTCAAATTAAGCTACAAAAAAAACAACAACAAAACTCATAAACAAACAAACAAAAAGATATAACTAGATGACTACATCCTTGGAGAAAGCAAATATTACAAAATAGCTAGTTCTTATAGGACTATTTCATGGACTGGCACAAAATAAGAATAGTTTCATCACGCAATAGCAAATTCTTGAAAGGAAAACACCTAATTAGTGAACAAGTAACTGTTATTAAAATGACAAGGGATTTCTTGATTTTTCCTATATACACTAGAACATTAAACTTTTCGTAGAATAATGATGAAACAACAACTAATCAGCAATCTTAAATATAAATCCCTGTAACTCCTTTATTGTTGCTGGTTTTCTGACAAGTTGTGCCTGCTCTATCTGATAAGAGATGAGAATACATAACATGTATCAATTTCATCTACATTACCAGTATGGCTCCAATTCGTTATATTTTACAAAAAAAATCACATTTAACATGATATTGTATAAAGTTATATCATCTTGAATAAATTTCAAATTTACAAAAATACCATTCTAAGATATATCCATTTTTTCACCAACTATAAGATAAAATAAAGCAAATTAGACAAAATTACAAAATCAATTCAGTCCCATTTTTTTCAATGTCCCATGATACCAGTAGGAGCTTTATTTGCACACTATGGTCTTACCATACGTTAATAGCAAAGAAAATTGAAAACTTTGCAACTTATTTATGCATTCACAGGAAAAAAAATAGCAAAAAATGGAAAAAGAAATCAAGAAACAAATAGCTTGTACGGACCTAAATTCAAGAGGAGAAGTTGTAACTCATCGTCCCATCCTTATTTCTCATTCGCAAAGGGGAGGGATGAGAGGAGTTAGACAGCGAAAGATAGGCTTTGGAGAGGAGGAGATCGATGGGGGCAGTGTGCGCGGAGGGAGGAGGGTGGAGGCGGGGGCGCGCGGCGCGCGTAGGGGGGAGGGTAGAGTACGGAGATGAGGTCGAGGGCCAGACGGAGGGATTTGCGAGGGGGATAACAGAGATAGGGAGAGAGGCAGTACTGGAGGCGAATTGAAATAATTTGTTAGCTGTTGAGAGTTTTAATCCAGTCCGTTGATCAAATTACTAATAGACGGTTTATATTTGGAGGTTCAATGGAGGCATGAAAAATTGAGGCAGTGGAACCCTCCTCAATAGAGGTATATATATATATATATATATATATATATATATTTTGTAACAATATAGCTCGAAGTCTTGAAAAAAAATTATTTCCTTATATCAGAATTTTAGAGGAGCTCATTCAAGACATGAGTATAATTATTCAACAGAAAATGAAAGCTTTGTTTTACTTTTATTGAAATACAAAAGACAACACATAATTGTCCACATAATAATATATTCTACACGCTACTTTAATACGTTTTCTCCTCAAAAGGTACTTTACATTTTCTTCTTCAAAATGATTCTAATCTACTGCTATTATGTAAGAAAATAGCATGGCCCTCCTCTCTCAATTTTTTTTGTAAACTTTCTCAGATACTGCAAAGTCATAAGAGGTATCCAACTCTCTATCTTTGAATAATCAACAGTTTTAGAATTTTTTTCTTAATCAACTATGCTACTTCACCTTTCCTCTCCTCTCTTTCTCTTTATGCTTCTCTCTCTAAAACCTTTTTTATTTTTATTGGAATAACAGCTGCTTGCCAATATTTTGTGTTGGTTCACAAAATTAAAAAAAAAAGCTAATTATTTTTTAGTTGGTTCACCGTTTTTTTTGAAAAAAAAAAATTGACTGGCTTTTTATTTTTATTTTCAGTATACATATTTGATCTTTTGTCAGAACCGAACCATTATGGTCCAGATTCGGTTTTTTCCGATCTAATTGCCAGTCCGACTCGGCTTTAATAACAAAGCTCATAATAGTAGAAGAGACTAGAGAGTAAAGATCGGAACAAAAATGAAGGAACCAAACGTAAGAGTAATTGCGTTAGAAGTACTAAATACATTTTTGTACGAGTCATCATAGCAGAAGAGCATGGTAACCTCTTATTGGTCGGTTAAGCTGTGGAGATTGGCGCTCTTCGTTTTGACGGTACACTTGTCGTCCGTTAATTAGTTTGTCGTTGTTATCACTTGCCAAATGAAGACAATATATGCTTATGGATAACGATTTTAACATAGCAGAAAGCTCACATATTTGAAATAGAATCTATTGAAATTCTCCGTCAGTGAATAGTATTCCTGAAATTTTTACCTTTTCAAATCCAACTAAATTCAGTTGTCCAACTTTTTTATGCACGAGTCTCAAAGCGATTCAGAAAAGAAAATATTTCAAAATTACTGTTCACGATTGAGAACTTCAGTAGATTTGTATCCCACATACTGTAGAAGCAAAACAATGTTGCAGATGGTGCGCTGCATAAAACTAAAACTGCTCTGCTAAAATCTTTATCAATTTGTTATTCCCCACACTTCTTTAAACTAATTAAAGCTCAACATTTGAGATTGTTAACATTTGGAAGCCGTTTGGATAAGATTTGTCGAAAGCTCTTCTAGTAAGAAATCTCATTTTTTTTAAAGTGTAGTGGAAACTCTGCTTCAGTTTTACTTACATCTAATGTGTTGCTGCTACGGCAATTATATTGTATGTATGATGTTAGGAGTGATTGCACTTGCAATTCAATTGTTTGGAATGATGCAACTAAAAATTAGGTTGAATGTCAATTGATATTTCAAGTATTATAGTGTTGATCCTTGAGCACTTAAATATTGGTAATTGATATGAAAATCAAGTAGAAAGAATGCCAAAGAAATTGCAATTAATTTGCAATGACTGTAGACGGCCTATCAGCTGGGCTTCAAAGCAAGGAAGCACGTAAGAAGTGGATGACCATAATTTCCTGCACCTGCTGGAATATCTGGATTGAAGGACGAAGAGTCACAGCTAGTGTCCTAGCTGATTGGATAGTGAGTGTTAATTAACGGATAGAGCTTACAAAATACTCCGTTAATCTTCGTGCGGAAGCGGATTTTGCGAGCGTAGTAGTATCACTGGTTCTGCAAGGAATCACAAGCCGAAGCCGGAAGCCCTGCATTTTCCACGACCTAAAACCTTCAATCCTTAACAGAGTGCTTCTTGGTGCTCTCTATCTTTTCTCTCTAATTTTGGTTGTTACTATTCACACGTTTTTCTGATTATTAGAGAGAGAGAGACAGGTATGGATGGTTTATATAAAACCAATGCACCTTTTCATAATGGGTTCGCATTTATTCATAACGGGTCGGGTTTTTAGTTTCCCATAATGGGCGTACCCTTTATTAAATCCAACATCTCCCACTCGCACAAAATGGGATACCCGCTATAAACTAAGAGAACGTAATCTCTAATCTCTGTTAAAATTCATACAAGGAAATAGGTCGTGGCCAGCATATCTTAATTTGAGAGTCTATGTTGTTATCCAACTGTTAGGTATGTATAACAACATCTAAGTAGAGTAAATATGCAGTACCCCAAATCATTAAGTTACATTTTTAAGTATTACAATATCTCTTTTATTTATTGATACAACCATATTTATATATTCACAATTATGTTACATAAAGAACCTCTTGTTCTTCCGGGACATACTGAATTTTCATGACCCAAATTTCATAATTATCGTCATTCAGTTTTTCACCCTTATTGAGTTCTGCCACAATATTCCTAAATGCAGATGTCATTTCACTAAGAATTTACAATTAAACTAAGTTATGACATATCACAGTTTTGATGGCTTAATACAAATTATTTAATACCTAGCATAACAATTCTAGTTTTACAACAACTGTGAAATAATTTAATAATAATAATACTTATAGATTAAAATTGAAAGATCACTAAGTTTCACAATCATCATTTAATTCTATAAATTTTATTACTATTAATTATTCACTGTGCAAAAACTCCCACTGAAAATTATACATTTAATATATAATTTTAACAAACAAACCAAAATTGGTATAAACAGATTAAAATAAAATCCGTACGGCCAAAAAAAAATTCATGGCTAATAAAAAATATATATATATATAATTTAATATAATATATATATAGTATATATAGTATATATATATATAATATATATAAACAAAAATTCCAGTTGCAAAGAAAATTTTTATCAACTTCGGTTTTGTAGTATATATAATCTATAGAATGAATAATAGAACAAGAAATATAATGTGGCATGGTGGTAAGATCATTGTCTTCCAAGGTACCCAACTGGGTTCAAGCCCCAGCGGCTTCAAAATAATTTTCATTTGGACCAAAATATTCTTGAACCCGGTTGGGTACCTTGGAAGACAATGATCTTACCACCATGCCACATTATATTTCTTGTTCTATTATTCATTCTATAGATTATATATACTACAAAACCGAAATGGTTCTTTGGACGCTTGTGATTCATTTGGACCAAAAAATTGTCCAATCAGTTGTATTAGATCCATAATAAACTAAAAATGCATTGTTTTGCTTTGCATCTCCCATTTTCACTATACAACATCACTGTTTTGCAATGCATCTCCAAAAGATACATTTTAAAAAATCTCCAAAAACAGTGAATACAATTAAATACGTTTTTAAAATAAAATTCGTATTTAAATTGATTAAATTTACAAAAAATAATTGTAAATTAAATCTGAAAATTAACCACTGTTATAATTTTCAAAAAAAATAATTTTATAATTTCAAATTATTTCGTTTTTCCTGAAACATGCATGAAATTAATTTTCGGAAATTCTCAGAAAAAAAATCTGAAAATTGCTATACAAAATTTTCAGAAAAAAAATTTCGAAAAAAAAAAATTATAATTTCAAATTATGCGAATTTTCAGAGCAATCCGTGTTATATATTAAAACCAGAATACATGCTATAAAAGCTCTGATACCAATGTTAATTAACGGATAGAACTTACAAAATACTCCGTTAATCTTCGTGCGGAAGCGGATCTTGCGAGCGTAGTAGTATCACTGGTTCTGCAAGGAATCACAAGCCGAAGCCGGAAGCCCTGCGTTTTCCACGACCTAAAACCTTCAATCCTTAACAGAGTGCTTCTTGGTGCTCTCTATCTTTTCTCTCTAATTTTGGCTGTTACTATTCACACGTTTTTCTGATTATTAGAGAGAGAGAGACAGGTATGGATGGTTTATATAAAACCAATGCACCTTTTCATAATGGGTTCGCATCTATTCATAACGAGTCGGGTTTTTAGTTTCCCATAATGGGCGTATCCTTTATTAAATCCAACAGTGAGTGAAGCCACTCTATGGGAGAAATACTGCTAAGATAGAATGGGAAAAGGGAAGTACGGTTAAGTGTTTGTTGTATGCTATCTAGTAAATAACAGGGGCATGCGAGATATGGAGACCTAGCTAGATGGAATGAATGTTGTGTTCTTGTTATGATACACTAGGTTGTTGCTAGCTAGAAGAACATGCATGATGTACCATATCTCTTTCTTTTTCAATCCAATACATCTGGCAGACTCTGCCTGATTTTGCTCAAAAAAAAAAAAGCTGGGCTTCAAAGCTATTATGATTTAATTTCTTAGAAAAATTAGTTTGCCTAATAGCTTTTTGAAATGAATAATTTACATGTCGATTACCAAATTTTACATTGATTTTAAACGTATGCATTCAATAATTTTGAAATGTGTGTTCATATCAAGGAAAAAATTCCAAGTGCCCAATATGTCGAATCATATGATCATATCTGAAACATTAAATCATAGTGCGTCTAGATACTTAACCAAGAAAAATTAAAATGTCTAAATCAAGCATTCGGTCGCAACTCGCAAGTATAATTTTGGCAATTTTTTTAAAGAGCGGGAAAGACTAATTAATGGTTTCTGATGTGTCAATTTTATTTTGAAATACTTGTTTGACGAGAGCAACGTCTTTTACAGGACTTTGCAGGATCTAAGTCTATCTCTCTACCTCCCGTGAGTAATGAGTTAGGCTACTATGACATTGGTGTTATTTGAAATTAAATAACACCAACTTTTAAATCCTTAGATCTGCCTTGAGATTCGTAATATCCGCTTTTACTGTTCAAGCACTTTATTTTGTACGAATCTCAAGGCAGATCTAAGGGTTTAAAAGTTGGTGTTATTTAATTTCAAATAACACCAATGTCATAGTAGCCTAGCCCGTGAGTAATATAAACCTTTCAGACACATTAAGGTCTCAGGACTCAACACACCTTCATCGACAATCTACCTAAAACCAGCTCGGACGAGTTCAGATCCTCCCCGGTACCGTAATAGGGAAATTTTTACAATTACTGGATCTGAACTGTTCTTTTTAACTTGGCACGAATCAAAAAGCCCAATAATACTGCCCCCTGCGCTAGTCCGGATCCCAAAGCAGCTGGGAGTTAATTTCAAACCGTAAAGTAAAGGGAATCTTTTACAGTAATGGAGAGAATACTTGTCCCTGTACCAGCAAAATCGGTACAAAAGCTATGTGCTAGCAGACTGTCACAGACCCACCCAATTAACATCATCGACCCGAACAATGCACTTTTTTCCAATGTTTTTTAATTATTATGATAAATAAATGTACCCTTAAAATATGAAATAAAAACGAGTTAATTTATTACGGTATTGTTTAAGTGATAGAAATAATTCCGTATTATGTGCTGGAGTCATTTCTTTATTATTATATTTTCCAACGGAAATAAATTAAATGGATTGATCTTCAAATCTTATTGTTTTGCATTTTCTGCATTGAACCAAGACATCTTTCATGCCTCACGTCTGCCTTGTAGAATTCACATCTCCTGAGATGATCTGTAATATATTTGGATCGTTTAAATCCTTTCTGCACGGATCTCAAAGTACAATAATATTGATCTCTGCATTTCAAATAATACAGGATTGAAAAATATTTGACACGGCTTCAGATATGAATCCGTATCACCCCAGGTACCTGAGGTGCAAGTGTTAAATCTGGATTGTTCTTTGTACTTGGCACGAATCTCAAAGCAAAACCCCTATAGTTTTAATAGGCACCGGATCGAATTTGATCCAGCTGCGATTAATCTGAGCCGGCTGTTTTGATTGTGCCTCGGTTACCTGGTGGGACACGGACTCTTCAGATATATCCCAGAAGATTTGGACTCCTCCCTTGTAAGCGGTATAGAACAAACATTAGAAAGCGGCCCATAAAAAGCCCAGAAGCCTATTAAGCCCAAAATAAGACCAGCAATGAAAAAGGATACCAATAACCTAAAAGCAACCCAACCCAATAATGAAAGTATGAACTAACGAGAATCGCGAACAAAACAGAATGTACCCTGCCAGTCCTATTCGTACCGGTCTAATAACAGATACAGTTGTACGTCTTCAGGAAATATGAAAGCCGTCTTTCATGACTCGGTCATCTCTTTTACAAAAAAAACCCTTCTAAATTTTTAGCATATAAACTAAACTATTACGTACTGACACAACTGGTGCTCTGATACAGTTTTCTTTAGTACATAATTTCTCCTTATCTAAAGTTAACTAATATTACCTTTTAATCATGACAAGTATTCTTTTCAGTTTTTGGTCAGAATTAAATTGCCCCCAAAATTACAGACAGTGTCGGAAGAAAAATTCCCTTTTCTTCGCTTGAAAACGCCCTTTACCAGGAACCATAATGCAATCTTACAATTTATTTTATTATTATTATTTTAAAACAGTAACTGTTTTCCATTATTAGAATCTGATCACATTTTTTATTCGCTCAGCTCAAAGCCTCAAACCAAAACAGCTTTATACTTAAAGGAACCAGCAAAACTAACAGTAAGCATCCAGACAACCATTATTACTCATGTCAAATTGTAATCAAAACAATTTAAGCGGGATATTTGTTCTTTGGAAGTTCGAACAAAAAAAAAGAAATTCAAACTAAAAAGAAAGGCTAATTATCTACCATACAGGGATCATTCATCAGAATAAAAATAAAGCTGTTTCTGTAATTAACACCCATAATTAAAAGAGCATTTTATAAATATAAAAAAAAAATCTATAGGCTTGTCAAAATTGCAACGGACAATTGGATCTAATTTTTCTAGCTTTTTACAAAGTATGTCATTTAAGATCCCACAAAACAAAACCAGAATAAATACTAAGATTCTCTGTTTCTTTATCCTAGTGGAAAATCACAAAAAAAAAAAAAAACTGGAATAATCAGAAGTAACTATCGAATCAGATGTGTTCCCCCACGGAGTCGCTTCTTTGGAGGAAGAGAAGCAAATACCAGCGTCAAATCGCGTGCCACCAGGCGGCGCAAATTAGGTAACTTCTCAACCTTCTTCCTCTTTGGTGGTGGGGGCTTGTGTGGGGCCGGCGGGCACTCCGTCAGAGGCTTGATGCGGTGCTCCTCGGACGTAGGAGTCACACATCCTCCCACGTCATCGCCAGATGTCTTCTCCCCCAAAGAATCGACATCTTTGACGGGTTTGGTTTTAATTTTAGGAAGAGAAGGGACGGATTGGTCGATCGTTCGGATCGAGGCGCCTTCTGATTGCTCCATGGATAAAGAATTGGAATTCAATTGAGGTTGCGATCGAGGGCGAGAGAGAGAGAGAGAGAGAGAGAGCGCGCGAATGAAATTGGTGGGTAAAGGACTATATATAGATACATAGATCGTGGAGAGGAGAGAGAAAATAGTTGTCGAAGTTTTTTTTAGATGGAAAGAGAAAAATAGTCTTCTTATTTCAGAGGGTCCAGGGAAAATGCATGGTAAGCCAAAAAAAAAGGAAATCAAATTTTATACTTACAATCACTTGGCCTATGAAATTATTACTCATCGTAACCGTGGCGTGCTTCTACTGGTCTACTGGAAGACTAACAGTTAAGCCAGATCATCGTAGTAGATAATCGTAAATATTCAGATGTGTGTAAGACGCCGCGTGCTTTTTCTTTTGTGGGGCCTGAGTCGTCCCGATAATTTTCAGCAGTACAAGGAATCCAAAGTGTACCGCTTCGATTTAAAAATAGTAGGACCCAAATGTCATTGTAATAGTTTCCAGATATAATTATGTACCTGGTGTATCTAATTTATTATCGAGATTTTAGTCCGTTGGGATTCCTTAACCTCAGGACACCTGTCACGGCAGCGTTGGCTCAGAACATGTTTTTACAACAAAACAGCCCTTGATTAGAAAGTAAACTACGAAATTGCCATCTCATTTATTTAAGGTTCCTAATCTATTGTATTTGACATCATGATAATTATAGTAAAATAACCTATGTTGCATTCATAGTGTTGCCAATTTATAAACCGGCATTACAAAATAGTAGCTGAGTCAAGAAAGGAAGCTTGGTCATGTGCATAAGTTACCGTAAATAACTTGACAAAAAAAAAAAAGGTCCTTAAAGCATTCGAGGTTTCATCTTATTAACAGGTCATGCCATTAGTTGTGTCAATAAATATCCAACTAATGAGTTGAAAATATTTCTATTTTTTAAGTATCTTATAATTGAGGGGGCTCAAATGCCTCTATTTTTTGTGCTTTCATCATGATTCCATTTTTTAAAACATTAATAACTCAAAAATTAAAACTTAAAAGTTAAAATAAAACTATTAGATGTGATCTATGTTATTTTCTCTATGAGCTTATAAAAAATTATCACATTTCAATTTTGTTTTTATGTGAATCAATAGGTTCAAAAATCACTGTCTAAAAATCATCCACATTAGTGCGTTTTTTACAAGCTCTTGATGACAATCAAAATAAAATTGAAATGTCGTAATTTTTTACACGTGCATAGATAAAATGATGTAGATCATATCCAATGATTTTATTTTGACTTTTAAGTTTTAAATTTTAAATTATTAAAATTTTAAAAAAATGAAAGCATGGTGGAGACACAAAAAATAGAGGCATTTGAATCCACCTCATAATTTATGCAGTACTTCCAACAGTAATTTCCAACTAATGAACTTGATTTTTCTATTTAATGTAGCTTTCTTTAAAAGTCATAAGAATCTTTTAATAGTACTTTTGAAAATAGACTTCCAAACTTGCAAGGTTGCAATTATACATATTATATTATAAATAGTTTGTAATTATACACGGAGCATTATTCTAGAAACAAGAAAGGCGAAAATTATAGAAAAATATATTGTGCATTAAGATAATTTCATAATAAAAGTCTCAGAAGATGTAATTTTTTAAAGGCAAAAACATTGTCATTATTATATCTAACTCAAGTGTTTAAAACAAACAGTAATTAGAAAATTTTCCAATTACCTTAACAAAGCAGTATTAAATAATATAGTGAATTATCCATATGAAAATAAATATATAGTTACTAGTTAGCAGCATTTTCTAAATATTTCTTCGGATAATTCTAGCTTTTGCATCCAATTTATATTGCTTGCAATTAATACACTTTTACAACCTCCCATGAAAAAATTATCCAAATATAAGAAATACAATTTTACATATGTAACTTATCATTCAAAATGTGGTAGAATTTAATATTGTGGTCTAAATTGGGATATTGCCAAAATATTTGGATTGGGTCCGATTTTCTCGCGATGTTTAAATGATGAAGAATTCATTTTTTAATTCTAACTATTTAATTTGGACAATATTAACAAATATTTTGTTTGGTATTACCACACAAAATAATGGATATTATAATTACTCTATAATATATATCTTTCATGCATAAACGAAAATCATTATTTACGGTGCAACTTTCTCTGATATCTTTAGAGCTTGTGCGGTGCAATTTACAAAATTGATAAAAGAGCATTAATTGGTGACAAGTAGGAAAATAATAATAAGAAATATCTCATTGATTCTTTCCATTAAATTATATTTTCATAGAAACAATTCAACAAGCTGAGAAGTAACAGAAATTAATAAGAAAAATCAAATTGATTCTTTCCATTAAATTATATTTTCATAGAAACAATTCAACAAGCTCAGAAGTAACGAAAATGCTTAGCCAAGGACCACTTCTTAATCACAATTCAAAATATTACATTACTGCGGCATTCTCTTTCGGTTGCATTGCTGGAGCTGTAGTTTGTAGTAAATGAATGCATAATTGACACAACTAATTAAATTGTGGCAAAGAAAACAATAAATACTATGAAATTCATTTACCGTATATTTTAAATATTTATTAATATTGTTAATCAATAAAATTTTATTTTGAAATTCTTTGATCATCAATTTTTACGGATTTATTTTATGTTAAAACCTAAATTTTACTAAAGAGGTGCCTTCATTAGTGTATTGAAATTGTGTCGCTGTGTCATAAAGTACTGAAGATGAACATAGTATGTTTACCAAAACAATACGACTTGATAAGACGTGTTTTGACATATCATGTTGGTAAGTGGTCGTTCTGTGTCTGTTTTTGAATTTTACAGTGTGCCAAATTTCTTTTTCTTTTTTTCCTTTTATCCTGATCTGAGGCATTTTTTATTTTGATTTCCATATCTGTTTTTTTTTCCCTAAAAAAAAATATGGATCTTAGGACAGAATAGAGCTTATAATAATAGAGTTCAGAGTAGGTCCGATGGAGCTTATAATAATAGAGTTTAGGGTAGGTCCGATATCTATGGGACCTATTTTGGTTCGATGAGTTTAATCACCATCTGATCTGCTATAAAGTATGTGTATGTCTGCTTCAATTTTTATGCACAGAAATCTTAATGCAAATCGAACGGTGTTGAAGCTCATTGAACCTAACAGTAGGTTCGATATCAAAATCTTGAGGAGGAGGGATGATTATTAAAAAATTATGACTAAAGATTTAAACTATATAGGATTGTATTGGTTCTCCTTTTAAAACTTAGTAGTTTATTAAGGAGTTTGACTAGTATAACATCAGTGCCATTTCAGTCTATATAACACCAATTCTAAAACCTATCAAATCGACTTCAAACGACTAATTCAAACCGTTCAAACCGATTTACATTATGAGTGATGCATTTACATACAAATTTTTACATTTTCAAGTTATTTTAGTATCAAATCAAGCAGTAAAAATATTGAAAAATTAATGTATTAAATTTAACTTAAAAACTCACACATTTGACCACTTGACTTAATACTAAATAAATTCGAAAAGTTATAAATTTTGCATGTAAACGCACAACTAATGAAGTAGATCGGTTTGAACGGTTTGGATTCACCGTTTGAAGTCGGATTGATAGGTTTTAGAATTGGTGTTATATATGTTGAAATAACACTGATGTTATGCTAGCCAAACTCTTTATTAAGCAACAAATTATGAATCTTATATGTCTTTGTGATGTGGAAGGTCGTGAGTTCTAAATTCATATGGAGAAAATAATTTGTTGTAATAATAGAGGTATTGAATTTGAAAGCTTGACTTTATTTTTTTTTTAATTTATAATTTTTTATGTTTGCTTAAATGAAAACCAAATATTTTTTATCCATAAAGTTATATAAAAGAAATTTTAAAAGTCTGATCTAAAATCATTCTTTATTAAATTGCCAAGTACTACAAATTTTTTTTTTCAAGTTGTTCGAGATGTTCTAATCAATTAAATCATAGGGTAAATTTCGCTGTAGGTCACTAAACCTTGTTATTTGTCACGAATTGGTCACTTAAGTTTGATTTGTCCCTTTTGAGTCACTCAACTTTGTTATTTGTCCCAATCAAATCCCTCTATTTTTTCCATCCAAAATTTTAACGGAATATGTTAATCCCGTTAGTATTTTGGATGGAATATGCTTATTCTGTTAATATTTTGGAGGGAATGAGTATATTCCGTTAATTTTTTGGACGGAATAGGAATATTCCGTTAAAATTTTGGATGGAAAAGTATAGAGGGACTTGATTGGGACAAATAACAAAGTTTAGTAACTTAAAAGGGACAAATCAAACTTGAGTGACCAATTCGTGACAAATAACAAAGTTTAGTGACCTTCAGCGAAATTTACCCTAAATCATAAATAAAGTGGCCATATAAAGTTATCTCAAAAAAAATGTTGATACTAAATTATTTTTAGATTCCAGTGATTTACATATTAGAAAAAAAAAATGTCTTCCAGTTTGGTAATCATTTATTTTATTATTTATTTTTTATTGTGACAGGTGCTTGAAAGAAAAATCATTTCTTTGAAAGAATTAGTTGTCGAAGGAGCTCTATGTTGAGAACTTTTTTATTTGTAAAAATTGATATAAAATATTGAAATAATTGCATCAATATTTTGATAGACAGAACTGTGAAAATAATTCGGATTTAACCAATGGAGTTGATGTATGAATGTATGCTAGCTTCAATGGATCTGACGTCGGATCGGATCCTTATTCCTTAGTTGGAACAGAATTTTTTTTCCGGTTCTGTCTAAGACATTTAAATCCATATGCAATCATTAGAATATCATATATTATTTTATATTAATTTCTATAACTAAAATATTTCCTCTGTCACCGAAAGTGAACCTTATCATTTTGAAAATTTTATTTTCCTGTTGTTCGTTACTGTTATTACTTCCAGATACAAATCATTACTGAAGCTTTAGCCGGCTATATATTAGCTGCCTATTTCCACCTTTCGACCAAAGGATACCAAGTTTTCTCTTGTCTTTGTCTGATCCTTCTCCCTCTAGGATAATTGGATTAGGTGACTTTTTCTACTAAAAGAAAAAAGAAAGAAAGAGATTAGGCGACTTTTTCCATCCTTTTTTTAGTGGTGAAATTTCGAATATACCCATCAAATTTTAACTTTCCAGAACCTATCAAAAATTTAAATTTAGATATCATTCATTTAAATTTTAAGTTGTCGTATACTTTCCCCAGGATAAGCTTAAACTTATCTAATTGATACCAAATATCTATATTCAACATTTTGACGAAATCGCCCTTTCTTTCATATAAGATCCGTTTGGCAAATCATTGGAATAGAAGAATAGTCAGAAAATGTAGAATTTGAAATAAACTTCAATTTTTCACTATTCCATCGTGTTCGGTAATAGTAGAAGAGTGAAAGAGCATTGGTAAACAAGCTAAATCTATCACTTGAAAGAAAAGTCAATTCTTCTATTCCACATTTTCCATAGAATAGAAAATTGGCTCATAAAGAAATAGATAAGGGACCAAAATGCAAAAAAAAGGAGTATCACTGCAATAGTTCAAACTCAATTTCACTATTCTCAATTCTCCAATTCCACACACTTCTATTGTTCAGTGGGAATAAAACATTTTTTCCACTCTTGCCGAACGGGCCCATAGGCCTCTAAATGGTTGTAGCCAGCCTAATGTCCTATTTATAATAAAGAGACTGAATAAGTTATTGTATTGTATTTTTGTTTTATAATAGAGATCAAAATATAAATATTTATTAAAAATATAAAAATAAATGACAAAATATTTTTAAAAAAAATTCATAGAGGAGAACAAAATTTGCTATTTCAAATATGTTTCTTGTATACTTTCCTCTTGTTTCATTGGTAGCAATTACATAATGTGTAAACTGTCTCTTTGGTGAAATTCATGCCGGGCTCATTGGCAAAATAAATAAATAAATAAACAAAGAAAAAGAAGTTTAATGAATTCTCAAAGTATGTGAGTAGTGTCTTGTCAAAACCTTTGCACAATTTAAATATAAGGTAGTTAGCGTTAGGATTTTAAAAGACTCGGTCTTGAATTGCGGTGAGTATTGGACCTTTAATGCAAAGAGGAATTAAAGAGAATAAGATGGAAAGGGCAATGTTGTTCAAAATTAATGCAGAGTTAATATTTATTTAATTAGTTTTGAGCATTTTGCTAGGAAATATCCAATACTTCAAAATTTAGATGGATAAATATTTAATTTAAACTTCTAATGGGAATATATCTAAATTTGCCTTCTTTTATTTGTCTCTCCCCAATTCTGAATACAAGAAACAACATGTTTGTTCAGAAGAAATTCTGAAAGCTAATCAGAGTTAGATTTGCTACAGCAAAGCATGCTTAGTTCGGGTCGCAGAAGATCTTAAACAGTAAATTCTGAAAGCCAAAACTGTTGACTGCTGGTGCCTGGTGTGGTGGCCATAACTATGCCAGATCGAGATGCTACCGCACTAGACACG
Organism: Carex rostrata; assembly: GCF_964058835.1. Classification (NCBI taxonomy): domain Eukaryota; kingdom Viridiplantae; phylum Streptophyta; class Magnoliopsida; order Poales; family Cyperaceae; genus Carex; species Carex rostrata. The sequence continues at coordinate 3,580,746 of NC_135935.1, forward strand.
TTGCCTCACAGTTGTGCCTAATTTGGTCAATCTGTAATCAGAATTCAGAAATACGAGTATAGTGTCAAAAATGAAAGTATTAGAACCAAACTTATAAAGAAAATGGTTGTAACAGATTGACTCGTGTTGACCCGAAATAGAATTATATACTGGAAATATGTTGAAAAGGCTTGAATCTCATTTCATGTTAACAAAAAAATTGAAGTCAGGCGAACAGAGGCGGGACTAATTTTTTTAATAAAGGAGGTTGAAAATTAAAATGCATCATGTAGTGTGTGGAATTTGAAATTTGAATTCAAGACCTCTTAACTATAAGATAAAATATTAATCATTGGACTACAAATAAACATTTGAATATTATTAAGGGGCTGAAATATATATATATAGAAAGTTCTGGAAAAAAAATTAATTAAATTTCAATATATGTAACTAATTAAATTCTGAGATCCATCCCCACAGACGAAACCATTTGAAATGAAGAATTTGTTTCAAAGAACTGATGTGATGTGAACAAATATTGCTTATTGTTGTAGTTTGATGAAAATATTGTATCAAATTGAATTCAAGTTATAGTAAATTTGGAGGCTTTTCAAATGGTTCTGTAATTTATAACTCATCTATATTTTAAACTAGATTAAAAAAATACATATATCTCTTTTTTTTATAAAATAGACATTTTATCTACAGTAAACAGCTAATTTAAAGTCAGTTCATAACTTAGCTCCTTTAATTTTCTTCTCATCTAATAAAAATATCCCTTATTTGTAAAATAGACATTTTATCTACTGTAAACAGCTAATTTAAAGTCAATTCATATCTTAGATCCTCTAATTTTCTTTTCATCTATTTCCTTTACAAACATTATCTTCGCTACAATTTGAAAAACAGAACAAACTAGAGACTTGCTTGATTAGGTTATATTTGAGCTTTGCTAAACTCCAGATATATCAATCCATCCATGCATGTACAAATTATACATGAATTGGTATAAAGTTAAATATTATTTACTGAATTAAGGCGGCGGCAGTACTCAACTAATATGACTGAGGAATGAGGATATGCACAAATTAGGCGGGAAGTGCTTGTAGCTATTAGAAGCTAGAAATCACTGAAGCTCTATTATCATCTAATTAATAGGTTTTAATAACCATTCATTTGGATGGTGCCCTTCTTGCTATTATACTTTACCAAAACAACAGTTCGTCCCGTCGGAACACTAAACAATAAAACGGGAATTTTATGTGGCAGCTTCTGTCACATTTCCTAAAAAAAAAAAAAAAACGGGAATTTACAAAAATAGCGATATTCGGATATGTACCAACTACCAATTATAAGGGCTTGTTTTTACCATCAAAGGAATAACAATGCTAATAGCATGCGGCCACGAATTCGTCCCGGACCGTAATATCTGTGTTGGCACGAATATTAAAAATGCCCCGTACATTTCATCTCGGACTGAATTGATCCGGATCCTAATCAGATAGTCAAGATGCATTAACTCAAGAAGATGCAGACTCCAAGGCCACGACAGTGAAAACTTGTATCAAGTCCTGAAGGTCATGTTTGGTTTTGGAGTAAAAGTTACTCCAAATTAAATTTCTTACTCTGAACTAAGGTAGATTAAAATAATTATATTTGGTTAGAGTTTGATAGAGCAAGTTCATAAAGAGAGAGAAAATTGTAATATGATGTTATTCTAACAGCAGAATCTACAAGTGAAGTTACTCTAACCAGAGAGATAAAGTAACTTACTTCGGATTAACTCAAATGTTATTGCATCATATTCTTTCAAATTTATTTTTTATTTAACTCCTTAAAATAAAGTAAAGATTCACTTCACTTCTTACTCCACAACCAAACATGACCGAAATGTTATATTTTGATCAATAATCAGCTGTTCAAACAGTAACCTAGCCCAAAATTCTTTGACACTATTCCAGCTCTTTCATCGCCATCTGGAATTAGGCCCATACATTTTCTTAGGGAAAGAATGAGGTCCTTGTGCGGGTGCGCCATAGCTGAAATTGGATGTTGGATACTTGGATCCCACAAAATACTATTTTTTTTTAGTGCCAACAGACGAACAGACGGCCATCTCGTCAGTCATCTGTGATTGGAAGCGTGCCACACATCCAACAAGACGAGGCGTGAAGTGCTCCCCGCAAGGGCTGCAACGGATGAGCTTTCTCAGACGGAAAAAGATCATTACCATTTGTATTTATTGTTGAGGAGGGTTTAAATGCCTCTATTTTTTTAAACTTTAATAATTCAAAATTTAAAACTTAAAAGTCAAAATAAAACTGTTGGATATAATTTACATCATTTTATCTATGCATGTGTAAAAAATTATGACATTTCAATTTTATTTTGATTGTCATCAAGAGCTTGTAAAAAACGCACTAATGTGGATGACATCTAGACGTTGATTTTTGAAATTATTGATTCACATAAAAACAACATTGAAATGTGATAATTTTTTATGAGCACATAAAGAAAATAACATAGATCACATCTAACGGTTTTATTTTGACTTTTAAGTTTTAAATTTTGAGTTATTAAAATTTTAAATAATAAAAACATAATGGAGATACAAAAAATGAAAGCATTTGAACCCTCCTCTTTATTGTTTACCGATGTAGCCTTCTCTAATATTATACTTCATGGAATATTGCAATGCTGGAGAGGGCTGTGTACTTGTTTCACTTTTTATAACGAACTGTTGCAGAGTGCAGACTAGAGCCGACATAAATGCAACAATCTCTTGAGGTCTGCACAAAAAAATTCACGTGCATTAAATCCAAACAATAAACGAAGCATGTAGAGACCAAAAGTTAGAAAAGAATACCTAGAACTAGAAGCACTTCTGTTTGAAACAATCAGCCCGTATTAATTGCTCCATAGAACCTTCTTTTCTTTGAAAAATAAATTTCTGCGCTAGACAATATGGTTTTGCTCCATGAATGCTGAGCTGGTAGCATTAGGAGATCAAGAATTTAGCTCATCCATTTTATAACATAGTCCAGATCATAATTAAAATTCACTTTAGAATCAAGACTGATCTTTATTACCCAATCTGAATTCAATGGGTCAGATCGCCAGGAGAACTTTTCTATATTATATTCTTCCTTTTTTGTTCTTACTGTGATGGTCTGAGTGGATGAGAGGACATGGATTTAATTTTTATTTAAATAGTTGTAAACAATATTATTAGTAAAAAATTAGAAGGTCGGTAATAAGCTAGCTAAATTGAAATTAAAATGGCAAATATGACGTTAAAAATGAAGCCAAAGAGTCTTCCCACTACAAGGTATGTCAAATAATGCATCAAGTAATAGTCCTCATAATTCATCAAGTAACGATCGCAAGGACAGGAGAAAGGGGAGGTAGCACAATTGGCTAGAAAAATGTTTTTAAGTTTTATACCCAAAGATCGAGAGTTCGATTTTCCCTCACGAACCTTGATAGCTACTACCAAGTTTTCAAAAAAAATGATCGTAAGGACAGTTAAGAACAAAAGAGCCTGGCTGTTAGGCTTGGCATTGTACCACTTGGGCTTGGTGCTGGTAACAGCCATGATGGCAATATTATGTATCAAATCATGTTTGCTTGATACACCTATAGGGACCAACATAAATGGGATAGCAATAATGAACACAAGTGAAAAAGGAACATTCACATAACTGTTTACATTAATTCACGTGCATTATGCATATACGGACATGTATTAACCATCTGTTGCATTGCTTATATTATTGTGTGTTCTTGCAAAGTTCAGTATATGTGTGATCTAATCAGTTACTAACAAGAAGGATTAAATAAGAGATAATATAGCCATATAGGACATCAAAAAACAAGCTCTTCATGGAAAAAGAACTTGCAAATATACCATATATTTCTACCTAATCATGACAGATAGTACAAAATTATAACTAATGCATATACCAGTGGCTGATCATCCCACCAAAGTAAACAAATTGTATACTAAACTACCCCATACAATTAAAAAAAAATATAGCTATCATCAATAACAAAATTAAAATTACAAAGAATCTGATGCGAACAGCCTCCAGCACTTTCAATTTAGCACCTGAATTTCTATTTTCCTTCCCCACCAGAAATTGGCTGAAACTTGCTTTTGCAACCCGCCACCTCACATATTCTAATTCTTTCCAAAGAATAAGACCAATACACTACCCATATCTAAACAGAATGTTATTAGAACCAACAATGGACCAGTTGAAGTTTTCAGGTGCCAAGGTGCAAATGCGGAACCCACATCGAGGGAGCCATGCAAACATTATTATTTACCTACTTAACAGTAGATGTAGAACGGTACAAACCTGTAACAGCATTACTAACCTTCCCATTTGAATGCCTAACATTAAAACTAGCTGCCTTTTTAGGCTTATTTTGGAAGAGTGAACCAAGCATATTCTCCAGTTCTTGGGCTGTAAATTTTGCATATTTACTTGCGCTCGCATCTTGTTCAACCAGAGGGCCATAATTTTGCATGTAGCTCCTGTAAACCGGTACGATAGCCTGTACTACCAAACTACACATCTTATCCCTCAACTCCTTGTCAGAGATAACCCATTTTAATTGCTTCTGGTACATTTCGTTAAACATCTCATTAAAAGATTTTAACCTCTTCTTGACCAAGTCCCGTGCTGTGGCCCGGCCACCAGAGAAAATCATCAACCCTTCCCTGCTAAGTAGCCCTGGCAATTTACCCCAAGTCTCCCTCAAAAACACAGCCACATAGTAATCCTTGTATTGTTCATGATCTCTCAGCCACGTGTCCCCCAGATAGTCCCCAAGACGTGTACCCTTAAGGTGCTTGAAGAAATGCCAATGTGTATTCATCATGAAAATGAAGGCCAAATTTGGGTCTTCATATCCCTTCGACCAGGTCTCAAAATTTAGCTCCAATGCTTTCACTATATTCAAAATGGCATCGATTAAAAGCCTTTCGTGAAACCTCTCCTGTTTCCAGCTCCGCTGGATTATCAGCACCTGTGTTAATACAGGTCTGTATTCATCAGAGAGAAGTCTATTGCAATACTCAGTAATGAAGCTGACGAGACTAGGGACCCTTCCATCAGGTGGCGGTGTAACATTTCGTTGTAGCTCTACTTGCACGAGCAGCTCGCCAAAAATCTCACATGCCCCTTCCACTACCCGTTTGATCAAATCCCGGGTTCGGGTCTGAATATCTGCACATGCCTTCGACCCAAAAAGCCGATTGAAATCCAACCTCAGCTTGTTAAGGGAATTGAAAATTTCTAACAGTCGCAAAAGTTTAATGGGGTCTTTCTTTGCATCGGACACTGTGCGACCAAATTTGATGAAGTCTAAAATCCCAGCCCGGGCTGCCACATCAGCAAAGCAGGATGCTGAGTCAGCAGGCCGGCGGTCAAACACCTCAGTGCAGACCTTGTATTCTGATTCTAAAAGGTGCTTAACTGCGAACTCGAGATGTCGTCCCCACCGCTGCACATGGGTCCCGAGCATCTGTGCATCATCTGAATTGGAGTCCAAGTAATCAATTCTAAGAGCCTCAAGACTCTTGCGCACATTCGACCCGCGTATGTCAACGAAGGCTGACACACATTTATCAAGGCGATTGTTCGCCGCCAATCTATCAAGGATCAATGAGAGTTTGCGGACTACGGGTACAGGAAGTGGAGATGGTGCAATGGCAATTGCAGTATCTCCAGAAGTCTCAGGTTGCTGCAAAGGGATAGGGGTTGAATGGGCTGATATAACCTGGCAGAATTCAGACTCAAGCCTGTCTAGTGTGGCTGACAACAATCCACCATCAAGTGGTTCGGGCAGGTTGTGGTCAGTACCGGAAGCTGATTTGAGGGAAGAAAGTGTGTCTGTTAGTTGAGAAATAAACCTGGGGTCGGCTAACGAGTGATCGGCCAAGTATTCAACAATATCATCTAGCCACTGAACTGCAAGGCCTGAGTTGTCAGAGAGGAATTTGAGGGCCTCCTCGAGCCGAGTTAATATGTCTAAGAAGGCCAACAAATCCTCTGCAGGCCCATCACCAGAGAGGAGAGGCCGTTCAAGCCCATGCACCGCGTCAAAAACCTTGAGCACAGCTGCGGCGGGTCCAACGGCACGATCAATGTGGCCACCAACCTCCAGCAACGCCTCACGAGGGGCTCGGATCGGCCGAACAGATGCTTCAAGAGAGGGGAGGCGGTGCTTAATCTCTTCCAAGTGAGGCCCGGCTCGGGAAAGGGCTGAGGCAACGGAGCGGGATTTGTCCAAGCAAGAAGCTAACGAACGGCGCGCAACTAGGAGGCTCTCCATAGCCCGGTCTTCGTCGGAGTCGGCCTGGCTCTTATCCATGGTTGGGAAGAAGGTTCTAGAAAGTGAAATGTAGGTGTAAGAAGAGCTTGGATTGGGGTTTAACAGGGGTGCTTTAAGGGATTGATTTGGTGAGAAAAATGGAGGGAAAAAGGGGGTGAGCGAATTGGGGAAAAAGGGAGAAGGAAACGGGGCGGAAGAAAGAGAGAGAAAGAAGAGAGGGGTTCAGAAAAGGTTAAGAGAGAAAGAGAGCGATGTCATAAAGGGGATCTGGGTAAAGAGAAGTGGGGCAGGGGGGAGGGAAGATGGATTTGTTTGTTGTTGGGTTAAGGGGTGGGAATTTGGGAGAATCTGAGAAAGAGAAAAAAGTGATTTTAGCTTAAGGCGGGGGGAAGGGGGAAGTCGAGAAGAAGACTTGGGTTGCTTTGTGGCAGAAGCGAGAACCGCACGGCTTCAGAAGTGTTTCACTTCGATGACTTGGGTTGCTGTTTCCATGCTCCCGGTGCACCGCTATGTACTATCAGATCCGCTGTTTTAGATTCTATGAAACGCATCCTGTTTCAGGTCACTAGATGGGACAGCAGGATCCGCTTACAGTGCCTGGCACAGATCCTGATTCCACTTATTTGGATCCATTAAATTTATACGGCCGGAAATTAGGATGGAATGGGTCCGCTGAATCAAGAAAAGAAGATATTAACATAATAGACCTTGTAATTTGTAAAATGGGCATTCAGTGGGTATAACCGTATAAGAAAGCACGTGGAAGTACAGGAGTATTGTTTAAAACTTTAAATGCAGCGTGAAAAAAAGAAAAATTAATCAGAGGGTATTTGAAATTTCGTATAGCAATATAAAGTTAATTTATGAACATAAAATTATGTTGTGACGAAAAGAAATATGAATCAGACAAAGATAAAGATTTTTATATTTTTTTGAAGAATAACGTGATACTTCAAATTAAAAATATCTCCATTTTTCCAATCCATTATTAAGTACGTTGGGTGTCCGATCCGCCAACGGCTACGATTGAAAGTTAAAATTTTGAATTTAATCTCAGCCCTCCAATTGCATAATCTGCCTTCTTTTGATTAAATATATCTGAATAATGTGTAAAAGTCTAAATTTAACTAAAAACATACTCGTCACACGTACCACCACACAATGCATTACAATTAAAATTAAATAAATCTGAAATTTAACGATATAATATGTTTCCTTATTTCTTCCTTTCCAATATAGCGATATAATTATGTTTCCTTATTTCATTCATAATTTCTCTTCTATGTTTCTATAGCTATTGCCATGAGAAATCTAGAAATATTATCAATTTTGTTTCTATACAAATCTATACATGTTACAATAGAAATCAATTGATGGAAAATCTTAGAAGCACAAATCAGATGATGAGTGTATGCACCTGATGAGGAATCAAAGAAATGACGGGAAGAGACTGGGCGGAAGAACATTAACAGGTAATTCGTTTGTGATAGATTTTCATTTTTTTGGTTGATATATTCATTTTCATTTGATAATTCATATATTTTAATCGTTTGATGGAAACGATCGTCTTTTTTGTTTTAAATAAATAAAACGGATCATTTTAAGGTGAATAATTATAATGTTATGTAAAATATTGAGATAAGGTGAACGATTATAATGCTATATAAAATAAAAAATATTTGAAATAATAATTATTTTGACTTGAAACCTTAAGGTATGAAAACAAAATTTTGATTCTTTGCTTATTTTAATATCTTATGTTACTTTTTTTTGTTCTGATTTTAGAGTGTAATGTTTCCTTTCCTTTTAAATTATTCTAAAAAAACGTTCAAGGGCTCAAACTTTGTACAAAAGCAAGGCCAACAAAAATTGAATTGAATTTACAGTACTCATAGAAAGACTGCTCTCAAAGTTCAAACTATTAATCTATAAATATGATTATATAAATATGATTAATTAATGAATTAAATTTGTACATGCTTATTTTTTCATTTTACTATATAATGTCGAAAAACGAGTTTATGAAATTTGTATAATGATGAACTAATTCATAAACTTTTTGCAAATATATGAAGATGATATTGAAAAATAATATGTTGCATTGATGCAAATCCATGTATCTTTTATTTAAATTTAAGTCTTGATATGTAAAATTATATCATTACATTGATGTTAATTTTTTCACATTATTTTATTTGAGAATGTATTATATATTTTGAAATAAAATGTTTTCTAATATTTTATATAAGTTTTTTTGAAAGGAATATTTTATATAAGTATTCTAAAACATAGTTCACAACTTCACATATATATATGTTAAATTTAATATGCGATTCTTCTTGTACACAATCATGACTATAAAATAAATAAAAAAGGATAATAAATCTTAGTGGTGAAATACATATCATACAAAAAATGAGACAATCCTATCAAATAAATCTTAAAAATTCTATTTATGTTACATTGCTTAGAGAAGAATCACTTGATCTATTTAATATCTTAATTTATAGCAGTATTAAATTAAAAGTAAAAATAAAAAGGTATTTAAGAAGGATAAAATTGTATTTAGAAAAAAAAAGTTTATGTTCACAATAATCTAATTATTGCTATAAAAATAGCGTCTTCCTATTTAATATGTCATTTAAAAATTTTATTTGCTATTTTGTCTATCTTTTTTATGAAAATATGTCATTTTGTATGAGATTTCTTTTAGTATTTTCTTATAATGTAATCCGTTGCAACGTATGGGCAAAGTACTAGTAATATGATTATAAGGCTTTAAGAAAAATATACAATTCATGTAAAATTGTGGCAACAATTTTCCCTGCGTTACAAAATAAAACGGTAATGCGTATTGTTCAAGCGTATGTGCCAACTCTGTTTTTTTTTGCGACATGAATTCATTATGTCAAATATATATAAATTATTTTACAAAGTGTTAACTTTAAGAAAAATTTGAATTTATATAAAATTCGTATTTATTAATGTTTCCTAGTATGATAGAGGGTGCTTTCATGACGAGTCGGATATAAAAATGCATTGGCTTTTTAGTTATCCGTCTTTTTAAAGAAAGAAAGAGCACCTATTAGTCTACTACCGCTCAATTTTTAAATTCGCCAACTTTTTCATAAAATGGTCATTCCTTCTAATTCTTAATTTGTCAATTAACTATTTAATTTCTACACTGTGATCTCACATAGAGGAAAGAATTCAAAAAGATAAGATGTTGAAGATTACAACAGGATTTGAAGACACTTAGCAGCATATGTTATATGCAATCTTATTAATATTAAACTTTTAAGTTTACAATATCAATAACATTAAAATTCAATCAATTATGATCAATTTGCTGGATTAGAATTTTGTGTAATAGAAAAGTCTAACTGTTAGTAAAAAGAAATAGGAAATATTATAATGGTTAATTAACCTACATAAACCCTTGTAAGCTGTAGTGCTAAGTTCAATCGATAAATATTTTCTCTTCAAATTTTTATCTCAAATTCTAACGGTTGGTGGCCCGGACCACCCTTTTTTATGATCTTTTTAAAAAAAAAAAAAAGATGGTCACAGCTTTAAATGTGTCACGTAACTTGTAAGTACCAAATTTTGCCTGTGTTAAGTACGAATTATGTGCAAATAAAAGCATGATTGGCATTTCGAAGCAAAGGTGGTACATGAGCAAATTAAAGGCAAAATTCAATTCCCTTCTACAATAATTGACACTTCTCTATTTTTCCAAATACATGTTATAACAAAACAATAAATTTTCATATATCTGAAAACTACTATAATTATAATTATCTTTTATATATATATATAAATCTTCGCAGACTGCAAAATAGTGAAAGAAACTCAAATTATAATTTTTTTTTAAAATCTTTGAATTACTACAGTACTACCTGCTCTCCTCTATAATTCCCTTTTTACACTTCAATTGCAAATATATGAATCAAAGCAGTTCAAGACGAAAATTTTATTAATATCCAAAATATTTAATTAATTTAAAATTATACCCACTGTTTATTAGGATTTTCATAAATGATCAAACCGGCCAAAATATTGCCGGTATAAGGTATTGAAGTGACTTTTAAACCGCGGGTATAATTTGGCCGGTTTGATCATTTATGAAAATTCCACCAAACAGTGGGTATAATTTAAAATTAATTAAACATTTTGAATATTAATAAAAATTTCGGCAGTTCCAATATATTCTGTAAAGTCCATTAAAGTGGACAATACTTCATACTTTTTTAATATATATTTTGCTACATGCTTCTAGTGGAAAATTGTTGGAAAACAAGAGCCTTTCTTCCACCTGTTCTTTATCTACCTGGTAATCATCTTATTTATTCCATCGATTAAGCAATAATACTCGATCATTAACTACTAAAGTTTAATTGTTTTATATGTAAATCCACTTATTGTTCACCTAACTATTCACCCTTTCATTTATTAACTATAATTATATATCGATAAAGCAAAAAATACTTAATCATTAGCTACAAATGTTTAATCGTTTTATATATGTTGATTTATATATGAAATGACTAGATTTTTAATTGTTAACAAAAAAATTTCCCTTGAGTGAGGCTCCAGAGGGTGAAACGGATCAGATACGGAGCGGATAGTGATAAAATCATATTCATAATTTTTATTTTTCGGATAACATATTGAATATTAGACGGATACAAATGTAATTGATGAACAAGTCAAAGGCAAATACGCTCAGATAATAAGTATTATCGTTTTATTTTGTAATGCAAGGAAAATTGTTGCGACAATTTTACATGAATTGTATATTTTTCTTAAAACCTTATAATCATATTATATTTTTAATTTGAAGTATCACGAAATAAGTATTATCGTTTTATTTTGTAACGCAAGGAAAATTGTTGCCACAATTTTACATGAATTGTATATTTCTCTTAAAGCCTTATAATCATATTATATTTTTAATTTGAAGTATCACGAAATAAGTATTATCGTTTTATTTTGTAATGCAAAGAAAATTGTTGTCACAATTTTACATGAATTGTATATTCTCTTAAAGCCTTATAATCATATTATATTTTTAATTCGAAGTATCTCGTTTTCTTCAAAAAATATAAAAATCTTTATGTTTGTCTGATTCATATTTCTTATCGTCAAAACATAATTTTATGTTCATAAATTACCAATATATCGCTATACGAAATTTCAAATATGCTCTGATTCATTTTTTTCAACACTGCATTTAAACAATACTCCTGTACTTTCACCTGCTTTCTTATACCCGTTGAATGCTCATTTCACAAATTACAAGGTCGATAATGTTAATATATAAATATTATTAGAAAATACATAATTTTTTTTTATAATATCTATTAAACCCTATGATATGGATAATTAAAACATAAAACCATATCAATATTCGTATCTACACGAATATCAAATATTCATATCTAATTTTTCGAATACAGAACAGTTATCATCCACTCCGTATGCGTAATGGACATTGGTTCTTACTCTGAATTTTTATCTTTATTTTCAAAATCCAAACAATCAACCAGACCGTTCAACATGATCTCCATATAAAAATGTACTTGTTGGCCAAATTTTACATTTTATAGAAATTTTAAACTATATTTTAGATAGATAGAAAATTATTATTTTTGAATCGTCCCGAATTAATTTAAAATATAGTAAAAAAAATCTAAAAAATATAAATTGCGATCTCCGGTTATATATTCATATGAAATTATGCTAAGTAATTATATCGACTATTCAGATTTTAAAAATAGAAATAGAAATCAATAGTACAAATCGATGTGCACTAGATAATATTGTAGCCTCATCGGTCATCACTTTATTTCCTTAATTGATGTACAATTATTGTTAACAAGGAGTGGAACTTCCGGATCGAATCGGAAGGGGGCCCGATGATGTAATTTTCATTAAAATTGGTACTTTTAGCATGTTGGTTGGATTGATGAGTTTGTTGAGTTTGGTTTACTTGTGGGCAAGACTTGGGTTTTTGCTTGTAGTATTGGATTTGAGCTTTTAGTGTGCTTTAAGCCTTTAACCAATTTTTTGTTAAAGAGAGTAAGCACTTCAAAGGCGGTGAAAAGATGCATTTGGTGGAGTTCAGGTGCGAATTTTTTGTATGTTTACATCATGATTAATTTAGTTGCCTTCAATAAAAATGAGGAACGTAGATTTTATGTGGCAAACACAAACATCCAATCATGCAACATGCTTAGGCGATTCACAGAATCGACCCTATGTCAGCATCTCACGACACAGATGGTAGTTAGGGCCCACAAAAGAGGATCCGCACTGTTGAAAGAGATGATAAGAATTGACTCGACCTTCTTTTTTCAAAGACCGCATTATCTGGTTATGCGCTGGATTTCATTTCGATTTTGTTTGTCATTTCCTTCTTGGATGGTGAATGTATGAGTTGGAAACAAAGTCTTGCTGGTAACCAGTGTTGGTTTTAAGGCTTTATTGGTCGTTCATTGCACATTAGTTTGACATTCGCTCAAAGATCCTTCTTAGAAGGTAAATGTATTATGTATGATTGGTCGATTTTTGTCTACATTTTTCAATTCAAGTTGAATTTGTCGGATTATAATGTTTTCGACATTTTTCAGTTTATAATTAAACATCATGATTTAAATTTCGTTGAATTAATATTTTATTCAGGTGATGGAATTTTGCAAATTTGGCGGATGTCATTAATAAAAATATCATAATATATAAATTCTTAACTAATTATTAGTAACTAAAAATTAAATTAAATATTAACCGAATAAATAATTACAGAAAATAACTTTTCAGAACATAGCAATATTCGTGCAAAAACATTATATATAATCCAACACAATCTATTTTAACTAACAATAAGAACATCATTCATTAGACAACACTATTATTTTAATAATAAAATAAATAAAAGACAAGCAAATTCAATGATGCATAAGCAATTAAGCATCATTCATTTTTAAAATAATGATGAAAAGCATTATGTGGTCGAGTGGATTATTTAAAATTTATATGTATCTATTCGAATAATTTTAACTTCTTTATTTTTGGGTTACCTCATGGAATCCGGAATCGGAACGAGAATAAGAAATTTTAGTTGTGATAGTATCTTGAGCAAAGTTAGGATGCGATGTGCTTATTAAGAGAGTTTGGTGAACACAATTTTCAAAGTATATCGAATTGGCTTCAAATGATAAATTCATGTACTTCATAAGTGATGCATGTACATGTAAAATTTTGAAAGTTTCAAATTCATTTGCTATAAGGTGAAGCAGTAAAAAAAATGAATATTTTATAAGTTATTTTATATATTTATTTTTTTATCATTTCTTTGACCGCTCGACCTTGTAGCAAATAAATTCAAAAGTTTTAAAATTTTGTATATGCACGCATCACTCATGAAGTACATGGATTCAACGGTTTGGATTCGTCGTTTGAAGCCGATTCGATATATTTTTGGAGTTGTACTCACCAAACCCTCTTGCTGAGCACATCACACCCTAGCTTTGCTATAGTATATTTTCTATTAATTATAATAATATACAGAAAGCAAAGTTGCAACCTTATGTATCCGCAGCTTCCGTGACATCGTCGCCAATTTCGCCATAATTTCCCTGGTAAATTGTTAGAAAAATGAACGGTAGTTGAGATACAAAGATGCAATTATCCAATAGTGCGCATTGCACAAGAAGGGCTTGCTTGCAAGAAACTACCTCTGCCACTTTCACTTTGGATCTGCGGTCAATACATACTCTATAATATATAGTTAGATATACCGAAAGCTTTAAACAATTAATATTTAATACCTAAAGGATAATGACAAGTCACACAAAATTGTATGGTAGGTCCATTGTGTCTTGTACACTTCTCTTTTTTTCTCCATTTCCTTTTCTCTTTCTTACCATTTCATTTGCTGGCTTATAATTTATAGATATTTTAATTTTTTGTATCTTTCATTAATAAAAATTTGTAACTTTTTGTCTACTAACAAAAAATAATGATTGCTGTCCGATAATACATACTAATTTATATACTTTACAAATGACTCAGCCATTGAATCTGAATTTTTTATATATATTGTAACATAAAATAGGTTTTTTAAGTATATAGTGATACATGTTTTGATATAATCAATACAACATTAGTCAATTCTATTATTGACATAATAAGATAAAACAATCCATGTTGCATAAAGGTGATATCAAATTAATGAATCTGCACTTGTTTTTCCCAATCCCTCTGAAACTGCAATTATTATCTTCTTTGGTTCAACATTTAAAACTTTTGCAAAAGAAAATTGATAATTGATCAAGCTTGGGGTGAAAACGGTATGAATAATATCCAATCCGTATTCAAAAATTTAGATGTGGATTTCTGATATCCGAATATCCATACAATGATATGGTTTTACGTTTCAATTATCCGTATCTGAATAGTAGATATATACCATATATTTTAATATATATTATAAAAAAATTATATTATTCACCATTATAATTAAATAAATATTACAAACTTTAATATCATTTTTATAAATATCCAGTTTGATCTGAATCCGTATCCATATCCATCTGATTTCTGCTCTGTATCTCTTTCAAAAAAAAAAAAAGAATATAGCTTTATCACTATTCGCTCCGTTTTCACTCCTAGATCAAGCCCATTAGGAATATCGGTCTATAACTCGTTAATACAACTTGGTCCAGGTAGATTTTTTTTTTTTTTTTTTGTTATGAATAGCTGTTGGGAAGTTTTTTTAAGAAAGCCCTATGTATTATAAATCAAAATTATGAGCCGATGTTTTTAATTAAGTAATATTTATTTCAAAATTAAGTTTATAGAAAAATATTCAAATAAATTTAAAAATTGGAAGGGCAGGAATTTTGAAACTCCGGCCATACATTATTTACTTAAAAAAATGAAGATAAATCAAGGACATATATTCAAATTTCTCGCACCTCAAGAGCTGACATTTCAAAATTCAGCCCGTCAAAAACTACCATTTTAAATTCCAACACTTTCTTTAAAATATAAAAAAAAACAAAAAAAAAACTGATTGTTTATTAGCTGCTAATTAACAATCAAACAAAGGCCTTAGTAAAGTTCTACTTCTTTCTCTAAAAATAATTTTGAATGTTACACTTCTCAAAATAGAAAAATCAATAGTTGTGAGTTAGAACTAAAACCGAGCCAAGTACGAGTCTGTGTTTCCCCAGGTGTCTAAGGTACTATTTAAAAAAATGACGGTTCTGATTAATTCTATCCATATTCAACTTAATTCAGTCCCTATTATGACTGTAGTAAGAGATCTACTTTGAGATTTGTGCCAAGCAAAAAGAACAGTTTCAATTTTCTTCTTACACCTCAGGGGAAATAAATCAACTGCGATTTCAAATACCCTGCATCTCTGCGATTCCAAATTCCTTCATTTGTTTTTAGAGATTTGTACATAAAAAGTAACTCCTCCTTGAAATTTGTATATTTAAAATGTGAAGGGATTAGAGGAACTTGAAATCGCAGCAGATTTATTTCCACACCTCAGGTACCTGGGTGATACGGAATGCGTATCCTCTGAGATATCTCAACTTTTGCGTGACCGACGTGTCCGATGCCTGTTCGGGGTGATGTAAGGGGTCAGTATTATGTGTGCTTTGAGATTCGCACAGAACGTATTTAAACAGTTGGGATTTTCCATAAAGTCACGCAAAGTTTGAGATATCTCAGAGGATACGAATTCTGATACTCACATGGCTCCGCAGGTAACATACTGTATTTATAGTTGACGATTTGACGTTGGCTTGAATGTATCCTATCCAGAAAGCTGTAGAGATTCATTAACAATGATTTATTTCGACAAGTCTTGCGCTGGTTCCTGGTTGGAACTTTGAAGGCGATTAGTTAGCATGGGATCGGGTCCAACTTCAGTCGGACAATCAGCTTGTGTCACTAATTTTTCAGAGTATCACGGTCTCACGGACGGGACAAACTTGGGTCCGATGAGTTCTAAAACCGTCCGATCCTCTTTAAGATTTGTGCGCACGGATATTGAAAAAATGTGCACAGATATTAAAGCGAGGTGCACAGATCTTAAAGCAGATCGGACGGTTTTGGAACCCATCGAATTCAGTTTGAGTCCGATGGGCATCGGACCCAAGTTTGTCCCCGGACACGGACAACCTATTTTTTCTGCCCTTTTGCACTTTAATCCTCCTATTCATTATTAATTCTAAATCATTTGGAATTTTACAGATTTGAATATTCAAATGAAATATCAAATATATTATGTGCCCATTTCAATAACTTTCTCCTCATCTGAATTGAACTCCACAAGTCTTTACAATTATTATTTTGTGTTTATCGCAGCGTGTAACATTTGAAAATTGATGTTTTCGCCGTGTAACCTTTTGATTGTCGTCTGGTAAAAAAATGAAAATAAAATAATTTTTGAAGGATTTTTTGAATATATATTACTATTGCTGATTTACTGTAAAGAAAACAGCTCTGCAAGTGAAACGCGAGGCCAATTTTAGTTTATGAAAATCCGTGAACTTTGATCACCAGCGACTTATAAAAATGAACTGCATCGAAGAATCTAGAGATTTTGGAAATATTGAACTATATGAGAGAAATCTCTAACTCATCACGCATTTCCAAGAAGATATTTTTCTCTTTGAACTAAATTCCAATTGTTGTTTCTGTTGTTCAACTGAGGTTTGACCTATTTGTCAGTTGTTTAATGTATTATGTTTTTCATACCATGTTGCGCTATTAATAGAGAAAGGGACCTCTCCATTTCTGTCACCGCCGGAGATGAATGAGGTGTTTCACATGATACCATTTTATAGTACGGCGGAAGAGTAGAAAAAAAATATGTCGTGCCGTGATTAACAGCCTTGACTTTGATCCCGTGCTGTGATCAAGTGAATAGTGATCCGTGCTATAACTAAAATATCGAGAGGTGATCACGCTGTGATTTGTGTGTTGTGTTCAAACGTAACTGGTCAAGTTTTTCACGTTTAACTATTTTTTCATAATTTAAGTTAGTTTATTCAAGATTCATCATTTGATTAAGACCTAACGGTCTTAATTACACGTGACTCGCGTGATTACGTGCCGTGCTGTGACCGGATCTTTCGCGTGACATGTCGTGCCAAATTTTCTACAAGCTCTCACAGTACGCGAATGGTCCTGGCACGAGACACGCGAGTCACGGCACGGAATAGTAACGCATGCCGTGTCGTAACCGTGCCATTCCGTGACGGAGCCGGCTCCGCCGTGCCATTTTTCCCACTCCAACCCTGGGCTGTCTGAAGAAATCACGACCTTTCAATTGGATTTTGGAATGTTATGGTTGTTTAACCATCGTTGATTTCAGGTGGCCCCATTGAAAGGTCCATTTCTAGTAATTTCCATTTTGGATCGTTGACTTATCTAGAATAATACAGAAAATTTGAATCTCCGACTTTTTTTATTTATTTATTAATAACAATATATCAGAAGCAATTTCTGAATCATTACTGGTTATGAAATTCTTTTTCACGGCAATAACGACGTGAAGGTTCTTTATTGGGCAGGTTGAATGAACTCAAGAGAGAGGTTTTGCAATAATGTGAGCTCAATAACATTTTGAAGTAAGAGAAGCACAATAGTTGTTGAAGTGTGATTTTCCCATCGTTGGAAGTTGGAACCAGCTAGAATCAAGCACTGACAGGTGAGTTCGGCCATCATATATTAATATACAGTGTGATTTTTCTGAAATAACTTATTTATTTGAGAATTAAAACATGGATTCGTAGCATTTATTGTCCGTTGAGGCCGTTCTATCTTTTTTTTAAGTTCCAAGAAGTTCAAGCCCAAATCAAGGACTAGTATAATAAATCCAAGATTATTGGGCCAATGGGCTTTATTTATAGTATATCATGCTGCTATATTTGAAGCACGTTAAGCTCACATGCTTAGCAAATTTAAGGTTTCTCGAGATATTCAACTTGAGCGAGCTGTTTTCATGAGTTTATCTCAACAGTTATATGTTTTCTTAAAATCTGTGAAAATAGAAATGGTATCTCGGTCTCAAAAATAAAAAAAATTCAGACCGAAATGACATATTGGTTCTTATAATTTTTGTAAAAACTAAAATAATTAAGTTGGTTTGATAATTTTTTTTATTTTTTATTTGTGGTCTCTCAAAAAATTTCCCTCATAAGTCATAACTAATAATTAGTGTGTTGTAATGAAGACTTGTTCTTCCAATTAGTCCAATTTGTATAAAATCGGTCACCTTTTTCTTTCATTGATTTATTCATGCATGGCCTAATACTCGATCGGTGGAAAACCTCGTCGGAACAGCATGAACACTGACGTGTGAATCCGGTATTCCACAAAAATTAAACAAGCAAAAGTTTTGCATTTATTGATTTTTTTTTTTCAATTTGAGCAAAGAACCATGCTTATTTTCAAAGGTTTAACTAGTGTTTATCGCGTCATAGCGGACTGGTTAAAAAAACAGCGCTATACTCAAATAGCGTCACTATAACGCAGAATAACGCGCTACAGCACTGATAGCGCTATATCTTTTATGGTCCAAAAATGCTATAGCGGCGCTATTTAGAACCGTGCTTTTTTCTTTCTTTCTTATTTTTCCTTTTGGATCTCCTATTTAATTCGCGGATTTAATTCACACGAATTTTAAAGCTAATCGGACAGTTCAGATATATTAGCTCAAAAGATTCTTTTTTGAGTTAATGCAGAGGATACTAATTTTTCAATTGTTAGTACAAACAATAACTATCTCTCTTTCTTTTTCTCTCTACTGTTTAGCGCAAGAAGAACCTCCGTAAATTACAGAAAAAATAGAGAAGCCCAGAGGGGGGAATTTTAACTGGGCCGATTGGGCCTAAATCCCAACACTAAATAAGTTGCGACATCAGAATGTCAGGAATGTATTCAAAAGATGCGTCTTAAAACTAAGATTTTTTTTTTTTTTTTTAAATATAATCCGAAACTCAGAACAAGACATGAACTCAACTCAGGAGTCAGGATGCGTCCATCTGGTTTCGATAGAAAAAACATTCCGTTTATTTATTTATTTTTTATAAATATTTTTGCTTTCTTGCTCAGTCGGGGCTTTCGGTGTGTATATATCTTTTTCATTCCAACCATTCTATTTTCCAATTTTTATCCGCTTGCCGATCTTAATTTCTTGTTTCGTTTTCCTTTAAATTTATTGCTTTATATTTAGATAATACCTTAATTTCCTTTCTGAAGTACAATTTTGCAGCATGTTTGTTTTGGCTCAGCGCTGTTATTCAAATTCTTGAATGGTGTTTTTTTTTTTTTGCTGAATGACCTTTTCTCCAATATTCATATGCCGACCTAGTCATCTAGCCACTGAGATTAGATGAAAATAATGGCTACTTGTTGTCGGTGACTGTATATACATCTTTTGTGCTCCTTTTTAAAAAATTCAGGATAGAGATTGGTATCCAGATGACATGGAAAAGGGGATTGAAGGCGGCCGGAAGAGAGAGAATAGAGAGATTTCATTTCAGTGACGGAGAATAATAATAAATAAAAAATGAGTCCATAGTGCTGACAAAGAGGACAAAAGAGAAGGATTGGGCAGGGGAGAAGGGGAAGGGACCAAACAAACGCATGAATAATATATGTGATGTAGGGAATAATTTGATTATACTGAACATGTATATTATATGATTCTTTCAGAAACTTTGTATATAAAGAGACATTTTTATATATATTCATCAGTCCTTCATGATTTAAAATTTTATCCATTATAATTTTTAAATTAATTATTTTTTCATCTATTTTTATATTTTATTAATATTATCATTTCTTGATTTCAGAGTTTTACCCTTATCTCCAAAATACCAGTCAATAAATTGACAGTTCTGTTCTTATCTTGAAAATAAAATGTCTGATTTAACAATGCCAGTCACCACTAGAACTAAACCTCAGTTGTGCAAGAGTTTCAAATAGCCTTGTTATAAAATTGTGTCAATTATTTTGCTTTAACCGCTAAACACCTACATCATTTGCAACCAGCACCCAGCACCCTACGACCTATTTATCAATGACCGAACAGTTAAAATCAAACTTTACATTAACAAATGGTTCAGATCTAAATTCAAACGGTGGGTTAATGCAGAGAATATGAATTCAAAATAACAAGGCAACTGGCACTGTGTTAGCAAGAGAGCCCTGAGCAGATATGACAAGGCGGAGGCCCTACAAATAATTATTTTCAAGTGAAGGGCAAAATTGTCATTTTATATTTTTTTATTAATATTTTTATATATTTTATTTAAATTAAATTAAGAAATAAATTTATAATAAAATAAGTGAGTTAAGATGAAAAATGGTTAATTTAAACATTTTGATTAATAGATGAATATCTAAATCATAAAATTTAATTCTATATTATAAAAACATTTTTTTTTTTTCCTTTCCTCACCAAGGTGGGGAAGTGTCTTCTCTGTCTCTGATCCCCACTTGGATTCGTCCCTTAAAAGGGACGGACAGGTAAAGCCAGCGTCAAAAAGAAAAGAAAGTACTTCACAAGACAACATGAAGCATAAACACAAGAAAAAAGTACAAGCGAAGTAGAATGACGTGTTGAAGCATCGGTGAGTGAGATCGGACGCAATCTTCCGGTGGGTCACGAATGATATATTTGTTTGGTTCTTCTTAAGATTAAGATTTGTGTATACTTGATCTAAATGAATTATAATTTTTTTTTTTAAAGAAAAGTGGTATATACCACCGATTTCATTTGAAATCAAAACATATATGATTTAGTACCAAATTGGTACCAAAATCAAATATAACATGTCCATACAGCTATTTAAAAATAAAGAAAAAACAAGTTCAGAGAAACAAGCTCACAACTAAGAAAAGTAAAAACATAAGAATCTACTAAAAACACTGAAAGTATATAAAGCTAAGGACTATATATCCAATAAATCTTCATCACTCTCCTCTTCTCCAGACATTGGAGATGGAGGGTTGCCAGCTCCAAAACCCTGCATATCCTCTGAACTGTCCACTTGGGAAATGGACATTAGAAGGTCCACTACGTGAGCCAATTCTGAACTTCTTACCTCTTCCTCTTGTATTTGATCTGGGAGATCCTTAACATCAGAATGGAGCATTAGACTCAATTTGAAAAATGAATCATCTAATCGAGATTGACACCAAAAGCTAGCTAATGAAATAATTTTTGTTCCAATAGATTTAATCGGTAGAGGGTTAGCATCATTAAAACAAATTCTATTTCTTTCCAGCCAAATAGTCCATAAAATGGATCCTCTAAGTAGCTCAACCAATAACCTATCCTTTAAAGGAATGTATGCATCTAATACCCATAAATCCTCTAAAGATGCACAAGTAAATGTAAAGTTATTATGATCAGCAATCCAATTCCAAATTAATATAATGTAAGAACAATGTATAAAAAGATGTTCAGTATCTTCAGGTTGACCACAAAAAACACAAGAAATATCACCTGGCCAACCTTTATTGGCTAAATTAATTTTAGTAAGGATTTTATCCCGTCTAACTAACCATAAGAATATTTTTATTTTCAAAGGGATATGTGATTTCCAAATAGAATTGTACTCCTTGTTAGGAATACCCCCATATTCAAGTCATTGATAAAAATAATGTACAGTAAAATTATCATCCTTGGACCATCTCCAAATCAATCTATCTTCTAACTGATCAGACAAAGTGAAATGCTGAAATCTACATTGTAAAGCATGTCATTCTTCTAAACATACCCCAGTCAATTGTCTTTTGAAAGACAATTGAAGAGTAGAACTATTAAAAGCCTCTACAACCGAAATAAATCTATGAGATACAATGAAAAACAAATGCGGATATTGATGTTGTAAAGCATGCTCAGAACACCATCTATCTAACCAAAAATAAGTAGTTTGACCATTACCTATTTCTTTGTTTAAACCTAAATTAATAACTGGAATATCCTTAAGAATAGATCTCCAGAAGGGAGAGCAAATTGTAGTAGTAGTTCTTGTTCCATATTTACTTCTAATTATATCCTTCCATTTATCATGTACTGTATTATCTAAAAATATAATCCACCATTTAGCCAATAAAGCCATATTCATAAGTTTCAAATCTAAAATACCCAAACCACCTTGACTTTTACTCTTACAAACTATCCTCCATTCCACGAAATGATATTTTTTCCTTGTAGAATTACCTCCATGCCACAAGAATTTTCTCCTAATCTTATCTATTCTATGTCTAATTTTAACTGGTAATCTATAAATAGAAAGCCAATATAAAGGAATAGCTGAAATGACAGAATTGAGAAGAGTAACTCTACCTCCTAAAGATAATAAGGAGCCCTTCCAAGTTTGCAATTTTTTCTCAATTTTATCTATAAGAAGTTGCCAATCAATGTCTGTAAGAGACTTATTATTGATCGGGACACCTAAATAGGTAAGAGGTAAAGTAACTACTTTGCAACCCAAAACAGAAGCTAAATCAGCACACTCTAAATCATTCAAATTTAATGGGTACATCTCACTTTTGTCATAATTAATCTTGAGACCGGAGACATTTTCAAATGCCAAAATGAGCCATTTTCAAATGAATTATAAAATTATTCAGCAATATCTAAATATGGATCGAACGGTCTTAAATCTGATGTCTATTGAGTGCGTATCCTCTGAGATATCTCATATTTTGCATGACTGATGTGTCCAGTGCCTATTCGAGGTGACGTAGGGGGCCGGTATTATTTGAGCTTTGAGATTCGTGCAGAACGTATTGCAACGGTTGAGATTTTCCAAAAAGTAACGCAAAATATGAGATATCTCAGAGGATGCGAATTCATGTCTATCGGACCGCATCCAATTTTCACAGTTAACTTTGTCTCCTGGATATAAAGAGGAAATTTTACAATGTCAACAATTAAAATTAAAGATTCAAAGGTCATCTAAATATCTAATATTCCCTACCAAAAGTGAAAAGTACGAGGCTTTTGTTGAACGAGACTACTATTTCAAGAGCTCAAATTATAACACTAAGAGCAGGAGAAATATTCTAAATATACACCGGATTTAATTTTATTTAAAAATAGTTTTCTTATTTACACACAAATATACTTTAATGAAAAGTAATCCATCCACTTAAAGAAAAATAATTGTGTGTGTTTTTGTGATAGACAACATCACACTAATAAAAAAAAAATTAGTTTCCGTGATTTATTTTGAGCTTATGATTGTCTACAGTTTTGATATGTTTTACATTTTGCAAAATTTCAATAGTTTGATTGCTATGTTAATAGTTTTCTTATAAACGCATAGTATTTTTTTTTAAATAGTAGTTTTAAACTTAAAATGAGCGACAAAATATGTTGTTATTTCATAAGTGTTTGAAATTTGAAAATAATATTAATGTTTTTGTTTAGAAAAAAAATGTAATGTCCCCAAAGTCTAATTCTCGAAAAATCTGTGGATCTCCACATGCTTTTAACTGTCATTAATAGCAATAGACCCCTAACATGGTTCCCCAACACCAATCTTCAAATATCCCCAAACCATATATAAACTTTAATACTAAATTTTGTAAACCCATTCAACGAATTCTACAAAAACTAGCAACTTTTTATTATAGTGTGGTCTCCAATAAACTCCCCTAGTTTAACCACTTTGATTAAGACCACTTGTAATACTTTGATCAGAACCACTGGGACCGCTTGTAGAAGTTCTTTAATGACTTTTCAAAACTAAAAACTAAACCGGGATCATTTTAAACCATGTAAATTGTTTCTTTGAATCCTGTAAACTTTTTTTTTTAATCATGTAAACATAACAAACATTAAATTTGTAGATTTATGTGATAAGATTTACAATATTATGTTCTTAAATTTCTTAATTACAAATGTATTGATTGAGGATTGGAACCTAATATATATAAAAAAAAATGTTTTAAATGAAGACAAATTGATATATTTATTTCATTCGGCACTGTATATTTGTGATTTGAGCTTTCAAAATAGCAGCCCACGTTTAAATAAAGAACCTCCCGGTCTACCCTTTTTTTTTCCTAAAAACTGGAAAAGAAGAAAAAGATAGAAACGGACATGAGACTAAAGAAAGATATTCCTTATTTCGAATAAGAAAATGCACATGTCTGGTTTAAACTTCAGAGCGATTTGATGTAGTGATCCAAATATTTATTCGATTGAATGTCATCATATACTTTTATTGAGTGAGTCTATGGTACTATGCATATCACGGGTTGGTCCGTGCTACGGCTCAATATTTGAGTTTTCAAAATCCTAATGGTCGATCCGAACCGTTCATCTTGTTCTCCATATTAATATGTGTTTGGAGACCAAATTTTACATTTTTTGAATTTTTTTTTTACTAATTTGTTAGATATTTAGAAAATCACTTGATCTGAAAATTCTGAACCATCCAAAAACAGTGATTTTCAATAAATCTAAAAAAATAGTAAACAAATTTCAAAAAATATAAAATTTGGTCTTCAAACACTTATTAATATGGAGAACAAGATGAACGGTTCGGATCGACCGTTAGGATTTTGAAAACTCGAATATTGAGCCGTAGAATAGGCCAAATCGTAATATGCATAGTACCATAGACTCACTCTACCTTTATTTTAACGAATGCGGTCACAACCATATTCACAAGATTCGTGAATTATTTGCGAATTAAATCAAAATAATTCGTTTTTCTGGTGATGCTGGACTGAACGTCGAATTAAATCAAAATAAATTGAAATATTTATTCGTGAAATAATTCGTTTTTCTGGTGATGCCGGACCGAACGTCGAATTATTCGGTTGACCAAACTTTGACCAAATTAAACCCGAATAATTCGCGAATTTTTCCCGACTTTTTTCCCATAACATTTTTTTTTGCTCTCTTGCAGAACTGATATCTCTGATATAAATAATTTTGAATCATTTTTGAATTATACCTGAATTTATTATTTCCGAATCACAAATTTTTGACCTCGCTAAACCGAACCCGAATAATTCATTTATTACTATGGTCACTACCATGCCGTGCAGGATTTGCCTATAGTTATGAGTTATGACCATAGTAATTAATAATACATGCATAATATAATCATTTGCCTTTTCGGGCAAAAAATAATATAAGATTTTTTTGTAAGACCTGGAAAATATTCTTATCCACAGCTAATATAAAATTATTTTATTAATGTATTCATATGAGCACTGTTGGCAGCATCTTTTAAACATAGAACACAAATACAAAAGAACAGAGAATAAATAATTAGGTGCGATTACAGTTGTTTATCCACTATTAAAGACGACACGGTCTTGAAATTATCGAGCCTTACAGTTGGCATTCATCTAAAATTTAGCCTGGCAAATCTATTCGGATATCGATCACCAAGTGATTCCCTGCTTGACATCCATTAACAAATCATCTATCGAAAACTGGCCTTTTTATTTATTTATTTTATTATTATTATTATTGTTATTATTATATTTTGTTCAGGCTGTTGATTTAAAATGCCTAGGAGACCGTTTGCTTGTAGTACATGGACACTGTAACAAAACAAGTTGATTATGTTAAAATTAATATTTTGAAATTAAGATAAAAGTATAAAAGAGCTAATATACTAATGTTATTGATTCTAACAGGTTAATATTTTCTTAGAGAACCTATCAATATTTTTAATAATTTATCTTACTAACTCATGCAACAGCTAATGATGTTCCAGTCAAAACATTTAAATTGAACACTAAAACATATAAGATGAATACTGAAATAAACTGAATTGTAGAACAGTAATACAACCTAAATAAATCAAATTCTAAGCTAATACAATTAATTGTAAAATAATATTACTTAAATTTGGTAGTGAAGCTACCTCTAAAATTTGACGAGGTTAAAGGGTCCTCCTGTCAACTCTAACAAAGATCCAACAATGTTTTGGCTAACTTATGACAAATCTCTCAACACATAAATTAAATACTAACACCAATAAACTAAGTACTAAAACCAATAAAACTGAATGTGAAAATAATGATGCAAGCTAATTCACACATTCTAAATCTCAAATCAAATAAGCTAAATACTAAGGCCAATAAAGTAAATATTAAGATCAATAAGCATAATTTTAAGTCTAATTAAATGAATTATAAAATATTGAGCTTTGAAGTTGGCCGCACCGCCATCAAAAGTTGGACTTTTGATGAAAGTTCACACCAATAAGCTCATCAAATTACTATCACATGTTTGTCGCAAGTCATAAAAGATAACGAAGACAATTTGTTCACATTGTTAATTAGTCAAAATAAATTGTTGTCTAGTCAAACTATTTGATAGTAATGACGACAATAATAATAGTATTCATATTTAACATATATAATATATAATATCAAATTAAAGAGCGAGATATATACAAATGGAGATACGAGCTCGGAGTTGTAAAGCATTTCTCCAACATTTAAATAGAAAGCCAACGCGGCGATGAATCCTTATCGAGCCCCCAAAAAGTGAGTTGCAAGTACAACCATACAAACATGCATCCAATAAATACAAAAGGATATGATCTGCTAAAATCAAGAGGAGGGTTGAAATGCCTCGATTTCTCTCCATCATTTTTAAAGTTCAAACAGTCGATCCGAACCGCTCAACCTAACCTCCATACTAAAATATTTTTGGAGACCAAATTTTATATTTTTAGAAATTTTTTTACTATTTTTTTAGATAGGTAAAAAAATACTGTTTTTAGATGGTTCAGATTTACTAATTTTGTACCTATCTAAGAAAATAGTAAAAAAATTCCTAAAAATATAAAATTTGGTCTCCAAACATATTTTAGTATGGAGGTTAGGTTGAGCGGTTCGGATCAACTGTTTGAACTTTGAAAATGATAGAGAGAGATGGAGGCATGATGGAGACACAAAAACATGGAGGCATTTGAACCCTCCTCAATCAAGAGTATGATAAATTCCCCGTTTTCTACTTTTTCTAGGAATCATGACAGAAACAGAATTTTAATAAAAAAAAAAAAAAAAGGAGGGCTCAAATGTCTGATTATACCTCAATCATATCACGTTTTCTTATTTTTGATTTTAAAGTTTAAAAAGTCGATTAAGCTCCTCAATATGATTGTTGTATTACAATATATTTGAAGACCGAACTTTATATTATTTAAATTTTTGTACTATTTGTTTATACCAGTACAAAATCACTGTTTTTTTAGATTATAAACTATCCAAAAACAGTAATTATGTACATATCTAAATCTACAGTAATTTATTTCTTAAAAAATATTATAAAGTTTGGTCTTCAAATGAATTTTAATATAGAAATAATATTGAGCAGTTCAAATTGTTTGTTTAGATTTTGACAATAAAGATAAAAAATATGGAGCATAATTTTAAAACACAAAATGATAGAGCATTCTAGTCATCGTTTAAAAAAAATGATTACATAAACAAAAACTTTGTTGTTTCGTTTATGATCTTAATAATCAAGAGCGTCACTTCAAAACTATGTTAGTCGGATACTTCTTTATGGGCTCCATTTTTGTATCGGGTGTGTATCGGATACAGATATGCACTCAATACTACCCCGATACTTGTTCGATAGATGATACGCCATCTGGTGTGTCCTTAATCTTTTGATACAGTTTGACTCGCGACGATACGTTTTTGACACGTATAGATACGATTGGGATACGCAGATTCTTCAAAATCCGAAAATTTTCTAACTGTGAAACGTGCATGGACCAGCCCAGGGTTGTGCACAGTGCAACCAGTGGCGGAACTATGTACAAGCAAAGGGGGCCAGGCACCCCCCAACTTATCAGAAATTGTTTATTGGAGTGATTATTTTCATATGATTTTTTACAGATGCATACCGATTGACATCTTTTATGCGGTTGTTCTTTCGTCTTTCAACAACTTCCCCCTTTCCTCCAAATTTCAAATCTTGATTCCGCCCCGTGCAACGCGCATAAACCATACTAAATATATTTCTAGTACCGATGAGAATCAAATACATTCCTCTCAATTTGAACCATCCTGAATTTTTTATATCTAATTCAAGTGTTGAATTAATGATATAATTAATATAATAAAAAGTAATATATATAATAGAAGTGTCGCATTTTTAATTTTTAAAAATTACCGCTGTATCATATATATACAACATCGCTCCAAACAAATAAAATC
This sequence comes from Carex rostrata, assembly GCF_964058835.1. Classification (NCBI taxonomy): domain Eukaryota; kingdom Viridiplantae; phylum Streptophyta; class Magnoliopsida; order Poales; family Cyperaceae; genus Carex; species Carex rostrata. The sequence goes on from NC_135935.1 coordinate 3,609,315, forward strand.
CCCCTTGTTGGCTTTCTTTCTTTTTTCGGTCTACAGACGTCTAATACTATTCCGATTTCGGAGAAGTGACCAATGTACTTTTTTTCTCGCTGACCGAGAAAATCATGCGGGAGCATTGGCTACGCCTGGAGCATCTACTGACAGGTACTCCTAACTCCTTGCTTGTTCAACTTGGGCTGTGGCCTGTGGGGGAAGAAAAATGATCAATTGTGAAAATTTAATGGAAATAGTTATGAACACAAAAGATTCCATGGAAATATTAAAAAGTAAACATAAATTTAAAACGAAACTTGCGATAAATAAAGCTTGTATTTTCACTCTAGTCCACCTTATTTTATTTGGATGGCATGGATGGATTTGAATTCCGTACAATATCCTATCGTGTAGAATGAGATCTGCATCATGAATTATAACCCAACACAAACTTTAAAGCGGACTCTTATAATATGAATAGGAACTGAAATTATTTTGACTAGGTTAGAAGTTATTCCACATGGTAAGGTACCGCATAAGACACTCATGTGGAGAAGAATATTTTTATTGAAAATAAAATATTATAAAATGTATTTTTCTATAGACTAGAATTAGGATTTTAAATGACTAGTTATTAGCTACGTAATAGCTGCGTTATAGATTTTTAAAACTTTAAAAGCTATAGCATCATTTTCTATGTTATAGCATTCTTTTAGACTTTCTGCGATAATGCAATAAACGCTATTTAAAACATTAACTGAAATATATAGAATTTCATCCTTTTCACCTTAAATGATATTTATCTCACATAACATTAGTTACAAATTCAATTACTAATATAAATTTGATATGTCCGAAGGGTGAAAATATACTGCTTTGCTCTGTTTTAAAAAAATATACAAAATCACAAGTTTATAGTTACAAAACTTTTGGGACATTAGTTTACGTTCCACATTTTTTTTAATGTAATTATACGGAGTTAATAAATGTTTGCTTGAATTACCGATAGATCGACATCGAGAAAATTAGATATGAGTAATTTTGATTACGTATTTTTTTCTTTCAGCATACACTATGAAACTAAACATGTATTAGTAGTGATATCGGTGATCACATATCGCAGGTAATTACATTTAACCATATTTTATTCAAATGACAGCCATATATATATTTATAAGGAGTTAGGCTAATATGACATTGGTGTTATTTGAAACTAAATAACACCAAATCTTAAACCCTTAGATCTGCTTTAAGATTCGTACAAAATAAAGTGCTTGAACAGTAAAAGCGGATATTACGAATCTTAAAGCAGATCTAAGGGTTTAAGATTTGGTGTTATTTAGTTTCAAATAACACCAATGTCATATTAGCCTAACTCATTTATAAGAGTTTAGAGACATTATTCTAAACATAATTTTAAATAGCTATGGGATCCAAACGAGAAACTTGCTATTCCGTATAGATGCTATTCTCACTAATATTGTTTCTGGTATCATATGGAATACCAACAATCATCGGGTGTTAAGATAGAAAAATATTTATTTCTCAAATTTTCGTCTTCACAGTCCTGAAATTACAAAGTTAACGCTACTTCTGTCATCTCCACGTCGCAAAAATTCATTTGAGATCCTGCTTACTTATTTTTCTTCTTAACTAGCACCACATTAACACTACCATTCCTGAATTACAACTATTCAACATTCTAAATGTACAATCTAAATAACTCATTAATTTAAATAACACTATTTTCACACTAATATAAAAAAAAAACATTATTTTTTTTTTCTGTATTCCTATCTATTAATTATTTAATTTCAATTTTTCTATTTTTACACTAATCTTTGTATGACCCAAACGTACCCAATATTAGCCGAATTTTATAAAAATTTCATGTGCCCCTTTATACCTAATTAAGATTTAAACTCAGTATTACATTAAAAAATCGACAGGAGGTGATGTATATCATAGATCAGCCTCTACGTGTTTCGGTGTTTGGGAATTTTAACATCAGATCACACGGCAAGTCGGCAATCACAGTCAGTGCTCCAGGAGCAGACAAAATTTCCAACTCCTGCGCAATGGCAATCTCGTAATTCTCTCAATATTCCATGTCATCTTCAATCCCCCACTGTTTTATAGCTCCTCTCTCACACTCTTGAGCCCCGAAGAACCAGCAAAAATAGATTTTTGCGCCCTTCTCTAAGCTACTTTTTTCTTGTTAACCAGAAATAAGCTAACAAAAACTGTAAATTATAAAATATAATAAAAAATAGCCCTAGAGCCTGCATCATCGATGGGTCCCAGGACGAGCGAGGCCGCCCTCGCCAACGCCAACGGCGGATCCAAACCCGAACCCGATTCTGACCCGGAATTTGACTCCGACACTTCATCGTATAGCTGGAGGGAGGAGGCAATCAACGGCGGGACGTTGCGCCACGTTGACCTGGATAAGGGATCCAACGGCTGGGCGTCGCCTCCCGGCGATCTTTTCCATTTGAGAGCAAAAGGATACTTCTCGCGGCGGAAGAAGGTGCCGTCGGGAGAGTGGTCGTTACAGCCAGCTGGCGTCGATTGGCTCAGATCACCCGCACGTCTCGATCACGTGCTGGCCCGTTCGGACAATCGCATAACCGCTGGTTTGAGGCGCGCGAAGAGACTTGGGGTTGCCAAAAAAGGATCTTTTATCGTTGCTGTTAACCTTCAGGTTTGATTTGATTTGAATTTGTTTCGTTATTTACGATTTTAACATTCCTAAGTTCGTCGATTGTTGCTTATCTGCGCCACTTTTACTTTCGTTGGATATGCTGCAAATATGGGGAATTTAGGTTGGAAATTAAAAGTTTTCCACACGCTGTTTCTCATTAAGAAAATAATTTTATCACACGCTAATATATTTATTAAATCTCTATCAACTCTCTTGTGTGTACGCCTCTTCTGTAGTCCTCTAAGCTGATTGTTAGGTGTGATTGAGTTATCATATGATAAATGAGATTAAAAAAAACTAACTGTGAAGTCGGTAAAGCACATCTCTTTCCATTTAGTTATCTATTTCTGTTAGTTGGCATTTTCGTCACGGTTGTATTAATAGTTTTCCTAATCAGGTCCCGGCCAGGCCAGAGGCATATAGTGCTGTATTCTACTTTGCCTCAGAAGAACCAATTCAACCTGAATCGCTGCTCCATAAATTTATTTATGGAGACGACGCTTACCGTAATTCCCGATTCAAGCTGGTAAATCGCATTGTAAAAGGCCCCTGGCTTGTCAAAGCAGCAGTCGGTAATTATGCTGCATGCCTCCTTGGGAAAGCACTTCCTATCAAGTAATTGCTTTCCTCTTTGTTGTCGAGATAATATTAGCATCATGTTTTAGTAGTGACCAAATAAGATTTTTGGCAAAAGACACTAAGATTCCAACTCTTCTGATATATTTGTTGATGTTGAAAATTTATCTTGCCATCTGCCGGGTGCCTTTATTTCTCAAGTTAGAATCAATATTACAAATTCAAACGTGGAGGATCAAGTGTAAGCTGCAATCTGCATTAACCTGTAATGTACCAATCTGGCTGAGTTTACCTACTTAGTCTGGCCCTCTGGGACAATCTAGATGTATTTGATCAATTCAAGCTCTGTTTAAACACTTAAGCGTTATTTGCAAATAATATTCCATGTAATTTACAGATAAAACCCCGTGTAATTTGCAAGATATCCAATGTACAAATGCAATGTCAGGTTATATTGACATCTTTTCCCCTTCCCAATGTAGGTATCACAGGGGAGATGATTATCTAGAAATAGACGTGGACATTGGTAGCTCGGCGATTGCTAGTGCAATTTTAGGTCTGGCGCTGGGCTGTGTAACATCTGTTACAATAGATATGGGGTTTGTGGTGGAGGCACAACAAGAAGAGGAGCTGCCAGAGAGGCTGATAGGAGCTGTCAGAATTGCTCAGATGGAGATGAAATCAGCTTGTTTTGTTCCTTCCGTTCCTGCCCCAGATCCTACTAATCGGATGGCGGCTGGCTGATTTTGTTATATAATACTAGTGACCAGTATAGAGGTTAGTGTTTTTCTTTGTTGCTAAGTCCTGGTTTGGTAAATTTCTAGTATGGACATGAGAGAGGTGCATACTATATCCTGAAAAAATGAATATGCATATTTCTTGAATTGAAATGACTTCAATATTTCATTTTGTTAAAAAAACAATCTGAATACAAAAAGGAAGAGAAGTGTCTTCCATATCCTAAAATCGGGTTTGTCACTAAGACAATGATTTTTCTCTCTTGTCGTTTCCTTCCTGGCCTTCTCCCCCCTTCTTTTGTTAGTTTATTGATCATCAACATCACCATCGCATTGACTTTATTTTTTTTACTATTTTTATTTATTAAATTATAGTGGGGTGAGGGGAGATTCAGCCACATGAAGGGTCAAAGAGGATGCTTAATTTTTTGCTGGTTTGGTCTGTCCATTCATGCAACTATAGATGGATTGATTTACTTAGAGCACGCATCTCTTTTGTTGCTTTCTATATTAATGTGAAAGACTATACAACAAATCAAACAGTAGATTTTTTCTAAACCAAACAGCGGCCTGACCGAAGTTTGCATTTTTTCTTGCCTGGCTGATGCTGACCTTTTCTTTTGCTTCTTTCCTTTACTTTCAGTGCTATTTGGGTTCCATCTCTTCTAGAAGCATTTGTGTACAATCTTTGCTTCTGGTCCAACTTGTACAGTTCAAAAAAGAACACCCATATATGATTAAGAAAGATAGATTATACAGCTGTTCATAATATATTTTGTCCCTTGATTCCTTGAAACTAGGATTCAAGCTTTCGTGTTTTGATGCATTACTGTGCAAGTGATGTGAATTATGGTTTCTTTTTGTTGAATGGTTTTAATGGGCCGCTGAAGATTCAAAGTATTTGGTCATTAGGGGTACTGAAGGAATTTTAGAGGAACAAAACCTGATATCTTAGTGAGATTTAGGCGTTCAGTTTGAGTTTATTTACAGCTTGGCACTGTACCTACTTCAACATCAATTTTATCTGTCATTTCATTTTATAAGAACACTGGACCGTGCTTGATGTGCCATTGTTCCTGTAATCGCCTTTATATGAATCTGCATTTCTTGTGGCAATTAGAGAAAAAATGCATTGTGTGGTCTTTCAGTGCCAAATAGGATCCTTATATTTCAGAACACTATTAAGTGGCAAGTAGATCCTCACAGAAAAAACAAAGGACTGTACTTTTTACGGATTAAGCTATGGTTCAATTTCCAATTTGTACTGGCTATATAGGATTTTTAAACTTCTTTAGAATGTCAGAGAAAATAATATTCTAGATGCTGTAAGCTATAATATTCTAACACAGTTGGAAGGCATTGGTATTTTTTCTCATAGATATCACTATTCAGCCTATTCCAATCAACCTATATAGCTGATGAATTATAATATCTTGTTAATTTGTAGGAGCATAGATTTGAATCCTTGAAATGTGGATTGACATTATATGGACGATGCCACCTGGAAATTCTGCGGAGATGAAAAATGGTAAATTAACTTCCATGTAATGAAAAAAAAGGAAAAGGAAAGGAAAATAACTCTCTTCTTAGTTAATACTCTGTAATGATCTCTCTTCTCATCGGTTAACAATTGATTATATAATATTTATTTGGTTTCTTTTGTTTTGTTTCCTTTTGAAGATGAAATATTTTATGTTGATGTCTATGAGGTCGTTAATGAACTCTTGTGGCAATTGGCTTCTTCCTAGTCAGAAGCTCATTATTATATTCCCACAAGCTAAAAAGTATGTTTTTATTGATGAATTAATTTGTGAAACTGACATCATTTGCCTTAGAACACTACACTGGCGAGTGATGCTATCAGCATGCTGTATATTAAATCGTCGAACATTTTACGTCCATGCTGCGATCATTTAAGCTTACAATGGCACTGGCAGTAGGGATGAAAACGGATCGGACACTGGTAAAATCATAATCTGTTTTTATTTTCGGAGAATCATATCAGATATCCGTTTTACAATACTATTATTTATTAAAAATATATAAATATTATTAAAAAATATAAAAGTTTATAATATTTATTTAATTATAATGATGAATAACGTAATTTTTCCTAATATATTTTAAATTATTTGATACATATTTACTATTTGAATATGAATAATTAAAATTTAAAATCATATTCGTATTCTTATCTATTCAAATAATGGATATCCGTTTGGATACGGATTCGAATTCACCCTTAGCTGCAGTGGTAGAAAGAGGAATTCGAGAAAATATGGGACTTATTTTGGTAGGATTTTTGTATAGACTTGTCTGGTCAGTCTCATCATAAACCGTACTATTATGATTGATGGGCCTATCCCGCATTAGTCCAGCAATGAGGCCTTCGGTTATTTTGCCAAATCTCAACTACATGGGCCGAAAAACCCTCCAAGGGCTTAGGCCCAAAGTGAAGGATTAACACTGGTCCGGACTCCCGAACCAATGACGTATAATAAAAAGAAGATCGATATGTGGGGGGCCACATCTCCATGACCAATCGTTTTCCCTTTTAAAACCGAAAAGAAAAATCTTTTTCCTTTCACCACACAGGATGCTTGCATCTATGTCCACTTCAGGTTCAGTTCTCTCGCATAAACTATAGTATACAAACAAATAGAAAGAGTAAAGATGGTGAATCCATCTTGTTTCTATCTCAAGCCGTTTAGTTTCTTTTTCTTTTGTTAAAGTACGCGAGGCTCACAAGAACCCTGTTGCGTCCAATGCTTGCTCGCTTTACCAAACTTATTGAGGCTTGCAAGCTAAGTTTATCCGATTGATGTTACATCGTCAGAGACAATAAACCCTTAGAAAATGGGGCCTGGCACCCTTAGAACTTCCCTCAAAATTTGAGATAGTTGCACATTATTTAAAAGTTAAAACACGATTAGCAGAAAACCACATGGAATTTGGATATCTTGACAAAATCTTTGCCCACTTGAGTAGCACGGTTTAGTGTATTTAAATAAGCTATTTTTTTTTTAAAATTTCTTCTCCAAGATTCTTGAATTTTACTGTGCTATTTGGAGAGAAACTTCTGCATTTAATTTGTATGCAATCGATAACCTTTATTCTTAAATTAACCGGATCTATGTGACAAAGCTGAATTGGTTAGAATTCAATTAGTTTGATAACATTGACAATATTTTTGAAAATAGAAGTTCAAATAACTTGAAAAATTAAAATTGTAAATGATACGGGCTATCTCAGGATAACAGGACGTATGCAGAAGGTGGGCTGAAGTCGGGCTCGTCTTGCTCGAAGTCGCAGGCTGAGAAGAGGTGGTGGTGAGGTCGGGAGTTAACCTTGGGTCTCTGAGGTCAGAAGATGACTTAAGAGACTTGGAATGATCTCGGAAATATTGAACTCTAACCTATCTTATTTTCGAGATGTGTGTGTAAGTAAGCGTGTACTGCTTGCCCTTCGCCCCTTTTCCTGTTGAAAGAAGGACCTTATATAGGGTGACCTACATACCGCCTTACCCCTGCCAAGGGTAAGCCAGTTTGTGGGTCAGTTATGAGATCGTGTGATCGTGGTCACGATACAACTAACGGTTATGCGACGTCGTGAATAGTTATGCTATAACCGACATCGCGGGAAGTTATGAATGGTTAGGCGACTTCTGGGCTTTAAGTCGCGAGATATGGGCTATCTCGGCCCATTTAAGTCGGTTAATTCTAGGCTTCAATTATAAAAGGACTTCAATCATAGGCTTTGCATTGTATCCCGGGTTGACCTCTCAATGAAGATGTCATTTTTTTTTTTAGAAGAAAATATGGGTCTAGCCCGTATTTGATTCATTGAAGTTTGAGTTACATTGGAGATGTAACTCCTAGAAATAAAATTACAATTTGCTCAAGATGATTGAGCTAAATAAGAAAGTGAAATTAAACAAAACTAAGTTAAAACAGTAAAGGAAAGGAAAACAGTAGCTTCACAATTTGACGTACTGCTGAACAGTAGTCGATTATTTCATCATTTTGTTATGAAATGCAATTGCATGTCGATCTCTTGCATCAATTCTGTTATGTCTTTGTTCACTTCTCCAAACGTCCTTGCACATCTTTCTCTCCATATGATGAATTGAGCAATTAAGGTGGTCGTCTTGTATTCTTTTGAAGCCCTTGTGGAGAGGATGGATGCTGTTCTTGAAGCCGAAAAGGTTGATTTTCCTGCTATCATACTTGGTTTCCCCATTTCTAGCTTATTGAATAATGCAAGGGAGTAAGGACACGCATTAAACAAGTGGTGAATTGTCTCTAGGTTGGATTTGCATAGCACACATCTGTTTGGGATTGTCAGTCCCCTTTGGTGTAGATTATCAATTGTCAGTAGTCGATTACGCAACATGAGCCAACCAAAAACTTTCACCCTTGGTGGCACCTTCAAAGCCCACACTCTATGCACCTTGTGTTGTATTCTAGGTGTATTCTTCATCAGCAAGTATGCACTTTTTACCGTGTATTTTCCATTGCTTGTTCCTTTCCAAGAGATATCATCTTGTGCATCTGAAGATAAGAGGATCGCATGAAGCATCTGTTGTAAGGTTTGTATTTCACTGAGAGCTTCTAAAGTCAAAGGTTGTTTGAACAGTGACTGAATTGGGGTTGTGGCAGCTTCTTTTAATGTGATATTTTCATTGATTGCATGCGAGAATAGGTTTAGGAGATCATCTCTGAGTAAGCCATTTCCCCAATTATTGTTCCAAAGCATTATTTGTTGACCATTTCCTGGTATGTGTGTAAAGAAGCACTGACAGAATTGGATTGCGGGTTTTATTGCAGTTGTGAATATGGGAGATTCTGGTAGCATACCAGTTGAGTCAAGGTTCTGTTGCAGCAAAGGTTTCCACAAAGAAATTTCAGGTTTTTTCCACAGCCAATACCATTTAATCAAGAGCGCCTGATTGAAGATGGTTAAATCCATTATGCCCATTCCTCCTAATTTTTTCGGTGTACAAGCCAATTCCCAATTAGCAAGATGTATTTTTTTGGTTTGAGGAGATACCCCTTGCCATAAAAAAGATCTTCTAATTTTGTCAATTTTTTGTATTACCCAACTTGGCAACTTGAGGCATGACATAAAATAGGTAGGTAGAGATGATAATACTGAATTCAATAGTACCATCCGACCTGCTATGGATAGGTGCGCTACCGCCCATCCGGCGAGTCGCTTGTTCATTCTATGCAGTAATGGTAGAAAGGCTGTTTTTGGCAATCTCGAATTTGATAACGGGAGGCCCAAGTATGTGAATGGGAAAGTTCCAAGTTTACAACCTATTACATTTGCAAGCTCTTGATTCGTCGCTTCCGTTCCATTTGAGACTACTAATTCTGACTTGGATAAGTTTACTGATAACAATGAAGAGGTCATAATCCCAGCCTTATTTATGATCCATATTGAAGCTAAAAGGGCCTTGGTAACATGGTCCTATCAGTAAACATATTGCCGGTCTCATAGATCAAGCGTGTACATTTTATATAATTTAAGTATCATATAGTATTTTATCAAATGTATGGACCACTTTGAACCTTTTACAAAATATATTTAGTGGCATTTAACGAAGGGTGCCATTGCGAACAGGTAACAATTAAGCAGGATAAAGGGGGGGGGGGGGGGGTCCACCCTTTTCATTGTATAGAAAGTTATTATAGAACTTTTTGTATAAATACACCATATAGGACTTGTAAAGTGAGATCAAAATACTACAAGCAGTGTATTTTTATCCCAAACCATTTCTCTGTCTCCTCTCTTCTTTCCTCTAAAATTCATCAACTACAATGCAATAAACTTGTTTTCAAATTCTACTAAATCTCAATACTGAAAAATTATAAATTTGGTTGATACTACAAGATGTCAAAGTAAAGATAAATAGTATTAAATTCATTAACAGCTCAAACTACATACATCAAAATTCGTTAATCATGACAACCCAATATATATGCTCTTTCCCTGCTAAACTAATCAACTTAATGATAACAATCTATCAAACTTTTTTTTTTTAGATTTTGAGATTGCTTGTTAGATATTGCTTGACAGCTATGGATTTTGAGATTGCTTGTTAGAAATGCCACAGCAAAGATCTCACAGCCTGATGGATTGATATCGGGCCCAATGAGGATTTTTTCAAAAAAACCTTTAATGAAAAAGAAGAATTTAACAAATCAACTTGATTATTTTTATTTTAGTCATGTCAAAATTCTTGATCAAAATTCAAATTTAGTCATGTCAAAATTCAAATAATTTATGTTGTCAATTAGATCAAAAATTTCTCAATATTTATTCTTGATCGGAAGGCTGATCTTTATTTTTAAAAAGGTGCTTGATACGTCTTTTGTATAGTAGTGCATTTTTTTTAAACGTTGTTTTTGTATTGTTTGCCCCGATTGTAAGAGTATCCACATTCCTGGTATTATTAGAGTTTCTAATTTGATGTGACAATTTTTAATTCAGTTTCAGAAATATGGAAGAGTTTCTTATTTAGAAACTATGCAATAAAGTTTCTTATTAAGAAATTGTTTATAAATTCCATACTGATCAAATTATTAGCTCAAATTATTTTTCATTTTTAATTTGTTGCTGATTTAGCATAATAAAAATTTTAAAATTAATTTCAGAGATGTAAGAGTTAGAAATTTTATTTCTAAAAAATAGTTAACAATTATTTAAAAACTCATTTGAGTTGCTGGAATGCAGATGTTCTAAGAAATCGGCAAAAAAAACCATGGAATAAAATAATTGAAATAATTATTTGCTACTGCAAGTTAGATACGTTGCAGATATATGGACGACAAACTTGCTTTTGTGTAAATCAAAGTGAAAGATTAATTGGTCAAAATAATATTCGATAAGAGGCTAATAATACATCAAACGAAGGAAAAAAAAATGATGTATGGTTTTGATAAAAGCAAATGTTATATTTTAACGATTTTTTTTTTTTTTGAGAAGTTTTGAAGGATACATTGAAAATTAACCTCTACTTATTTGTTTGTCTGTTGATTTTAATCGTAGGTGGATACTAGTTGTGTGATTTGGTTTCACACAAAGATTCTTGTATTAATTATTGCGGTCAATCATTTGTGGAGATGATAAGATAACACATGTATTTCTAGACGACGCGTGTCAAACGAATCCATAGGTCCGGTATGTTCAAGGCACCTCTGCAAATCTTACCGACAAGTGGGACCCACATAAAATATAAGTCATATTATATAATGAGTCGCAACTTGTGCAGCAGGAGTACACGTCGTCAAAGAGGATTGATTAATGGTCTCTTTAGGAGGTAGGTAGGTTCAACCGTTCAAGGTGGCTAATTGGCTAAGGATTTTGACCTGATAGATGACAAGGTCATGATGTTATCTGAGCAATTTATGACTTGGATTTTCATAACCTTAATAATTAAAGAGAAGTTAGGTCGGTGTACACGTGGCGTTAGAAGATAAGTTCGTCAATAACAAAGAGCCACTCGAGTACAACGTGAATTTCTTGTGGCTGCTAACCTCACACGTGTAAAGCTTTCTATTTAATTTATTTTCGTCATTCCGTATTGGTCAATTTATTTGGTCACTTTTGTTAGTTGATAAAATTAGTTGAATATTGCTATCAGAGAAGTGCATATTCCAAAAAAAAAAAAAAAAATGCAAAGTCCCTGACAAATTCTTTTTGAATAGTCATCACGGAAGTGTTGGATTTATATGATTTAAATGCTTCCAAAATGATTTCTTATTCTTGAAATTTTGAATATTTGAGTTGTAATTTTAAAATTGCATGGATTTGCGTGGGCATATCTCTTGCTATATTTGAAGAGTTTGAGTTGCATTTAAAGAAAATTAATAATCAATAGACATAAATAAATAACACTACAATAATACTAACTAGCTAGAAACATCTACCTATATAAGATTAAATAATTAATCTTGCAAAATTAAAACTTTAAGTATAATATGAAATATGAATACAATGACTACGATAACAAAAAATAGTGACTATACAACTTTAAACATTTTTCGATGCACATTTAACATATTTAACATACGGTGATATTCTTTCTCAAAGAAAAAAAAAACGTATGATAATATCGACCAAATTTTTTCAATTACCACCCTCAAATTTTAGAATTTGAAGCCTTAGACTGCGTGAATGATTTTTTTTGTTAAAAAATGGTAATTCTATGGCAGAGTTGGTACATGGTATAACATATCGTTGTTACATTCTAGTAATTAAATATTGATGTACCTCTGCTGGAATTAACAATTGTACAAAACATTTGCAAGTCATCATTGTCTATCCAATAAAGTATCGATGCATTGTTTCTTATTTTTAAACAAACATAACTCTTAGTTGGAAACTCCAATTTAAGTGCATGATCCTGATTAGGAAAGTTCACGAAGAAACTAAGAGCATGGTGTCCTTGGCATAAGTCCAAGAAAACCGACTTAATCAAAATTACAAAAAAAAAAAAAAAATGTTTAGGACTTTAAAACTGCAGTTGAAGTTTATAATCCTCAGCAATTTTTTATTTATTTTTATTTCAATCAGAAACATCCCGTTAATTATTAATTGGGATATTTAATTTGACAATAACTAACATCTTAAAATTATATACTCACATTTAGAGGGGTTTTTTTTTTGTCATTTTATATCATGATCTGTTAATTAACCATTCAAGAAAAAAAAAATCAACGCAATTGATAAGATTGAAAAATTTTAAAATCGATACTAAATTTAAAATTATGAAATTTGAAGGTGGTAACTAACAAAATTTCAGCATATCTAACGCATGCATATAAATGCGTGTACAAACACAAAGCATGAGCACATAAATGTGGACGAGGCGTGTAGGTCTGTATCTTTCTTTTTGTACTCCAAACAATTCCGAAAGTGTGTGCTGGAATGCAAAACAAATAATATCAGAAATATATTTGATGTGAGCAATTTGAAAAATGTTCACTTGAACAGCAAAATTGCTTTATCATATTCGACTTGTATTCATTTGACAACAGTTTTTATCATCCGTGCTGTACAGAATTTTATTTGGGGAAGGAATTTAATGTCCAACTTATTATATCAAATTATCTAAGCCAATACCAGAATAGGAACCGTGCTTAATTACCGTCAATAGCAATGAATATATTGAGCATTAAAACATTAGTTTTGCACCGTCTAGTTTTTACATGGCCAAAACTATATTTGTCGGTTTCAATCTACTTACATTGCTCATGACGAGTATAGGACAAAGATTCAGCATTTAATTCCTTTTCTTAGTTTAAAAAAAAAGGAGGGACGACTTAATATTTAATATTTATTTTGATAATTTTAACGAACTGTAAAAATATTGTTTACACTTTAAATTTAAATCCAATACAATTCCAATATAATAGGCATAATTTATATTTTTTAAATATCATGTGTATAAAATATGATAAGATCCGATGCATGTTTAACTGTACATTATATGATTAAAAATTTAAAATATTCAAAATTATCACTAAACAATACTTAACTTGTATAAATTTGATTGTCCAACAATATATTTACAATTTTTATTTTCTAATTATAAATTATCTTTGAATTCTTTTAAAATTTATTACTAAATTTGTCGACAATTAATTTCAAAATTGCTTTGAATTTGGCGATGCTATAATTGCTAAATATAATAACAAAAAGTGAAACATTGCTGTGAGAACACGAGTACAAACAGCAAGTAATAAACAACAGGGGAAGACGAATTAAAGTGGTAAACGAAATCTTCTTTTCCCAGTTACGCAAATATTCTTCTTTTTTCTTTCCTTTTTTTTCATTTGAATTTTATATTACATGAGCGGGGCGCGTACTCCGATGTCCAAGCGGTACCGTCCACTTGGCTTCAAGATCTGCGAAATTGTTTCAATATTCGTGATGATGCTTTAATATTCGTGCTGATTAAACTCGCACGGTTACGAACGGACATCGGACCCAAATATAATTTAATGAAATGCAGGAGATCCTCTTGTGAAACAAAAGAAAAAATATAGTTTAATGCATGAGATGGCACTATGTGGGACCATGTCAAAGCGAGTCTCACTCCTCTAACGCCACGTATCTCCTGGTCGACGCAAATCCCGATTCACGAAACCGTTTCCATCTTAAAATTCAGATCTCATAGAATAACTCAAATTTTGAGTTTATATCTAAACCGTCCGATCTGTTTCAGCACGAATATTAAAGTGATCAATGCATTACACCTCGGATGGGCTAGGCCCGGATTCTGATCGGACGGTTCGGATCTAAACTCAAAGTTGAAATTACTTCAGAATCTTGACTCTCCTTCCTACCCGGCCTTTTGTTGTCCGCTCATCTCCTGATCTCCTGCCCCCTTCTCGTTTCTACAAAATCAACCACACATACTGTGACAACATACACATCCTTTCTCTCTCTATTTCTTTACAGTATAAAACTACAAATCAACCCCCTTAAAATAGTTAAAGCGGTTATCACCCCTCCTTTTTCCTCTCCATCTTTCAATTTTTCTCTCCCTCCTGACCTCCTCTATCCCTATCCTTAAGGCGGTTGGATTTTTCTTTCAATCCTCTGTCAGATCTTTTAACCTCAGAGAGGCAAAACGAAGTTGATTTACTTTCTGAGTTTCTGTGTTAGAGAGATTTTTGTTCTTTCTTTTTGGAAATTATGGGTCATCAAAGCTTGCTATTAGGATCTCAGCCCAACGGGTCCCAGCCGGTTACTGGAGGTGGCCTCAGGTACAATTTCTCTTATACCTCTCTGAATTTGGTTGATTTAATTCTGTTGAGGAAGTAAGGTTAGTTGTATCAGTTTGTTTGGTTCGCCAAAATGTTCACCTAATAGTATTTGTGAACTTTAAAAATAAATTGTTTGCTTGGTTCGCAATAGTGTTCACCTTATAGTATTTGTGAACTTTAAAAATAAATTGTTTGCTTGGTTCGCGATAATGTTCATCAGGAATGGAATATTTTGTGGACTGGGAATTGTATATCAGTTGAATAGTTTTTTTTTCTTTATATATGCATACTAATAATTTTCAACACCTAGACAATTATGTTCCTTTTATAAATAATTTTCTTTGCATGAAGCACGTTATGCTGACCTCTATGTGATATCACTCGAGCATAATTATAAATAAGTCAATGGAATCTTTGAATTTTGAGACACTTGTATAAAATTTGTTTAAAATAGCTGGGCCATCTGCACAATCACACCTTCAGACCTTGAAAAGTAACAAAGTTATGATAATTTTTGCAACTTGGAGCCCTTCATTATCTTATCTTGTAGTAACCATACGTTGTAAGTGACAGTCTGTTTTACTTTATTTAACTTCTCTCTAAAATAACAGTCAGGATGGGAAGTTCAGTTACGGGTACGCAAGCTCACCCGGTAAAAGGTCGTCAATGGAGGACTTCTATGAGACTAGAATTGATGGTGTTAATGGAGAAATGGTCGGCTTTTTTGGTGTCTTTGATGGTATATGTCAGCCTTTTGTTGTGAAATTACATTTTTTTTTGGTGCAAAATTTTTCAATGTTATCAGAGACGCATATGTTGGGATAGTAGATTAAATTTTCTTTAATCTGTATGAATAAGAGAACTTACAATTATTACTTATTTTTTTAAGGTCATGGTGGGATCCGTGCAGCGGAGTATGTTAAGAGACACCTCTTCAGCAATATTATAAAGCACCCAAATTTTATCAGCGATACCAAATCAGCTATAGGTACGCCTGGTCTTTATCTTGTACTGTTCTTATAATGTTTGTAAAAATGCCAGTACATTATGAACAGTTTTGTGTCCCAGTGATCAACATGGTCCAAATGGACAAGCAACAAAACATCTTACTATGCTCGTGCATTGTTTGTTTCAGTAATATATTAAATTTATAAATGATTATCCAAAATTGCACACCTCAGATATGAAAACTGAACTGTTATTTTTAACTTGTTGATACTACAAGTTATGCACAAGTTTTATAGAGGACTTTACCCAAATATATAAAATTCATATTTGTGTCCCGTATCAGTGAATTTCAATTTTGTCCTAACCAGGTTCTCTTCTCTCTCTTTGATCCAATTATGAAAAGAATTGATGTTACACTCCACTTCTCTCTCATTTCACTCTGGCATCAATTTTCATCTCTTCCTGTCTTCCACTTCTTTGTAGCTAGAGGCCTGGAGCTCTCTCTCCTCTCCTACTTTTACTTTGTTAATTAGAATCTAAGAAGTAGTGATTGATGCACTAAGTGAGAAATAAAGCAATATGTTCATTTTCTTCATTCCTTATATGGAAGAATTTCAGAGTGGTCTCGTTTGGGGGAATGTCAGAGATCCCTGACCCAACATGACCAATATGGTTGGTGACCTCTGAAGAAATTTACCAAAAACTCATGTTAAAACAGTTTATGGTAAATAATTCAATAGCTGTGAGATATTGGTTCATTATTCCTTCGTTATTGGGCCACGGGTTTTTCTTGTTCCGGTCTAGTAGGATCACCTGATACAGAAATTTACTGGTAGGCTAATGAAGTTGTAAATATACACATTTTGAGGGCTTCGATCTAAATTTCATTGGGGTCTTGTGACCCTGTTGGAATATTACAGTTTGCCTCCCGTCCTTCCTATTTGCAGAGGGACTACTCATCCCCATAATTTGCTCATGGGAGTTGCTCTTTTTATTCAGACTACAGTGGAATTTCCAAATTTCATATAGACACCTGCAGTATGACACATACTGTATGCCCTGAAAAAGGTAAAACTATTGCGTGTATTCCTATGAAAAAAAAAAAAAATTAATCATCGTACCCCTGCCCGTCCTCTCATTTGCTTAGAATGATGGCAGATGTATCCCTCTCTGTGGATTCATCTCTATTTAAGTGAGGATCAAAAGAGGGTAATTGAGAATTTGAAAGTAAATTAATGGGGCATTGCATGAATTGTTATATTCTTGGAACAACAGAACTGTTCCTTGGTAAGATAGCAAGTTGGTAACTAAATTTCTTTTCTTCTTTATTTCTAACTTTTGCAGTTGATGCGTATAACCACACTGACTCTGAGTTTCTGAAATGTGAGAATGGTCAGAACAGAGATGCAGGTTCCACTGCCTCAACAGCTGTACTTGTTGGGGACCGTCTCTTAGTTGCAAATGTTGGTGATTCTAGAGCTGTTATTTGCAGAGGAGGAAACGGTAGGTTTTCTTTTTTTCCTTTGTTTATGTAATTTGATATTTATATCATGCCTCTTCATGCCTTGCTGAAGCATTTGGTTGCTGCTTGCTTAATTGCCAAAACTGAATATGTTATGGAAAAAACTATTTAAACATTAGTAGGATGGCAGTCTGATATGTACTGGTACTGATTGCATGTTTGATAGTACTACTACAGATGTTTCTACTTTCTACATCTAAAAAATATATAATACAAATATTAAGACCATTATATTACCTAATATTTTAAGAGTAAATACATTACTAGCTTATATTTAGCAATGGTACTTTATTAATTTATAATTATTGACTAGTTAAAAGCAATCGATAGAATTTTTCTAAAACATTGTTCTAGCATGTGCACTTTTGTAAATAAGAACCCTACTCAAACTATTAATTACTCCATAATTGGGAGTGTTGGTTGCTGAAGGCCCTTTTTGTGAATTTCCAGCTGTTGCAGTTTCTAGAGATCACAAGCCTGATCAATCAGATGAGAGGCAGAGGATAGAAGATGCCGGAGGCTTTGTTATGTGGGCTGGTAATTTTCTTATTTTACTATATTAAATTGTACTTTCAAACTTTATAACAGGGACCTTGTATTCTTTGATTTCTCATGAGAAACATTCAACTTGATATATATTTTTATGGTTACTAAATTTTATCAGGGACCTGGCGTGTTGGTGGTGTTCTTGCCGTTTCCCGTGCATTTGGGGACAGACTCCTGAAGCAATTTGTTGTTGCTGAACCTGAGATCAAGGTCTTAATTTGTTAACATTTCTTCTTTTTCATCATGTATTTAATCTTTGTTGTCCAGTATGATAAATATTGCATATGCCGTGTTAGCTTATAGTTTCTGCTGTACAACTGAAATAATAGTCCATATACTGGTTTTTAAAATTTGATATGCACTGAATCTTTGAGCGTTCTTTAAACTGGAGGGAAAACGGGGTTAAAAACTTCGAAGTTCACACTGAATTGTAAAGGTCCAATAAGCAGGTGCAAGTTAGTATCTATGCGCACATGATAGTGTTTCTCATTTAAAGGATGTTCTGAAAAAAGGGTCTCGACTGTTAACAATTTAACTTAATGTGTTTGGCAGGAGGAGGTAGTAGACAACTCTCTCGAATTTCTCATCCTTGCAAGTGACGGTCTTTGGGATGTTGTCTCAAATGAGGTATAAATTCATATTAATAAAACTTTCCTCATTTCTCTAGGACAAAAATGCTGTTAGATATCAACCTCCTTTCCTGATTCATTTATTTTGTATGGAAGATACCGAATCAATTTGCTCAAATGGTACCTACAAGTATCACTTATTTCTCATTTTGATACTGAATTCTTTAAGTAGTAAATGTTTCATTTTGGTTTGCAAAGTATTTATTTTGTCCATGCTGTTATTACTGTCATATTCAATTTAATTAATTTATCTAATTTGAGTCGGCATAGCATGCAACAAATTTGATTTGGATCTTTCAAGGTATACAGTGTAATAAATTATTCGGTTCAGCTCCTCTTGAATTGTATGGAAGTCATCAGCTAGTCTCAAGTGGATCTGGATCATTAAGTTCAGATTCAATGCTTTCTCAAAAAAAAAGTTCAGATCCAATGGTCCAGATCAGCTCTGACCAAATAGCAGTTTCGTACTTGCCGGGGCTGCGCTTTTAACATTGTGGTAGTGATCTAATCAATACAAATGGGATGTTTAGGAACAATTGGGTACGTCTGAATCTCTGTGGACCAAAATAGAAGTGTGAGTTTGTCTGTTTTTAACATAGCAGTCGTAGGCCAACTACTGGGTTTCCATCCACCACCCCATATTGAAAACAGATATACTGTTCTTTAACAAAGAAACTTTTTTGCTTAAAGACAACAACTACTCCCGAATCTTTAAATTTTGAAACTCCCAATATTCTTTTAATAACTTTATTATAGAGGATTTAATCCAGTATCTTTGTATACCAATCTCTGTTTTGTGTAGGAGGCAGTGGCCATGGTGAGGCCGATAGAGGACCCCGAACAGGCTGCACAGAGACTCCTTCAAGAGGCTTCTAAACGAGGGAGTGCAGATAATACAACTGTTGTCATAGTTCGTTTTTCCAATTCCCCTCATGGTTCAAATGGAAGCAATTAAGTTTTCTTTACAACTAAAAAAATGCCCAAAACTTGTATCGTTTGTTCCTGTTGTACTGAGTTAGCATTTGTTTATAGTTGTTCCCTTAGGGGGTTGTATGTGGCTAACATAAACTATAGATTGTAAGGTCATGTTTGGATTGCATGGGTCATGCCTGTTTGACGTTGTAAAGACTAATCTTTTATGTTTATTTATGACGATGTAAAATCTTTTATCAAGTGTCACATGTATTTTCATGGGTAGATCACCAGAAGGTCATGTCGGGTTAATGTGTTGACACCAGAGAATGGGCTAGCATAACTTATGTTGGAAATAAATGTCAGAAAATGAAGAAAAAACAGATTTCTTTATTGGTCTATACCGCATTTAAAGAACACTTTTTTTTTTAAAGTGTGACGACATTTTATACTTTTTTTTATAGAAGTTAATTCATATTTAAAATGCATCATTGGTTTTGTATTATAACTATACTCCACATTTCTATTATTGCTTTCAAAGTTCAAACTGTTAATTTGAACCGTTCAATATAATATTCATATTAAGATGTTTTTAAAGACTAAATTTTATATTTTTCTAATTTTTATTTCTATCCCTGTTTTTAAAGTTCAAACAGTTAATCTGAACCGTTCAGTATAATATCCATATTAAAACAGAGACTAAGTTTTATATTTTATTTTTATTTTTTTTACTATGTTTAATTAGGTGCAAAATCACTGTTTTGACTATTTGTCAATACCTATCTAAATTTAACCTACATTTTAATACCTATCTAAACATACTCCACATCATTTAATAATTTCTTTTAAGTAAATATGATTCACCTACAGATATAATCACCATCTCATTTATGATTTTATTCTCTCTTCGTACTTAGGATCGTTCATTGTAGGATCCTACGATTTTAAATCCACTTTTTCATTTTTTTTTGAGTTGTACGAATCTCTATAGAAATTATTTTTATGCACGAATATCAAAACAAATGAAAGGTTGAATTTAGAATCGTAGAATCCTACAATCCCCTTAGAAGTTAGAATTGTAGCTGATTTATTTCCATATTTTTTCACTCTCTTCTCATTAAATATGTAACAGAGCACATGTTTGTACTTTGGAGGTAGAAACATCATGTTTATAAACAGAGCATGTTTGTAGCTGTGTAGCATGCATGAGATGGAAGAAACATAGCGTAATTTTATTTAATGGGTCAAACATGCTGCAAGCTAAAAGATATTTATAAACATGAGAAAAGCATGAAACATGCTGTGATGCAGCGAGCCATCTCCGTTTATTAGGATCGTACTTTTGATTCCACTTGCACATGCCTCTTCTGACAACTAGCAAGGCCTCTGGGAGCCTGGGACCCACTTTTTCTTGAAAGTTTCAGTGATGGGCGGAACATAGGAATTTTTTTGATAAATCATAATTAAGAAAATTATTTTTACTAATTCAGCATGATTGTTTTTTTTTTTCAAAAACCACAAAGACCGGAGGCTCCTCCGGTCTCACTTTTTTCCTTTTCTCAAGACCGGAGGAGCCATCCGGTCTCAATATATATATATATATATATTTTTTTTTACTTTTTCCACTTTTTCCCGTGCGGTGATCTGTGTAGCATCTCTATTTTTTATGTATATATAATATATGTATATGTGTATGTATAATATTTGTATATATAATATATGTTTATGTATATGTGTATGTGTATATGTATATATATGTATATATAATATAATATAATATAATATATGTATATAAGTATATAAGTATATATGTATATATAATATATGTGTGTATATATCAAAATCACTATATCCAGACTGTTGAATTTTGTACTCATCTTAAAAAATAGTAAAAAAAAATTTCAAAAAATATAAAATTTTATCTACATGCATATTTTAGCATAAATATTATGTTGAACGGTTTGGATCGACAATTTGAACTTTGAAAGCGAAGATATAAAATATGAGGTAATACATACACATAGGGGTGCAAACGGGTCGGATATTACCCGTCCGAATCCGGATCCGTATCCGAATTTTTGCGGATTCGGATATTCGGATACGGATAGTTTTGGATTCGGATACGGATATGGATTTTTTTTATGCGGATTCGGATACGGATACGGGTTGAGTTTGGGAATCGGATACGGATACGGATAATTATCCGGATCCGGATATTTTAATTTTTTGGATATCCGGATATGTTAAGATTTGAGAAAAAAAATTTGTGTCTATTTATCTTCTGTATTAGAATATATTTAAAGAGTATCTTTTGTGTTGATATTTTTAATTAAAGTTATAGTTATGTTGATAAATTTTAGTTAATCAAATATATATTTTGTAATGGAGTAACAAGTTAATTAGATATATATTTTGAATTAGAAATCCGAATTATATCCGTATCTGTATTCGTATCCGAAAATATCCGATCCGTATCTGTATCCGTTTACTATCCGAACCGTATCCGTATCCGATTACTATCCGATCCGTATCCGTATCCGAAAAAAAATACGGATACGGATACAGGTTGAGCACTATCCGATCCGTATCTGATCCGTTTGCACCCCTACATACACATATACATATATTATATATACATAAAATAAGAGATGCTACACAGATAGCCACACAGAAAAAAGTGGAAAAAAGTGAAAAAAGTAAAAAAAAAAAAAAAAAAAAAGGGACCGGATCAAGGCTCCGGTCTTGAAGCATAAAATTTGTTGGATATACTAGTGGGATCTTCTGTGGCTTCCGTTAAAGTTTGAAATAAAAATAGGGAGACCGGAGGGCTCCTCTGGTCTTGAGGAAAGGAAAAAAGTGAGACCGGAGGGCTCCTCCGGTCCTTCTGGTTTTTGAAAAAAAAAGCAATTATACTGGATTAGTAAAAATGATTTTCTTAATTATGGTTTATCAAAAAAATTCGGAACATAGTGGTAGAGAAAGGGGGTGCGTATCCTCTGAGATATCTCAACTTTTGCGTGACCGACGTGTCCGGTGCCTATTCGGGGTGATGTAGGGGGTTTGAATTATGTGTGCTTTGAGATTCGTGCAGAACGTATTTAAACGGTTGGGATTTACCATAAATCACGCAAAGTTTGAGATATCTCAGAGGATACGAATTCAGAGAAAGGGGGCCGAGCAAACCGAATCCGCATCACCTATAGATGTTCCCTTAGAGGGTTGTATGTGGCTAACATAAACTATAGATTGTAAGGTCATGTTTGGATTGCATGGGTCAAACATAGCGTAATTTTATTTAATGAGAAAAGCTAAAAGATATTTATAATATAAAAATTATAAAATTTAATGGACTAAATTATAAATTTTTAATTAGAAGATCGGAACCAACCCGGACCATGTTTATGATGCGTAGGATCCTTTAATATTAATATTAGTGTGGTCCACAATTCCACATCTATTAACGTACGTTTAGTTAATGTAGAGGACAGGACAGGAATTCAGAGGGTCGATGGGTTCGCTCGATTCCGTATCCTCCCAGGTACCTGAGATGCAAATTAATAAAAGTGGACGGTTCAGATTAATTTCATCCAGGCTAAATTCAATCCGGTAGCTGTTGATACTATAGGTATGGTTTGAGATTCGTGCTAAGTGAAATGAATGGTGCAGATTCACCACTTGCATCTCAGGTACCTGAGGTGATGCGGATTCGGTTTGCTCGGCCCCCTTTCTCTACTACTATGTTCCGGAAAATATATCCTCTCCAATACCTGATAAGGGAATCTTTTACAATTACTAGATCTGAACCGTACTTTTTAACTTGGCACGAATCTCAAAGCCCAAAAATGGGGCCCCCTACAGTGACCCGAATCCCAAGCCGGTTGAGATTTAATCTCAAACCGTTAAGTAAGTCATCCTCTGCAATAATTGTGCAATACCTGAGAGGATACGGGTTCCTATGTTCCGCCCATGACTGAAACTATCAAGAAAAAGTGGGTCCCAGGCTCCCAGAGGCCTGATTGAAGCTGAACGAAATTTTTATTGCTAGTTGTCAGAAGAGGCATGTGCAAGTCAGCAAGTGGAATCAAAAGTACGATCCTGATAAACGGAGATGGCTCGCTGCATCACAGCATGTTTCTTCCATCTCATGCATGCTTTTCATCAAAAAAAGAGCAAAAAAAAAATCTCATGCGCTGTCAGCCAACTTTTGCCGACATTTTTATTTTTATCCAATTAAAAAATTATTTTAATAATAATAACCAAGGTTTATAAAGAATTTTAAAAATACTCAAATCGTGAAATTTTTCCACGGCTTGGAATTTTAATTCCCGCCCGTGGAAAATTTCCACGGCCCAACTCCTTTTTTTTTTTTTTTTTTTTTACAAAACAGAAATTTGTATTTATTTTTTATTTTTTGTATTGAAATATTAGAAATGTTTGATATATTTCTTTGAAAATAGATGGAATACAATATAATTTGATTTATTAGAAAGACTGCAACAAATAACCCGGATCAATATTTTTCAGATCGGATTTTTCACGGATGTAAGAAAAATTAATATATTTCTTTATGTGTTATTGGAAAAAATTAAAAATGCTTAGATTCCGAGTTATTGATCCCGGTTCAAAAGTCACTTCTATGTAATCTAGAAAATATTATGATATTTCTAGTACATTTAATTTATTAAAAGTTGTATCTATTTTGAGAATTATTTTTGAATAATAATCATTAAATAAATTAAAATTTTTGTTTTTTTTTCAAAATAGATATAACTTTTAATAAATTAAATGTACTAGAAAGATCATAATATTTTCTAGATTACTTAGAAGTGACTTTTGAACCGGAATCAATAACTCAGAATCTAAGCATTTTTTATTTTTTTTCCAATAACACAAAAAAATATATTAATTTTTCTTACAACCGCGAAAAATCCGACCTGAAAAATATTGATCCGGGTTATTTGTTACAGTCTTTCTAATAAAACAAATTATATTTATTCCATCTATTCTCAAATAAATATATTCAACATTTCTAATATTTTAATACAAAAAAAAATTGTTGTTTAAAAAAAAAAAAAAAAAAAGTGTTGTGCCGAGTTCTTAATTCGGTCCAAAGAAAAAAAATATTTGATAGGTTTTGTTTTTTTTAAAAAAAAAAACAGAATTTTTTATTTTTGTATTAAAATATTAGAAATATTGAATATATTTCTCTGAAAATAGATAGAATACAATATAAGTTGATTTATTAGAAAGACTGCAACAAATAACCCGGATCAATATTTTTTAGATCGGATTTTTCGCGGCTGTAAGAAAAATTAATATATTTCTTTATGTGTTATTGGAAAAAAATAAAAATGCTTAGATTCCGAGTTATTGATCCCTGTTGAAAAGTCACTTCTAAGTAATCTAGAAAATATTATGATCTTTCTAGTACATTTAATTTATTAAAAGTTATATCTATTTTGAAAAAAAAACAAAAAATTTAATTTATTTAATGATTATTATTCAAAAATAATTCTCAAAATAGATACAACTTTTAATAAATTAAATGTACTAGAAAGATCATAATATTTTCTAGATTACATAGAAGTGACTTTTGAACCGGGATCAATAACTCGGAATTTAAGCATTTTTAATTTTTTCCAATAACACATAAAGAAATATATTAATTTTTCTTACATCCGTGAAAAATCCGATCTGAAAAATATTGATCCGGGTTATTTGTTGCAGTCTTTCTAATAAATCAAATTATATTGCATTCCATCTATTTTCAAAGAAATATATCCAACATTTCTAATATTTCAATACAAAAAATAAAAAATAAATACAAATTTCTGTTTTTTAAAAAAAAAAAGAAAAAAAAAAGGAGTTGGGCCGTGGAATTTTTCCACGGGCGGGAATTAAAATTCCAAGCCATGAAAAAATTCCACGGTTTGGGTATTTTTAAAATTCTTCATAAACCTTGGTTATTATTATTAAAATATTTTTTTAATTGGGTAAAAATAAAAATGTCGGCAACTTTTGTAAACGCAGAGATTTCTTATTGGCATAAATAAGTGCGGCCTAATTTCCAAGGGCTGGACCAGTAGACCCTCGTTACTTTCTCCAAAAAAAAAAAAAAAAGTGCTGCCTAATTTATGATCCATGAAAAACGATTTGCTCGTGTTGCAAAACACTAGATCAAGTTCGCAATACAGGCAACCCAGAATAGGGCTGCAAAGGAATTAAACCGAATTGAACTTAATCCAGTTTGAATTCGAGTTCGAACCAATTTTGACCGAATTGGTTCAAAATTGAAGCAGAGTTTCAAACTGAAAAGAAGAGTTCGAGTTTGATTTGGTGCGATTTGAATCATTTTCGAACCGACATAGTTCAAAATTTAAGCAGAGTTTAGAATTAAAAAGACGAGTTTCGAACCGAGAGAGACTTAGTTCGAATTTGATTCGAACCAATTTTGAACTAAACTAAGTTTGATTTGTTTCAGAACTAAGCTGATTTGATTCGTTTCAAACCTTTTTTTTTCGAATCGAACTCAATTGAATCACGAATCACGAGCTTTTTGTGCACCCCTAACCCAGAACAATAGAATACATGCCTAACCGGAAAACTTGTTGGTCTATATTGTCCAAAAATAATAATATTTAAATTTTGAGCTATAGATTTTTGATAAAATTATGCATTTTTTAAATATGAGGATAATTTCTTCATTATTAGTCTATACATTATTACCTTAATTTTTAAAACTTTTATAAATTAAACTTCATAATTTAACTGTCGAAATTAAACTGTTAAGTGTGATTTATATTATTTTGTATATGAACATAAAAAATTATTAACTTGAAAAAATGACATTAGTGTATTTTTACAAGTTTTTTTTATAACAATTAAAACAAAGTTGAAATATCATAATTATATGTGCATAGAAAAAAATAATACAGATCATATATCTAATTGTTTTGTTTTGTTTTGACATTTATTTTTTTAATTTGAAGTTTTATAAATGAAGGCATTTAAATTGTCCTCAATTTTGAATGATTTCATCAATTAGCTAGAAAATTGAAAAAAAAGAATAATGAGGAGAGGAGGTTTCATGCTATTGTTTATAGTGATTTCATTTAAAAAAATTTCCATAATAAACTAATCAGAAAATAATAAAATAAAAAGAGTTGATAACTCGGTCAAAAAATGATGAAAATAAAAATGTAACAAGTTCTCATAATATTTAAAATTTAAGATACTAATATATAATATTTTTAATTGCAGAACAAGGAAATAATAAATGAATTCAGTACAGCAGCAAATAATGACTGACGAGTCCTGCGGGAGACAAACTCATGGGGAGAAATTTTTATTTATAGAAAATATTATAAAATAATAAAGAAAAAGAAAAAGATTATCTTGATTTTTCGATACAAAGAATAATCGTTAAATTTTTGAAGTTTTTTTACAGATCGAGAGTATCCTTTTTTTCAGTTAATTTGAATTGTCTTTGGCAACTTTCTTTCAACTTCAAACTTTTTATTTTCACGGCAGCTGAAAAAATAATCTTGTGGATCAATAAAATAATAAAATGTTTAATGATCTTTCTATATATCAAAATTTCAAAATACTATTTCTCTTTTCTTTATTATTTTATAACATTTTCTTTATAAAAAATGAGTGAGTCTATGGCACTATACATATTTTGATTTGGCACCGTGCTACGGCTCTATATTCGAGTTTTTAAATCCTAACGGTCGATCCGAACCGTTCATCTTGTTTTCCATATTAATATGTGTTTGGAGACCAAATTTTACATTTTTTGAAATTTTTTTACTATTTTTTGAAATTGATTGAAAATCACTGATTTTGAATGGTTCAGAATTTTCAGATCAAGTGATTTTCTAAATATCTAAAAAAATAGTAAATTTTTTTTTTTTAAAATGTAAAATTTTGTTTCCAAACACATATTAATATGGAGAACAAGATAAACGGTTCGAATCGACCGTTAGAATTTGAAAACTCGAATATAGAGCTGTAACACAGTGCCAAATCGTAATAAGCATAGTACCGTAGACTCACACGTCAAAAAATTCCCACTCCTGGGGCTACCGACAAAAAATTATGATTTATGAACAGAGCACATGTTTTATGCTGCACGGACATTTTAGTGGTGGAGCCCAGTAAATTTAGGGTGGGGACGAGCAATTAAAAGATTTAGGGTATCAGAAAATTATGCCAGTCAGGCAGTCACGTGGAGAAATCAGGAATTTGTATCCTCTGCATTAACTCAAAAAGGAATCATTTGAGTTGATGAATCTTGACCGTCCGATTAGCTTTAAGATTCGTGCTAATTAAATCCACACTAATACTGAAGTCAGGAATTCGTGCTAATTATGTTCTAGACAGAATTCGGATGGGCTCCGTTTACAATTGAATAATCCATATACATTATCTCAAAAGATGCTCTTTTGAATTAATGCAGACCATGCAGACTCAAAAAGAATGTGTATTCTCTGCATTAACTCAAAAGAGAATCTTTTGAGTTTATTCTCTTTTGAATTAATCAATTTCAACCGTCTAATTTTTAACGAAACCAATCCGTCACCTGTCTATAATATAAGGGGTCTTTTCATATTAGTGCAGATCTAATATGCATGAATTTTAAAACAGATTGGTTGGTTGAGATTGATTAACCGATTTCCTTTTGAGTTAATGCAGAGGATACGGATTCCAATTAATTGGGAAGGACGGAGATCAGGGTGGTGGGTGGAGCCAATTCTAAATGACAATTATTGTATCATTACGAAAAAGTTAAAAAACAATCTAGCACGTGTAGTTTAGTTACAGTAAAAATTATTTTACATATTATTTTTTTTAAATTATATTATATATTTTTACTAATTATTAATATTGAAAAATTTAAGTAACAACTAAATGACTACTAATTTAAGTTTATACTTTTTTTCAATAATGCAAATAAGAAAAAAAAATGATCTACAAGGTAACATTTTTTAACAATTCATACTTCATAGTATACATATTATAATAGACGAAGAACAACTAATTTTACAAATGAAACAAAATTATTACCTATTTGATAATTTACATATTATAATAATCGAAATCAGCTTTCAATTGAAACGAAGGGCAATAATTTCACAAGTGAATACTAAATGAAAAATAAGCAAGAGGAAGAATTAATATTTGAATATCTTCCAATATAGAAGGAGACACTAAATCACAAATAGGAACAGAAGTACAGAGTTCGGTTTAGTATATCTAGCATTGCGGACTATGTAGTATCAGAAATAGGAACAAAAGCACAAAACCCCATGTAAATTGCAAAAAAATAAATAGAAAGAAGTCCATGTAGCATAGCAGTCTGCAAAAACGCAAAGCGATAATAGCAATCCGTTATTCCAGCTATAGCGGTCGTAGCTGAATTAGTGCACTTTTATTTCATAACTTAACTTTTATGATTCGAAAAAATAATTGCTATAGCTATTTAGAACCCTGACTAAAATACATTTAAGTGGGAGCAATTCTTACCTTTAAATTTTGTAGCTAAAAAAGCTATTTCTTCTGTGATAGTTTATGCAAAAGCATGAGAATATACTTGTGCTGGTAATAATTATATATATATTTTTTAAAATCAGTGATTTAAAATGTCCGCTAATTCTATTATATTTCATTTATAGATCTATTTATTTACAATGAGTCAGATGATACTTATTTTTAGATCAACTAATTTATTTTAATTAATTTCTCTAAACAACAATATTCTTCTAATTCTATTTATCTACATTTTTAATCATCTTATTACCTTAATCTCCATCTCTCTCTATGACTGAATCCGTTCTTGTCATAATTAACCATCAGACTCTGATCAAGATATAGGACTTCATGCTTCTAGCTCCAACGATACCACACTCACATCGGCTTTGCTCTTTCTCCTCTCTCTCATTCTTCTCTCCACTCAAGTAGGTAGAGACGAGAGAGATAAAGGAGTATATATTATTGTGTCGGAAGTGAGGCTTAATTAGAAGGAAGAGGACGGTGGTTGCTCCAGGATTTGAATTGCTTATCATGAATCGCCCAATCCCAATAATATTCATAATTTCCTTTTGAATGTTAATAATATTCATAAAATTATGGCTCATGTTGTTAGTTAAATTATATATTTATGATGTAATAACTTATGTGTTATATAAGCAATTTTAACAACTAATTAAATAATAATTTATATTGTTATATTTTCTCTTACTCGAATAATTTTTCTCCTTCCACCACTGATGAATACTGATACAAGCAATTTATCTGATACAATGCAGATATCGGGTTACACAATATTTGAAAATTCCATGATGCAATACATTTTTCATATATGTTATTTATTACTCTTGTACAAAAAAGAACATATATTATTTAGAAAATCTAAAGAAATTTATTTCCAATTCACAGATAAATGTACATAAATTAGAAATATATATTATATGCATAGAAAAATTAAAAGTGAAATAATCAATAAATTATACGTGCAGGTTCAAAAAAATTAAATATATTTTATGCATAAATACGACGGGTACACATTAATATACGCCCTCTGATCCGTGAGAAATTTGATGCATATATGGATTAATTTTTTTGTTTAATAATACACGCCATTTGATCCGTATGTGATAATATATTACAGGGTTCCTGTTATTTTAAATCCAATCTTTTAATTTTTAAAATTCACGAATCTCAATAAAAAATATTTTTTATGCATAAATTTCAAAACAAATAAAAGATTAAATGTTAAAATAACTGGTCCTGCAAGTTCCTGCAATTCCTTTAATTGAATCACAGCAGATTCATTTCCCATTTTGTGGGACAGGTCAGCAGCTCAATGACACGGCCACCAATAATTGAGGCTTGTCTCAATAATTAATGAATAAAGATTTTAGTCCCCCCATTCAGTCCCCTATTAGTCCCTCTAACAATCTTTCTTTTTTGTTCCCCCACGTGGTCAAAATCCACCCTCTTCAATCTCCTCTTAAAAAGAAAAATAAATAAAAAATTCAGTACAACCCAAAACCCACCCTGTTCTTTTCCTCTACTGCTCGCCACCAGCTACCCACGCCGTCGAGATCCGGCGAGGAGAGTGTGGTGCACCGTCGAGATCTCACGAGGAGATCCGGTGCAATCCGGCGAGAAGAGAGTGGTGCACCGTCGGAGGGGATCCATGCTAGCCCAGCGAAGGTTGTCAGAGTGCAACATATGAATACTTCATTAGTTATACATGAATGCTTCATTTGTTAGAGATGAATACTTCATTTGTTAGATATGAATATTTCATACCTTTAAATATGAATAGTGTTAATGTCAGGTGTGAATATTTACTATAAAAAAGACTTTAAGTGAATTAAAGGAGTCTTGTTAGATATGAATACTCTATTAGTTAGATATTAATACTTCATTGTATAGATTCGTTGTAGTGGTTCCCAATCTTGGCAAATGTCGCTTTCAGACGGTTGCAGTCCCCAATGCAAGCTGTCAGACATCGTCAGCGGCCCCCCTGGTCGTTACTAGTTCCCAAGATTAATGGTCCCCTCCAGTTTGTGTTTACACATAACGAATATTATAGATAATAAGTATGAATACTATAAACTCGTAGGTATGAATACTATACGTTTTGATGATGAATAAAATCTCGTTAACCCTATTCATTGGCGGTAGTTACCATGTGTGCGTCAGTTAGTGGTCCCCCATTGTACTTTTTTTTGTCTTTTAGCGCGGGGGACAGATAGGGGACTGAATGGGGGGTACTGTTAGTTGCTCCCATAATTAATTACTTTATTTTATTTTAAAACTTATATGATTTCAATTTTTTAGCCCTCATTAATGAATTATTATGATAATTTTTCCAATAGGGTAAACCTAAATTAACTAGCTCCTAATTAATTAAGATTTCCCATCTATTGTAAATATTAACATATTTTAAAATTAGCTAATTAAGCTCTCTTTTGTAAATACTGCATTTTGTGTAACAGTTTGTGGAGACATGTCAAGGCACAGCATACGTTTTCAGCTATTGTAATAATTTTTATTTAAACATGTACGTCAACAAATAACATCCTGTTTGGATGGAGAATAGAGGAAGGGAGGGGAGGTGAAGAATTGAAGGGAATGAAATGGAATTCATGATTGGATGATTAATGAGAAAAAATAAATTAAATTTTTTTTTTCTTGTGTGGTGTATTAAAATTTAGAAGGTTAATGAGAAATTCGGTGGGTGTTTGTGGGATTGTGACAAAAAATTTGTATGGAAAATATATAAGTGGTTTAGGGTTTAGGGTTCAATTTGAAAGAAGAGGATCGGATCAAGTGGAATTGGAGCAGAGATGGCTCATACACAGCAATATCAATTAGTGAGATCCTAAATGGTGGTTTGATCAGATGGCAATTCTATCCTATTTGGAAATGCAAAATGCCCCCCACAATTAGAATATTTGTGTTTTTGTTGTTGCATGGTAAGTTACTCACTAGAGATGTGTTGATGTATCGGGTTATGAGAATAGAAAAGCACTGTGTGGTTTGTGCCAATTGCCCGGTTGAATCACAGCTGCATCTAATTTTCTTATGCCCGATGGCAGTTCATGTTTGGTTCAAGGTGGGGTCCCTTCTGGGAAGGCCAATTTTCAGACATGCTGAGTCGGTATAGGGAGTTTGGGATAGATCCTAGGAACTGGTACGTACAGTCTTAGGGGAGCATGCAGTTCAAAGAATGGATGGTTAGATTCATTTGCACAGCTTGGAATATTTGGAAGAACAAAAATGAAGTCTTCAGGGTTGTGATTTCAAGACTAGATGCGATTGCTAGCAAAGCGATTCAAGACATGAAGCTATGGTTAAAATACTGCTAATGGTGTTTTTACCATATCAATATAGTGATGTTATGAAAGTTCCTTTGTAAAATATATAGTAGATCTAAGAACATTAATTGTATGTGTAACTCTCTCTCTTAATAAAACACATGACAGCTACCACCAGGTTTTGAAAAAGAAATATATAACTAAGATACATAATTGGACATTTATGTTACTTTTTCTAAAAATATTTGCAACATTTTTTTTTTCATTCGTTACATATCAAATTGAAACGCAAATCTATTTTATTGATTACAATGATACAATATTAAACCTTTCACCTCATGTACAGTTTATCTCTGATACAATTTTGTCAACCAATACGTTTCGACGGAATTTTTTTTTTGATTCCCTTCCTTTCTCTACTCTCCATCCAAACAAGGTGTAAATAGACACGAAGATGATTTGCAGTATATATTATTTAGCACTTAACAACTAGGACAAACCGACAAACTATATATCAAGTGCTATAACAGTAAAATATAATTAAACAGCTTGGAATCCGATGGAAAAGATAAATTAAAATTTGGATAAAGATCATCTAGCATTGTTCTCTTAATCATCACTAAAGCTAAAACGGCCTGAGAGCAAATTTAAGCCTTTGAACAAGACC
This sequence comes from Carex rostrata, assembly GCF_964058835.1. Lineage (NCBI taxonomy): Eukaryota > Viridiplantae > Streptophyta > Magnoliopsida > Poales > Cyperaceae > Carex > Carex rostrata. Next base: position 3,642,140 of record NC_135935.1, read on the forward strand.
TTCAACCGTTGGAGAAACCTCCTCATCAACCTACACCAAATGAACACTATAAATTAATGAAGTGATATAACTTTCAAAACAAAACATACCCTTCCTCAATTAATCCCAAAAATAAAATAAAAATGAAAACACAATATTTGAGAAAATTAGTTTTTAATCTAGTGACAAAAAAAAAAAAATACTTTTCATGTTAAAGATTGCAAATTTAAAATTCCACTAATTTTTCATTTGTAGATAGTCAAAGATTGATGATCTTATTTTGCTAAAAAGAAATCGCAAAACTTGAGGATAGTCGACTTGCCTTTGCAGTGATGGTCATGTCATCCGAAGAACTCGTAAATGGCACAACCGACGTACTAACAACTGTTAGTCCAAGACTTTCAATCTCAGACAATGCCTTCACCAAAATTCCTTTTTGGCTCCCACAATGGATCTTGATTAGAACTCTTTTCTCAGAAATTCTGACCTCTATCTCAGGTAGTTGCCCTGACCTGGTCGATAACTCGTCGTCCAGTGAGTTGTTATCGCAAGTAGACGAGTTACATTCATCGGGAGTCGATTGTGATCTTTTTACGATAACAGCAGCTTGCACAGTTTTGTCTGTAGCTTGTGTTTCTAAGGTTTTCACCTTCTCTTGGAGTGTTTTAACGTACTTGATAGCATCATTCAGAACAGAGGCTTTATCCATCTGGAAATTATAGGCATTTATCATAATCTTTATAGTTTAATAAATTTAATCAGGTATATTATGAAAGAAAATTGAAAAAGTATAAGTTTGGTATTAACTTTCTTAGAGATATAGCATTGATATTTTATTACGGCTCTGACAAAAATTTATGTTATCTCAAATAAATAAATAAATGGCAATTGATATGTTGGGATTGCATACCCTGGTTAGGCCCGGAACAAGAGAAGATAATGCAATGAATCTTTGTGTGAGCTTCTCTCTTCTCTTTCTCTCTGCCATTACATGATCTTTCTTATACAACGTGGTCGATTCAATCACCGGATCGGCCGAACTGGTACTGTTCTTTTCTATCTCGCCACCAGCCATCGCCGTCACTTCATGGCTCCTTTTTCTCCCTTTACGCGATCTTGAACTTGGATTCGAGTTACCTGATCCTGTACCATCTGACTTGTCAAGTCCCTCCTTTTCTTTTGTGAAGCAAGAATTCCAGCTCTTGTTTCTCGGTCTCTTTTTCTTCTTAGCTTCATTGTTGTCAACTACATTGTTAGAAAAGTTGCTTTGGGGTTGTGGCGACGTGGTGTTCAGTTCGGGACTTTGATTAAGATCCGAGTTTGAATTTGACAAGCAGCATTCAGGCGAGATAGAAGAAAGGTCAGGTATCATAGGGGATGGTGCGAATTCATGATCAAATTGCTCAAAATCTTGGAAAAAGGATGAATAATTCATTTCCTGCATTGCATGAAATTCAAAATGTTGTCAACACTTTTAATTTGTTCCTTTTTGGTTGGATATTTTGTATATATATATAAAAATCTACCTGCACATTATTCAATCAACATAATATCAACTGTAATATCAAATTGTGGAAACTCGATCGAGTGCCTAATTATTATTTTCTTTAATGATTTAAAAAAAAATTATCAACAAATTGGTAATTAAACAAACCATCTGTTAAACCAATAATTACTTTATTAGAGGAGGAATTAAATTATTACAATGTTGATGTTCCAGTTCTTTGCTTACTAATATTTCAAGATCTTTCAAATAATTAAACCATTATTAGTGATTGCATGATAAAAGAAAGAAGAAAAATTGAGTTCTTACAAAGTTCATGAACCAACTGCTAGAATTCGATGGCTCCATGTAGTATTCTCTGAAGAAACCAAAGATCTAATTAAATATAACCTTGATATATATTGCATGGTACAATAGCTTTTAACTAGTTCAACCAGCCTAGACAAACTCATTCCTGATTGAAATTTTAAGATCATATAAACTGAAACCATGAAATATAAGATGAAAATAGACTTACATGAAGTTTCAGAACTTTTAACCGAATGGAGAATCACTAAGAACAGAAATGAATTCTGGAAGCTAGCACAAATAAGGACGCCTGGTGGTATATTAGAGGGAAGAGGAATGATGGAATATATAGTCATATATATTTGTCCACACATGTGGGAGTTGGCTACAGTGCTATGCATAGCACAGAGGTTCTCAGTGCAATGACTCAATATTTGAGTTTTTAAAATTATAACGGTCGATCCGAACCATTCAACATGATCTCCATATGAATATGTACTAGCAAACGAAATTTTATGTTTTTTAGAATTTTTTTACTATTTGTTTATATAGGTAGAAAATCACTTTATCTGAATGGTACAGATCAAATGATTTTCTACCTATCTAAAAAAATAGTAAAAGATTTTAAAAAATGTAAAATTTGTTTTGCAAGTATATATTCATATGGAGATCATGTTGAACGGTTCGGATCGATCATTAAGATTTTAAAAACTCAAATATTGAGCCGTTGCACGGAGACCTCTGTGCTACACATAGTATATTAGCATTTTCCCACACATGTGAACTGAACTGAACACAATTAATAGATGACATCGACAAAGCCTGCCCTGGTAACTACTTGTATTATAATAGTAAAGAAGATATGGGCCTCCATCGGCAGAAATTTTTATAGTTAGCAAACCAATAATTTCAAATTAAAAAATCACTACTCAAAATCTCAAATTTCAGTTTTTACTATTCATGCATCCTCAGTTTGCGCATCAATTTTTTTAGTGCCAGGACTAGGGGTGATTAATGAGCGAGCATGAGCGAGTTAGGGTATGTTCATGCTCGCTCATTAAGTAAATGAGCGAGCTGTTAATGAGCGAGTTTAAATGAGCGAATAAATGAGCGAGTTGTAAATGAGCGAGCTTTTAATGAGCGAGTTATGAGCGGCTCACGAGTTATGACTTATGACTCATAACAAAATTATATAGTGTGTCCACGCATAACAAAATTTGTTAAAAGTCATCGTAATAAAATCCAACAAATTGTTATAATTCATTTAAATGAGTGAGTTGTTATGACTATTACTTGTTTTGGGCTTTTGGCGGAGGTTTTGATTCTGCCGATTTACAAAAAAAATGACTATGAAACTATGAATATTAGTATATTACACAGGATTAAATGTTACATTGTACTCATTATATTACACATAATTAAATATGAAACTATGCTCACTATCTATCAATTTTAATGAGGCAAGGTTGATGTTATACAGAATTACATAGGATTAAATGTGGCAGGGATTAGGTGTGGCAAATTCTTAATGAGCGAGTTGGGTCATGCTCATGCTCGCTCATTAAATAAATGAGCGAGTTGTTAATGAGCGAGTTTAAATGAGCGGATAAATGAGCGAGTTTAGATGAACTTTTAATGAGCGAGTTATGAGCGGCTCACGAGTTATGAGCGATTTACTCACCCCTAGCCAGGACTGAGGAGTACCAATTTTTTTTTCTTTTTTTTGCACCCACCCTTAGGAAGCGCACCATTTATTTTTTTAATTTTTTTAGTTCTGTTATGAATTATTTGAAATTTTTAGACAATTTTTTTTTCTATTCCGCGTATGATTTGTAGCAATTTGCACACCAACTTAGTACAAAAAGCTGCTGAGATTATGCATATAATTTGTTGTAGTAATTTTTAATTCAAATTTAGTCCAAAATGTTATTTGTTAAAGAAGTGTGTTTTATTTTCTACAATTTCACTGTCAAATTTTATGTGTATATATAATTCTAAATACCACATAACAAAATAGAATAAAATAGAAAAAAATTTAGTCCAAAATTTTTAACCAATTCAGAACATAACTAAAAAAAAATTTAGTGTACTTCCTCAGGGTGAGCACCAAAAAAAAAGAGGGTGCGCTTCTCCAGTTTGCGCACCAAAAAAATTGGTGCATGGACTGAGGGTGCGTAGACGGTAAAAACTGAAATTTGTGATTTTGGAGGTGGTTGTTTAATTTCGATTAATTGAGGTGCTAATTAATTAAAAAAATTCCAGGTCGATCACTTGATGACCACAGAAATAATTTTTGTTAATTCTTTATTTTCCAAGGAATAGATACCCATACCACATTATCACCCCTGCATGTAGATCCGTCTTCTCCGGTACAAGCTGTGTATTATTCAATGCGAGGATTAATTAATTAATTCGTCGGGTAACCTGTTAGTCAACCATAACCGTGCAATTGGGTAAGATACGGATTGAAAATTGTGCCATCGATTTTTATCAAAGACAAATCACATGAGATTTTGCATTCAAGTACCTAAATATATATGCTATGAAAATAATACCACAAGATATTTTTTCTTTAAAATTAGGATAAAAAATCGCAAATTCAAGTATAAAATTTCACGTCATTTTTTTTCCTTTGTATAAAAAGTGAAATGCTGAATTGATGGCACAACTAAGTTGCCATTAATTAATTCAAAAAAAGAAAGTGCAAATTAATAACATATATATTTCTGTATCTTTTACGGTTTTCCTTTAAGTTGTTCATATATATATTTTCCAATTTGGTTTGCTCGTTTATATAATTTTTAACCTTTTAAGTATAAGAAAGCAACATACAACTGAACAAAAATTGGAACACACGTCAATCATCAAACCCAAGCATAAAAACAATCAATTTTATTTGTGTTTTCAGATCGATCACAGAATGTGCTATTCGTCGGTATTATGAGTTCTAACTGCATGATTGGAATCGTCTAATTATAAGGAAGTACAAAGGAAGATAATTAATCTTAGGTGAAATTTTATGTATATTCTTCGAAATTTTCTAAATTACATATGTTTTCTTCTAAAATTCATAGTAGATATTTATTTTAAATTTAACAAATTTAATTTATTGTCTAAACTCATTTTATCCTTTATTATTAAAAAATAAAAAAAATGTAGTATATGCAAAAATGTTCGGTCTTCTAATAAGCACATATTCGAAGACAAATAATTATTTTTCTAGTTGCCATCAGGGGTGGAACCAGATAAATTGACAATAAATTGAATAAATTTGTAAAATTTTGTAATTTAAAAGGGTAAGTATGATATTATGAGTTATAGATAGGAAAAGTACGTTATTTCAAAAAAAAATTCTGGGGTATTCGATGAAATCCACCCTAACTTTATTAAACCAATTCTCATGAGATTCATGTTATATATACACGCCATATATTATAGATAGGATAAAATTATGATAGTATATATTATCTCTTTTATTGGGTTCCGTGCGCGATGGGATGATATTAGTTGCACAATCTGTGTTGTCTGGGGGCACATGCAAATTGCTTGGCAATATAAATGTGAAATGTATACAGAGAAAATTACGTAGCAAATACGACAAGCTAGCGTTAATCAAGAATGAAATGTTGAAAAGTGAAAACCCATTACAAGTTGGATGTATTTATTGAGACTGAATTATTAATTAGATAAGGATTTCTGTGCAACGAGATGCCACATAACATGGACCACAAACCGCAATCTTTCAATTAAATTAATATTGCAAAATTTAAAATTCAATTAATGAATTCGAAGTAATTTTTTTTTTTTTTGAAAACGATAAGCAATTTTATTTAAAGTTACAAAGTAGTTGTTACATAAAATTAAACTATGAAAACATATAATTAATCGAAACTAAAAACGTACAGGGATATATGCATCATGTGGACGCAAATTTGATCATCCTTGCTTGATTGGAGTAATAGAAGCCTAGTGATGGTTTCCTCTGTACGCATATCACAGCTGAGAAGGCACTGAATCCAAACCAGATTGGAAACTGAATCAACCGGACCAGGACAGTCACCCATCAACTGAGAAGGCACTGAATCAAATCAGACTGAAAATTAAATCAACTAGTCTAGGACAATCACCTCTAAATCAAAAGAGAAGAAGAAATGCAGAGGAAGAGGCAGAAAGTAGCACAAAACAACACAAAAACATCAAATTAAAAACGGAAGGTATACCTACTGTACACAGATGAAAGACCACTCGTCTTTCGATCACTGAATAGGAGAAGACACCCGCGACTGATCTGTTACTTCAGTCCTATACTCAATATGATGAGATGAACTCATTGAAAGAAGCTTTGCTGTTTTCCTTTTTGTTTCGCCTCTGTTTGTTTTGCTTATCGCACTGCATAAAGCACCGCGCGCTTTATTCATTGCTTTTAATGAATTCGAAGTATTGATTTTTTGAGTATGTTTTATAGTATATTACCTTTTCAATCTATTTATTTTCCATCTCATTATCTGTGGACGGTATTTGCTTTTGTCAATTAAAATTTCATAAATTGCGAATATCTACTAAACAACACGTTGTAAATTTAGTAAACACTTTCATAATTAATAATTATATATGAGCGAGACTATAACAATATATATGTTTATTACAGATCACTTCATACTATAAATTCATACTTTTATTTTTAAACTTTAAATTGTCAATCTGAACCGTTAAACATGATATCCATAAAAAATGTACTTGAAAATCATTTTAGATTATTATTTTTTCTATTTTTTATATAGGTTGAAAATCGATTGATCTAAAAATTCTGATAAAAAACAATGAATGTATATGTTTAGAAAGATATATAGTAAAAAAAATTCAAAATTTTTTTTATATAAAGATCATATTTAACTGTTAGATTCAAATGTTTAAAGACTAAAAATAAAAAATATAATTTTATAAATCTATACATCTATACCACAGGTCGATAGATCCGTATCCGCTGCTTTTCTAATAAGAAAAGCAGCTTTCTACTATTTTTTTTTTATATCTCTTTTTAAAGAAGAGGGGAGAGAGAGAACGGTAGAAGAAGAGTAGGGATTTAAAAACACCGGATTCCCGGATCAATATATACGACACAGAAGTGGACCTCTAAATATTTTTGTTATATATCATTGTCCGTGAGCAACACGTCAACATATACCTTTTCAATATTCGTTTAGTATAAGTTAGAAGTTCATAAAGCAATCAAATCTTTTGGGTGAATGTATTGTGCGCATTTCTTCATTCGGCATTTGAGTAATTGAGTTTTAAAATAAAACATCAAGAGAAAAAGCTGTTGAATGAAAGCCAGCACGTGTCAATAATGAAAACCACAACGTGGGTTATAACGGTTCTAAATCCTGTGTTTATAAACTTTGTGTTTCAGAACTGCAGGACATTTCAATAATCTTTTAATTTACTCACAGTTTTTATATTTACCGTAGTCAATTTTCATTTCAATAATCTTTTAATTTACTCACAGTTTGGAGAACTAGTATTTTGGTCTAGTAGCAAAGGCACATGATCTATATGTAAGAGGTTATGGGTTCGAAATCCGGATGGGGGAAATCCTTTGTTATAATATTAACAAAGGTATTAAATAGTTGGATAGCTTGACCTCCAACATTTACTAAAAAAAAATTTACTCACAATTTTTATATTTACCGTAGTCAATTTTCAACAGAATATGTCAGAGCATCCAAAAGTTAGAATTTTGTTGATGGTCATAATTGACTACGACAGATGTTAGATGCACGTACGGGATTCGAACATGTTTAACACGAAATGAAGGCCAGCGGGTTTATTTACATCCGAGTTCTAAATAACTAGCTATATTTATGCAATAATTACGTTATAGTTTTTTCGAATTTTAAAAACTATAATACTATTAACCGTTTATTCATAATAATAATTCTAAATAATTAGTTATCGTTGTGCTATAATTTTTAAAAATAATAATTAAAAGATATTGAAATGTCCTGGAGCTCTTTAATAAATTAAAAAATATTAATAAAAAATAAACTTGTGCTTCAACTTATGTTGCAGGTGGCTGACATATATATTGCTGGTTTCCTCAATTATTTAAGAAACAATGTAAGTTATAACAGCCATACATGGGACCCGTTTGTTAGTAACTCGTAGCAGTATATATATCTAAGTTTTGTAATTTGGAAATTCGTCCGAATATAGAGGTGCTGAGGAATTAATTAAGCCGATAACTTATTCTAAATGGTCCAGCTGGGAACCAGCTGGCTTTGATGTGCTTACCTATCAGCTTTAAAAATCCCATGAAACTGCCCCTAATACACGACTCCGAATCCTCTGTCTCTCTGGGTGCAGGAATTTTCTGTCCCCTCAGTCACTGCGTATGGGGCCGGTCACTATTAAAGGAGAACAATCACTTTTAATTTTTGAACTGAAGGCCCACCTCAGACCTACACACAGTGACTCTGAGAGCAGATGATTGGGTTCCCTAATAAACTTATCTAATTCATAATAGAGATGGATTTTAATTTTATAGGACCACAAATCAATCAGCAAATGGTCTTTAAATTAGTAACAAATTAGCTCTATCTTTAACGAATTAATAATGACATTTTCATCTAGTGGATATAGTTGCACAACACCAATACAAATAATTAATATGAATAGATACTATTATAAGGACAGATAGATGTTAGATGCACGGGATTCGAACATGTTTAACACGACATGAAGATTTTTTTTTTTAAATAGAACTATTTTTAATTATTTTAACGGAATAAGCATCTTATGCATTTTTTTTTATAAATATAGCCTCCACCGATCTCTAGGATCGGTGTAGCAAGAAAATCATTTTCTGCACCGATCCTAGAGATCGGTGGAGCCATTTTTGTATCCGATCCTAGAGATAAATGTGAAGTTTATTATAAAAATGACTGCACCGATCCTAGAGATCGGTGCAGAAAATAGCTTTCTTGCTACACCGATCTCTATGATCAGTGGAGGCTATTTTTATAACAATTCCGCGCACCGTGTTTATTCTATTAAAAGAGTTTAAAAGAATTCTATTTTATAAAAAAAAAAAGTCCGAAATGAAGGCTGGTGGGTTTATTTATAACTTAAACAGAAACTTTTTTAGAAACCATAAATATTGTAGCCTCGTTTTAGCATTGCAACGTACAGAAGTAGTTGCATATAACATCATGTCCTCGGCTGTGGTGCTGTGAATCAGAGTAGAAATAAATCTGCTGCGATTCTCTGGAATCGCAGGGACACTACTTTTTCAAATCAAACCATTCATTTGTTTTGAGATTCGTGTTTAAAACCAACGAATTTTGATATTCGTGTATTTCAAAAAATGAATAGTTTGATTTTGGTAAGTGGACTTAACGCACAAATCAAACTCTACTAAACAAGCTGCATCTTATAGTTTAATTTTACCAAACAGACCAAATTAATTTTACTGCGCGCATATGTTTGGATCGAAAGCAAGAAGTTGAGTGTAATAAAAGATATGGAACAGCTGCACGTGGGTTATGGTTGGGGGGTGGGGGACGGTACCGGACTATGTATACGAGTACAACTCAGAACTCATGTTCCTTCCGCTAATACGGACTAAAATGATAAAACAGTTAATAGTTCAAGGACCGTCATTTAATTTACTCGCAATTTTTATATTTACCGTAGTCAATTTTCAACTGAATATGTCATAACATTGTCCGGCTAGTATAACATCGGTGGCATATGACACTAACTTTAAAATCAATTGAATAGACTTTAAATGACTAATTCAAACCGTTCAAACCGATTACTTTATGAGTGATGCGTTTACATACAATTTTTTTTTATTTTCGAGTTATTTTAGTACCAAATCAAGCAGTAAAAATGTTGAAAAATGAAGGTATTAAAATTAACTTAAAAACTCACACATTTAACCGCTTAACTTGATACTAAATAAATTCGAAAAATTATAAATTTGGATGTAAACACATAACTAATGAAGTAGATCGGTTTGAACGGTTTAGATTCACCGTTTGAAATTGATTCGATAGGTTTTGGAGTTGGTGTTATATACGTTAAAATGATACTTATGTTATACTAGCCATACTTGTCAGAACATCCAAAAGTCAGAATTCTGTGGATGGTCATAATTGGCTAGAACAGATGTTAGATGCACAGGATTCGAACATGAAAGAAATACGTACCAATGTGTAAGGTCTTATCAAAGGAGCTGAATCTCCTACACCCTTGGGGGCAGGAAATTTCTGTTTCTAGAGTTATTGCCGGTGGATCGAAAGTAGGCCTCAGATCAAATATTTAAATTTTAAAAGTGATCCCAATTCTACACGGGAGTGACTCTAGGGGCAGGAATTTTCTGCCCCCAAATGTGCAGGTGATCTCGTTCCCTTATAAAAACCCAAGGCATCCCCACAGGAGTTGGTGGGTTTATTTATAACTTCAACAAAAAACTTTTTTAGAAACCATAATTGTTTTCTACGTATCATAGATCAATAAAAAAAAAAATATTTACCTACATTTCACTGTATATTGTCATTATGACATGGATGCAATTGCAACATATATCTCCATTAAGTTTTTTGACCAATAATCATTGTTGAGATCAATTGATACAAATTGAAAAATTGTAAGGATCAAAATGATAATTTTCTAGTTTAAGGACTAAAATGACAAAACTGTGATAGTTTAACTAGGGAAACCAAAGTTATAATTCGGTTTCAAAAATAGAATCGAACTGAACCGATTTAACATTGCAACTGAATCAAAGTTTTATTTCGGTTTGTTCGGTTCAAACCGAAATATATTAATTTTTTATTTAAATTAATTGATTTATAATAAACCAAAGTATATTAAGAAATAAACCGGGTATTAAGAAATAACTTGGGATTATAAGAAATAAATCAAAGTATTTAAAGCAATTAATTAAGAAATAAATCGGGATGGTTCAGATCAAATTTATAATATATAAAAGTTCGGTCGGTTCGGTTATTTCGGTTTTAAAATTTTCAAACTGAATCGAACCAAAATTATAATTCGGTTTTAAAAATTAAACCGAACTGAAAAAATTAAACCGTTTAGTCCAAACTAATTTAGCTCGGTTCAAAACCGAATAAACCGGAGCCAATGAACACCCAAGTTTAAGGACCGTCATTTAATTTACTCACAATTTTTATATTTACCGTAGTCAATTTTCAACAGAATATGTCAAAAGCCAGAACATCCAAAAGTCCGAATTTTGTTGATGGCCATACGGTTTAGGGTTCGCAGAAGTCAGAACATCCAAAAGTCGGAATTTTGTTGATGGCCATACGGTTTAGGGTTCGCAGAAGTCAGAACATCCAAAGGTCGGAATTTTGTTCTTATTGGCCAGGACAAATGTTAGATGCACGGGATTGGAACATGTTTAACACGAAATGAAGGTCGGTGGGTTCATTTATAACCGGTTTCTAAATAGGCTTCGCAGTAGTCGCTGTAGTTTTTTAAGACTTCAAAAATAATAATGCTATTAATTATTATTTTTTATAATAATTTTAAATAATTAGTTGTGATTGTATTATAATTTTTTTGGATTTTAAAAGCTATAGTATTGTAATCACTATTTAGAATCTAATTTTATTTGTAACTTAAGACATGTTCAATTCAAGAAGTCCGAATCCTTTAAAATAACTTTAATTTTTAGTTGCTGCCAAGATTTTTTTCTAAATAAAAGGAAATTTTGAGTTTAGATCTAAATAAATAAACAAATTCTTTTAATATTCATGTCAAAGCAAATTCGACGGTCCGGATTTCAATTCAAAATTTGAGTTACTTGTGGAGGTGATATAAGTTCTAATTTAAACACATAGAGGTCTAGATGCCGATTTTTTTTTTATTTACCATCTTATTATTTTAAAACTTTAACCTTACTATTCTTTTATAAAAAAACTCAAAGTTAGAATACACACAAACATTGTTGAATTCGCATCCTCGGAGATATCTCATATTCTGCGCGTGACTTTTTGAAAAATCTCAACCGTTGCAATACGGCAATACGTTCTATGCGAATCTCAAAGCTCAAATAATACTGCCCCCTACGTCACGAAAAATTTTTATTCATAGAAATTAAATAAAAGGTAGAGAGAAAAACAAAAGAATAATTATAACAATCCCCTCAACCCTGTCCCCCCATTTAACCCCGCACTCTCTCTCTCCAAATTAACTCCCTTAATTGCCTTTTATCCCCGCATTAATTCCTCTAAGAATTTCCATTTATCCCCGCATTAATTACTGCCCTTTAATAACAATCCCCGCATTAATTAACAATCCCCACATTAATTATACTGTCCTCTAATAACAATCTACGCATTAATTATACTATTCTTTAATAACAATTCCCGCTAATAAATATTAATCTGTTTATTGATGTTCAAGAAAGTATTTATCATTGTTCTGACAAGTATTTATCCTTATGTCTGAGAAGTATTTATCATTGTCCCTGACATGATAATACTTTGATTTGATTAAACATTACTTATTGACAAGTTCAAGAACAAAGTTCAAGAAAGTATTTATCGTTGTTCTGACAAGTATTTACGATTATATATGGGAAGTATTTATCATTGTCACAGATGTTTTACTGTAAGTTGCAATTATGTCTGAGAAGTATTTATCCATGTAACATATAGTATTTATCCATATATCATAAAATATTTATCCTTATGTCTAAGAAGTATTTATCATTGATATTGTACTAAAAGTTGCAATTATGTCTGATAAGTATTTATCCATATAACATATAGTATTTATCAATGTATCATAAAGTATTTATCCTTATGTCTGAGAAGTATTTATCATTGGGTGAGGGATTGTTTATTTAATGGTCCTCAGTTTTGCGGGGACAATCCAGAAAAAAAAGGAAAATTTGTGCGGAGATAAATGACAAGTATTTATGAGGGGATTGCTTATTTAATGGTCCCCAGTTGTGCGGGGACGATTAAAAAAAAAAGGAAATTTTGTGCGGGGACAACTCATGGGTTGATTTATTCTTTCCTAAATAGAGATCATTGCATAGAGATTAATACTTTGCAAATTCAAGATAAATACTTTGATGCTTCAAGTTAAATACTAACAGTTTCTGTGTAGCATTAATGACTGGGCAGTCCCCCCCATGATATTTTTGGCAGTTTGTGCGGGGTTTTTTGCGGGGATAGACCTGCGGGGATTGTTATCAGGGTCCAAAACAAAAATAGTACAGAATTTGTGACATTAATAGAAACATTAGTACAGATTTTACCGATCCTAACAATCAAAACAGTTAGGAAAGATAGAACCTGTACCCATCCTAACCTATAATTTTTCTATTTTGCAGATTGTGAATACGGTGTTGCAAAAGATCCATAATTGACCTGTTGCCATTCCTGTTGCCGCAGACGCATGGAATAATTAAAAATTATAGGTTAGTATGGGTACAGATTCTATCTATTATAACTGTTTTGATTGTTAAAATCACTAACATATATACCGATCTTTCTATCAATATCACAAACTCTACATTTTTTTATGTTTCTCTCTAAATTTCCATACTTGCCCCCCCCCCCCCGAATAGACACCGGACACACGGGCTCTACGTAGGCAAAGTCTACGTGGAATTTTGTTTTTTTTTTTGGTAAATGATAAATTTTAAAGTAGAGTTGGTATAGAAAATTCCTACAATGCCAAAAAAGTTGAACGCTGTGTTCTGCACTTCTGCTTCTGCACCGTGCAGCGCACCAGAAGATAAGCACACCTCTTGTCTGCAAGACAGTAACTGCAGAATTCGCATCCTCTTACATATCTCATATTTTGCCGAAATTTTTATTAATATAAAAAAAAATATTAATTTCAAAAAATACCCACGTTTTCGGTTGAGAAAAGGTTTATGTCCACTAGGTTTTGTCCACCATTTGTCCACAGCACTATCCACCAACAGACTTCCAACGACGCTTTCAAACTACCTTATTTAATAACTTTCCGATCTCTTTCTTTCTCCGTTCTTTTTTTTCTTCTCAATTTTTCCGATCAATCTCCTCTTTCATCAAATTCTCTGCTCTGATAAATCTACATCTCTTTTCTTTCGTTCATCAAAATTTATCTTCTGATATGATAATAAGAGAAATCAAATCCAATGAACTCTCTCTCTTTTCGTTTTGTTCTCTTCTAATCTACACCTGTACCTTCGCGTGTAACAAAATTATTAAAAACTCGAATCGAATCTGGAGAATCGATTCCAGGCGCGTAGCGAAAAAGTTGCGATTGGTCTCCGCTAATCCTGTGGAAGGTGAGCGATATTACTTGCGTTCTCGTTAATCCGCTAATCCGCTAATCCGCTAATCCTGTGGAAGGTGCGCAAAATTGCAGTATTTCCTGTTGATAAAAGGAAAATTTTGGAGTCTAGTAGTTGGTGACAACGTGAGGGGATTTGTTCTTCAGGTCAACAGTAAAAATAATGCATTTAGATTGAAAAAATATATATAGTTTGCTGAATTTATGTTAGATTACTATTGAATATGGTTTTGTATTTGAATCATGCATCAAGCAGTGAAATGGCTGTTTTCAAATGCAAGAACATGTACTATTTTTTCAGTATTTTACAGTATTTTCTTGTTAGTTTTACAGTATTCATCTTGTGAAAATCTGGAAGAAAGAGATGATAGAGAGGCGATATGAAGTATTGATCTGTTAATTTTATAGTATTGCCCCGTTAATTTTACAGTATTCATCTTGTCATTTTATAGTATTCATCTTGTGAAAATCTGGAGAAAAGAGATGATAGAAAGGCGATATGGAGTATTGATTTGTTAATTTTACAGTATTTATCTTGTAATTTTACAGTATTCATATTGTAATTTTACAATATTCATCTTGTGAAAATCTGGAAGAAAAAGATGATAGAAAGGTTTCTTACTCATCCGAACAATATTCAATTTTACAGTTCTGCTGATTCAATTTTACAGTTCTGCTGATTCAATTTTACAGTATACAAGATTCAATTGTAAATTTTACTGTGTAGAAGATTCAATTTTACAGTATACAAGATTCAATTGAAAATTTTACTGTATACAAGATTCAATTTTACAGTATACAAGATTCAATTTTACAGTATACAATATTCAATTTTACAGTATACAAGATTCAACCCAGTGCTAATAACCGCTAATAACTAACTCTAACTGCTAATAACTTCCTATAACTGTAATTTCCGAAAGTACAGTTTGAAAGTACATTTATTTTGTCCTGTTGTGCAAGTTGCAATCTTTTTCTAACTATCATGGGACCACTTCAAATAGTTGCTGGATGTTTTGTGATTAAGTGATATATTTTATGTGATATATTGTATAATTATACAGCATGTAGAAGTAATTTTACAGTATTCGCGCAAGTCAAAGCTGTGGACAAATGGTGGACAAAAGGCTGTGGACAATTAGACGCCTCCTAAACGGTTAATTTCAAAAGCTTATCAAATCGGTGGTATTTTTACCAGTTTTGATCAACCTTTCCGGTAACAAAACGACCGGTTTTGTTAACCATTGAACCGGTGATTTTTATCACCGGTATCAAATTTTAGAGATATCTCAAATGATGCGAATTCAAATTTTTAGATATATATTATTTTATTTTAAAATTATTTTTCATCAAAGATTCTGAAAATTTAATCGTCGATAGTCATCAATTTTTATTACAAAGAAAACAAATTAAATATATTTTATTTTATTTTATTTTGTAGTTATTTTTTACCGAAGACCCTAAAAGTTTAATCACCGATAGCTATAAATTAATTTTTATTACAAAAAGTCCAATTAAATATATTATTTTTATTTTGTAGTTATTTTTCACCAAAGGCGTACCCTAGAAGTTTAATCGCCGATAGCCCTAAATTAATATATATCTAATTGGACTTCTTTAAAATAAAAATTTAGGACTATCGGTGATTAAATTTCTAGGGTCTTTGGTGAAAAACAACCACAAAATAAACTAAAATATATCTAATTGGATTTTTTTGTAATAAAAAATAATTTATGGCTATCGGCGATTAAATTTTTAGGATCTCGGTGAAAAATAACCACAAAATAAAATAAAATATATTTAATTGGCCTTCTTTATAATACAAATTAATTTAGAATTATCGGTGATTAAACTTTCATAGTCTTCGATAAAAATATAACCATAAAATAAAATAATATATATCTAAAAATTTGAATTCACAGCATGTGAGATATTTCTAAAGTTTTGTACCGGTGATTTCATCACCGGTTTTATGGTTAACAAAATCAGTTATTTTGTTGTCGGAGAGGTTGATCAAAACTGGTAAAAATACGATTGGTTTGGTCAGCTTTTGAAGTTGACCGAAAATATGGATAATTTTTGAAATTAATATATTTTTCTGAATATTAATAAAAATTTCGGCATATTTTGCGTGACATTTTGGCAAATTTCAACTGTTCAAATACGTTCTGCATGAATCTCAAAGCTCAAATATTACTGGTCCCTGCGCTATCCCCGAATAGGCACCGGACACTTCGGTCAAGCAAAATATGAGATATCTAATAGGATACACACTCGCAACCATAGTAACAAATGAATTATTCGGGTCCAGTTTGGCGAGGTAAAAAATTCATGATTCGAATATAATTCGGGTATAATTCGGGAATAATACGGAACGAAACTAAGTTCTAAATTAGAAATTTTTTTTAATTCTAGCATTAAATAAGTACTTGAATACAAACTTTTATATACAAAAATAAACACAGAAGATCAAGTCTACACTTTAAAACCCACCTCTCAATATAGTCCGAAATATTTAACACTCAAAGTTGAGTGAGTCTATGTGATAAGCCAAAATTGTATCTATTGAAACCTAGGGTTTGTTATGTAAATTAAGCCAAGTTTTGTTCGAATTAGGTTTCGTTAGGTAAAAATCATCCAAAAGTTCAAGTTACTGCCCTAGTTATGTTTGTTTTACAGGTAATCGAGTATATGGAGCTTAACGGAGCAAAAACGGGCAATTTCGGGCAAGATAACACGAAGAAATGGACCACTACAGAGTTACTGCGGGCCCGTAGCCATTTTATTGCGGACCGCAGTAAATTCGAGGCAGAGAGCTGAGCAAGCGCATTTTTATTGCGGGCCCGCAGTAAATTTACTGCGGCCCGCAGTAGATTTCTGCGTGACATGATTTGATTTTTTTCCACCTATTGCGGCCCGCAGTAAATCTCAGAAAATCCAGCGCAGCAAAATGCGAGTAATCTAGTTATTGCGGCCCGCAATAAACTTGCTGCGGCCCGCAATAAAGTCGGTTCAGACCCCGTTTTTGATATTTTTAGTTAGTTATTTTAGGATTTTAGAGGGGGTTATAAAAGGAAGGTTGCAGAACTGTTTGAAGAGGTTTTTTAGGCAGAATTTCTACGGTTTCAACAAGGAAGAGCAAGGAAAAGCTAGAAGAGAGAAGAAGGAAGAAGAGATCATTGATCAACCGGTTTTATTGTTTTCTTTCCTTTGGAACTCTTTTATTCTTTTGATTTGTGCTTTAGCCATGACTGGCTAAAGGCTTTTCTAGGGTTGATTAGGGTTGTACTTGAAACTTTTGTTATGATTTAGTTGGTTTTATCTTGTATCTTCTTGTTCTTTATTATGATCTATTCTTTATTTTAATTGATTGTGAGGACTTAATCAAAATCACATGAAACCCTAGGATTTGGTATTTGCAATTGAGAAATTGAATATTAGGTCCAGACCATAAGGAATAGGGTATTTGATAGGCTAAGTACCGAGAGGTGACGCGTGTCTTATACGGGCTTTACCTAATAGTTTAGAGAATTGTGCCAAGTACCGAGAGGTGAAAGATAGTTTTCTAGATTTATTGGGACAGTAAGAACTTAATGACTTTAGATTAGGGTAGCCAAGTACCGAGAGGTGACGTTTATTCTAATTTAAAGATGGTATTAATATAGAGATATCCCTTTGTACCTACAACACCCAACTGTGCCTTCATAACTAAAAGAACAAATTTAATAAACCAATTAGTCGTAACACTAGTGGATAGGAACCCTAAGAAACCCTAATTTCTCATACTTGTTAAAAATCAGAATTTCTCCTTAAGACTTTAGTTTAATTTAATCGCAATCAAACCAACCAACTGAACAAACACAAAAACCTCTTTACTTTCTTTTACTTTCTTTTTGTTGTACCCTAAAAGATTGCCAATTAAATAAACAGAAATTGGTAATAATTTAAATACTTGGAAAGACGCCAAATGGTTTAAAATCTTCCCAAAATGAAGGGAAATGACATATTAAAATTCATGGTAATGTTCTACGTTTAAAACCATGAATTTTGGTATAAAATTCAGATTCTAACTCCAAACGATTAAAAAGTTATGGATTTTTAAAGTTTCTGATGACATGGCAACTTCTGAGTGGTGCCAACTCAGCCTGGGTACCTCTAGCAAATACCCTAAGCTCTCTGGGTACAATATGGAGCGCTTAAGCTTTAACCCGACACCTGGGGCCCATTGTCAGCCTCACACAGCTATTTTCGCTGAAACTCGAATATGAGTGAACTCAACGCATGGAGAATGAGCTCCATACGCCGAGCTGACAGTGCAATGGTGCACGATACACCCTGCCCAGCCGAGTCAAACAGGGAAGCGCTGAGTTTAAACTCAGCGCCTTCGACCCCTTCGATTTGCATGCTCTCAGAGCTTCATGTGCCATAACACTGCCTCACTGCGCGGCCTACGGTACACTAAGCCCATACGGGGAAAAGAAGAAATGAAAGAGAGAGAGAGGACATGTCAGTGCGGCTGACGAGCGGGGCCCAACCCCTGACATCGTCTTCCTCCCTTCTCTCGCGGCCTGAGCTCAATTTCGAGCTTCAAATTCGATGGAATTAAAGAGAAATTGAAGGAAAGCTCATAAGAGATTGAAAGAACTACCTTCCCTCTTCTCTCTACTTAAACCTCAACGATTATCTCCTTCTCACAAGCTCCAATTTGAGCCGAGAAGAGAAGAAAGGGAAATTTGTGAACTCAAGCTAGAGATACAATCAAGCTTTGAAACTTTACAGGGATGCTCAATACACTCGGGCGATGCTATTCATCCCTTCAATTTGAAGTTTAATGGATTAAATAAGATGAATTGAACGAAGAGCTTTAGCTCAGTGCTGGCCATGGCCGAGGGCATTGGATTCGTTATCCAAATGATAAATTAGACCTTAGAGCACTATAAAGACACTAAAACGACGCCATGTGGCAATGCAGCAGGCTTGAGGCTCAGTAATTAGGAAATGGACCATGTTAAGCATTGGGGTGGCTCGGGTCCAACACAACATGGCTCTCTAGCTGCTCACAGCTCATCCTGGTCCCCATGGGTGCGTGTATGAGCACCTGAGATCATTCCAAAATAGAGGAATATTCCTCCCACGCAACAGGAGTCATGCAAATCAAACCATGCCTCTAAGCCATTAAATCAAGGGCCATAATGCCATGCAATGCCCTACAGATTAATCCAAGGGCTGAAATCAATACAACACCTTTGAGTGACATGCCAAAGTGTAATTGGGTAATCCCCTGCACAAAACACACATGGAATGAAGCCATACAATCACAAACATTTAATCAAACACCCAGGGCCAAGATGAGACCACCTCAGTTGGACAAGTTCTAAACCCTAGCTCTTTGCCTATAAATGGGCACCTCAAATGAAGCACAGAGAGAGACACACATCAACAGTTAGACAGAAAACACAAGCAACAAGCTAGAGACCTCTACACACACACACACACAGCTACACACAAACAGTGGTGTACACACACACCATTAAGCTTCATCTGTGATAAGCAAGCCTAATTCATAGGTAATTAGGGTTTGGATTCAATGTAAGGCCCCTAGGGGGTCATTTCATGTATTAATTTTCATTAATAAAGTTTTGATCTTTGATCTTCTTTTGTTACATCTTGGCTTCTTTTCTGTTTTTGATCTGATAACCTCTCTCAAAAGTACTTAAACAATGTATAAAAACATCAAAAATGCAAAGATCCACTGTTTTGATATAAATCTTTTATAAAAATTACATTTGAACACATTTTCTCTATTTTCTTCCATCTTTTTTTCTTTTCTGTCTCCTTTGATCACTTTTGCAAATTAATTAAGGGTCAAGATAAGTGTAGTGAGCAAGCTTGCATCCTTGCTTATCCAATCCCTTAATTTCTTTGATTAAAAGTGATTAAAAAGGAATAAAGTGACTTAACAAAAGATAATCACACAAGAACTGTTTAAAGTGAGCAAGTAAGCATCCTTTGCAGTTCTCAACCCTAAGTCCACTTGAGAGAGTCTAGATGCAACTAGATCCAAAGAAATGGTGAGATTATGCCCTTTAAATGGCTAATTTTCACTATTTTGGAGGACCTAAGTGCAAATAGTGAAAAACTGAGGACTAAGATGTAAATATGCAGCAGTTATACTGCCATGTGCCATTTACATTCTTTGTCTAATGAAGTTTTAATGATATTGCTCTCTAAAATCAAGTGGATATGCTCAAAACATGATTTTCAAAACAATCAGGGGTCTCCCTGCATATTTCCAAGTTCTGACATGTTTAAAATGTATTAAAATGATGATTTGATGAACTTTGAACTCTTTGATCTCTATTTTACACTTTTCTGGTATGAAAACAGTGGCTAAATCCCCTTGAAAACCTGTATTGAACCAAACCAGACCTTGACAGGGCTTGTACCAATCCCTGGTACCATGACATACCCAGCCTCAGCACTAAATTGCATTAGAAGTGCCACTGGTACAACATAAGCACTCAAAAACAGTGAAATTGACCTATGCTGACAGATCTGTCAATACTGATTAAACCAAGGACTAAAATGAAAAATGGACTTCACAGTCAGATAGAACACATCAAAACACATAAAATTGATATAAAGTTTGCATCATTTGGACTCTCCTACACAGAGTTATGATCTGTCAAAGTTCATCTTTGCAAATATGAAAATTCTGTAATTAAAATTGGCAAATTACCATCAATACCCCTAAGCTTTGATCAAGCCATCTAACTGAGCTACACTGCTCAGAAAAATCTCAAATTTGGAACAAAAATCCTTGAACTACATATCTTTGAATCTGTGAAATAAAAAACATAAGTCTTATACAAAATTCAAGAGAAATTGATTTAAAAATGTTGAATATGGCATGTTCCTCATACCACTTTGATCCAGAACTCAACTCAAGGCAATTCAATGCTTTCAAGATGGTTCAAACCCTCCCGGATGACATATATGACTTTATTGAACACTCAATTTGATTCAATTGATCCAAAAACCCATTGTACCACCTCTGGTACCAGATCGGTACTGAAACCGAATTTACAAAGTTCAAAACATGCTCAAATCACATTCAAACATCAAATTAACACTTCCAGTGTCTTCCATGGCTTTGTACGATCCTAAACAACCAATAAATTGAAAGAAATCCCAAGGAAATCGATATGGGGTTCAACCGGTACCGACAGATACTGTAGATGCCTGTTCCGCCCCTTCTGATGGCCGCCGGTGACCGACAATGGTACCAATCAACTCCTGACGTCGAGGCGATCACAACCATGCCCTTGGCCGGCGCCGCCGTGGCCCAGATCAGCCGGAACGAGTTTGTCAGAGAAGAACCCTAGCCGGAGATCTCATCTGCACGAATCCTGAAGCAGGCCCCAGATCTAAAGGCCCACATTCAAACCATTAAATCAAACGGTTCCTGACAGTATGGGACCCCTCTGTCAGTGATTCAAATGAATTAAAACGATCTGACACCAATCCTAAAGCCCAATGATCTCAATCCAGCGGCTTGTGCACATCTCAAAGGCCCAAAAGCCCAAATCTCAAAACTCTGCACTGATCTTAAAGTCCACATATGACCAGAAGATCCCCTTTTGCATATAAACCCCTCTGTTTTATTAAAATATACAGAGAAGTCCCTGTAAATTTACACAAAGACCCCTGCCAGCATAAAACCTTCTCAGACAAGCCCTTAAAGGCCCAAATTGCATTCCAGACCCTTTCAAAAGCCCAACTCACAGCCTCAGGTCCCTGGAAATTTACAAACAAGTCCCTGAAACATAAAAAGTTCACAAATAGGTCCTTTCAAGTCCTTTTTGGCCATAACTTCTTCATACTAAGTCCAAATCGACTCAAATCAGTCCCAAATGAACCCAAATTCAATTCTCTATAATTTTAAATAATATTTGAACACATCCAGGTCCCAGCCATAATCTGAAATGACCAAAATGCCCCTCTCTTGACATGTTTCATAAATATATGACATCCAAATGCTCCTTTCATATCAAAAATACATAAATGATATTTCTCAGTAATGTTCTTACATATGAAATCCATGTCTTCATACATATATCACGACAAATAAATAAAACATGCTCCCAAGTTAAATGAGAACCAAACACATGACCAAAGTAAATCATACATGAGCCCCTTTTAGCCTCATTATTCAGTTCAACCCAAATAGGCATACATCCCGGAATGCATGAGGTATTCAGTCTGACTCGAAAGGTCTTTCTGATGTAATTAACGGCGGGGGCTTGCGCCCGTCGGGAGTAAAACGTCCTCACAATCGCAAATAATAAAACCTCCGACAACTGATCATGAACGTAGGTCGTCACAAGGGGTGAACCAGGAGGAAAGCAGGAAGAAATCCCGAGTGAATGCCTTCCCCTGAGTTCGGTGACCTGCTCACATTCAAAGAGGCAGAACACTGAGCCCAGCTGGGAGCATTACCACTCACCCACACATGTGAAATCCCGCACCGTTAGCTAACCTGACGCCGTGCAACTTTCTGCGCCCTACACTTTTACTACATTAAATTGTTAGGTTAGAGTTAATATTCCGACTTGTCCCTGTGGAGACGATCCCTAAGTACTCCTCGATAAGGTTGTACACTTGCAACCAAATTGAGTGCAATTTAGGATTTATTACTTGCATTGCATAATTCACATCACTATGGTACTATGCATATCACGGGTTGTTACTGTGCTACGGCTCTATATTCGAGTTTTCAAATCCTAACCGTCGATCCGAACCGTTCATCTCGTTCTCCATATTAATATGTGTTTGGAGACCAAATTTTACATTTTTTGAAAATTTTTTACTATTTTTTTAGATATTTAGAAAATCACTTGATCTGAAAATTCTGGACCATCCAAAAACAGTGATTTTCAATAAATCTAAAAAAATAGTAAAAAAATTTCAAAAAATGTAAAATTTGGTCTCCAAACACATATTAATATGAAGAACAAGATGAACAGTTCGGATCGACCGTTAAGATTTGAAAACTCGAATATAGAGTCATAGCACGGTAACAAATCGTAATATGCATAGTACCAAAGATTCACTCCTCAAAGTTACTCTTCTATTTTTCAAATTTTGTTGAATGGTTTTAAAAGAATCTACCCCATTAATCTCATATTCAACCGTTGAGATCTTCAATAAGTATGCAATGAACTCTTTTCAAATTGGAGAGGATACCAACATGATGCAAAAAGTTTGGGCTGTTGGATCTTAATCCAACGTTGAGCATATATGTAATATAATTATGAATTGTTTACTGTCATATATGATCGTCACAATTAAAGTGATATAATATAGAATTAAGATATTAGACAATCTATGTATTCAATATGATGTGGTCCATAAGTGCATAGAACAATTTGGGCAAAGATCAAATCATTGATGGATTGATTCTGAGATTTGCAATTAAGAAAACTGCTTTTTTGGAGCCCAGTGCGGGTGGCTCACTCGCACTGGATCTGAGTGCACCCGCACTCAGAACTTAGCCAAATTCTGGGAGCTTTTTGGGAGCCCAGTGCGGGTGAGCCCACCCGCACTGGACCTGAGTGCACCCGCACTCAGTACTTAGCTAATTTTTGGAAACTTCAGAACAACGCAGGAAAAAAGTCCAAGTGTACTGCGGACACACTTAGATCTAGTGCGGGTGAACCACCCGCACTGAGGACTTAGTCGATTTTCTGGAAGTTCAATGCAGGAAAAAGTCCGAGCGCAGTGCGGGTGAACCACCCGCACTGAGGACTTAGTCAATTTCTGAAGTTTTTTTTTAAGCCCAGTGCGGGTGGCTTGCGACCACTTTTTGGAAAGCTAGGAAGAAGATCTACAACATGAGAAACTAAAAAAGGAAATTTGGAGTTAGTTGGACGCACAAAACTCGCAGAAAGCCAAAATTACACGATTTCAACACAGTTTCTATTTTTGGCGCACCAAGGACACGTTTTTACAGCCAAATGTGGACAAGGCAATCATGGAAAACAATCCAAATATAGCACCCACTAACTCCACTTCCTAGCCTCTTAATTGGGCATGATCATTGGCTATAAAAGAGGGGGTTTATTCTCCATTCAAGGATCACACACATCATCTCTCACATCATCTCTTCCTCTTTCATTCTCTCTCTATACACACAATACTTAGCGATAAATTCTGAAGTAAGGAAAGCTTTCAAGCAAGGAGAAGAAGGGTTTCCTGAGCAAGAAGTCGGCAAGATAGAGGTTTTTGATTTTGTCAAAGGGTGTAATTACTTCCTTTATTTCATTTCTTCTTACTTTGCCAATTTTTGTAATGGATCTCTCCATGAGGGAGTAGATCTCTCTCTAGGGGTCTAGGTCAATGCATGAACTTGTTTGATTCTATTTTATTCGGTTATTTGTTTTTATTATGATTGTTTTATGGGATTTGATTGTTAATTTTTGTGATTTATCATTTGTGTTGATTACATAGTTTAGTACTTGAAATCGCGGTAGTCCCGCTTTGGAATCGGTTTGTTAAGCAAAAGATCCAAAGAAGGATGAGAGGAGAGTACCAAATTATGAACACAAATATCTTAGGTTTTAGGTTAGAAGCGACCGTACTTTGATACTTATAACCGGAACTATAGAAATTAAGGGTTAGGGTTTGGTGAAGAACGACCGTGAAGTCAAACCCCTACTTAGGACACCTATATTGATTAAGTAATTAGTCAATATAGGCTAACAAGAGCTTAATGGGTCTAGATAATTAGGGTGAAGAACGACCGTGAAGTCCGAAATTATCTAGGCACGTTATTAATTCACGACCGTGACCCTTTTTAACACTTTAGGTTAGAAACCTCATCAAATCATACATGAATTCAAACAAATACCGAATAGATAGAGTTAGCAAGGGATTGTAGACCAAAGACCCCTAGATCTCTAAATCTTGAAAGCAAATCAATTCCTTTCTTTTACTTTTATTTACAATTATTGTTTCAAACTCCTTTCTTTTGGGAATTGAACCCAACCTTAGGAATTGTTAGAACAAAACCCCCCCAATTTACTTTTATTGCACTTTACTTTATTTTATTTTCTGAAATTTATTACTAAAGTTTAAACTAAGTTTTTATCGTACTCCCTGCGGTTCGACACCTCAAATACTACTTTGATGGAATTGTGCACTTGCAATTTAACTCAAACGTGTGTTAAAGGTTTAAAAAGTACATCGTTGTACTGAAACTTTGTGCATACGCTTTTGCGCGCATCACTATATATAGATGGGTCCCCAAGGCACAAGATGAACCAACTCAACTCAGAATTCTTAAAAGATGTTATTCCTAGACAGAATTTTGAGAGCCTTCTCCCTTCTTCCACCATCAAAGAATTGAGAGGAGAAATCTATTAGAAACTTGGAAAGGATTTCTCAAGGGCTATCTTGTTGCTTTGGAAGACCTAATCTAAGATTCAACCAGAAGGGTGTGAAAGGAAAAGCTTGCAAGAGTCTTGTCTCGCGCTCACGGAGACAGTTGCTTCTCCAACCTAGGGTTTGATATTCCATGGCAAACGACATGGAATCAGGTATTGTATTCCGCACTAAAGATTATGTTTTGGGTCTCTTTGGCATAGGACGGTCTTAGGTTAAGGTGGGGATTGTTTCTTCTTCCCCGGGGTGTAAGTGTTTGACCCCTAGATGAGATGTAATTGTTTGATCTCTAGATAAGGCGTAATTGTTTGGCCTTTATGATTCCCAACATGGGCTACACGTGGTCCAGCTACCATAGACTTCTAAGAAAATGCGAATATCAAACGAATTCAAAATTTCTCCGGATTTCAAGATAAAGGCAGGGATGATTTTTTTGCGAATTTAACGCGAATAAAACGTAAAATTCGAGAATTAACCGTTTAATACGCGAATCATCGTATTAAACGCGAATTGATCTGGTGATAGCTAAAAAATGTTTAATTCGCGAATTAAACGCGTATTGTGTTACTATGCTCGCAACTACGTACAATAACCACAATCTCTATTGAAGAAATGAAATTGATGCCTCTGCAATTTTCAAACCATGTGCAATGACTCAAATTTCGATGGATCTCAACCCGTCTTTCCATTGGTTTTGGAATGCGTATCCTCTGCATTAACGGAACGTGCGTTAATAGATCTGGACCATTAGATTAAGATTTGCACTAACAATAAAGGACACCGTGCGTCATAATATTCTCAATCAATTAAAAAATCACTCCAGAGTTCAGATCCCTCAAAAAAAAAAAACCAATACCCAGGGGTGGAACCAGAATTTGAGCATAGGGGGTGCTAAATAATATTATATAAAAAAAAATACATAACACAATACAATACAAGATAAGAAAATCCTTCTCTATTTGATTTCACAAAATATATAATAAATAACTACACCAACAAAGTGTCATGTCTATCAAAATTAAACTAAACACATAATATTTATATATTTTTATTTAAATTTTGCCCTATGATTTTCTAAAATATCAAATGTAGTAATAATCTCATCTGAAGCAATATTATTAGCTATAATAAATATTATTTGTTTATTTGTTTCCAATTCTTTTCTAATTTGTTTATTACATTGTGCAAAGAACGGAAAACCCAGGTCCAAATAGATCAAATGAGTCAAGTTATATTTTTTAAATTTACATTGAAGCCCTCTAATTTAAATATTTTTATAGGGGGGCTTGTACATGTAAAATGAACAATATAATATAATTTCTATATACTTATAATAAAAAAAATTGCAAAGTTGGGGTGGCTTAGCACCCCCCAGCTATAGGTAAGTTTCGCCCCTGCCAATACCTATTTGTATTATAAAATCACTTGTTTTAAAATCCCTGCCAGAATAAGAGCCTATTTGTATTTTAGAGAGGCTTACTTTATAATTCGTTCCAGAATAAAACAGATGGCTCATTCTACCCATAGGTATGAATTGGTATCCTCTAAATTAACTCAAAAGGAAATCTCATCTAATATGTTTTAAAATTAATGTTAACTAGATATGCATTAATATTGAAAGACTCCCTATGTTATAAGCAGGTGTCAAATTGGTTCCACTTAAAATCAGACGGCTCAAAATTGATCATTCACTCAAAAGAATCACTTTTAAGTTAATACAGAGAATGAACATTCATATGAATTTCTATCCTCTGAGACATTAAAAAGGAAAGAAAAGAAAAGAAAAAACAGTAATGGGGCTGCGCCGCTGCGGTCCATCGTGCATAAAATTACTAACACACAAAATAATTACATTAACCCTCAAATTTAATGGAACGACAAACTAGTACATGCGACTAAATATTGATTTTTGTAAAAGGCAGAGTGTAACTGAAGTTGAGCTATCTTTTGTACAGTGAACAGTGGTATCTGGTATGCCTCCCGGTTGTACTTGTTTTGTTTTAGTGTGAGAGGAGTGGAAGACATGACAACCAATTATGTTGGCTGCTGAAATGTGATAAGAGTACAACTGGATGAGCCTCGTAATTACTAATCAATCAATTATGAAAAATGAAGAACTGTTTCATTAATTATGAATTCTAAAATTAGAACATAATAGACAATGAGTGAGTCTATGGTACTATGCATATTACGATTTGTTACCGTGCTACGGCTCTATATTCGAGTTTTCAAATCCTAACGGTCGATCCGAACCGTTCATCTTGTTCTCCATATTAATATGTGTTTGGAGACCAAATTTTACATTTTTTGAAATTTTTTTACTATTTTTTTAAATTTATTGAAAAAGGAGAGTAGCTCATGTTCCGAGTAGCTTGTGCTTTTGGCACAAACACTTAAAAATTTATCAACCAGTTTGCGTTTATCTCGTAAGTTTTTCAAAATCGACGAATGATTCTGAACAACTAGATCAACGAAGTTCCGAATCTTAAAAGATATCATAGAGTTGGGAAATGCAGCTCGTTTCCCCTGTGTTCCTCCTGCGAGAATAAAAGCGGCTCCTAATCCCACAGGACCTATCAGAGTGGTATATATCGGAACCGGGCTGCATTTCAAAATATTTGAAAGAACTAAAGATTCAGATGCCCCTAACATAGGGCAGTCTATAAAAACTCTAATTGGATCTATGTTTAATTTAAACAACAACAACAACAAAAATTTGAATTTTCATATTTATGTTCTCTTCTCATACCTAAAAGTATGATTATTACTAAATAGGATTTATCTCGTTCTAATATCAATTCAATTGATAAATCTATTGATCCTATTATATACGCAATAGGTTGGTCTTCGTTGACTATGTGAACAAAATCCAGTAGGTTTATATTTTTGACAGTAAAAAGCATTGGACCACTCTCCGAAATCGATATTGATACTTTGATAACTTCATTGGTGAGGCTTTTCAAGACAATTGTCTTGAAATTTTGTAATATTTCATCTATAGATTCAGGTATCACTGTTTTTGGATGATCCATAATTTTCAGATCAAGTGATTTTATAAATATTTAAAAAAATAGTAAAAAAATTTCAAAAAATGTAAAATTTGGTCTCCAAACACATATTAATATGGAGAACAAGATGAATGGTTCGGATCGACCGTTAGGATTTGAAAACTCAAATATAGAGCCGTAGCACAGTAACAACCCGTGATATGCATAGTACCATAGACTCACTCATAGACAATTGACCATACCATACACTTATCTAGTCTTATATGAAATAAATTATATTTAATTTTTATATAGAAGATGAAATCAAAAAATAATAATATATGTGAATGAAAAATATTATAAAGTATATTTTGTAGATTTATATATATATTTTTTGCTTTAATAATTAATATGTTTGATTGTATCGTAGAAATAAGTACGAGAAAAATTGTTTGTATTAATTGTGACATTTATATAAATCTACAAAATATCATAGAAGTGTTGTATCAATAAATATGCTTTAATTAGTATATGGTAACATAAGTATAAATAACATATATAATTGTCAGTGTTCTAAATAGTGCACTATAGCGACGTAATAGCGGCGCTATAACGTTTTTGAACCTTGAACATACACTATGCTATGGAATAAAAGTGCGCTACTTCAACTACGACCGCTATAGTGGTAATAGCGGCTAAATTTAATTTCGGTTCTTATGATTTTTATAAAAAAAAAAAAGTAATCGTGTTGGTTAAAAAAATTCCCTATATTGACCACGATAATGTGCGATATTTAATCTAGTTCACAACAACACCAATAAATAATTTCCAACTATTTAGGAGCTATGAAAAGCTAAACAAAATAACGTCAAATAAATAAAATAAGTAAAACAATAATTAAGTCATTATATACCTTGAAAAAGTGAAAAGTTTCGGAGCATTTATATAAATATTTGAGAATCCAATGGTCCATGGCAGCTAACATGACCCGATCATGCTCTATTCGAAAATGACGTCTGTCGGTCTATGTGATCGGTGAAAACTATTCATAGCTAACACAATTAATATGATATATACCCTGTGATATAAGCACATTTCCAATGTGTGGATTAATTCAAACTCCGATGCAAATTTAAACTCCTAGGCCCACACGGGAACCACAAACCACCGTGTATTATTTTTCTTTATGCCAATTAATTCTACGATCTATTTTTGGTCTTACGTACAGGCAAGGTAAGGCAAGGCCGTATTTAGGATTTCTATCAAGATAGGGCAAAATAATTTATATGTAGAGTTTAATAACTAATTGAATTTAAATTTATTAAGTATTAATTAATTAGGTATTAAATAAAAATTAATCAACATACTATTTTTTTTTTCAAATCTAAACATGAAATAAAAAAAAGAAGTTCGGTAATAGTAACTTTGTGTAACCGTGTACTAACACCTAAATATAAAATATAAATATATATAATAAATTAAATGGAAAAAAGAGAGAAGAAAATAGAAAGTCATTAGCAAACTCAATATATCAAAAGAAATGGAGACATCCATTAACTATGGAATGGGGAATAACAAATAGCAAATGAAAAGAAAACGGAAAGAAAAAAAAAAGTAGGCTTTTGGCTTGCACCAAGATAATTTAGAGTCGAGCTAGTATAATATCAGTGTCATTTCAGTCTATATAACACCAACTCCAAAATCTATCGAATCGACTTCAAACGGTGAATCCAAACCGTTCAAACCGATCTACTTCATTAGTTGTGCATTTACATGTAAAATTTATAACTTTTTGAATTTATTTGGTATCAAGTTAAGCGGTCAAATGTGTGAGTTTTTAAGTTAATTTTAATACATTCATTTTTCAACATTTTTACCGTTTGATTTGATACTAAAACAACTTGAAAATATAAAAAAATTACATGTAAACGCATCACTCATAAGGTAAATTGGTTTGAACGATTTGGATTAGTCATTTAAAGTCTATTCAATTAATTTTGAAGTTAGTGTCATGTGACACCGATATTATACTAGCCGGACTCAATAATTTAATATATTATTTTGAACAGTGTGCACCCCTTGTTTTATCTCATTTAAACTTACTTTGGGCCCACTAATCCAAGCCAATCAGATCCATTTAGTATATTCTCTTCTTTGCTACGTTTGGTTTATGAAAACCAACTAGTGTTAGTATTTTGGTTCATGTGCTCCACGTTCATACAGTCTAAGAATCTCTTCTTCTCAAACAAACATTCGAAAATTAACATAAAATTACAATAAAATAAAATTTACAGAGGAGAAAGAGAAGAGGACAAAATTGATTACTAAAATTTAATTCTTTGTACATGAAGAACGAGAAATAAAGTCAACAAGGTAGGGCATTTGTTTTTTTCAGGGTGGGACAAGATCCAAAAATCTAGTACTTAGAAACTAATTTTGAAATTTGAAGGGAGGACACTTGTCCTACCCTGCAGTATGCTGGATCTGTCACTGCGTACAAGCGAGCACAAAATTTATAGTATCCAACAGTCTCAGTTCAGCATCATATATTTTTTTTTCTGCTTCAGATGCTGGCTAGACAACATTAAAAAAAAATTAATAATATCATGTAGCCTAGGGATGTAAACGGATACGGATCGGATAGTGGTCTTACAGTATCTGTATCCATTATAATTTTTCAGATACGGATACGGATCGGATATCGGACGGATACAGATCGGATATTGGACGGATACGGATATTTTTCATAATTAGCTTGTTAGTTACAAAACATCTATTATATTATTAAAATATTAGTCACTAATTATGTCATAGTGTTATATTGTTCATCAAAATATATATCTATATGCAATTTAATAAATTATTCGTACAATATGCAATTTAATAAATCATTTTAAGAACATATATCACATTTGTTGTAGTTTAAAAATGTAAACGGTCGGATACGGATAGTTAAAAGTCTTACCGTATCCGTATCCGTTATAATTTTTCGGATATGGATATGGATAGTCTCAAATACAAATACGGATCATATAATTTAAGTACTTTTTCGAATTCAGATTCGGATATTATCCAATCCGTTTACACCCCTAAGATTGTAGCCTCTCAACTTTTCAAAAGAATCCTCCAAAATTTCTCCCAATTTATTATTTGTAACAAACACCCCCCCTCCCCCCCCCCCCTAAACTCTCCAATTTCTGACAATAGCCACCTAATTCTTAATGTTAACATTATTAATTTTAGTTTAAAAATAACCGTAATGCCTCTGATAATTTTATTAATTATTATTTGAATTTCATTATGAATTTTACTACTGTATATTTTTCAATATTCATTACAAATTGTGAACATATACTATTTTAATATTGTTGTTCTAGCAATAATCTTTTTCGTCTATTTGACTAATTTGCAAAAACATACAATTATTGAATGTTACGATTTCTTCTATTTTTTAGAATTATGCAGGTTCAAGCCAATTGGAATTACAATGTAAATTGCTTGAACTGAAGACATTTATCAAGGTTGTCATAACGTTTTAAAATGTTACATAACGTTTTTGAAAAGTTGTGTAACGTTTTACAATAGTTGGTAACGTTTTAATTAAATTTTCAAACTTTAGAAATTTCTGTTTTTGATCAAGTTTTTACAGGCGAAAATGTTACATAATGTTTTATAATCGCTGGTAACGTTTTGATCAAGTTCACAGAAAATTGAAAATCCTAAATTGTATTTTGAACTAAAATGTTGTAACGTTTTAACAAACGTTTGTAACGTTTTAACAAACGTTTGTAACTGTTACGTTACGAAATTTTTACAATTAAATTGAAATGAATTAAGAGAAAGAATCAAGTTAATTGTGTTAATAAAATGGAAGTTTAAACCTTAACCAAGATTTCCCTAAATAAGTAAGTTAATTGTGAATTGAAACCGCGTCGAAATTTCGAGATTTCGGAACTTTATAGGCTCAGTGCGGATTAGATTGACCGCAGTGCGGGTGGAAGTCATCCGCAGTGGCTCAGACTTTTTCTGGAATTTTGACAAAAAAAATGACTAAGTAGTGAGTGCGGGTGAGGGATCCGCAGTGCGGATGGGTTTAGCCGCACTCATGAATTTCTGTATTGCAGTGAATTTTTCTGAAATCGGCTAAGTAGTGAGTGCGGATGAGGTTGAACCGCAGTGCGGATCAGGTTCATCCGCAGTAGGCTCGGACTTTTCCTGGATTCGACTGACAACCGACTAAGTCTCGAGTGCGGATTAAGTCACCCGCAGTGCGGATTAGCTAATCCGCATTCAGGGTAATTTTAACCCTAAAACCCAAATTAAACCTTCTCTCTCTCTCTCTCTTCCACCATTCCCCATTTCTAAGTGAAATTCGTCCAAGAGAGAAGGAAAAGATCCCGTGAGTTTCCGTTTCGTTCAGACTCCCGATTGTTGCGAGAAATCGAGTTTGGAACCGAGAAAGCAGCCGAGGATCTCTCAGAACCCTTCTATTTGGTATTTCTTTCTCTCCTTTTTACTTTCGAAACCTCGAATTTTCTCGATTTCTCGGATTCTCATTTTAAACCCGAGATTTGTGCTCGAATTGCTCGAGGACTAGTTCCTCTACACTTCTTACTAGTTTGTTTGTCATTCTTTTTCCCGATTTCTTCCGATTTATGAAATCTGATTTCTAGGGTTTCGTGCCAAAATTGAAAGTTGGCATAATCGTGATTTGATTTGCTTAACCCGACCAATTAGACTTGTAATCGGTAGGGTTGCCTCCTGATCGTGAATTTTTAGAACAATTAACGGCTGAGTTGAGATTTTGACCAAATTAGGGTTAACCAAACGGTGAATCGAATTGATCCGAGAACCAAAGTAGTGAAACGGTGATTGATGGTTACCAAAGTGAAATAGTATAAGGCTAGAGGGCCTAGATGAGATTTTGTGTGGTTTTAGAGGATTTTGGTAAGAAATAATGAACCGAACGAATTGATACCAAAAACATAGGAATTGATTAGAGAAGGTATAAGCCCTAGAAGTAACTCGAATAAACCTCTCGATCCTGAACCAATGTTAAACCAAGTATACGCATAATATAGGTGTAGGCTCGGTCGAGCAAGAACTTGCGAGACAATACGAGACGTCCGATCCTTAAAATTAAGCGGTACGCTCGGCATACTAAGGTGCGGGATTCTTGGACTTGTTTGATACTTTATTTTCAGGAATTAAACTGTTTATTCGTTTGTCATGTTGAATGCTTAATTGTTGCATATTTTGGAATTCATGCTGTATATTAATTCTTGCATAAATGTGGATGATTTGAATTGTTCGGTTAAGGTTATTTGGCATGTTGGTATGGTTATTATTTGATTAGTTCTATTAATTGTTCTTGATGTGAATGAATCTGCCAGACCGACCTGTTTAGGTGGCTGGATAAGGTGACGGTGACCTATCCGTTGACCTGTGTTTACGAATTTGCCAGGCCGACCTGTTTAGGTGGCTGGATAAGGTGACGCTGCTGACTTATGCGTTGACCTGTTCGAATTTGCCAGACCGACCTGTTTAGGTGGCTGGATAAGGTGACGCTGCTGACTTATGCGTTGACCTGTTAGAATTTGCCAGACCGACCTGTTTAGGTGGCTGGATAAGGTGACGCTGCTGACTTATGCGTTGACCTGTTATGATTTTGCGAGACTGACCTGTATGTGTGGCTTTGATATATTTGCTTGAGATTTAGCAAAGTTGACCTGTATAGGTAACTTTGATTCCGTGTGTTGCATTTGTGTCAAGTTGACCTGTGTTGGTGACTTGTAACCGGACCTTAGGAAACGGTTAAGCCAAACAGCAATTTCAGATGGGTGTCTGATAAAGGGTCCAGCTTGGTTGGCCATCTGTAGGTGTCTATAACCCTACAGATGTGGGTTTGATAACGGTTCAGCTCGAGAGAACATCTGTAATTGCTACAAGCCCAATTGAACTGAGTTAGGAATCGAGTTAAGCCAAAATATATGTTGTGTTTGAGATTCATCTTGGAAATTCCGTAAACTGTGTTTCAGGTTGATTAACTGTTGTCGAGTAGTGGCATTCTGTTATTTATGTTTTCTTATATAACTGTTTGCATTGTTTATTGTTTGGGTTTCATTATTGAATATAGAGTTTGATTGCAAGTCCAATAATTCAAATGTGGCAAATTCGCACTGAGAATTTATTCTCACCCCCACCTTCCCCGTTATTTTACAGGTATTGGTGCGACTGATTCCGGAGAGGCACGAGAGTAGTAGGCCTTAGTAGCTTACCAGTATATGACCCTAGATATCTTTTGTTGTATAGATTTAGGGTAGGCCTCGTGGTTGGTATCCGGATGAGATACTTTTGTTGTATTATATGCTGACCAGACTGTGTACTCTGATATATATATTAGAAACTTGTTTGAATTGCTTGTTGTTTGGTTTGAAATGTGAGTAGCCTTGTAAGCATACACGGCGTTGTATGCTTACGGCGGGGGACTGTTACGACCCGTGGCCGCGGGGTGTGACAGTAACGTTTTAACAAACGTTTGTAACGTTTTAACAAACGTTTGTAACGTTTTAACAAACGTTTGTAACGTTTTAACAAACGTTTGTAACGTTTTAACAAACGTTTGTAACGTTTTAACAAACGTTTGTAACGTTTTAACAAACGTTTGTAACGTTTTAACAAACGTTTGTAACGTTTTAACAAACGTTTGTAACGTTTTAACAAACGTTTGTAACGTTTTAACAAACGTTTGTAACGTTTTAACAAACGTTTGTAACGTTTTAACAAACGTTTGTAACGTTTTAACAAACGTTTGTAACGTTTTAACAAACGTTTGTAACGTTTTAAGTCAAATTGCTCTTTCTTGAGCTATCTCTATATATAGAGCTGTGGGGGTCTCTTCCCCACTCAACCTAGCCGCCTCTAACATTGTAAAAACCTATTTTCTATGGGCTTGAGTTCCTCCATTATTGTGAGAGCTTAGAACTTGAATATCTCTCAAACAACCTCAAATCCACTTCACTAATCTTGACTTACATTAGGTTAGAGTGAGCTTTTGAGTGTTTCTCTTAGGAACATTGATCTAGAGACTTTGTTCTCTTCTTGAGTTGTCCGTGTGACTTCCCTTAGTTGTAAGGGCTTATCAGCTCTCATCTTTAGTTGGCCATGTGACTTCCCTTGGCTGTAAGAGCTCATCGGTTCACAAGTTGTAAACATTTTTCGTTGGGTAATAAAAGGCACACCTAGAAGAGATTGCGACACCCCGGAGACGGAGATCTTTGTTTTGCCAAACTCCGTTATCACCCCGAGTGTCAAATTTCTCTAAACTCATCTATTTACTTTCAATCGCATTTATTTTCAGTTTTTGAGCAATTAGCAGTGCATTTAGTATAACAAATATTATATTTTATTATTATTAATAAAAATTCTGTACATGAATTTTGATTGTTCAAATGAGGGAAAATTGTAAAATTCAATTCAAAATTGTCTTCTGTCATGTTTGAAAAAAAAACTGAATTTTGAATTGTTGATAAAAAAAAATCATGAAATTGTGGAAAAATAGGAAAATTATTTTAAAGCGAAGAGAAAATGTTGAAATTTATTTAGTGATATTTTACTTTGTAAAAACTTTTCTGCTGAGCCGAAAATTTGAATTAAAATTTTGGTATTATGCGACACAAAATACATAAATTTACAAGGTCATTAAGAAATTATAGTTTTTGTTTGAAAATATTGATTGCTATTCGTCGCATTACGTGATTTTCTATTCTAACGTTTTGTGACATTAGCATGTGCCTAAGACTGCGTGATGTTCCCGGACGTGTCCCATACTAGAATATCGTAGTAATTGTTAAGATAAGTGAAAAAGGTTTTAAGTAATTGGCTCGTGATCGGTACAGGAATAATTAGATAATCAACTTATTAATTAATTGCATTATAGGTACAGGGTCATGATATCTGATGAATCCTCGTCATATATAATATAATTATATTATGAGTATATAAAATAGTAATGCATGAAGATTTTTGAAATATTTAATTAAACATCTAGCAGCTACCTACCTTCCTTTGCAAACCAGTAACCAGGGGTACTTTGTACTCAAAATTGACCAACAAAACAGTAATCTGTACACCAAATTTTGTACTCAAAACTGACCAACAAAACAGTAATGTGTATACCAATCTTTGTACTCAAAATTAAAAAACCTGTACTAGTAAACACAATACTAACACATCATCGTCCGATGCCACTGTTCAACGTACTGTTTACCAGTACTGTTTATTGTACCAGTATCGGTCATATCAACAACTCTAATCTGGACTTCCCTAAACACCCAAAATTACATAAAAGTACAACTAGGTACCTACACATACATCCAGGGGCAAAGTCAGAATTTAGAACTATGGGGTTAAATATATATGGAGGTCAATCATATAAAAAAATTCTAGAGATAATGGAGATCAATTTTATAATTTCAAACCATATTACTCTATATTACATAGAAAATTATACATAAATACTAAAAATAAAAATAAAAATAAAGATCAATTAACCCCCATTCACCCTTCTTCTCTCCTCATCTGCATACATCCATCATTATCCAGCTAATTAAGAGGAGTTCACATCTCTGCCCCTTTCTTCACATATGACAAATATATATTATCATAGTCAAAATTAGGTAGTCAAGCAAATATATATAACTTGCCGTTTTTCACGTTCACAAGTTCATTAATTTCCATCCATTCCATGACACCCAAATTTTATTGAGAAAAGTAAAGAAAAATCACCTCAATATGTCAAATTGCAATCTTCGAAACCTCTTTATTATAAACTTTAATTTACAATATCCAACTCATGCTTTATTACCGCTTTTAAATACGTACAGCGGCGGAACAAAAAAGAAAATTGATATAAAAATAGGCTGAATATTATGTAATTTCAATTTATGAAGGTGATCAATAGTATAATTTTTTTTGTAAAATTAAAAGACAAAATTAAACTTTCATTTATAAGAAGTGCTTAGAACTATTTTTTTTTTACTTTTTTGTTCTTCTGTCTACAAAAAAAATATGAGTATCCACGAGAGTAAAAAATAATTATTACAAAGAATAAATCAATAATAGTTGTTATTACCAAAAGTATTGCTATTACCAACGGAAGCATCCATGAAGATATCGACGCTATATTAAGCACTTTTACTCACAAGAATACTCACAGATTTGTATATATAGACATATATGTTAATTGACAGTGTCAGGGCTAAATCCAGAATTTTCGTCAGCTGGGGGAGGGGCAAAAAAATATCGGATCAGGTTTAAATTGCTAATCGAATTTAAACTCATTAACTAATTAGGTACTCGATAAAAAAACAATGCTTTAACTAATTATACTTTCCAATATTCTGACTTGTAATTTTTTATTATCTAACCTATCATTCTAATTACCAATCATAATTCAAATTTTTTTTTTTTTTTATCCTAAATTCAACCTATCATTCAGAGAGGGGCAAAAAAAATTTCAGGAGAAAAAAATCGATCGGAACGTCCCAATCTCTACTAAAACTCAAAATCCAAGGAGTGGGGGCAGCTACATGGATCCGCTCCTGGATAGTGCATCCTTTTTTCCCTTGATTCCTACAATATAGTTTACTGAATGCATATCCTCTGAGATTATCAGTGAAGTTACAAGATGAAGAGCATTCTGACTTACATAATTGACTGCAGCTTGCAATGCAATTGTTTCTGCCTGAATTAGGCAGCATGCTTTGGCTTTAAAGGAGTGATACAGTACCAGTTCATCTTGTTGGAAAATCACATACCCAATGCCACCAGACCAGTCCTTCCAAGACCCGTCAACGTAACAGGAGTACTGGCAGGAGACCGGTGAGGCTTGAGCAATCTGACTGGGTCGCTGTTTCTGGAGCAGCACTCGGTTTTAAAAATATCATAATTGACTAGCATATTGGCATCTAAAAATTGTGCCGGAAGTTGATTTGGCATAGACACACTGTTTTTTCTAAGAAGATCAAAATTGACGACCATATTTGCATCTAAAAATTGTGCTGGATGCTGATTTGGCGTGAAGCAGCACTATTTTTTTATTTATAATTAAGATCATAATTAACGTGCATATTGGCATCTAAAAATTCCACTTAGCTTCCAGGAATCTAGCAATAGGTATATATTGTAATGTTGTAGCTTAGTGTCATGACAGCCTCTGGTAGTAGTGGATCTAAACTCATAGTTTACCTACATCTGGCCTTGGAGGATTCATATCCGCTGCTTTTCTAGCAAGAAAAAACAGCTTCATGCTATTATTTTCTCTCTATATCTCTCTTCAAAGGAGAGGGGAGAGAGAGAGAATCACGTGGGAGAGAGAAAGAAGAGAGAGAGAGAGAGAGAGACAAAGAAAGGGATTTGAAGAGTACCGGATCTTGTTCTGGTCTAAGAGACACTTTGAGGTGAAAGGGGGCCAATGATCAGGGAAGATGGAATGAGATCATTTAAACAATGATTGTTAAGATAAGTGAAAAAGGATTTAAGTAATTGGCTGATCGGTACAGGAATAATTTATCAATTAATTTGTTTTGTTTATAATTAGGCAATCAACTTATGAATTGTACTGTAGGTAGGGTCATGAATATTTAATTAAACATCTATCGGCTACCTACCTTCTTAGGGCTACAAAGCTGGACCAACAAAACAGTAATATGTATACCAAGCTTTGTACTCAAAATTGACCAACAAAACAATAATCTGTATAACAAATTTTGTACTCAAAATTAAAAAACCTGTACTAGTAAACACAATACTAACACATCATCGTCCGATACCACCGTTCAATGTACTGTTTACTAGTACTGTTTATTGTTCCAGTATCGGTCATACCAGCATGTCTAATCTGGACTTCCCTAAACACCAAAAATTACATACAACTAGGTACCTACACATACATTCAGAGGCAAAGCCAGAATTTAGAACTATGGGGTTAAATATATATTGGGATCAATCGTATAAAAAATTTCTAGAGAGAATGGAGATCAATTTTATAATTTCAAACCATATTACTCTATATTATATAGAAAATTATACATATATACTAAAAAATAAAAATGAAGGTCAATTAGTCCCATTTACTCTTCTTCCCTCCTCTACATACATCCATCATTATCCAGCTAATTAAGAGGAGTTCACATCTCTGCCCCTTTCTTCACATATGACAAATGTATATTATCATAGTCAAAATTAGGTAGTCAAGCTAATAGAGTTACAATGAAGACGTCCATTGTAACTATAATAGATAGAGTTACAATGGACGTCTCCATTCCAAGTCTATTACAAGTAAATATATATAACTTGCCGTTTTTCATGTTCACAAGTTAATTAATTTCCATCCCTTCCTTGACACCCAAATTTTATTGAGGAAAGTAAAGAAAAATCACCTCAATATGTCAAATTGTAATCTTCGAAACCTCTTTATTATAGACCTTAATTTACAATATCCAACTCATGCTTTATTACTGCTTTTAAATACGTACAGCGGCGGAACAAAAAGAAAATTGATATAAAAACAGGCTGAATATTATGTAATTTTAATTTATGAAGGTGATCAATAGTATAATTTTTTTGTAAAATTTAAAAAATTTAAAAGAAAAAAAATTAAACTTTCATTTATAGGAAGTGCTTAGAACTATTTTTTTTTTTTTTGTTCTTCTGTCTACAAAAAATTATGAGTATCCGCAAGAGTAAAAAATAATTATTACGAAGAATAAATCAATAATAGTTGTTATTACCGAAATTATGAGCCGGTATTTTGAAATTATTTTAAAAAAATGATCATTTTTTAAAATTTCTTTAAAAAATAATGAATGTTTTTTAACATGTAATTTAAAGTCACAAAAATATCTCTATTCCACTTCGATTATTTATTTAAAATAGATCAATGATCATTTTTTCAACATGTAATACGAGCCGGCTCGTGAGCTCATGAGCCGAGTCGAGCCAAGTGCTTACATGAGTCGAGTCGAGTCGAGCCAAGTACTTACATGAGCTGAGCCGAGCTGAGCTTTTTTATTTTAAAAGTGAGCCGAGTTAGAGCCGAATCATTTTGCTTCTCTCATTGAGCCGAGCCAAGTTTGAGTCGAACCTTAATCATTAGCAGCCCTAAACCTATCATTCTAATTACCAATCATAATTTAAGAAATTTATTTTCTTTTTAACCCTAAATTTAATTTGAATTACAAATTAAACAACCAAATGAGGACAAAAAAACTTTAGAGAAAAAAAATTGATCGAAGCATCCTGATCTCTACTAAAACTCAAAATTCAAAGAGTGGGGGCAGCTACATGAACCCGCCCCTGATAGTGCATCCTTTTTTTCCTTGATTCCTACAATATAGTTTACTAAATGTATATCCTCTGAGATACTGTACTTGGTAGAATGAGTTCCCAGAAGAGTCAAAATAATTCCGGTACCTATTTGAATTATAAGGGTCTGATTTAAGATTTGTGTCATGTTAAAAAAAAGACAATGCAAATCTTATTCTACACCGTAGAATACAGTGGCGAAGGTTGCATACAACAGGGTAGGCAACTGTCTACTTCTGAAAAAAAAAATTTAGATCAGGTTAAAAAACGAATCTTGCCTACCTCTGAAAATTAAATGTGCCTACCTCGATCTAACCAGTCCAGCTTAATTAAATCTGCCTATTCATAAATTTTAATTAGCGCTATCTGCTACTCTTCTAAGTTCTAACCCGCTAATTTAACCAACTCGCTAATCTGCTACCCTTTTAATTTATAAATAGCAGAGCAGTGTAATAAAATATGGTATATGCGGCCGTATATTACCTCATATTACCGCATATTACTGCATATGCATATTACCACATACTTGTTATGGTACCGCCTCTTTACTTTTAACCCTAAATTTTTTTTTTGAAAAATAGATAATAATAGAGTTTAACATGTATAATTTGTACAATATTCATGAATGACTTGATCTAACTGTAGTTTAGCAAAGCTCAAAGATAACTCTAATTTTTACATCCATGAATGACCGTGAACCCGTGACTGGTATTGATACACTTTTGAACTTTATACCAATTCCTTGTATGATTTGTACATTCATGAATGACTTGATCTAACTGGAGTTTAGCAAAGCTCAAAGATAACCTAATCAAGAAATTCTTCCCGTTTTTCAAATAAAAATGATGAAAGTGTTTGCAAAGAAAATAGATGAGAAGAAAAATAAAGAAAGGGCTTAGATATGAATTAACTTCAAATTAGTTGTTGTTTACAGTGGATAAATATATCTCTTTTATAAAAGAAGGATATATTTTGTTCTTTTTTTTCATCTAGTCTAAATTATAGATGAGTTATAAATTACATAACCATTTGAAAAACATCCAATTTATTGTAATGCTTATGTGGCTTTGTTGCTTAATTTAAATTTGAAAAACATCCAATTTCTGGAGCAGCACTCTGTTTTAAAAATATCAGAATTGACTAGCATATTGACATCTAAAAATTGTGCCGGAAGCTGATTTGGCATAGACTCTCTGTTTTTTTCTAACAAAATCAAAATTTACGATCATATTTGCATCTAAAAATTGTGCTGGATGCTGATTTGGTGTGAAGCAGCACTCTTTTTTGTTTGTAATTAAGATCATAATTAACGTGCATATTAGCATCTAAAAATTGCACTTTGCTTCCAAGAATCTATCAATAGGTATATATTGTAATGTTGTAGCTTAGTGTCATGACAGCCTCATTTACGAATTTGTATCCTCTGCATTAACACAAAAAGGAATATTTAGAGTTAATGTATCTCGATCGTCCGATCAGCTTTAAAATTCGTGCTAATTAAATCCACAGTCCGCACTAATATTAAAGACCCCCAATGTTTTTTGGCGGAGCCGGATGAGCTATGTTTACAATCAAACTGCCGATATGTATTAACTCCAAAGATTCTTTTTTGAGTTAATGCATACAATGCGGACTCCTCATTTACATGCAAAATTTGAGTAATGAGATTTTTCTTTCTTTTTTTTTGTAAAGGAAAGGAAGGAAGGATAAAATTTAACTTTTTGCTAACTTAGTTTTATATATATGAAGTGTCATAGCGTTTTTTTAATCAAATTGCAAATGAAATTCTCTAGCTATCGCCACAGAAGACCTCCAAATGAAGTTATGATTGTTACTTTCTTTTATGATTGTTACTTTCTTCTGAATGCATATCCTCTGCATTAACTCAAAAGGAAATCTTTTGAGTCAATGAATCTCAACTGTCTGACTTTTATCGGAGTCAATCCGGTTCATGCTTATGATATAGGAAGTCCTTTAATATTAGTGCAGATTTAGTATACATGAATCTTAAAGCATATCGGATGGTCAATATTCATTAACTCAAAAGATTCTCTTTTGAGTTAATGCAGAGGATACGAATTCGTTTCTTCTAGTGTATATAGTGCTAAGGAGAAAATTTCAAAAGTAAAAAATTGTGCATATGTTTTAGAATTTTTTGTCCATGCCGATATACGCACATGAACTATTATTTAGCACGACGAATGTTCTTTCATTTAGCACGACGAATACAATTTTATGAAAAATCAGGTTGCAAAACTTGTTTGTGATCACTCCATTGGCCAATATAACGTTCTGAATTAAAATGCATATTATTGTTTCAAATGGAATCTAGAGCACAATTGGATTCTTTTTGTATACTAAAATGTATTGGAACTGAAGAACTAATCCTGTTTTTCTTTAAAAAAAAAAAGAAAAAATGAAAAAGAAAAAAGGACACATGTCATATGTACCATAATATTATCAGGTAACTTTCCTCGGAGATCATCAAAATTCTATTTTTTTTTGTTACGAGTTGGTTACTCAAATTTAATTTGTCTCTCTATAGTCATTAATTTTTTATTTATTTATTTCAATCAAGTTTATTTATAAATTTTTCATCTAAAATACTAATGGAATATGCTCATCCATCACTTTTTCATTAAAATATAATAAAATATAGAGTGACATGAGATGGATGAGCATATTAATTTAATATTTTGAACATAATAAAATATTCCATTAGTATTTAGAATTAAAAAGTGACTTGATTGAAATAAATAAAAAAATTAATAATTATAGATAAACAAATTAAATTTAAATAATTAATTTATAACGAATTACAAAATTTAGTAACTTCCAAAAAAATTTATCCTAAAATTATTTATCGCGCGAAATTGTTTCCCTACTATCTTGTGGGCTTATAACAATTATAAATTTCATATGTAATAATTTGGACTGGAAAGCGAGAAATACAATTTGGGCTTTCCTGCCTAATAGAACTCCATTTTTAGGCAATAAAACCTTAGTTGTATTTTTTGCTTTCAAAGCCCAAATTATTACTGACTTGAAATTTTTAATTATAATATGACACACAAAATAGTGAATTCACATCCTCTCCGTTACCTTATAAGGGAATCTTTTACAATAGAAAATTAGAAATGCATTAGAATAAACCCATATTTCAATAGAAATGCATTTTGTTATTTCTTTAAGAACTGTATTCTCAATTGTGAATACTCGTATAATAGAAACTAAAGCCGACAAAACCACAGGTATAAAATTCCCTAGCGAATAAACCAATTAAACTATTTT
Organism: Carex rostrata; assembly: GCF_964058835.1. Taxonomy (NCBI): domain Eukaryota; kingdom Viridiplantae; phylum Streptophyta; class Magnoliopsida; order Poales; family Cyperaceae; genus Carex; species Carex rostrata. The sequence continues at coordinate 3,686,321 of NC_135935.1, forward strand.
CTCGATTTTCGAGGTATATTTTTTAGGCAGCGTTTTATAAACCTTTTCCTCCATTTTTATTTTCAAATGAAACCTTTTCCTCCAGCGGTTTACAATCAATTGACAACTTGGACTGGCTTCAGTCTTGATGAGCATAAGACTTCTACTGCAGTCATTAGTGCTAAGTGTAACTGTTACAGGATTACAGCTTCTAGAGAGGCCGGACTTTGATCCTGCTAATAAAATGCACTGTATTTTCCACGGTCTTGACTAGGGCTGGCAAAAAAATTCGTAGTTCGTGATTCGATTCAGATTTGATTTGAAATTGGTTCAAATTGAAACGAATTAAATCAGATTCGGTTCGAAATTAATTTAAACCAAACTCAAATCTAACCTAGTTAGATCGAAATGAGTTCACGAACTTTTATGGTTCGAATCTTATAATAACATCAACCGTTCATTTACCTAATGAAATTAAAACTCAAGATAGAGGGTCATAATTTAACTTAACCGACGCTTCCTTGTTCTCAAATCTCAATAACCTAATTCTCTTTCCGCCTCTCCCTAATTCACTCTCCCTCTCGCTCTAAAATCTAACCGACACTCTCGGCGACTGGCTATCTCTCCGACCGTCACTCCTCTCTCCGACCTAGACGGCTGTCTCTCCTCTGTCTTCTCTACCTTTCGGATTTTCACTTCATTAGATAGTCCGATCAAGAGTTTAATCGAATGAGAACTCGAGATACGATTACTTGTTTTACTGCATATTTCAATTCTTGTACTTAATCCTCTCTTTATAATTATTTGTTGTAATTTATTTTTTTCTGAACAATTTTTTAACTTAAAAAAACTCATTTCATATTAGTAAAAACAAGCCATATGAATTTTGTCTCGCGAAAAAAAATTAATGTATAAACTACTAGTATAACTAACGCTCTTAAAAAATAATTTAGTTCGTAATTCGATTCGAATTCGATTCAAAAAATATATAGTTAACAATTAATTTGATTCGAAATAAGTTCGATTTGAAACAAATCAAACCAGTTTCAGTTCAAATCTTATTCAAACCAAACTCAAATCTAAGATAAATTTGATTCGTTACCACCCCTCGTTACCACCCCTAGTCTTGACCATGGCATGTATTTTCCTCAAAATGTTCAGTGTTTGTCTTTATATATATACAATTCTATTCTCTATTTTTTGTGAAATTTGCTAATGTTTTTACGCAAAAAGTGAAACACTAGATCAGAGAATGAGACAGTAAGGTGGTCAGCTGTAAATTCTCAACTTCCGTTATCAAAATATTTCAATTGTAAATCAATTCTTTTGAAACGAGTCTAATGCATTTGTATTGAAATTTTGAAGAAGGCCATTCCGATTAGAGCTCAAGCAGAATGTGATGAATTCAACAAAATGCAATGATAAGAGTGAGATTCTGAGATCATGAAGCTGAGGCCAAACAAGCCCATTTAGTGTGACCAGTTCAGACTCTGCTAATTGATTTGTCAAAGACAGTTTGTAAATATTAATATCAAATCTGGTCCTTAAACATGCAATTAGTTTCTGGCATCGATAACATCAATTTAATACCTTTTATAGAACTTTCGAATTTTTGCCATTAATAAGTTACAGGTAACATCATATCAGTACCATATTTTATGATCGAGAAAATAAAATTAATAAAAAGTACAGGCATGCAAGTGATCTTTAACGAACTACATGTTGGTTGAAAAACAAGCTAAATAGTTGCTCAGGTAACCGCACAGGAACATCATTTCCAATCGCATCGAGCTAATTTCCTTGTAAGAAAATTGCTCTCGATTTAATATGGTTCCTCATCATGGCAACTTCAGCCTAAAATTGGCTCCATGGACCAAAAATAAATAGTTAAAACAAACTCAAAAAAAATGAGAGAATGATAAAGGGGAGACTCAGAATGTTTTTATCATCCAAGGGCAATTGCCACTATGACGAGCGAACCTTATATTGGTTATTCTTCATTGTCATCCTCCAATATAAACAAAAAAACATAAATAGAAAGTAAAAGTTAAGAAAATAATTTTAAACGTTACTGGCTAAAATAATTTCTTTCTCAAGCAGCAATAGGTTTGCGATGGCGGCTTACGGAGGGTGGAAAGCGGAGCTCAAGAGAAGCACGAAACCCTAATAAGTGGATCCGACTTATATAGATGAGGTGACAGCTTAGGTTTGGGCTTTAGACTGTGTAATCTAAGCCTATGAGATTATTTAGAATTCTGGGCCGTAGACCGTCAGTAACAATCATCGGGCCTAAATCAGCCTTATTTGTGCGGATGTAATGATGTATGTAGAATTTTTTTAAACGCCATCACCAAACGATTTTTTTTTTTATAAACCATAAAATAGACTATTTACTTATTTAGAGAAGTAGAGAAGATTGTTTTTTTTTATTAAAAAAATTGTAAGTACCAAATTAGTTATTCGGTATCTTGCTTTATATTTAAATAGTACCGAATAGTCTATTTGATACCATTCAATTTTACTCTCTTATTTAACAGAAATTATAAAAAAAAAATAATGTGAAACTTTCGGTACCTCTTGATAGTAAATGAGAGGTACTGCATAGCTTATTCGGTACTTATAATTTTTGTAAAAAGAAAAATCAATGCAAAAAAAAAATATATATATATATATGATATTCAATTTGATAAAGAAATTGAAAAAAAAAATTCAATATGACTAAATATTTTAAGCCAAATTGATCCGAACTCGATCTTTTTGATCGGCGACTCAAACAATCTAATTCACCTTATTCTTACTTTGTTGATATCTATATTTAGAATCTAATCTATATATTTAAGATTTATCAGAATTTTATAGAGAAAAAAAATATAAAGGTGTGGCAAAGAAATCTTTTATAATAGTAAAGTGGCTTAATAAATAGTAAAAAAATTTACAGAAAGAAATTAGAAATGATATTCAGTTTATCTATATCGCAGTATGAAAGAGAGAAATAAAGGTGTGCCAAGGAAAGTAAGCAACTCATTGATCACCAGATTTGAGCATCTCATGCTTAGCAACGTTGGCATGATGAGAAATTGCCACGCAAAGAGAGTGAGTAATTAGAGAGAGATAGGGAGCCAAATGAGGTTTAGAGAGAAGGGGCTATACATGTGCCCCCGTGTTATTCTAGTTTATTTAATTAGTTTAATCTCTAATTCACAAATTCTTGTAAGCACATTGTATTAATTTCAGTTTTTTATATTTATTTCTGAGATCTTAATTTTTTTTAATATCTCACCAAAGTTTCAGATTAATTTATATATGATTTATTTTACTCAAATAAATTTTTAGATGATCCCATTTGACTATAATTAATTTAAATTTGCTTATATTATTATGGCATAGGAATATATACTGCAAACCTAAACTTAACACTTTCGAGAGCAACTGATGTCGAGTGATTGATTGCTCTATTGTTCTATGATATCAAATATGGGGTTATTAGATTAGTCTGATATTCATGATTAGAAATTAAATCATAACTTGCTATGCATTTTAAATATTTGATTGACTACATTAATTAAACTATTGCATCATATACATAGTTCAATACAATTGAAACTGAACTACATGTAAGTTTGTTGACTGTCATATTGATATTGTTTATCTATATATTGATTCTTATTGCAAATGATTGACATGAGATTATAGTGATTGAATATTGTAATCCTTGGACCTCTATATAGTGCAAAAAATGATTACTATATCGTAAAGTCTAGCTAGTTACTAGATTTTACTTCATGACCCTTATGTGCATGTGGTAAATGGCTCCAATTGAATCCAGTACTGGTTGGATAAGAGATATTGAATAAATGTGAGTTGTGATTATAAGACTAATGAACTATGATAACTGTCTTATCATTTATTTTCTTTCTGATAATGACAATATTGTATTATATTTGTTTCGTATTATTTCTGTTAACAAATTGTTAGGATAGTTAGAATAGTATAAACCCTGACACGATAGATATAAGTTATGTGAAAAGGCAGACGTGGGTTGCTAGATGGCGTTTGCACGGCAAGTCGGATAGTATTTGTTAGTATTACCAGACTAGAAATTGTATAGTTAGGAAACCAAACGTTACAAGAATTTATAGTTTAAAAGATTTAGATCCAAACTATTTATTCTAATAAAATTCTTAAAATTCTGATTTATTTATGTACTTTTGCTGTTCAATCGAATATTATTATTGAACATTTACATTCGTCATTATAGGATAAACCGTTAGTTTGTCGTATGGAGATTTAATTATGAATATACATTTCATTCGAATCCAACGTTACGTTAGTTTCTCTCTTTTCATTTCAGCAATTTGTTCCATAGTCATACCGAACCACTCATCTGTCCAAGCAAAATATAGCCGGTGGCATGCCAGAAGTAAAGCCCTTTCACCTATCCAAAATTAATTTATACATATAAATCTTAAAATCTGAAATGCAATATGAATTAAAATAAGTAATAAGAATGTAACAGATTTTGTCAGTTTTGAGTGTAATACTTGTTCTATTTTTAAAATGCGATAGGTAGTTGATATACGTCTAATTGGTAGAACGGAGCGTAATTTCTACCGATCCGATTCAATTCAACCTGTGTTCCGACAGTTCTCTAACACCAGACAAATCCAACCCGATCTGACTCGTATGATTCAACCCATTTGATGTAACAAATTTGACATCAACCATAGAACCTGCCAATATGACCCGACAACTTGACCTCTAACTCGAAATTTTTGGGAAAGGACATGATCCAAAACTAAACGATCCGACTTAATCCAACAATTTTCGGAAGTCAAACGGACACAATCCGATCCGTCTGATTAATTACAACCTCTTTTCTGGACACATAATTTTAAATTCATAATTGAAATTGTGAAGACTTTATTCAGTATAAAACAAAGTTGTCTAATAGTAATAAAAGTAAATAATTATTATCCATCTTAAGTGTATCGAAACTAATTAGACTGATAAGAAAGATTTTGTGCGTGCCCTATTGGAAATTTTCCTTTCCAACAAAATCAAGTAAATACTTGATACAACCTTATTTGGGCCGAGAATAAGCCCATATAAGTCAATAGTAATTTATACCGGGCCAGATTGGATGAAATACCGACAAAACAGATCTCAGCTTTCCAAATACTAAAAAAAATTCAGTGTCAGAAAAGCTGACAAATCTTTCGACCCTATTTTTTTTTTTAAAAAAATGTCATTTTATCTAAACTAAGTAAATGCGACACAAAATTGCAAAAAAAAAAAAAAGTAAATGCGACACAGTGGTCAGTGGTCATTTTATCTAGTAAGTTGAGGAATTTTATTAAAAAGTTTTCTGTATTTTTTACAATGTTCCTGTGAACTATTTATACTTACAAGGCTCAAAGAGCTATTAATGTACCAACGGTACTATTTCAATTTTTGGTATTTTCTGGTATCGATGTACCAACTATAAACAAGAACACACACTTTAAACCTTGATTAAATCCTAGCCCTTTGATCTTTGATCTATGATGATGATTAAATCTGAGATCTTAGTTTTATTTCTCAACACTCGAAGCCTAGAAGTTTTTGATATTGTAGTTTCTTGCATAATTCTCCTCTCGCTTTTCATGGATTTGCTTCCATTTAAAAAAATATATAAGCTTGGGAGGTAACCAAGGATCAGGTTTGCTGCTCAACATAGCAATACAGAATCTATTTTGTATCTATAGTATTCTGATTTTTTCGATCTATTATTCTGAATTTTTTTTATATTATAAAAATGAACTATTTAAACAGATAACTATATATTCATTTGTAATGAAGATAAGAAAGAAGACAAGTGTATTTTGAATTTCTGTGTATTGTATTGAATTTGATTGAAGAGTATTACAGCCTATTAATAGGCGCTTTGCTGTGCTAAAAGTTAAACATCAACATGAGCTGTAAATAAAACAAACTTCTAGCTAAACGGTTATTCTCTGACTTCTGAGAAGAAGGATCATCTCTGAGCCGATTGTCTCAAGTGTTGCGTGAAATGGAGATCTCCATTGGATTGGTTATTACAATATTCAAACAGTTACCACTTACCACCATATTATGTTCGAAAACGAACTTTTGAACTTGCCAAATTATCCCCTGTCAATCATTTCAAAAAAAGAAAGAAAAAGAACTTGCCAAATTATTTTTAACTCCTAACTTGTCACTATGCAGAGGAGAATTGATGTGAAAAACTATGTTACGTCTAGAATGCAGAGCTCCATCAAAGCGCCATTGCCATAATAAAGTTCAAAGAACTCTGGCCGGAGATAAAAGAAATTGGGCCGAGAAAAAATTGGTTTTTTAATTTTTTTATCAAGGCAAGAAAGATTGGGGTCGAAGAAGAAAAAAAGATTGATGATAGAGAAATTTTAGGTTTGTTGTTTTAGGATTTAAGATTTAGTCGGGTATCTGACTTGGTAGAATGAAATTCGGACCGTTTATTACAATATCCCACGTTTAAGTACTTCGTAAATCTAAGATGGATAAAAAAAATAATTACTCGGCTGAAATTAATTCAGGTACTCTTCCGTTGCTTAAGATGCTAAACTTGAACATTTATTACTCGCTCAAAGAATATATCAAAGTTCCTTTTTTTATTTTATTTTTTTATAAAGGAAGGTGAGGCTTCCTCAAAAAATTATAAAAAATAAAGGAAAGTGCCGCAACTTTTATTAATACCTTAACAAAGAAATTAGCAAATATATCCTCAAATTTGGTATAATTTTATAAATGCCCTAACCGTGCCACTGAGCAGCAGTCAACTCTTAATATCAAACCGCCTCTCAGTGGAGCGGCCAGTTTCAGACCAAACCGCTCTCCAGTGGAGCGGTTTGGTATTGCCTATATATTGAGGGGTACCTCTTCTGTTTTTTCACCATTTCATTTCAATTTTTCACTCTCTCTCTCCTGTTTTTCTCTCTGTCTAGCAAACCGTCCCACTGAGAGGTAGCTTGGTGGGAATCTGATCTCCCCACTAAGGAGTGGTTTAGTATTGAGAGTTGGCCGCTTTACATTGGAGCGGTTAGGATATTTTTAAAATTATTTTAAATATGAGAGCATATTTGCTAATTTTTTTTGTTAGAGTATTAATAAAAATTTCGGAGGCAGGTGAGGCCTAGATAGACCCCCTTTTGTCATTGAAAATGGTCAAATTACAAGGTTCAAAATTAATCCCAAAATTGGATTGGGCAGCAAGCAAACAAAAATGAAAGATAAAAATAAAAGAAAGAGAAAAAGGAGTCACCCGTAATTTCTCCACTCTTAGGCAATCTCTAAGAATGTTTCAACTCTTATTTAATTTTCTTTAGACTTATTCTCAATTCTCATCTTGTCATTACTATATATCATCAAATATAAAATTAACAAAGGAGTCCATTTGGAGGTTACCTAATTTATTCTGTCCCATAAAATCAATTCCATTAAGCTATGATTTGACAACATCAACATTCATAATTTCTATCCAAATATTCAGTAGTTCCTTGTAAATTGAAAAAATAACAAAAAAAAATTAAACTAACAGTCTATATAGTTTATTAGAACCTGTCACTCCAACAACATAAAAGTATAATTTATATCCAAAGAGTCATGATATATATCTTATAAATTAAAATTAAAGAAGTCAACCTAATTAACTGTCTAGATTAGCGACCTCGTCAATGAAATTAATAATATGAGCAAACGTTTTCTCGTTCAAAATAATTTTTTTATGCAGTTAGTTAAACTCATCAAGAAATTTTGTGATCTTGATCTGAAAATTCTTCATGTTGGTTAGAAGATGAATTAACGAGTTGGTCATGATCTATTGGCGAGTTAAATATTTGTCTAAGATTTCTTATATTTTTTTTGTATAGTTTTGAATAAAATTAAGAAGTTGATAGTAAATTATTTGGATGTATTTATTTATAAAAAAATTACCTCTTCATTTTATATGCATTTAGATATATAATTAAAAAAAAATACAATGCAAGACAGTTTGTCGTGTAAATTAAAAACAGTTGTAATTTCTAATTTTGTTTCCATTTTTTTTTATATCTTGTTGTAAAATTTTTAATTCTGTAATGAATTTGTCGGTTCGTAATTAATTGGAAACTCACTTTAAAAAAAGTTCGATATTGAAATCGATTGATGGTTTCTGTAGTCAAGTCACTAATCTTTACTCTTTACAAAGTTTACACAATTATATTATAGCTTTGCTTTTTAAATTTTATTTCATTTGATAACTTGTAACGTGGAATGCTCCCTTTTATTTCCATCAATATACCTATGGTTTCTCTCAAAGTCTTTCATCAAATGAAGTTAACAAAGTTATTGGTAGCTGCTACCAGTATTTCTCAAAAAAAAGAAGTTAACAAAGTTATTGGGGGTTCGGATTCTTTGCATTCAAACTATTTGGATGTATTGGACAAGATTTATGAAACATCAAATTGGGTGAACTGGACCAAAATTGGCCTAGTATAAATATTTATTCCTACACATATGTGGGTATTTCTTTTAAAAGGTTAAGTGCAAGCCTAAACTTCCATTTTAAGTAAAATATTTAGTTTATGGATTTAAAACATGATTCTACCTTTTTAAATTAAGTCACCTCAAGTGAAAGTTATCTTTTAAAAAGTGCAAAAGTACTAGAGCATGACCCAGAGAAAGATCAATACAGAATTCAAGTAACTATCTCATTTTTTTTTTTTCTAAGGAGTGATGTATTTTTTGCTCACTTTTTGAAATTTGATGTCCCGTATTAGAAACGGAACCAGATTTTTAGACTATAGAGATCAAACATGAATGAGGTTTAAGTTTATAAAAAATTTCCACTGTGAATAGAGATCAAATTTACACTGTCTATAACATTTTTCTCTTATCCATATAAAAAATAAGGTAAATATATAATTTTTTTTTAAATAAACATGGATCAATTGATTCCATTGCTCGAGGATGGCACCGCTCCTGCCTCGTAACACGTCGCTACCAATTATCATAAATAGAAGAAAAGGAAGACTCTTTATCAGTCTGGTTAAGCGTTCGGGGTAGGAATTGGGAGCAAAGAGTTGTTCGATCTGTATGAAATTTACACAAACAAATTTAAAATCGCATTGATCAAGTGTGTACGAATCTCGATGCAAATTAAATAGCACCAATGAACATCGGACCTCCCCACTCGTTCACCATACCACATATTACAAGGGTGCGTATCCTCTGAGATATCTCAACTTTTGCGTGACCGACGTGTCCGGTGCCTATTCGGGAGAGATGTAGGGGGTCAGTATTATGTGTGCTTTGAGATTCGTGCAGAACGTCGTTAAACGGTTGACATTTTCCATAAAGTCACGCAAAGTTTGAGATACCTCAGAGGATACGAATTCATATTACAATGGGCATTAAAGTGCCTCTGTCACAGGAATTAATATCTGCTCGAATATCTTTCCATAACTTTCAAGTTTTAGCTATTTGTTCGCATTAATATTGGCACCTATAACAGGTAGATTGGGATTGGAGTTATTAAATCATAAGTATATGTTCACGTTCTTATAAATTCGACTAAATATTTTTAAATTGAAAGAAGGATTCAAGGTCTCTTTCATTTTTAATTTTGTATATATTGGTGTAAATTGGGGTTAGAGTTAACGCATAAAGCAATACCTGAATTGATATTTTTTTGAAAGAGATATCATAATATTCATCACCTATTAATACTGATCACTTATTAAGAATAAGGTTACATTTTGAATTTCGTTAAAAGAAATTAGTAAATGCAAATTTTAAAATTTTAAAATAAGTTAATTCCATAGAAAACTTGCACGTTACATTTTTTTTTATAAATAAGTATATTTTTTCGAAATTTACATGCGTGAATAATAGAATATAATATTACAAGTTGCACAAATATTTTTACAGCGAAACACAAAAAATGTTATGTCATTTTTAGATTTTTTTTTTCTATACCTGAATACATCAAATTAACACGTTAAGATTCAGCTTTTGTTCTGTGTAAGAGGTTAAGGTAAGTAGGTTCAAAATCCGAATAATATCTTAACGTTCAATTTTACTCGGAAAAAAAGAAAATCAAGACAAGAAGGAGAAAAAACTATTTATGTTTACAACAATGACAAAAAGTCAACAAGCTAGGTAAACAATATAATGGTATTATTAATCTAAAAAAAATTAAAATCATAACAAAACTTTAAGGATATTTGATTGTTTAATAACAGTTGATCACGAACGAAAATAAAACTAGCGAAATGAAGAACAAGCTTTTGATACAGTGACAAAGACGCATGATTTCTGATATGATAAGTTATGATTTCGAAATTCGAATGAAAAAAAATATTTTATTGTAATAACAAAGATATTAAATAGTTAGGTCGTTTGATTTTCAACATTTACTTAAAAAAGGAAAAAAAATCGCAGAAATTTAAATGGAATGTTGATAGTGTCAATAAAGTTTTTTTTTTTATTTTAGAGAAGTGTCAATTAAAAAAATTTCAGAGAATAAATATTGCAATGCAAAATTCACGGGACATTACTTCTTCCATGGCCTGCTTTAAATTAAGGCTCTGTTTGACGTGTTATTGTTCACGTGGGAAAAAAAAATTCACTTAGGGCCTGTTCGGTTGCACTAGTGGGAATAGGAATGGGTAGGGGAATCAAAAATTTTGAACTGAAAATTACTGTTTATGTGGGAAAAAAAAATTTAGTCTGAGTGAATTTTCATTTTCCCGTGTGACCAGTAATCTTCACGGTACAGCCGAACAAACCCTCAGATTGAATTTTTTTTTCCCACATAAACAATAATTTTCAATTCAAAATTTTCAACTCCTATTCCTATTCTTATTCCCAGCAGTACACCGAACAAATCCTGTGAAGGAGTCAATGAGATAATATCACATCAACATTGTTCATGGAACCAATGATCATCGTTTTCCTCCATAACTTTTGAATTGTGTTTCCAATGATGGGGAAATCTTACCATCGCCACTTTTGTGTATTTATTATATCACAAAAGGCAAGATCTTCTGAGATTTGGTGTGATCACTGGACAGTAGACATGGACCAAGTCTTAGAAAAAGCCGAAAAAAGGACCTGTTACAATTTAGTAGATTGGGCCTCTTTTTGATATTTTCAACTTGATCATTTATCTATATATTCTCATTTTAGTTGAGTTCTTACTGTACTTAGGAGTGTCGGCAATATATTTTTTTTATAACAAAAGTTATAGAATTAAATTATTATTTTATAAGTATGGAATGCAGTACTGAAAAATATATTGTATAAAAAAACGGATAAAAAAATTATTAATAGATGATCGGTTCTTAGATCACAACAGTAACAATGTGCGCATAATTCAAAGTATCGCTCATAAAATTCACAACTGATGTTGATGCAAAATCTTGATAACAAATAACTTTTGACATTGTAGACAACAAATAGTATTACATTAATCATGATACATAGTTAATATTTTCACTCTCATGATGAAATCTCTAAAAGAAATATCATAGTTATTTCAAGTCTTTAGTTTCTAAATATTTTCTAGTTTTTTTTAACTATTTTTTAAATAAATAAGTATATTCTAATATAACACATGTTACTAGCTAGTCAAGTGTGCATTTTAAATAAATATGATAGTTAAAAAATATATGCTCACAAGTCACAACTGTCAATAGGATTGTGAATGGAATCTATTTATCTCATTATTTTGCTGTACCAAATTAATAAGGTGGGTATGAATAAATATTCCTTTTTTACGGTTATGTTGTTTCTAGTTATAATAAATACAACATTATAAATATGATCATTTTTAAACTTTAATTTTAACAATATAATACCTATATTTACGACAATATTAATTTATGAAATATTAAGTATATTTTTATTTATTAGTTATATTCGTAAAATACGAGACCCACAAATATATAATTTCGAAATTGTATAATATTACATAAATGTTGTAATTAAAGTAGGATATTTACTTGTTTGTTATTTTCGTGGAATAAATTATATACACCAGCATGTAATTGATAATTACTCGTTATTCATTAATTTTAATAGGTAAACTGCATCATACAAATTTATATGTAGCTTTCGCCTAGCAATTTAGTTCTTGGGTTACGATTTATTTGTAGCCATAGTGACAAATGAAAAGTTCGAGTTCAGTTCAGCAAGTTCAAAATTTTGTGATTCGGGTGGGAATGATTCGGTACAACAAGGAAGCCCAAAAAAAAATCTCAAAAAAAAAAAACCCAGCAAAAAAAAATATTTCAATTTTTTTTTTTTTTTTGCTGTTTTTTTTTCACGTTTTTCTCGCGAATAATATATGACTCGAGTTTTATATTCGTTTTATTCACAAATAAAACATATAAGTTTTTTTTGCGTTTTATTCGGAGTTTGGTTCGGAAACGTCACAAAAACATATTTTTTTGTGTTTTATTCGGAGTTTGTCACTATGTTTGTAGCTATAGGAAGTAGTAAACGCAACCTCACTGATAGAAGTGCTCATTTTCTTAGAATATGAGAAAAAAAAAATATGTACCTCAGTGACTCATTAAGTCATTATATATATATACAGAGTAATAGAAAATCCAAACCCAACCGACAATGACGGACTGAACATCTCCGTTACAGAAGTAAATGGAGACTATCTAAGTTAAGAATAATTAATTGCTAGTATTAATTACCGTCTTAATCTCTGTGAAAGAGACTTTCAATGACTTTAAATAAATAAATCCAGTAATTAGATAGCGAAATTCTCTAATATTGGGTGACCTTTGACTATCGGGTGTTTCGTGCCACATTATGTACTGAAAGATGAAATTAATGGAGCAAAAAGGCGTTTGGCATTAATTTCTTTCTATGTTTTTTACAGCCCAAATAAACAGAAAATGACTTTATTTTTGTTGTTCTAATTAATCTCATTCTTTGTTACACGTCCAAACACAACTAATACTTCGTACAAGACAAATTTTACTAACAATTTGTTGTTTGATTATTTCAACTTCTAATTAATACAGGACTTGTTCGGCAAATTATTGGAATAAAGAAAAAGAGAGGAAAAATGAAATTTAGAATAAACTTAAATTATTTTATATTTCTGTCATATTTGATTCATAATTGAAGAGTATTGATAAATTAGTCAAATATATTTCTTAAAAAAAATATCAATTTCTCTATTCTACTTTTTTTAATGAAATAGAAAATTGACTCATAGAGAAATACAAGATGGATCAAAATGTAAACAAAAAAAAATTGACTGCAAAATTTCAAACCTAACCAATTTCACTCCTTTTCTTATCCGGTGGAAATAAAACATTTTTTTCATTATATTCCACTCTTATCAAACGGATCTTAACTATATATTATTTTTCACTAGAGAGGTCATTTTTATCCATATACTGGTAACCACCATTACACACTATATCGATCTTTGGCAATTACCTCTCAAAAAAAAAAAAAAATTAAGTTCCTTCAGAAATATCGTGTCTCCTGGATTAATAAGTTACATTTTAGAAATGACATCAGATGGTAATGAATAAAAATTCAATGTACTTCTTGTGTTTGAAAATTTTCTTTTTAAATAATGAACAACAACATAAAGTTAAAAAAATGTACTCTGAAGTAACGCAATGGAATAAATTTTGGTGATTAATTCCACTTCTTAATTTTAAAAAATAGTCATATATAGAAACTAATTAATATTGAATATATATATGAGTTGGGCTACGGTGAGTTGCGAAATAAAGCGACTATTTTACTTCACACTTATATTTTGTGATTTTAAAGTTCAAAATGTCGATCCGAACCACTCAACATGATCTCCATATTGAAATGTGATTGGAGACAAAATATTACTTTTTTTTTTACTATTTATTAAACCACTTTGAAAATCGCCGATCCAGTGGTCCAGAAATTTTTACCGTTTTTTACTGTTCATCCGGATTTTCAGATTTTCAAAGTGGCTTAATAAATAGTAAAAAAATTCCAAAAAATGTAAAATTTAGTTTCCAAGTATATTTTAATATAGATATATAGATGAGCTACGCTACTCCATGGAGTAAAATGTGTTTGTACTCCACGCCGTATTTTCATTTTGAAAGTCCAAACGACCAATCCGAACCGTTAGATGTGATCTCCATATTGAATATGCTTGGAGACCAAATTTTACATTTTTTGGAATTTTTTTACTATTTATTAAGCAATTTTGAAAATTATTGTTTTGAATAGTAAAAATAGTAAATTTTTTTGGATCATCGGATCAGCGATTTTCAAAATTGCTTAATAAATAGTAAAACAATTTCAAAAAATGTAAAATTTGGTCTCCAAGCACATTTCAATATGGAGATCATGTTGAGCGGTTCGGATCGGTCATTTGGATTTTTAAAATAAAAATATAGTGCCATGGAGCACCAACGCGTTTTACTCCATGGAGTAGCGTAGCTCATCTCTCTCTCTTTGTATCTATATATATATATATATATCTTTTTCTTTCGCAGAGGCTGTGAAATGGTGAGAGAGATCACTCAATTACTCAAACTCTCGACTTTGAGTATCCAACAATCCGGCCTACGACTTTTTTTTTAGCCAACTTGTACTGCTACCACCCCATTCTCAATATTGAATATATCTCAAATTTGATGTTTGCAAAAACTTTCACAACCTCCATCAGCAAATATCTAACTTGCTCGATTCGGACCAAAGGTCGAAGATCGATCATATAGTTTCCTTTTTATCAGAACAGGACTCCATTATAAGTAATTTGGTTTTAATTAGTTCTCCTATTAAATAGGGACTGGACATAACGCGTTACCATGCATGTTTAAAGATTCTATTTGATTCTTGGAATCTACAAGGAAATTGTGGAAAAACTGGCCGTACTGCATTTGTTAATTA